>NC_031977.2:24815117-25530742 GCF_001858045.2 Oreochromis niloticus
ACACCTTAACTCCCTGAAATCTCAGCCAAAATAAGAGATACCACAACCAAAATCTTTTACCATAGAAAATTGTTTGCTCCAGTTTCTCCACTTCCAGAAATTCTGCTGGACCCTGCAGTGGACTTGAAGACTGCAACACTGCTCATCAGGATACAGCTCTGACTGTAACTACAGATCCACATTAGAGAAAAGACACTGGAAACAAACATTAAACTTTAGAAGCACAAGAGCATCCTTGAACACTAAATATAAAGAAATGAAGAATGGGTCACAACTTTGCACATTACTGTAAATTTTTAATGTTTTGAAAAGAAAAGTTTCAAATGAGGAAATTTTTTTTTATCAAAAACAAGCCAAATGGGAATTTTAAAGGATACAAGAATTTTTCCGCATTCAATCTGGTGCAGTATGTTTACAACTAATCCCATATGAAGGTTTTTATAAAGTGTTAAAATGATCCTACTTTAAGATCGAAGTCTGGTGACTTAATTGATGAAGATAAATTTAAAAAAGAATACTAAATAAACTGAACAAACTGTGATCATTATTTCCAAACAGAACTATTAAAGTGCAAATGAGTCATTATGGCAACAGAACCTCAGAAATAGAACTTTTCTTGCACAAGATACTTGCTTAATAACTTACTATCCTTTCACAATCACCACACCCTAGGTTAGCAAACCAGTAAACAATGAGAACAAGTTCAGCTAGTTCTATTTGGACACAGGTTAACTTTAATTCTTAGAGCAATAAAGTCAATAAACAAAAAGATGAGTTAACGATACTTGTTATAAAGTGATATCTAAAATATTGGAAATCTAGTAACCACCATAGCCAAAGCAGCAAATCTCTTTAGTGTTTGTTGATAAATTCAATTTTTAAATAAAGAGATCAGAGGAGGTGCAGTGTTGTGCAGAAATGCTGCATCCCTGTGAGCACAGTTATACTAGCGGCATGACACCAGATTGGCTACAAATTCAGCCTATCAGCCAAAACATACAGTCACAGAATAACAGGGATTTCAGAAATATGAGCAAAGTCTGGGATTTTGCTGGAAAGTTGGAAAAAGACTGATATCACTCCATTTCATGTCTCAGACGTCACAAACAGAAAAAGTCGAAATGAACACTTACTGATCACAACTACTAGACGATATCCCCCCCCCACCCCACCCAAAAACAAATTAAAAAAGTTACAGAATTAATGTAATTCATCAACGTATTTTGTATATTTCTGTATTCCAATTCATTCTGTGTCAAAATATCTGGAAACATATAAAAAATGAAACTGAAATTGAAAGCTTTATGCACAGTGTCACATCTCCAGAGATCCGTTCTGTTTTCAGTTGATGTTTGGTGCTTACGTGTTAGGATAATGTGCACATGCCAAAAGAACATCATGTTCTGCACTTACCCACAAAAGTCACGCTTTGCTCACAGTGACTCAGGACTCCAAAAAAACCCCAAAACCCTCGAGTTTAAATCTTCACACAAACAATATTTCAAAAGTACTTTAGTTGTTTTCCCAGCAGGGATTTTATTTTCTTACCTTTGTGACACTTTAAGTTGGATTTTGAGAGAAAAAAAAAAGATGGTTACTGACAATGAGAATAAAAGTTATGTCAAGGTTGCATTACTCAGTAGGCAGCTGTTCCTGTGGTTCATATCAGATGGAAGATCACACTGACTTTAAGTCATTAAATATTAATATTAGTTCTCTGTATTGCACATAAAGAACAAACAGTTTATGTCTGAGCACATGTTGAAAATGCTAAAGTTTAGAATAACCCATTAACAATCGCAGAACACTTTATTAGGTGTTGCAAAATAGTTTATTATAAACTAAATTTAAAGCAGAATAACAGGAACATTATACTGTGCCATTATACATCATAAAGCCTTAAAAAACTCTAAATATATCAAAAATCTGTCATTTAAAAAAAATAGCTTCAATGTCCAAAGCTACAACTGAGTAAGAGCACATGTGAAACAAGGAGTAACATTTTGCTTAAAGCTCCCATGCAATGCCTTGAGATTGTAAACTTTCTAGTATTTGACGGATCGCTACATGAATCAGGATTATACTTGAAGAAACCGAGTTACAGATTTGAGAATGTCGCACTGAATTAAACTGTTATACTGCAGATTCCCTGCACTTTATGAAAAAGGTCAATAAGACTGTAAATGTAAATCTAAAATGTAAAAACAATAATATAAGGCTCATTTTTATCACTTATTTATTTTGGTTTAAATGAAACAAGATGCTTTTAAAAACATCGTTTCCCTAAACTGTAATGATTTGGACTGAAAATGCAAAAAAATAGAACAAAAAATTTATGAAGGTGACAAAAAAATCTACAACCTAAAATCAGCAAAAATCTAAACTTAGAAGAAAAGGCACTGACACACAGGGACAAAGTTCATGGTCGGCTGGTTAGGATTCATTATCTGACTGAACCCCCAGACTCTCCAGAGATCTGACCTGCTGTAGAGCGCCTCTCCTAGAAGGGGCTTTCCTCTCTGACCCTTCTGATCCTGACTGACCAACTGTCACCAGCCTTCCTTTCCCCCTGTTCCTTGACCCTACTGATCCTACAGACTCTTCTTTGTCACTTAAAATGTCACTAACACTTGCAGACGAACCACCACGAGATCCATTGCTATGGGAAGCACGGTTGTAAGCGTAGCTGTTGCTGAAGCTGTATCCATGGGAACTGTTGTTTCTGTGAGAGTTGCTGTTGCTCGTGGGGTGGCTCGGCCTAGTCTGGGAAGTTTTACCACAAGAAATATTATCAAAGGACTTTTGGCTATAAAAACTGTGTTCAGAGCCTGAGTCATGCTGGGTGTCAGGCTTTGAAAAATTATTTGCTTCTTCTACATCCACAACAGCACTTGCTGATGGTGCAGAAGCCCGAGTGAAAGTTACATCAAGTGACCTTTCTTTATGAAAGGCTGCTCTATTTGGGGATGGAGACTTGTGCAAGCTGGTGTCAGACAATCCAACGGGGGCGGCAGATGGGGCACCTCCTACCTAAAAACCAGAAATTCAATTTGATGAGACAATGTGGAAAACAATTCTATTCTAACTATTCTAATCAAAACTCTTAATTACTAAACTAAAACTGAAATAACATTAATAATGTCTCATTAATCTACACTTCTGCTTGATGTGGTTACAAATCAAATGTTCACCATTATCACAGAGGGCAAGTCTACAGTGCTGTGAAGCAATGATTTATTTATCCACAATTAAATATCTGCGTACAGATTTGTGCTCTTAAAGTGTTTCAAAGGCTTATGCAAACTTTAAAATATTCACCTCACCTGCAAACGGAACATGCTTCCAAAGTTTGCTTTGCATATTCTTACCAAAGACAGAGCATCGATCCCGTAATGCCCTGCGGGCGGTGATGCTGCTCCATGCAAAAGTGGTTCTATTGTGGAGGAAAGCTGAGGTCTTCCCAGAGGCTGAAAATCTGACTTGTCAATTCCAGCCATTGAAGCTAGCTGACCTAAGCTACAAAAAACAAAAAAAGACATGCGATCTATTAAAAATGAACATCCAGAGTAGATAACCAGCTAATACCAGCCTACCTTTTTCCTACAACAAAAGCAAATAAAAAAATGATTATGGTAAGATGTGACTAAAATGATAAGATATTGGGTAAGAAAAAAGAGCGAGTCAGAGGGACTTAAGTATACACCAGATGCTTTAAGTATACCTGTTCAACTGCTTGTTAATGCAAATGTCCAAATCAGCCAGTGGTTGCAACTCTATGCATTTAATCACATAGACACAGTCGACCTGCTGAAGTTCAAATGATCATTAAAAATGAGGGGAAAAGTTGATTTAAGTGACTTTGAACATGGCATAGTTGTTGTTGCCAGAATGGCTGAGAAATCCACAAATTCTCAGTCTACTGGGATTTTTCACTGGTGGTGTCACAGTGTGGGGGGATATTTTCTTTAACCCCTTTTATAACTGCACCACAGCTAATCTGACTACTCTCGCTGATGCCTTTATGATCCCAGTGTACTCACCTTCTGATGGCTGCTTTTAGCATGATAACGTCATATTAGTCTTTGAACATGACAATGAGTTCACTGTACTCAAATAGTCTCCAGTCACCAGATCTTAATCCAGCAGAGCACATGTTTGCTTAATCTATTCTATTAATAATTAAGGTAGTTCTGAAAGCAAAAATGGGTTCAACCTTGTGCTAGAAGATGCACCTAACAAAGTGGCTAGTGGTTTTATTTTAGATTTAAAAAATGTCCAGAATGATAACCTGATTGAACGAGTGGCTGACTCAAAGATGACTGCAAAATTATACCTAACCCATGGGCTTTGGTTTCCATATATTAATCCAAGAAATGACAATGACAAACCTAGAGACAAACCTTTCGCTCTGAATTAAACCCGTCCCGTCAGAATTAAACTGCAGAATCAATATCAAATTGGCCAATATCAAAATTAACTTCAGATATCTCCGAAAGAAACTGAAATCTAAGATGCACAGCTTTTTAAAATATCACTCGTCTAATATTTTAGAAAATACACCTGTTTGACATCTTATCCCAAGTCAAATACGAGCCATCAGCCTCAACCATTCAAAGCCATTAACTACACAACCTACGGTTTTTCCAAACATAACAATTTAATGATGCATCACTAACAGAAGTGTGTAATCTGAGTATATGCTCTTTCTATACCACTTGAGAGAACTTACTCTTACAGACCACATTGTTACACTTTAAAAGATAAGAGCTACAATAATAAGCTGCTTCATCATGCAGCTGAAATATTAAAGCTACACAAGAGTTTACTCACAAGGTGCCAGACTGTAACACAAAAATCTAGCAAACACTTTTCTGCAATGTTTTGTACGATGCACAAAGATCACTTTTTAAAAAAATAAAATATAATAAATAACTGTAGGTATCGTCCTAAAAAACACATTAAATGTAAAGTGATGAAGCAAAAATGTGACAAAGGGAAGAAATAGAATTAAATATAAACTACTTAAAATGGGGATCCAGTTAAAACAAAACTAAAGGGCAAATTAAAAGGTCAGTGTGGCTCAAGAAGTGGAAAAAAACACCCATACATAATGAAACTGAAAGCTTTTTAAAAGAACAGATTTTCAGTAAACCACGTAGGTCCTGTGACAATGGTGGCATTTTGTACTGGCTGCTATTGAAAATACCCACCCAGCATCTTTGAGCAAATCCAGGAAAGCGTGAAACTTAGTGAATGATGTCTCAATGCTCTCCAGAATTGCCTCATCTTCAAGAGCACTGGAAGCTGGTGGTGCTAATGCAGAGCCACTGGCACCAAGTGCCTCTGACAGGGAGTGATTGGCATCTCGAAGTCGAGCATTCTCCAGCTCATACTGAACAGAAATTAAATAAAGAATACAGGGACAGCTTGGCACAGTCTTATTTATTCATTAAAAAAAAACAAAAAAACACGACTGTTCAATAAAACTGATTCTTTAATAAAGAACAAGATGCTGCATTACTTCATGAAAAATCAATAAGTACCTCCCACCTGACTCACAAAGAATCACACTGTTTTTCTATAAACAACTTTGAGCATCAAATAACATTGGAAATAACACAGTTTCAACAGCAGCAAAGGTACACCAATTTAAACCAACAGGCTGTTTTCTGTTAATTCCCTGGAGTAAATTAAAAAAACCTTTAGATTTGCAGCCACTAGAATGTATCTCTCTTGCACTTCTGCAGTTATGAGGGCTCAAAATTGCTGGTCAAAAATAACGGGATTTTTAAAAAATGCAAAATTTTGACCTATTTTTGTGCAATTCAAGGGTCTATGACTTGGAACATGTTGGTAAAATTAATATTCAAAGATTTTAAGAAATCAGCTGATTCTGAGGGGGTTGATTTTCTGTGGATTTTTAAATGATTAAAACTTGCAATAAAGGAAAACATGAAAAATAAATAACAGGCATAAATTTATCTGTATGTATTACAGATTTTATTTACCTCCATGAGCCTGGACTCAGCCTTCAGTCTGGCCCTCCGCTCTTCTCCGAGCCTCATACGGCACTCTTTTAGCTCCATCTACAGGGCATGGATCAGAAGAGCAGTGTGTGAGGTGGTTTTGTTTAATGAACTCTTTACAAACCACATCTTTGACTTTAGAAGCAGCAAAAACACATTACAAAAACGACTCACCTGCATTTGTTCAAACCTCCGTGCAATGACTCTGTCCTGACGATTAAGAGAAGATGGTCTCGGTTCCACTTCCACCACTTCCTCTTCATCATCCTCCTCTGCCTCTGAATCCGACTCCATGGTAACTTTCACTGTGGCTGCACCCTAATAAGATATTAACATTAATGCTGCTGTTTAGGGCTCTTTAGCCATTACGCTGCATTACACACAGACACAAGACAGCTTACCTGAAAGCTATGGTCTGTTACAGTAATTCCAGGAGGCAAACCTCTGCAGAAGCAAAAACATAATATTAGTCTCTACATCACTATAATAAACAGTGAATGCTTTTTAAACATATTATTACATTCCCTACAGGTTTCCATATGCAGAAAAAAAAAAATTTCCAGACCCCAAAACACACACACAATCCAAACCACCTTCCAAACTTATTAATGGAATATAGTTTTTGTTGTTTGCTTGTTGTTTCTTCTGAACTGTAAACTGGTGAACATTTCTTCACCTTTGGCGTCCAGCTCGTGCAGCAGCACGCCAAGGCACATGGGGGGTGCGTGATGGCTTAGGTTTCAGAGCAGCAGCTGAACTCCGTCCTCCAGGAGATGGTCCTTTATGAGTGGCTGCAAAGAGCAGACATGTCCATGAATTCTGAGAAACTTCACCTCTAAGAAGGGTGCAGCGTTGTGGATGCAAAATCCTCAAAGTATTATGAACTGTACTTTATCACCATGTATTAAAAGTGCCTTGATGTGTCTCTTGTGATTTGGCATTAAAGAAAGGAATAATAATCAATCCATCCAAGTCTTTTGCCTATCCAATTCAGGGATGTGGGGGGTCTGGAGTCTATCCTAGGAGTCTTAGGGCGAGAGTCAAGGTACGCCCTGGACAGGCGGCCAGTCTGCCACTGGGCTAACACATACAGATAGACAACCATTCGCACTCACATCCACACATATGGGCAATTAACCATCATCAATTAACCTAACCCCACTAACTGCATGTCTTTGGACTGCAGGAGGAAGCCGTAGTACCTGGAGAGAACCCACACAAACATGGGGAGAACATGCAAACACCACACAGAAAGACTCTGGCCTGGTAGAGGAATTGAACTGAGGACCTTGCTGTGAGGCAACAGTGATCAGTGATCTTCACTTTTTTATACCAATATTACTGATAAATCTTTGCTCACAGAAAATTGTTAGGTTCCCCCCAATAATAACACAAGATATGTGCAAAATAGTGGAAATTATTATAATGGCCAGCAGAACACGTGTGGGCTTTCCATGAATTAATCAATGCAAAAATTATAAGAATTACATGCTTTGTGAAACTAGCAGATATTACTTACTTCTAACAAACAGGGTATAAACATCACAAGCAAATAGATGAAAGACTAATTAATCTAGGTGAGTATCTACGGAAACTCATCCTATAAATAAGGGCAAAGTCAACTAAACCATAATCAAACACATCACAAATTCAAGATTATTTTTGCACCTATCAGCAGGAGCAACAAAATAAAATGGCAATGAATTCAGTTCTTACCATGTCTCCAGATGACTCAAAAATTTAATTTGAGAAGATGAAAAGATACTGAGAGTAAGCAATACTAGCTCAAACAGACTGAAAGAAATGCTCCAGTGAATTTACACTGCACACACACATGCACAAAAACCCAACACAAAACAGAGAAATGTGCCTATGCTCATAAAAATAAATTAATAAAGGTCTGTTTTTTAATAGGCTGATTTAAGGGGTACAACCAGGAATACTGAAATTACTGTGTTTTGTCTGACTAGGGAGACAATAACATGGAGTTACATGCAGTCTTCCAGTGTTTATGTGGAACATGGAACAAGAAAAATGTATGTATACATAAATACCTATTCTAAATGCAGCTTTCCCTCTGACTGTACTGGGTAATGCTCTCCTCCTTGGACCACAAGCTCTCTGTGGTTCTGATGCTGCAGGCTTGATCCAGCAGTACTATAGGAGAGCATAAGGAAGACACATGGATACAAATACACCACCTACAGCAATGGTCCCCCGCCCAAAAAAAAGTTCACACCCCACAACTTTTATCAGTGAATAAGAATAAAAAAGGAACCAAGCTGAATTCTACTTAAATAGAAATAAACACAATAGCATCAGCTAACTTTTATTTATTTACTTTCTCTGCAAATAGAAAGAATCTCATTTAGTCACTGTAGTTACACTTTTATGTTGTTTGGTGCCATTACAATTTTAGAACCAGTAAAAATTGTTTTCTCTTGGAATATTTCTCCCAAAAACTTACCTCTGGTGACTGTCCATGACCATTCATTAGTACTTTCTCTATTATAGTTTTAATTAGGAGTTTATCTGAAAAGAAAACACAAAAACAGTGAAGATTCAGTACCAGAAAAATTCATAGAAATTTATGTTTCGTGGTTTTAGAGATAAACTACTACATGACTGATGTAATTACAGTATTACTCAAAGGATTTTTCTACAATTGGAAAGGAACATGCACACACAAAATTTGGTTTGCATTGATATGTAAAATGGAAACGTAAAAACAAACCAGCTCAAGCAGTGGAACGAACAACATATTTGATCAGATTGGGAAAAGTGTTATTAAGTCTGGAAAAAAACAAGAAAGTGCTATTGCTTTGACTGAGGTAGCAACTTACCAACTAACGGGTTACCACGGATATCCAGAACACACAAAGAAGAATTTGTTTTCAAGGCTTCTAGCAAACGACGAGCGCCTTCGTTGGAAAGACCACATCTTTGCAGGTCCACAGCTGTTTTACAAGCCAAAAATCAGAAACAGAAATCCTTTCAAAAATTTGTACAATAAGGAAAACAAACAAACACAACCAAACACTACAAACTCACAAATCTACTAACCTTTAACCCAGAGGTCTTCAGCAAGTTCACTTGCAAGCGCCGCAGCACCCCGGTCCCCAATTAAAGTGTTACAGTTAAGTGTGACACGGCGAAGACCTCCCATACCCTCAAACTGCGGCTGTCGATACCTCAGAGACTCCGCCCACGCCGTACCATGTCTTTGCATACCCTGATGCTTTAAGATAAATAAAAGGATTCTTACAAAAGTTGTGATGAAAAATTTAAGACTCTGCCACTTCTATTACTGAACGAAAAGGCCCACAAGTCTTATTCTGTCTTTTATCTTTTATTACAAAATGTTCTGACTGACTGATAATTTCTCTCTTTAAATCTTCTAGGCTTAAGCTGCATATACACTGGAAGCGATTCAAGGCCACGTTTTGACTAGAGACCATAGAAAGTGAACAAGTAAAATTGCTTCCAGTGTGTATACAGCTTTACACCCTCTGTCAAAAAACATACTGCTGTAATCTGTACTGCTGTTTGACCTCTTGCAAAGGTAAACTAATTCATAAAGACCACCTGCTTGTGTGCACCTCAATTTTTTTCAGATTTCCCGAACAAACCTTTTTAACAATTATTATCTGGATAGTTTACAATGATGAAATAATTATCTCCCAATAAAAAAATAAAATAGACTGCCAGATGACACTGAAAATCAAATACTATACCTTGATAATATTGGCCATGTGCTCTGCCCCCCTCCAGGTAAGACTGCATCCACTAAAATCCACTGTCCTGATGTTAGTAGAATACTTAACGCTTTGGCAAATGACTAAAACATATTGAAACATATAGAACACACAGTTACACAGGTAACATACAATACAAACTCCTTTCCTGAACAAAATTAGGAGACAGTGGTATAATTGCACATACCCTCTAAGCCCTCATCACTGATTGGACAGTTAACCAGAGATAGGTTTTCCAAGGAAGTGCTTTTTGCCAAACCCTAGATTAGGATAATTTCAACAAAGAACTTGTTTTAATAAATGTCCATTCTAAGAGTGAACAAAAAAGCAACAAACACAGAAAGAGTTCTGAATAACATTTTAAAAAATGAAATAGTTACAATGCTTTGCTTTTAAAATGCTCTGCTTTCACCTTTGTCAGGGTGATGAGGTCCCTTTCTCTCAGTGGAAGTCCATTGAGCTGCAGCGTCTTGAGGTTGGGAGAGACAGTGAGGCACTCTCTGAGGGCCTTGCACAGCTTTAACGTCATATCCTTGGAGCGAATAGCTGGAATCTTCCTCCTGAAGCTAGACTTAAGATATCTTCTATCTGAAACCAATGGTGACATTGTTTTAAGTAAAATCTGAAAATCAACAAGTTTCTAACACAGACAATTAAGATTGTATTAACTGTTTCAATAACTTACCTGCCTCTCCAGAAGCCAAACTAGCTTGGTGTGTGCTACTTATTGCTATGTGGTGCAGGTGTTTGTTAATGGATATAGAGCTGAGAACGGGTGGCCAGTCTGTTAGCTTCAGCTTGTCTCCATTAAAGTCCAGCATCCCTTTGTTGAGGTTCATTTTAACTGCAGGAAGGGGGACAGATTCCTGCCTGGCACAGGCAAACTCATAGTAAGCCATAAAGTCCTGAGCACCCTGCCGCCGAATCTGAGCGCTGTCCTGGACCATCTTTGATCTAGGAATAAAAATATTCAAAATAAGACAAAGAGAACTATGTAAATGGGTAGGAATACTTCAAGATCACAG
The DNA here is from genome assembly GCF_001858045.2 of Oreochromis niloticus. NCBI lineage: Eukaryota > Metazoa > Chordata > Actinopteri > Cichliformes > Cichlidae > Oreochromis > Oreochromis niloticus. The sequence continues at coordinate 24,825,924 of NC_031977.2, forward strand.
TAATGAAAAACAGCACACATCACTGCAACTTTACTTTTACACCATATCGTATTTTTCATACGATTGCTTCAATTTAAGTAGAAAATTCTCCTATTTCTGTGTATATGATTACATCTTTGTCTTTTTCCTTAAGCTGGTCCTTTCAAGGGTCAACACAGAGGATCATGTGCGTCCATCTCACCCCATCTCTAGCATCCTGTTCTGTCACACCAACCCTCTGCGTGTCCCACTTTACTACACCAAGAACCTCCTCTGAAGTCTTCCTGTTTCCCTCCTGCCTGGCAGCTTCATATTCAACATCTTTTGTCCAATATTGTCCAAACCACTCTTTAATTTCACCTCCAAACCACTTAACCTGAGCCGTCTTTCTGATATACTTTTCTAATCTTGTCTATCCTGCCCACTCCCAATGAAAAGTTAACATCTTCACCTCTGCTACTTCGAGATCGCCCTCGTCTTCTCCAAACCAAGCATCATTGTAGGTTCACTACCACCTTAGAAACCTTTGCTTTCACTGCTGTTATCCTTCTGTCACAAATCAACACCTGACACTCGTCTCCAACCACTCCACCCTACCTGCACTCGCTTCTTCACCTCTCTCGTGCGCTGTCCTTTGCTCTCGATTGTTGACTGCAGGTATTTAAATATATATACTGTATATAATTAGACATCTGCTGAAAAAGTTCTAATTCTTAAACATTATGTATCACTTGTAAACTGGTACATAAATTATTGTTTTGTTATTAATTATTTGAAAGTTTGAGGATTAATACATCATAACAATGATCCACAGAATATGCAACATTCTTGTCTAAAAGACTCCTCTGGTGTTCAAAACAACTTATATTTAAGATATCTTTTATTTTTATTATTATTAATCTCTGCCTCCCTTCTACAGTGCGTCTTCTGTCCCATCTTCCTCCCATCACCCCCTAGCAGTCGTGGCAATTACTGCCCCTAACTGAGCTTAGTTATATTGCAGGTCTCTGCCTATTAAATGGGACTTTTTTTCTTCCCAAAGTCACCAAGTGCTTGTTCAAAGGGTTTTTTTGATTACTTCAATTTTCTTTATATTATTGCACATCTCTACCTTACAATATAAAGCACCTTAAGGTGACTGTTGCTGTGATTTGTTGCTATAAAAATGACACTAAATTAAAATTGAACTGAATTAATTTACCAAACTTGTTCAACTTTATTTATTAACGTATTGCTATATCATAACATTTACAGACACAGCAATAAGTATATGGGGTGGCCATATGCGAGCCACTGAAAATATTGAGGTGGCACACCAAAAACAGAATTTACAGTTTTATTATGCTCTAGGTTACTTGAAAATATGTCAAAAAAGAGAGAAAGGAAAGAATTATATTCCTACTTAATTTCCTGCTATTAAAGTTTATATCACTGAAAATAGGGTAAATATGAAAACCAAATAAGATTTTGAAATCTATATTAATCACTTTTAGCTGATCAACTGATCGATTAATTGAGTGGAAGTCCCACGATGGCTTTACTGATTCTCAGCAGAGCTGACTAGAAGCAGCTTAAGATTCACTCTCCCAGACTGGAGTTAACTTTAACAGCAAACTTGTTCACGGAATACAAATAAATATTAGATCATCTAAGAGTGTGATCCGTTTCCTGTTTCTATGTTGGCCCTGAGATGCACAGTGATCTGTCCAAGGACTGGCACCAGCTTTTCTGCAACCTTATTACATTATTCCCAACATAGGACAGTCTTTCCAGGGGGAGCACTGGGAGTGCCAGCAAATTTTGGGGGGTAGCCAGTGCCCCCTCTGGGCCCGCAGCAAAAATAAGCTATCAAGCTATTTCGATAGCTTTGTTAGAAACTGATGGCCAGTTGTCACTATTAAGCCAAGCCATAACCAGCCCTTCTTCTGAAGATCATACACAGACCACAAGTTTTTCGTTAACATTTCAACGTTAACCTTACAACAAAGCTAATTGTTGACTTTCACTGATTTTGAATCTTCACCAATTATCTATGCACAGTGTAACCGCTTTCTCTCATTAAATGCAGGGCGCTAAGGTTAAATCAGTGGCGTTAGCTCAGCTCAGCTCCTAGCAACCAAAGACCGTCTATGCTAGCAGTGAATGTCAGCATCAGGGTCTAGAGCTGCTGTTTTTAATTGTGCCTTCATGCATTACACGACTGGATTTAATCAAAATAAAACAATATAATGTACTTTCATACCCAACTAAAGACTATACCGTCGCGGGACTGATGTATGACTCTTCCTCGACGCTGCTTGACAACTTCAGCGGTCTGTTATTGTTGACAACATAAACGACCGCTCAAAAGTGGCGCTGTAGTGCCAGCAAACCCACGCCCACTTCTTCCTCACTGTGCCATTTGCAGCTCTAGCCAGAGATCTCCTGCCATCTATCAAAGAGGAGCGGTAAAACATACCACAGGGAGTCGCAACCAATGACTGTATAGTCATAATCTATTTAGAGAAGTTTGAGTGCATAATAAACTATCCAGTTATAAAACAGATGACGAACCTCTTGAGACGTCTCAAGAAGACTATGATACTTCAACATGTCATTACAAAGAAATCAAAGAAGTTAATCTGCATTCCCCACTGGGCCTAAATTTTAGGAAATAAATGTGTACAATAACCGTTTTGGCTAAGCAAAATTGTGCAAAAATGGATTTGGAGTTAAATGCATTAATAAAGATATCCCTATTCTGGTAAATCAACTACTCCTAGTTGAATGAATGTGGTGTAAAAAGTTTCTTTAATTCTAAGGGGCTGATGCATGGTGCCATTTATAGTTAAACTGTGGATGCTCCCATTCTTAAATCCTATAGTGATTTTTCTACTTAAAGGAGCACACAGCAACTCTCCATATCTTGTTTGGGCGGAACAGCCACAACCTTCGATCACGTCATTCTAAGAAGTGAATTCAGTGAAACAGTCGTCTATGTAATCATTTCCTTTTTGGTCATTTTGTTGACTGCTTTAGCACTACCTTTACGAGATTTTGAAGCATTTTGAAAGATTTCAAGATTTTGAAAGTTGTCCAGGATGAGACAACGAACTTTCTTTCTTGGGGCCATCAATCAGGCGGCGCGTCTCACGTGTAAGAAAGCATTGTCTTTTGTTTGGCAGACTGCAGAGAAAGGCTGCATTGAGCAGTTGTGTTTGTTGAATGTAAGATAAACAGATTTGTGAAATATTTTCATATCTAATCTTGATTAATGGGTGGCATGGCAGAGTTTCTTTACTCAGGAGGATTTGTGAAGTAGCTGGTCTGTTGGTGGTGATCAAATATTGTGGGGTGTGCCGAGTTCCTGTTGATGCTCACTCTAGCTTATTCCAGAGCTTTGTCTTTCAAATATTTCAATTAATAATATCTTTTAATATTTATATCTACTGATGTCTTGAATATGAATAAGATTTTACTGGTCCTCATACCCAGTTCAAACCCCTACCCACTGATTTTAAGTGTGATGCTCACAACTTTACCTGAGCTGAGTGCCATTGGACTGACACTCACTTGTATGGTATGACATGAGGAGCTCACAAGTATATGAACAAGAGGTACAAAATCTCACTCACAAACCTCACCAACTGCATAGAAACCAGTGGGCAGTAGAACTCATTCACAAAACAATGCTACCCTTTCTAAAACACACAGAATAAGACATAAATATCTGCATTTTTCACACAGTACTACAGATTCTGTTTGCTTTCTGCTTTGACCGTGACGGTGCTAAAAGTTTCCAGGACTATCTTTCCGTCTTTCTTTTTCATCCCACATACACCATAAATCCAGATTCTTGTCAAAGCTGGTACAGTGACAGCTAAAGCTTTCTTCTCTGTTCCTGTAAACCTGACCTCTTCACCAAATTGAGGAGCATTTAAAGACAGAGCATGTGAATACATACAGGGTTTTCAATTCTTTCTGTCCCCAATAAAACTAAACCATATGCTCTCACATCCAAGACAGGAAAAATCAAGTATCTCTCTCTCTCTCTCTCTCTCTCTCTCTCTCCCTACATATATATATATATGTACATATATATATATATATATAAAAACACCCAGCACGCCCCTGCGGGCGGTCTATCCTTCAAGCTCGGGTCCTCTACCAGAGGCCTGGGAGCTTATGGGCCCTGTGCATGGGTCATCTTCCTGATGTATTCTTGGATGTTCGCTGCCTCATCCTGGACTGTGGTACTGACACTCACTAGTCCCCAGCCTCCTTCTTCCGCTTAGCGTACAGCTTCAGGGTGCTGGACTTGGGGTGAAACCCTCCATGCATGGCCAGGAGCTTCCTTGTCTTGATGTCTGTGGCTTCTAACTCCTCCTTTAGCCAGCTTATTATCCCAGCAGGGTACCTCCCTTCCTCAACTTCCTCAGGACTTGCCTGACCCTCTGCAGGTACTTGGTGGTTGCAGGTTCCCTAGCGGCCCCTTCATGGTTCCCATTTGCCTGTGGGATCCCCAGGTACTTGTAGCTGTCCTCGATGTCTGCAATGTTGCCTTCTGGAAGTTTGATCCCCTCAGTTCTGACTACCTTCCCTTTCTTTGTTATCATCCGACTACACTTCTCCAGTCCGAATGACATTCCGATGTCATTGCATATATCCTGGTGGTGTGGATCAGTGAATTGATGTTTTGTTCACTCTTGGAATGCAGCTTGATGTCATCCATGTACGTAAGACTACACGCCTCTGGAGAGGGAGTCGCAAGTTCGATTCCCACCTGGGGATGTCTGTATCCGGTAAGGGTCCTAGACAAGACCGCCCATGCTAACCAAGCCTACTGCAGACATGAACGAGAGACAGAAATATGAAGTCATCCCAGCTTGGACATTGCCCGGATCAACAAGGTCTGTGTCAGGTGTCGAGGAACTGGGGCACCCTGATCAGAATTGGGCTACTGAAAAAAGTAGGCATTGGTGGGCAAGAAACGAAATATATAGATATATATATATATTATGGCCATAGCATCATCTCAGACTTTGTGTCTGAGATAATGTACGTTATTTATGAATAAAATGAAATGAAGTGAAAATGACATGAAACATGAGACTTGAGTTTGGCTGCTTTGACAGTTACAGGCTGCACTTTGAATGGTTGTTTTTTTGGTTTTTTGTTTTGTTTGTAGAAACTGTTCTGTGGTCAACCCACAGAAGGGACACAAAGAGGCAACCTGTATTTTAGACCAGTGTACACCAGTAGCTGTGAATCCTCTTGGTCTTGGAAGCCTCAATGACTCGGCTGAATTCAGTCCCAAACTTCTCACTAACACTGCACATATAGTGATGGTAAAAAATAAATATAGAACTTAAATATATAAAAAATACTTTTGCTTTCTGATGTTGTCAAAACACCCTTTCCCCTTAGCGTGTCCAGTGGTGCCAGTTAAGTTGAACACTGTTGCTAATACCTGGAATGCCGCTGTGGTATCACAGAGTGAGTATGAGAGCTATTCCTCCTTGGCACGTAGACCTTACCAACCGTTACAAAAGAAACATCAGTAATTTGTGCACATTTAAGTTAACGCAAGTCAAATGTATTTATAAATCAGATTGAAAATCAACTCACATTGACAAAAGAAGTTTGTTTTTAAATGTATTTGGTGAAAGTAATGATTTTATCTGTGCTTGCCTAAACTCTAGGTTGAATGCTTGTAACTGAGATAAATGTATTGTTTGGAAGTCTATAGGCGACCTTCGATAGGGGGCGATCGTGGCTCACGAGTTGGGAGTTCGCCTTGTAATCAGAAGGTTGCCGGTTCGAGCCCCGGCTCGGACAGTCTCGGTTGTTGTGTCCTTGGGCAAGACACTTCACCCGTTGCCTACTGGTGGTGGTCAGAGGGCCCGGTGGCGCCAGTGTGCGGCAGCCTCGCCTCTGTCAGTGCGCCCCAGGGTGGCTGTGGCTACAACGTAGCTTGCCATCACCAGTGTGTGAATGGGTGAATGACTGGATATGTAAAGCGCTTTGGGGTCCTTAGGGACTAGTAAAGCGCTATATAAATACAGGCCATTTACCATTCTGTAAGCATGAAAGGTCCTCTAATGATGAAAGAGACTTTTTGAAATATAGTTTCCCATATATATTCTGTTTTGAAAATAGATGTAATTTTGTATACTTGTTACTTATAGTTTAAACAATTTTAACAAAAACACCCACACGGGGAATTTTTAAGCATAAGTAAGGAAGTGAGGAGTGAAAGGCAAGAAAGGCAGAGCCACAGGTGGTTGAGCCAGGCCAAAAATTTTAACAGGACAGTCAAATGAACTAGGCTTAATGATTAACGTAGTTGATCCTTTAATCTGATGTCATGGTGCCATTGAACACAAGCATATGAATCAGCAGCAATGGAAGATGATACCATGGCCAACCCACTGACACACCTGAAACTACCACTGAAATCAAACAAAGGGAAAGAGCGAGTGAGGGACGGAAAGAACGCCTACTTAGAGGGGAAAGGCTGAATACTTAAGCATTTAAATTGTGTGGCATTTTTCCAAACAACATCCATTTGTGGTTTCCTAACTGGTGAAAGCAGATAAAGCTAAGTTGTAAATGAATTAGAAGTGCCAGTGATTCATCATCCACAGAAGCTGGAGAAACAGGAGATGGGGAAGAACTTGCAGTAAACACTCTATATTCACAGCAGTAAAAGCAGTAAACAGAATAAACACTTGTATTTTTTCTACAAACTCCAGACTTGGAATTTCAAGAACCACACCCAAGTTTGCCAAAACAATAACCAGGAGATAAGCATTTTCCTGCTGTTTCCATAAAGCAGCCTGTTCTGTTTAGACACTTTTGGCAAATTTAACTCTCTTATATAGTAATGTACACATATCAACATCATTAAACATCTGGTAGTCACATTGACTTTGGCAGCAGAGGTTTCCCTGAACTTCATCGATTGTGAGAAGACTGCAAAAGTAAAAAAACAGTGGCGTGCCACACACAGCGCCAAGATCTTGACATTATTTTTGAGGATTTTGTAGAGAACAGACTGAAGATATTGTTTTTCTACATTCTTAATAATTCCTAATAATTCTATACCCCTGCCTTAAAATACTCAAACTTTGTGTAATGATAAATGGATAAAATCAGCATTTTTGTCCATCAGTCTACACAGAACAATATAACAAAGATTTTCTTTTTTCCTTTTTTTGTATTGAAAATTAAAACTACTTTACAATAGTCTCCAGTCTCTCACTTTAGAACTTTCTAGAATGCATTTGGATTTCTTTACACTTTTGCTTTTGCTTTTGAATTGTCTGAATGGGATTTATGATTTTCTTTTTTCGGTGGATCACGCAGCACTAATTCCATGTTGTGTTGGTTGCATGCTTCGGGTTACCTTTGTCAAGTTTAACAATCACAAAATTCAAAGGTCATTTGTTTTCTGGAGGAAAGACTTTCTTTAAGGATTGCGTCTGGCGTCCTCATTTTTAACCAGTCTCTGGTGCTGAGAAGCGTGCCGATGCCATGATACTACCATCACTATCCCTGAAAGGATTTCCATCAGGATACCCAGAGATGGCAGTTCGTCTTGTAATTGGAAGGTTTCCGGTTCGAGCTCCGGCTCGGACAGTCTCGGTCGTTGTGTCCTTGGGCAAGACACTTCACTTGTTGCCTACTGGTGGTGGTCAGAGGGCCCGGTGGCGCCAGTGTCCGGCAGCCTCGCCTCTGTCAGTGCCCCAGGCCAGCTGTGGCTGCAATGTAGCTTGCCATCACCAGTGTGTGTGAATGGGTGAATGACTGAATGTAGTGTAAAGCGCTTTGGGGTCCTTAGGGACTAAGTAAAGCGCTATACAAATACAGGCCATTTAGAATGACGTGATTGAAGGTTGTGGCTGTTCCTCCCAAACAGGATATGGAGAGTTGCTCCATAACTCATACCTTTTCCTGACATCCAGTGTGAATTATTTTACCTCGCAGGTCTAAAGGTCTCCTTTTTCTAAACTATATTCAATCAGTCTATTTGGACTAAGCTCTGGTCTAATCTAACAGATAAGTAAGGCAACAAGAATGAAACAATAAGTGGAAGAATGTTTTAATACAACATTTACCCTATTATTTCAAATGACTGAAATTTGTAGATAAATAAACAGAAATGCTTAAAAAATGTACGCTTAAAAAACCCCCTCAGTTTTTGCTTTTGGGGGTTATATTTCTTGTATTTAATCTGGTTTTATATGCTTTTTCTCTCTATTCTTCATTTTTTTTCTTAAAAAACATGAAACAACCCCCCCCCCCCACACACACACACACAGACACACACACAAACAACAAATTAAATACAAGCTTACATACAAAACCTAACACACAATATTATTATCATAATGCTAATGGTGAATGATATTGTAATTAGCTTAGGAATACCACAGCAAATTATAGGGTTGGGCTTTTGATTTTGTATTAAAAACTAAGAACAAAAACATTTTCATCAGTTTAAAAAAATGTTTCAAAACTGTTATATGGATGTCTTTGGAACCACATGACTCACGGACAAAGTGAAAAAATAAACAATAAATCAATTCAATTTGCTGTCAGTGGAAAAAACAGGGATTTCACATAACATCACATCTAAACATCGAGGCTGATTTTTTTTTTTTTGTATTATTTTTGGTATATTTTATACTATCCATAGAGTAATTGTTTTGGATCTCAGGTTTATCACGTTATTCCTGCGTGTCCTGAACGCGGCACGACAACGCCCTCTCCCTGTGTGAACAGCAGGTTACAGGAATCCTATTGGCTACTCCAGACGTCTGTCCCTGTCTACTCGCGGTTCGCTGTATTCCAGTAATCCCAACCCACTCTGGAGTCACTGGGCACGGTCCAACAGCACGGCAGGGACAGGGGCAGGATCGAGAAGATATCGTGGCTCTTTAATTATTTATCACGTCATTCAGGAGCAGGATTAATTGAATATATATCCGAAATATCAGCGAAAACCAGTTCTCGTCACATCAGAGGTAATTTCGGTGTTATTTGTGTTCGGACGTCCTGCTAGCGATAGTTCGTTTAGGGCAGCTACTCCAGCTAGCAGTGTTTTCCAAATATCGGTGGCCTGTCTGCGTGTGTGTGGTGGGTGGCTTCTAAGTGACTTTACAATGACTGTCGGCTGACTTTATCCTCTGTTATCTACATTAAAACTATTGTTAAGAAGTCAAGGGAAAATGAAAAACATTTCACATTTAGTTACCGTGTAGTTACATATAATTACAGTGTGTGCGTTTGCTGTAATGGTATTCCCTATGCTTCTCACTTGCTAATGCTAATGATGCAAACTGTCCGTCCTGTGATGGTGCAGTTGGGCTGGTCTGTTAAACTGAATCAGCCACAAATTCACGTAATAATTTAAAAACGAATAAATGGATGACGTTTACACCTTTTGATTTTTTTGGCTGTGTATTTGGGACCCACAAGTTTGAACTGTGTATGGTGATAATGTGTACTTTGTAATTATGGGATTATGGTTTACACATTGAGAGGTCAGTTTCTTAATCAGGTAGTCAGTGTGTTGCAGTATAGATTGGGTGTTTGCCGCCTCTATCTTGTGTCTCTTAGTATAAAACACGTCCATGTTCATTTTGAAACTAAACTGTGAACAGATAAAAAATATGCACAGACGGGTAAAGAGATCCCCTATCTGTGAACATACAGCATGTTCTTAAAAAACCCTGGGTGGGTATTTTATCATACCATATCATACCATACCCAGTAGCTGCTTAATATTGCAGGCAACACTTCATACCATTTGTGACACCAAAAATCAGGGATACAGGCAGTGCACAGTTAAGGTGCCAGTGAATCAGCAGGCAATCCTTCTTAAGTGTGAAAGTATCTGCACATGACAAGTGAGGCAAATGATCCCTTGTTACATTTTTTTATTTCTATCTATTAGTTAAAACCTACCAGAAAGCTGTCACCCTGTTATTTTTAACTTCTTGATCTTTTAGTGGTAGTAATGAGAGTTATCTGCTGTATCCTCTTCATACCTTACTTTTATTAAATTTTGAGTGATTTAATAAAAATAGATACATTATTGCAACATATGGTCTAGTAGTTTTATGACTCAACATGAGACACACGAGCAGCAGACACCATAACAATCTGGAAAAATATGTTTTATCTACTCCTAACTGGGAGGACAATAGGTCCCCTGTTGGTATGTTTGCTTTGCAAATGGTCACTTGGTTGTGTTTCAGCTAGAGGCTAGCCTACTGCTAGTTTGCATAGTTCTCTTTTTGGCTTGCTTGATTTAAACTGTAGTCCGTGTCTGTTTATTTGGCTTAAGTCAGAAGCTAGGAAGCAAAAATGTAAAAACAAATTATATGAAGTGAGCTGTACTCACTTCCAGTTGTTTTTTTTATAGATTAGCATTTTCATCCATAAAGAACTACAGGGACTAGGGAAGGAAGGAAGGAAATGCCTTTTGGTTGACATCCAAAAGCTACACACACACACACACACACACACACACACAGAGGACTCAATGTCTTCTTTCCACTGAGGTCAGAGCACCGACATTTCACACGGACACTCATTTGGTAACTTTCCCTGTTTTTCACTTATACTCTTAACAAGCATCCGGTCTTCCCCTCTTCCCATTTAAAGGTCGGACATTAGTAGCTGAAGCTTTAGCTCGTGTTTCAAAATGTCACCTCAGTTGCATAGAGCCACTCAGTGCTTACTTCTTTGGTCACAGTGGTCACTGTATGACAGAGTAATGGCAGCTTTTCTGAGCGTAGGCTGAGAACAGGCAGACAACTGTTTCCCTGGATTTGGCAAAGGAAAATCTTATCAAAGGTTTTGATTGCCTTTTGTTCAAATAGTATGCAGATGTATGAACATATGAGCAGACATAAAAATGATAAGCTCATGCAATATAGTCCGCTACCTGGGGCAAAATGCTTGTTGACAAAACATTACAGCATATAAAAGGTTTATCAAACAAAGTTACATCTATTTAGGTAGGTGTGGTATTTTTCTAAGCTTTTTGTAATGTTTTGCTTGAGTAGTTCCTTTTTAGCTTAAAGCAGTGGTGGTTTGGTGTAAATTCGGCTTTGGCTCTCATTCATTTTTATTTTTGTCCTGGTCTCAGTTCTAGTGGGAACAACGATCCCTTTATATGTCTTTAAACGCCAGGATGTCTTTTGTTACATTTACAGGAGATAGATTAATAACTGTTACTCTTACTGTGAAAAGCATTTCTCATGTTCTGTTGGTGTGGGGAAAAATATTGTTGGAATCTGGAAACTTGTAACTATAATAATCTTATTCTTACTTTGTGTCATATAAAATTAAAAAAAGGTTTAATTAATAACTGCCCTGGGCAAAGGACAAGTGCACTGGCCAGGACACATACAAACAAAACCTTGGGAGAAAACAAGCATCCAACTTTGCGTCTGCCTGTAACTGTTTGTATTATTTGTGACTTGTGAAATCCCTGAAGCACTAGAAACGGGAAATGGGTGTTTGAATATGAACTAACATTTTAACAATTTGATGTACGACATGTTGAAGAAATAGTTGCATCACATCAACAGCCAGTCCTGCATGGTGTATGGAAGTACACTTGGATATTTTCCATGGCTTTTCCCTAAACGTGGCTTTACACAGCTGCACAGTGTGGTGGTGTGGATAGAGGCGCAGGCTCAAATACAATGGCTTGTGTTTCACTGAATGTTCATTTCTTTGGTCCCGCTGTATTAAAAAGTAATGACAGCTCTGCTGAGCGTAGGCTGGAACAGACGCAAAGATTGCCTCCACATTTGGCTAAAGATAATACTATCAGTCACAGGGCCTCATTGCCTCATTCCAGTCTGTATTTGTAAGGTGCTTTTGTGCAAACGGACAAGGGCAGAAATCACACAACCACAAAGGATCTCCCATCGCCTGAGGCAGATTAAAGTGTAATTCAGTGTAATGTTTATGAATATAGACGATAAGATTTTTGTAATATTTTGAGGTGTTTTTTCTGTCCAAGCACATGTAATTCTGTCTCTGTCTTTTGTTTTTCAGTTTTATTTTGTCTTCTGGCCTTGATTGTAGCATCAATAACAATCACATAACAAAGTTTTTCTTCATACTTTTCTCAGTTCTTGTTTTTTTTTTTTCTTTTTTTGTATTTTTGTGTTTTAGTTTGATGCTAGAGTTGAAAGAGTCAGTTATTTTGGCCCTGAAAGATCAAACACACTGCAACTTAGGAAAACACCAGCAAATAGAAAAATGCTGCAAAATACACAAAAAAATGGAAATTAGCAGAATTAGCAGAAGTATCTTTTAGACTGTTCAAAAGATACTTCTGTTGGAAGTTCACACAAATGAACTTGGGAAAAATGATGCAAGTTCATTTGTGTTTTAATTGCATGATTCATATAATACTGTAGATCCATGTTCGCTATGACTGTTAGCTTATCTCCCCAAAAACACTTCCTTTGTGTTTTGTGAGGTTTTTTGTGAGCTTTTCTATGTTTTTTCTCTGTCTGTTGTGTTCTATTCAGTTTTGTTTTGCATGCTTTTGCAGCACTTTTCTTTTTTTGTGTGTTTTGGTACGTTGCAGTCCTTTTGACCTCTCAAGGCCACTACAGTTAGTAGTATCAGTTAGTAATCACCAAGTTTTAATAGGTCTCTGTGGACAAACATTTGTCATTTACTATGATCCCGGATCAGTTACAATCTACAGCTTGTCAGACAACACATGTAAATTCCCAGATGGGCTCTCATGTATACATAGATGTACTGATACTTGCCATGGATATGCCAGTAACTGTGTTTATGGTGCAATCCCTAAAGTACCAGTAACTGGAGTACATCTCTCCTGTACTTTGGATTCTTAGAAATGGTAGCTTCATTTCACAGTCAGTCCTGCCCGTGGTATTTTGTGTGGGAGTATACCTGGACAATTTTCATGGCTTTCTCAGAGCCTCTTTACACAGCTGCATATATAGCTGGTAGCAGACTGTGGTGTGGAAAGAGGTGGCAAGCTTGAAGTCATGGTGTTGTCTTTGAGGTGAGTCTGCGCTTTCCTAAAATAGGGCTACTGCAGGCATACAGATGAGGTTTAGGCTTAGTTTTTAAGTAACAACATCCTTGTGGTTTTTGTTGTTTGTGGTCACATTCATTACTGCTCCAAAGACAAGAGCCAGAGCTCAGCAGAGAGGTATTGATTTGTGTGCTGATGTGCATTTTTAGCTATCAGTTTCTTGGATGAGATTTCCCAGAATGTACAGATACCTCCCCTCATCCCCCATTCCCCCACTTCCCATCAGTGCAGCCTGTTTAAAAAAGAAATTGTTGTTTTTTTGTCTTGCACCCTGAGGCTCAAAGAATTGTGTTAGGGCTTGTAAAACATTTCAATGTGGTGTGAAAATTTGGAGAAATAGTCCTCTTAAGAAAGTAGAAGGTCCTCTCATGTGGGAAACCACAAGACTTGGAATAAAACTGTTGTTTTGGTGCGAGCACAAAAATGTGTAATAGACTGACTCCATTCAGCTGTATTTATATTGAGCAGTTCCTCTGAATTTCATGTGAAGCCTACATTAATGGCAGGAACAAAACAGAAGATTTTTAAACTGCTATAGCCAGCTCTGCAGAAAGTCACATTCAATAAATCACATTAATACTGCTGGGTTTAGTGTGCTTTCTGATTGCAGAAGGAGCAGCTGCTTAGAAAGGAAAATGCAATTGCTATGCATGCAGAAAGAGCTAGATTGATGACCGCGAGGATTTTTCATGTACGTGTCATGTCTAAATAACAGCCATTACAATAAACAAACAAACAGGAGGATATCTGTAACTGCTTTAGGAGTCAAAAGAAAAAAATTGATGTTTAAAATTCACTGGCTGCTGGTCTACTGTGTAGATTGATGTTTCAGTTAATGACTCCCATAGCCTACTGCTTTAATAAAAGAACTGTAGTGTTAAGAAACAAACGCAATTCTTTCAAGATTTGAAGCAGATTATAAATGTGTTCTAATTTATTTACTCTATCAGGATAAATAGAATCTTTTTCTTATCTTATATAGAATCTGTCTCTGACACAAAAGAGTTATGAAATCCAGTAGCTCCTGTACAACAACGACTTGTTGTATTTATAAAGTTTGCAGTGGGCCACGTCATGAATTAATGAAACAGCTATCTAAAAATATATCAGCATGATGCTGCACGGTCATACTCAATGTCACTATGGAGTGCTGATAGGATCACTTATTTCACAACGAGGCTTAAGGTTTTGGCAGGAATTGTTTGCTCATCTATTTGGAACATGTTGCAGAGGGCTTGGTTGTTTTTCAGAGGCTTATTTTTGTCAAGCTAGAGAGACGTTTGAGGCCTGCCCCAGCCTGTCTCGAGGGAAACCAGATGAACTGCGAATGTCAGTGATGGTTCAACACACAAGAACAGAGATTTATATGCGTACACAAGCATGCACATGCAGGTTCATCGGGGTTAAGACTCGATTATTCCGTCCCTGTGCACTATGACACTTTTTGTGTTAAATTATCTAACTTTAACAAGAATAACAGGCACCCAATGTACATCATACATGAGTAACGACTCTGGATGTTTTTGCCATTAAACGTTTTTTCAGTATGCTACTCTGAACGACTTTGTATCGGCTTTCGGGCCGCTTGGATTCACATTAATAGGTTAAAGTTTATATTTGCAAGTTTTTTATGTATTTAATCATATTTTTAAAGGGGTGCAAAAAATATTTTTGTTCTCACATGTTGTTAAATGATAATTGCCTGTCTCATTCTTTCTAAGCTGCTTCTGCCAGACAAGCCGGCAGTTTTATCTAACAGAAGGAATAAGCTGTTTGCTATAGAGCTATCTAGAATACCAATTTATGTACTTGGATATTTGATAGCAAACTACAAAAGGCTTTGGTCAGTGGGTGGAAAGATTCATGTCTGATTAGCTGAGAAAAAGAAAATCATCACTCAAAGACAAATTTAGAAGCAGCAGAATGTGTCTTACTCTGCAGCGCAGGCCTGTGTCTGCTCTGAGCCTGGTAGAGTACAATGGGGATGTGAACATCACTCTTGATGACAGCACCGCTGTCGATTTTTCAATAGGGACTAGGAACGCTTACCAGATCTGTTAACAAAGCTGCTAAGTTGGCAAAAGTGAAATCCTGTGAGTTACAGGGAGGTCAGGGGTCAAACTGAAATGTAATGTATTACACAGTTTAAAAAAAAAAAATCTAATAGTAGAATTCAAAATCCCAAAAAGTTACAGAGTATTTGAGTGCAGCTGTGGTTTACCATAACAGCTGTGAACGATTTGTGTGGTTTTAGAGAGCAGCCAAACAGACGGTGAGCAGGGCGAGGTGGTACAGATTTTTGACTGGCAGTACCTGTGGAAGGAGTTTTGTTGACATTAGAATTTAATACACTCTGACATTCCATTTAGTGAAAATAAATGGTTGGGTTGATATTTCCCTGGAAAACGTAGCTCTGCGTGGTTGTACAAGTTATCTTCAGCTCGATCTAGACTGCTGCCAGCTGCCTTTACATGCGAGTGTGTCTACTCAGCTTACATTACTTTCAATTAAATGTGTCTTTAGCTGTGTATACCCAAGTCCTGGTAGGAATAGTTAAATGTGCTCGTCTATCTATAAAAGCTGGACATAGGTTGGAGGTCTGTCTGTTTGTATAGAGATGAATGGAAAAATGACCTTTTGGCTCATTTTTTTCCATGATCTCAGTAAATACCTCCCCAGTGGTTTTACAGTCTCAGCCTGTAGTTTAAAGTTTTATTAAATACAACCTAAAGATCATTTATTAAATTGTTAGAATAAAAAAGGGGATAAAGCAGGGCGTACTTAAGGGTGGACCTGCTTTCTGATTCATAACCCACTTTGTGTGAGCACACATTGGCCCACAGTGGCTCAGTCATAATGCCCACAAAGCTCAGCTCAAAGCCTCAAGACAGGACTAACTGGTAGTGCTGCCATAGCTACATCAATCTTTTATATTGCACAATGATTTTAGTCAATGGCTTGAATCTGTAGGGTCAAGCAATGCAAGATTATATGTAGAGCACCTGTTAAATAAAAGTTCCAGCTGCATGGCATACACGTTCTTGTCTTGTCTGACCCACAGCTGTGGAGCTGTATGGTGCTGTGGATAACGCGTGCAAAAGATCCTCATTTCGAAACCGGGAGGAGACACAGAGTCAGCCTTGGGGCGTCCAAAGCTAGTGTACTGGTAGTGCCGGTTCCAAGCCTAGATAAGTGGGAGGGTTGTGTCAGGAAGGGCGTCAGGCATAAAGTCTGTGCCAAATCAAATATGCAGATACATCCGTCAGCCAAAAGAACCTCCGATGCTGGTCCCACAGTTGTCTTTGTATCCAGTTTGCCTGTATCTTTCTGATTGTTCATAAGTCCGGTTGATATGAGCAGTGTTAAATTCAAAACCCTCCAAAACGGCTTAGAAAAATTCAAAAAACTAGGGTCTTTAAGAGGAGGACAAGTACAGGATAACCCGAATACCAGGAACAGGAGGATTTTCATAACCAGTGTGTGTAATGTGTGTGCTTCAACAGCTGCCACAGTGAAGTTTTGGTTTTTTTTTCTTCTTAGAGTTGACTTTTCTTGGCAGTTGTACATCTGGCTTTGGCAAGAAGTAACATAAGAATGGCAGCTTGCAGTGAGGAATTCCAAAAATTGAAGTCAGTTCAACACATTGGTCCCCAGTGAACCCAGCAGCGACAGAAACAAACCTAAAGCACATTTCTTAAAAACACTGTGCGTGCCAGAATATTTTCATGGAAAAAACATTATGTTTACATGACTTCAACCTGGACAGCTTCACAGTGTCCCCAAGTAACTCCCGGTCATTAGCATTAATTTTTTTTTACAGCCAGGCTGTTATTTTCTTTTTTTAATAATATCTATGTTTTAACATGATACATGATACATTTATCGTTGTTTTGAACTCTGTCCTTCTGGGTTTTTCCACAGGCCTTCCTCTGTCTAGGTTTTGCCTCTCAGGATGTTTTAACACGGTAGTGTAGTGAAGAGGACCATCACTTCATCAGGATCTGTAAGCAGACGCTTGGCCGGTAGATAAAAATGGCTCACTTAAGTCTCACTCCCACTTTAAAGCTTATTAGCAGTGGCTTTGTCTGGCTCCTGTGGATTGTCCTGTGGTTTTCGACTTCACACACTCATGCAGATACTGGTAAGAACTGAAACACATGAAGGAAACCTTAACTTTAATAAATCAGTTATTCTGCTCTGCTGAATTCATCTAACGTTGAAGGTTTCTTTAATTCTAAGAAGCAATTTAGAGTTAAACTGCGTGTCCTATAATCACTAAACCCTGATGTGATTTTTTTTTTTTCCAGGCCTTACAGTACCTCAGCAGGTGACGCTGTCTCCTAACTGGGGCACACAGGAACTCTCCATATCCTGGTTGGGAGGAGGCGCAACGACCTTTGACCTCATCATTCTAAGAACTGAATTCAATGAAACTGTCTTCTATGTAAGAGCACTTCATTTTCTATGAACTTGTTTTGTTATGGCATTTTAAAGCAATTGTAGTACATTATGAGTGTAGGAAGATTTGCTGTACTGGTAACATTGTTTTGAAAATCATCTTTGGCATTCATATAGTATATTTTTTGAAAAGGAAATCATTATCTTGTGCTGCATATTTTCCTGTAATGATTTCTTTGATTTTACGTAAACTTTAGGTTTTGTGTGCACTAAGTAGTTGCTTTCTTCTCTATGACGGTTGCAATATTTCACCAGTTACTTGTTTTAACTGTGTATTCTGTGTATGTTCTGTAGGAGACAGTCTCTCCGACAGTGAATAAGGTGAGTGGTCTGCACCAGTGGACGTGGACTTCGGTTAACCCTCTGGAGTGTACCTCCCTGTCAGTCAAAATCCGCTCAAGAGCTGGGCAGTATACAAGTGAATGGAGTCAGACTGAGACACTTCAAGGTCAGTGGCACCCATGTATATTATAGACCATCAGTAATTAGTTAAAACCTAAGTAGCCAGTTAGTATCCTGTTGACATGTTCTCATTAAGGCCTCATTCTTTTAACCCTTTAAGACCTACCATAGAACCAAGTCCGCCAGAGTTATCTTTATATTTTTACATGCTGTAGTGGCATTTTTGGGAGCATTTCAAGTTGCTATACATCAATATAACTGTTATAGCCCAAATTTTAACAATATGTATGCATTAAGTCTATAATAACTACATAAATTGCAACAAAGTGCAATAAACTACAAAAAATGAAAATCTTTTTTTTTTTTTTTTTTTAAACATATATTTCTAGTTAGAGAAATTTAAGAGGTTTGTCCCTCAAAACTGTAAATACAAAAAAGTTGCACAAAATAGTTTCTAACGACAGGAAATTTATTTTGAGTTCTAAGCAACCCAGAAACTATTCAGAAAAGCATGAAGTCAAACATGACTTTTAAAAACACCAGTACAGGCTTATAAGGCCCCGAAGGTAAAAAACTACATTTTCTGCGAAAATGATGTCACTTCTGGTTTTCGGACAGGTAACGGTGGACACGCGATAGTTTGCGCTGACGTCTATTCCAACGTAGGAAGTGTTATGAACAGCTGATCGGATTGGCAGAGCGTTTTTCTGGAATATGTTTTTGTTGCTGCAAGTGCTTTTTATGCTGTTTTTGCAAAGCCATATGTGGAAGGAAACCGTGACCTAGGACAAGCTGATGGCATAAGATGTAAATACAACTCCTCCGGTTTCGTGTGCAAAAAAAATTATTGTGCTAGCTTACGTGGTTCCGGTTCTACAGGGATTTAAAAACAGTTACGCAAAACGGAGCGTGCCCGCTCCGACCGGTTTTAAAAGGTCAAAATATATACCTCCTAAAATATTTGCCTTGTGCATATCCGTGTCTTTTTACACCTTACTACTCTCCTCACTCATTTTTTTATTCTCTCTCGATCTGTTTTCTATTTCAGGACATGATCACCCCAACAGTGAGCAGAGAGTTAAGGCATTTCCCCAGGACAAAGTTTTACCTGTGGGGGCCAACATCACCTTCTGTTGCATTATGGATGAAGGGATGTTCTTTGATAAGATAGTATACGATGGGAATGCCACGATCGTGACACGACTGAGCAGGCGGACCTATTCCACTACAGTGTCTAATCTGGTGGCCTCTCGCCCCTCAGGAAGCAACATGCTTTGTTTGCAAGAAGACAAGGGAAAACTGTATGGAGCAGTTGTGTTTGTTGGATGTAAGATAAACACGTTAGAAATATTTTTAGATCTAATCTGGGTTAATGTTTTGGGCATGGCAGAAAAATGCATTCCTTTATATCTTTTAATATTTATGACTCTAAAAATGTGACTGAGATTTTTGTTTTTTTGTCCACATCCCCAGATCCACCACTGCCCACTGATTTTAAATGTGAGACTTATGACTTAAGATCAGCTGTGTGCCAGTGGGGGAAAGGACGAGACACTCACTTGTATGGCATTCAGCGAGGAACTCGCTACTTTGTGAACAACAGGTACAGATCTCACTCACAAAAAGGGAATAGTAGAACTGTACAATCACCCATTCACAGAAAACATCTGCAGGTTCTAGAATACATGGACAATACAGGGAACCGTTACCTGTATTTTTCAAACAATCCTACATCCGTCCAAACCTTTCCAAACCGCATGTTGGATGTTTCTTGTCTTGTCCTTCACATCAGCTACATTGCCACCTGAAGCTTTTTATCCAGTGTCAGCACAAAAGCTGCGCCAGTCTTGAAAAAAATGATTTGTCTAGTAGGTCACAGAAGCAAAACGGTCCAACTGCAGTGCAGTGCCTTAAACCTCTCTCCTCAGGCAAGAATAACATATATAAAATGTACACGTGTGCTGCTAATCAACTAGCATTACCTGCATGATTATAGGCAGAACTTTTTCAGTGAAGAGCTGCGATGATGCTCTCCGCAGTACCATGCCAGCAGTTTTCTTCCAGATAAAAATGCTATGAACCCAGGATGGAAAGAAAACAGAAGATTGTTTTACAAAGTTAGATGTGGAAGCCCTTTCAGCTTTTATGTCCAAGACTTTGCTTTTAGCCATCATCGGGTCAGAGTTAGTTTGTATTTGAACAATGTGTTTATATTATTTATGACAGTTCCTCTGCCTTTCTCTAAAAATCCTTTTTTTTTTTGTATGGAAAAAAAAACTAGCTGAGAGAGGAAGACGAGAAATATAAAACACTTAGGCAAAGAGACCACTTGCCTCTGTGTGTCCATTTGATAGCAGATTGGCACACTTCCAAGCCTTTTATGGGAATAGCTTGAACGCTGGCCAAAATGTTTTTCACCCTGTGCCGTTTTTATATGTTAGAAAGACAATTTGAAGTGATTACATTTTATTGTGAATTGCTATACTTACAGCAAATCTAATTTTTTGTGCCTTTTTTGTTTGTTTGTTTTTAGGGACTGCACTGAGGTCAACCAAGATGTGGGACAGAAAGAACTAAACTGTACTTTAGACACATGGGAGGGTAACTGGACACTGGTAGCTAAGAACCTTCTCGGTCAGTACAGCCTCACGGACACTGCTGAACTCAGTCACAGAGGTAGGTGGCTCAACCTTAGCTTCTCACCATCACTGCACATACTCTCCTGGTAAAAAAGAAATATAGAAATCAAAAATATATAAAATATTTTTTTTTCTTTTCTGATGTTGTTGAATCACTCTTCCTCCTCAGTGTGTCCAGTGGCGCCAGTTCAGCTGAGCGTCGTTGCCGATGCCTGGAATGCCTCTTTGTCGTGGCATTGGAAGTACGACAGTTATTCCTCCTTGGCACTTGACTGCCAGGTTGAGATCACCGCAACAGAGGATGAAAAACTAATAAAGGTGAGAAGTCTGCGCTTGTGTATGTTGTGCAATATGTCAGACATCATCACTTTGATTCTTCTGGAACTGCTTCCTACCACATTGCCCTCAACAAATGCGAGGTCATGTAGGATGTTCTCTCATTTGTGCTTATAAAATCGAATGTCTGTTTCCAGCGTGTTTTCTCTGGTGTGGGTCTGAGGTCTGTGTTTCTGTCGGACCTGTATCCTGATGAGCGCTACAGTGTTAAAGTCCGCTGCGGTGCCCAGCAGAATTTCTGGAAGTGGGGAAAATGGAGCGAACTGTCTTCCTTCAAAACCAAAACCTATGGTAAATTATTTATTTGTGGTATTGCTTATTTTGGCAGAATTAGGGCTGCAAGCGGTTATTATTTCCTAATTTTATCAATCAGTAATTTTTTAGTGATTCATTGTTGGGTGTCTGCCTGAATTAATTCAACTTTAATGAAATCTAGGAAGTAAATTTGTTGCTAAATACTGGAAATTTGAAGTCCTTATTACTATAGGACTAGAGTCTCTGAAATGTAACAAAACGTTTGTATGTTTTTGACTTTTCTCAGTTCCTGATACCCCAGATGCTTGGATATGGTTGAACACAGATAACACTGGGACGGTTGTTTGGAAGGTAATGTGTTTTTTTTTTCATCTTTGACTTGAGCTGTTTTAGATTTACATGGTCATTTTAGACAATTTGCTTTATGTATGTATAAGTGTGGAGAGCACAGATTCATCATGTTGACTACAGCTATAATGCACAGACAAGTAACATGTGCATCTTCCGTCTTCATTCTTTATCCTGTTTCGTTTTACCACTTTGATACAGGTCACTGTGTAACGTACCACGAAATGTACCCCAAAAAGTAGAAAGCGATTTAATATAATTTCTTTCCTGATCTCCTTTAGCCTCTAACACGAAGACAGAGCCACGGTAAACTGACACAATATGAAGTTTTCCTTTGGAGCCCTGAAGAAAATCGAGCACTTGCGCCGACTGTAACCTTGCCACCGAATACTTTGTCTATGCCAGTCAACCTCACAGAAATCGCTTTCTTCAGCAATAACAGCAGCATCGTAGCAAATGTCACTGCAAGGAATGATGCGGGATCTTCTTCACCTGCAAGAGTACATTTGACAAGTATGTGAAAGTGGAGGGAGAGTGTGTGTGAGATGTTTATCTTATATTTCAATAGCACACTTGACCTAATGTGACATTGCTAGCAGCTTCTAAGGAGAACTTTATGATGTTTAAACGTCTGCTTTCACTCGTATAACAGGTGTCTTTGTTGAAACGCTAAAGTAGCACTCTGTTGTGTAGAAACAGTGAAGAGATGTGGCTTCTACATTGCTAAGGTTGTTTTCATCTTTCCAGGTGTGGAACCCCTTGCTGTGTCCAGGATAGTTTATACAGACCAAGGTTTTCCCCTGTTCTGGGAAAACAATGCCAATGCCACCTGTGGGTATGTGGTAGAATGGGTTGATGCCTTCTGCCCACAAGACTGCCCTGTAGAGTGGATTAAGTTGCCTGCTGGAACCATTAATGTTTCCGTTGAGTCAGGTATGCAACAACTGTCAGCCTGTGAAAAAAAAGAACATTGATTTCAGTGGATTTCAGCACTGCACTGTATGTATTTTGATTGTTGGTACAAACTGTTTTATCTTTGTATTAGTATTATTCTTGACTGTGTATAGTAATTTCAGGTCTTTTCAGACACGGAATAGATAATATTGCTGTCTTCTAGTTTTCAGAGATGAGCCATTTTTATACTAACGTTCCTCATAGCTCCATTCAAAACAGCCAACAGCATTGATAGTAGGAGGCAAAATTACTGACAGTATTACTACAGTATTATGTGTTGTCTGTGAGATTTGACAGTTCATCAAGTGGAATAATGCATAAAGTCAGACTGTAGTTAATAACATTTTGGCAGTTAATTTGATAATTTAGCCATATCCCGTCGGTTACTGGAAATCATCCGTACACACTTTAGTAAGTGGATCTGGCGATTATTAAAATCTAACTGTATGTAATTGCTCACTTGATTGAAGTGAATTACACATCAAGTGTTGTTTGCTTGCAATCAATCTTGTCTCCGTGTCTCTTCCAGGATAATTTGTTAAAGTTACTGCTCTTGTGCTAGGTACACAACTCCCATTCTTTGTTACTGATGGATTCTGAAGCTGCAACTATGTAATGAATTGTTAACTTGTTAATCTGACCTGTCACTGGCACTGTGACTGAAAGCATTTATCTCGTGGCAAAGGTTTGTTTAGGCATTCTCCAAAACACTGATATATTTTAATGAGCTGGGAAACTCAAGATGTTGGAGGGACACCCGTGCAGTTGCAGTCTTGTGACTGCAAGTAGTCACTCTTGTGCTAAAAATGTTTGTGTAAAATGTGCTTGGCTCGAGGTTTATGGAAAAGTGGTCAGAGCGTGCATTCTGATATGGAGAGGTCACATGCTGATTAGCAGGAGAGAGTATGCGTCAGAAAGAGGTTTAAGATATTAATAAGATTTTCAGCTTTCAAACAACCTCAGTTACCTCAAATAACTCTACTGAAAGGGGCTGTCGAATTTTAAATTGTGTTGCATAACACACAATAATCTGTTTCTCTGTCATCAGATATGTTCCAGCCAGGTATGAGATACAACTTGTCCTTGTACAGCTGCTCCTCAGATTCCAGGGAACTGTTGAAGCGCTGGCAGGGATACACGCAGGAGCTGGGTAGGGATAACGCTGCACACTGAAAGCTTAACTTTAAAAAAACAAACAAGCAAACAAACAAAAACAGTGGTGCTGTGCGTTTTAATTGCTGACAATTTTTCTCCTTCTTGCCATGCCCCTCCAACCTTTTTCCACCTTTTGTGGTTTCCACAGTCCCTTCTGTTGCTTTGACTCTGTCAGCCAGTCAGCAGAACGCTGATATTCTTCTTACCTGGAATGAGATTCCACTGGTGAACAGAAGAGGCTTCCTCCTGGGCTACAATATTTACAACAGCACTGGTTACCAGTTCGACCTACTAGGTATATTTTATGATCCTCCTCCTGTTTAACCAATAAAACTGTTACAGTACGATGCCTTAAAAAGGACAAAGATCATGAATAATTATGATTTTGCAGTTCATCAAAATGTGCGCATTTTGCTTCTGGTTAATACTTTTCTTCTTCTTTTCTCCCCTTACTTGTTCATTACCCTTCGAACAGCCAATCTGCCTGATCCAGAAACGATGAGCTACACAGCAAAGGATTTCACTAAGGGGACCTACAAATTTACTGTCAAGGCCTACACTGCAGCAGGGGAGAACACAGGCACCACTGCCACTGTAACAATAGAGCCCTACGGTACGTAAATATCTAGTTTTATTTATTATGTCAGTCTGTCAGCATTATTAAAGATTCTAATGTGTGATGCATGCATTTATGTGTGTATGTATGTATCGATAGATAGTGTAATTTGTCCTGAGATGTAGGTAAATTGGTAGTGTAGCATTTCTAATACTCTCATTGTCCTATCCTGACAGCTGATTGGCTCATCTTGGAGATCTTGACTTCTTTGGGGCTTGTAACTTTATTACTGGCCATCGTCACTTTCACTTGCTACAAGAAAAGGAAGTGGTAAGACTGTTGTGCTGCTATTTTTGCTACTCTTTCTCTCTTGTTTGCATGTATGCAAGAGATGATTTTATAATTCAAGGCAGCAATGCAGAGCATCTTTTTTTTATTATTATTCAGGCATTTGATATTCTAAATGTTAAAATTAAAATTCTGCTCCTACCAGGGTAAAGAAGGCATTCTATCCAGATATTCCAGAGCCCAAGCTTCCCAGTGATTGGCCCAGGACACAGGTACAGTATTAGCTTAATCCACTATGATCCTTATAAACTTCCTTGTACTTCCTTTGTGATTACAAAAGCTCATTCCCTGTTTTTTATGTGCTATTTTTTTTATGTTGTCTTGTGAAATAATATCAAACTGACTCTTTGTCTCTTTCAGGGTCCGTTGGACGTGAAGCCATCTCCCCACAGCATGGTGTGCGTTGTAGAAACACCTGAGTATGATTGTATTAAAGAAATGCTCGTCGCCATTCCTGAGGAAGATGAGGATGATGAAGGGCAGGGAATAGGGGATGAGTCAGTTGACACAGATGAACCAATGTCATTACGCTACTATAACCAAATGGTAGATGAGCGTCCCATAAGGCCACGTTTCCCAGATTCGTCTGCTTCTTCTTTATCGTCTATGGGTTCAGCTCACACCGATGTGACATACACAGGGATCCAGACCTCAGGGTCTTCTTTGGTCCTCCAGCTGGATCCACAGGGCTCTACCGAGTGCTACCAACCCCAGCTTGATCAGTCGGTCAGCTATGGAGGAGGAGGCTATCGACCTCAGATGCAACCTAGAGCCCCAAGTGATGACATGGGCCTGCCTTCACCTGAGTCTTTCCTAGAGCCACAGGCTGCCTGTTCTGGGGGCTACAAGCCCCAGGGCTCCTGGCATTTGGACTCCCCCGTGGATGCTGCAGAAATGGGCAGCCTGGCACCTTCACTGGGATCCCCTACCTCTGTTGCTTCCACTCAATTCCTTCTCCCCGATGGAGAGGAGAATAGAGGGGAGAAACGACAGCATTCGTCTTCAGCAGCATCCTGGCTCACAAACCTGCTGTCATCAACAAAACCATGAGATCATCTCTCTCTCAGTACTAGTCGCCAGGTCAGGGGGTTTAATGTGAAACTTTTTTCATCATTACTGTTACCAGTGTCATGTATCGCAAGGCTACTTAGTCTAGCTAAATATCCCTTCTGATGTAGCACTACATGATTGTTGCATTTCGACAGCAGCAGTTAATAAGTCATTTTCTGACGTTTAAGCCAAACACATAGAAATGTGTGTCTTGTTATTTTCTCGTCCTTGGATTATGAATATAAATCTGTATATTTATAAATCAAAACATTTCTATCATGGCAGCAAAACTCCTCAAATTATTTGTTCTTACCTCTTTCTACCATACTATATATTGCACCCCCTGGAGACCCAGTGTCTGATCTGTGACTTCGTGTGATGGGCATTTCCTAATGGCATTTCCTGTGTTTAGTGTGCTTACCTTTCTTTCTTTCTTTCTTTCTTACTTTTTTTGGTGATGTAAGCTTTACTACACTACAGAGAAAAAACTGAATGCAACACAGCTTCAAACTTTATAATGGCACCTGAAAATACTTTATAAATACCTTTAGGAAAGGAGCAAGAGTTTTAATTGTTCATGTCTTCTGGTGTTCCACCACTGGTTTAATCTTACCTGCTTTGAGACAGCTACAGGACTGAAGCTCAAGTCCTCTCACATGTGATTTCACAAATAACTGTTGAAACAGGGAGATATCAGTGGAACTATGCACTTATTGATGAAAATCATCTTTAGTTTACACAGATGTGGGTGTGGTGCTTTGTATTATGGTCTGGAAATATATGGGTGATAAACCCATCAGATATACACTGTTATAAGCTAAAAACATGAATACAAAGTGATGTATTATAATGAACAAACACACTAATATGTAATGTTTTCTTGCCTTCCGTTTTGCCTTCATTACCAGTAGAGTTTATTTGTATTTTTTTATTTGATTTTTTTTTGCCACGAAACACATTTCACGGTCAGGCTAATACTTGTATTATCCTCCGAGATGATGATTGATATTATACGTTCTTCATACATTTTTAACTGATGCGAGTTAGTTGGATGGGTAATCAAAGTTTTCAAAATTCAACGCTTCCAGTGATTTGCACCATCAAATTTCACACATTGCCTTATTACTCCTAAATGTTGCTGTTAACAATGTCTTATGCTAATGTGATTCAGGATTGACTGGAAGTTCACTGTATTTCAGTATCTGGATCCCACTCACACTTTAGTTTAATGTACAGGAGATGTCATTTTTCATCAGTTTTAGTCAGTGCTATGGCTTCTCAGTGTGTCTGTGTGGATTGCGAAGATTTCTTTGGTTTCTTTAGAGAGTTCTGCACAAGAACGTGATATCAGTGTGGTAGGCTGTGTTTATGTGTTTACTGTCTTTTGGTCTGCAGTACATTTAAACAAATGTTTTATAATAATATATATATGCCACCGTTTAAATTCTATGGTTAGATAAAGGGACCAAAGGAGAGAAATGACAGATAATGACTAGAAATGCTCATTGAATACAAATGAGTATAGAAAACGTATAATTTGACACAATAAGCAAGATGTATTGTTTCCTTTTCTTCTTTTAGAGTCAGGCCAGGGCTTGCCCGCGTGGCAGATGTGGTCTGTTGTTTCTCAGTGCCTCCAGCCAACAAGCTTTAAGCAAACCTACTGTGATATGAATCATGACGTAAACGAACTTTAACTGTGTCTTCACAGATGAACTGATAACAGGCAGGCAGTCGGTCCTCTTTGACTACTGAGAAAATTGTATCCCCCCTTTCTTTCTCTTAGAAAACTGCTCTGAATTTTGATTTATGAGGCGACAGCTTGCATCAGTACTGAATCAGCCACTTTCAGTATAGGAGATCATCATCTTTTAAGGTTATTGTAAAGAGGGGATATAATTCTGAGTATTTAAACATGGCTGCATATTCTGTTCCTTTGAAGCTTGCTTTTTTTTTTAAACAAGCAGTGCTTCGAAGATTATAAGTTACACAGTGTGTTACAGGATTTATGTTGATTTTGATCAACAGACTGGCACCTTTTTATTGTCCTGGAAATCTTATTATTAATGCAACAAACTGTACATAAGTGTGATTTTCTGTTTTTCCCTTTCTTTCTTGCAATACAAAATCTCCCAATGTTTTATATAAAATGGCATTATATTCCATCTACTATTTAGTTAATGAGAGGAAAATTCAAACAGAGTCAGATTTGAAATATATATTTGTTGTATATAAAGTGAATAAGAATTGTGATCCTGTTTTTTTTTTAAGCTTACTCTGCTTTGCATTGCTATCTTACCATAGGAGATTCGCTTTGCCAGACAAAGTGTATGTAAGGCTAGAGAACTTTTCCTTGCAGCTGCAGACGAGCAATTTTGCTTTAAAGTTTCCGCTGTTTTCTGCGGTTCATCTTCATTTCTAATGAGTGTTTACACTGTAGAATTTTTGGATTTGTGCTTTGTACACCAGTGTAAACTTGCTGCTTTACACATCTTCCTCGCTGGCCTTGGATGTCTTTGTGAAGTTGATGCATGCTATCTTAAATATCACAACAAAACAGTGGCTTGTAAACTCCTCGTTTATGTTGCCATATGGCTTGGAAACTAACACTTAAGTGTTCTGCATGACAACACGACTGAAAGTATTGTGCATTTAAAAAAAGTACTTTATTTCAGGAAATTCTTCAAAATTCGTAATATTTAGCAGATTATTTTATGCTTTCGATTTTATTGAATGAAAACACTACATTTCGTCCGAGTGGAAAAAATAAATGTTAACACTACTAACACAAAATGGTATGCTATCTGTTTAAATGCAATAAAATGACTTGTCTGGCTAACTTAGTTTTTCGGTGTGTTTCCTTTTTTCCATATTGTTTTTTTAAATAAACAGTTTAACCAAAATCACCGTGCCCAGTGTGCTACTATTAAGTCCCCATTACAAGTTATTATTTTCCTTTAATGTCTGATGATGGTTGTGTAGCTAAAAATACTTCTGTCCCTTTAGTATTAAGTAGCACAGGTTCTGGATCGGTTAGTAGTTATTAATTCTAGTTTTTAATTACACTTGTTTGTGAAATAAAAACTGATCCAGGGTAAGCTATACTCAAGCCTTCTTTTAAGGCCACCGGTAATGTTGATAGGGCGCCATGGCAACGGTGTACCAGTGGGATATGCTCCGCTGTTTTTTCTGACGTTATCCAGGAGCTAAAATGTCATACTCTTAGTAGCGTTAGGTTATGTGTTGTCTGAGTATAAATGTAAGAGCTGAAAAAGTACGATGTCGGATATATTGTGCCGGTGGCTGAACCAGGAGGTCCAGCTGTCAAAGGCTGTAGGTAAGTTTGTCCAACGAACTAGCTGCTAGCTTAATGAAGCTAAAGTTCGGTATAGATGTTGTTATTAGCTCCTGGACGCTAAAAAGACAAAGGGCACGTCCATTTATAAAGTCAAGAACGCAAGGGCTATTATTTCAAAGTTAATACACAATACTCATCAACACATTAACTCATTAAGCCAATAATTTTTCTGGACTGTTCAAAATATATTATACCAGTCGTTGTTTGGGTAAATGACTAAATGTTCATCTCCACAGAGCCAAAGACCATTGCCAAAGATTTCGCCAGTGGTTACCTAATGGGGGAAGTTTTGCATAAATATCAGCTGCAAAACGATTTCAATATGTTTATGAAGAAAGAGTAAGTTGCACCCTTCTTCTCTGTCTCTTAGCTACAGGTGCCTAATTCTGCAGTTCATTTAGGGTGTTCATAATAAGTGTAAATCACACCTTTCGTTTTAGCACCTCCGTCTCCAAACTGAATAATTTTACCCGCCTTGAGCCTACTCTCCAATTACTTGGGATCTCCTTCGACATAAACACAGCCCAAGACCTAATGCAGGAGAAGCAGGGAGTTGCCACACGCCTCCTATACCAACTCTATGTCTCACTTGAGAAGAACAGGAAAGCAGAAATTAGTGGGACAATGATGGAAATTATGCAGCCAGCAGGATGTGCAAGCCTGCACAAAAAGGAGCATCAGATCTACTCTGACGTAAGAGGGCTGTTTGTTTAGTGTGTGTATGTGGTTATTAGAGGCTTTTTTCTTTTGAAGCATGCTTGTTTTGATAGGTAAGAAACATATTTAGATTTTAAAAATGTATTGCTTTTTACGAATAATAAAAAATAAAATGATGATTTGGGCTCTGATGTGTATTTTCAAGCGTTTTTTCCTTTCGTACAGCGACTGCGTCAGGTGGTGAAACGTGATACAGAATTGAAACTTCAGAAAATTTCTCAGCACTATGAGGAGAAATTCCAGCAGTTTGTGGTGACCCCTCCGATCGAGCAGAAGAGACAAGTCAAAGCCCAGGATGAGAAAAGACTGAAGAATATTGACAAGGTGCTGGAAGACATCGAAGATTAAATACAATATTAGCTTACTTAAATTGGTCTATAATTAAATCCTTTCCAAATTCTTTCTCATTTTCAGATGGCACACAGTATTTTCCTTTTGTACATTATCTTATATTATGCTATTGCAATAAAGAAAAGTTTGAGATACTTACCACTCTGAACTGTGTATGTTGCAGTTGCAGGCATTTCATCAGAAGCACAAAGGCATGACTTTTAACCAGACCACTTATATGCAGGTGCCTAAGCCACCTCCATACATTTCACAGCTCAGCCTAAAGAAGAGACAGCAGCAGCAGAAGCGCAAAGAACGGCAAGCACAGGTGTGATAGAGCTAAAAATACTGTAATAATTTCCTAACCCATAGAGGAAATTTCATTTTTGGTCTGTTGTCTCTTGGGTGTTATTGTGTTTTGTTCACATAGATAGTCCAGACTGAAATAGCCCAGTTTGAGACAAACAGGAAGAAGGTAATTACTGCTGGGTTATCATCAAGGTAAGAGAATAGGAAAGTATTTTATTTATGAACTAAGCATATTTTTAAATGTCTGTTTTAATGGACATTTGTTCCAGTCTTAAATCTTTGCTACCATATAACTTCTTACATATGTTTTTTTTTCTTTCTATTTTTAGTGGTCGGTCCCCCGTAGATTTTTCCCTTGGTAGCAACAGTCAGGGCCGTGATTTGCTTGGACGTGGAAATAAGGTGATGTTACAGTCCAGCAACAGATACATACAAGAAATCCGAAAGAGGCTGGAGGAAAATGCTATAGCTTGCAAGGAGAGAGAGAAAAGACAAGACAGATTCCTGGTGGAGCAGCTCAAGGCCCATGAAGCTCAGGAGGTGAAACATCTCACTGAGAAATATTAATAGCCTTTGTTAAATATATTTAAAAAATCCAGTGGTTCTCAAATGTTTTTCCATCCCTCCTATTTTCTTTGACCTCAAATAGTCTGTTATTTGACTCTCATTTGTCATTTTAACCCCAAAATCAGCTAATCAGCCTCCTTTTCCCCACCCTTCAGGAGGCACGACGAGAGGAGCAACTGGTGAAGCGACTGACACGTCAGACTCAGCAGGAGCAGCGTTTGGCAACCCAGCTAATTCAGATACGTATGCAGAAGGAGGTCATCCGAGAGAACCGCCTGTTCAGAGAACAGCAGTACCAGCAGCGGAGAGAGAGAGACTTCCAGGAAGCTCTGGACAGGGAGGCGGTGAGATAGGATGATATATGAGGACGGATGTCTCACTGCTGTTGTTTTGTATTAGGCTTGGTCAGTAATAGTATTAATTGTCTAGTAGGGATAAAAATAAGAGGCCAGATTTACACAGGTTGTATTGTATCAACAGAATTTGTTATCTTGAAGAGAAACAGATGGACTTGAGAGGTATAGATAAAGGACATACTAAGAGTGTATGAATCATGTCCATTCAGTGGTCACAGATACACTACAGATGACAGATTTAGTGGAAAACAAATTAGTGATGTTCATGATTCACTGTGGTTTCAGTGTGAAAATATAGCTTTTTTTTAATCGCGTATAATTATTGGCAGTGGTATAGATTTACAGGTTAACTGTTATCACTTTATAACATTATAAGTTTAATTGTCAACAAATCCCAATAAAAGATACAAAGCAAATATGATGAAACAGTATGAGGGTGGAGCACTGTGGCACAGACGAATAAACTAAACCAGACTTTGAATACATGAATACACAACAATGCTAACTACTTTTAATAGTTTTTATGGGATTTGATGACAGTGGCACGAACATAGAGAGTCACTTAATTAAATGTCAAATGTTTTGTATGGTGTCACCATTTTGTGCTGGTTTTATCACTAATTTAATTTCTCAGGGAACATCAGAGGAGAATTTTGTGAAAACATTTCTCAAATTCAGCTGTTATTTACAGAAGAAATGTAGAAAAGCATATAATTAAATGTACACAGAATGTCTTATAGGGTCTTTTTGTGCCTTTTTGTAAACTAGGCAGTAGTAGTGATAAAATTCTCCTTTCTGTTATTTTTTGTCTTTGTCTTCAGAACTATTTGTGAATAAAACTTAGTACTAAGTTTTATGCAGTAATTGATAAAATGTAATATTTAGCATCTTCCCTAATTTCTTAAATTAAAACACTGGTGATTAGCAGGAACCTTTATGCCTTCTCCACTGATTCCCTCTTTCTGACTGGGGCCTCATATAGGCTCTGGCTCAGCAGGCTAAGTTGGATCGTGCAGAAGAGATCAAAAAGGAGCTTGAATTCTGTAACAGGATTGCTGCTGAGAGAGCTCAAAGGAAATATAAGAAGCATTTTGAGAACTGCAGGGGCATTTTGGAGCAGATAATGGACTTGGCCACAAAGCTTGGAGAATATCGCCTACTCAATGGAAAGTACGTATCATAGTTGCTTTGTAAAGATGAAGTATAAATGCAGCAGATGGTGTTTGGTTTCAAAATGGACCTCTTGGTCATTTGATAAATGTGTGAAAATTCAAAAATGTGTTATAAAATGTATGTTTTCAGAGTGTACCACTAATAAGTTGCAGAAATATTTTTACATTGGCAACTTCATGATGTGAATAATTGGACTAAGGGTGAAAAGAGCACATGCTCTGCTCTATATACAGATTTAATTTGTTTAAATTAGAACACATTTCAAACTCAAAAATAATTTACAGATTTTTTTTTCTTAGAAAGTAACTGAAATAATTTGGGCACTTTTTAAAATATAGATTTTTTTTCTATCCTTTATTTTAGTTTCTTTTTACTCAAAAACAATATAGAAAGTATTTTAGGAAAGTACTGACAAACTGAAATCTGACTGAAATTTTGAAGATGTTTTTAATGTTAATGCTAAAGCACTGCACAGTGTGGTACAAATGCTGATGTGAGTTCAAACCTGTGAAAAACTACCAATATTGGAAACTGTCGTTGTACAACTGACCAGTGGTCAAATAAAATTGGGCCATGTAAATATCCAGACTGTCTTTTCTCATGCTCATCATGCCCCATATTTGCTGTCTTGATCTATCCGTCTATCTGCAATGCTGTATGTATGTTATACTAGGTTTTACATGTCCCATGTCCACTGTGTCAGCCCTCCTACTCATGACCAGATTAAGCATTCCTGTAGAGTTTATTTACAGCATTTTCCACCTCATTAAACATTGATTGACTAAATGAATACATTTAGACAACATTAAGAAACGTATTACGGTTGAATTAAGAGACTGGACATTGTTCAGATTTATAGTCCATATCCAACCTCAGAATTCAAGCTTTGCCTCCTGTCATTTTCTGCTATGATGTCCAGTCGGATTCCAGAGAAGCTGATGAGAGAGTGGAAGGAATTGCTGTTCAGTGGTCTTCCACTTTACGAGCCAATAAAGGACCACCAGCCAGGGTTTGGGTTCCGTGAACCACTAGACCCTGTAGAGCTTCAGAAGCAGGAGATACTCAACAACCAGGACTATGATGAATACACTGTGAGTTTGAAACATGAATGCAGTGTTTCAAAAATATTTTGAATGCACATTTGCCTTCCCTTACATATAGCTAACCTTTGTTGACAAGGTAACTTTATTTAGAATAAAAAGTGGTATGGCGATTGAGCTACATTTTTGACAATGAAGAAGTGTGTATCTAAATTCAAGTACCTGATGCTATCTTAATGCCTAAGGTCCTCTTTGTCTTTGACATACGTTTGTCAGAATATGGTGGGTGAGTGGGGATTGCCAGAGGAAGCTGAGGAAGTGAAATTACCTGTGACCAACAATGATATTCTTGGGTACATTGTCCAACGTCTGAGGAACGTTGTTGATCAACCCATCATGGAACCATCATCATCTCTATTTCCAGACTTTATCCTTAAGGCCTGCGTCCTTGGAAAGTTTTGCTCTGGCAAGACCACCTGCCTGTCCAAGATTGCTGAAGGCATGATATAAGAACAGATATTTACTGCATACACAAACACAAAGTTAATCTCCACTTAAATCTTTTCTTATATTATACTTGTATTATAAATGGATATTGGAGAAAATTGCATGGTTAGTTGTCACTGTATGTATTGTTTCTGCTTCAGCACATGGCATCTACGTCTTATCGACTGATACTTTGATTGAAGAGGCACTGAATGCTCACAAGAATGAAGAGAAGGTTAGTTAGAGACAGTAAAATGAGTACTGTAACTTTACTAGCATCCATTCTTATTATAAATAGACTTTAAAAGATTTTTCAGGGCAAACATTTCAGTTATTTCTGCTGTCATTTCAAACAATTATTTTGGGCAAAATTAACAGAGCACAGCGCAGCAGAGTGAGGAAGACAATGAGCAACCTCTCGCAAACACATCAGTGAAATCTGGTGGGTTACTGAAGGTCTAATGATTTTATTCTAATCTGTTTTGTATTATACATTATGGTGTGTTTCTTTCCTTAGTATACAAAGCTGTTATCATCACTTCTTTTTTCATCTTTTTCCAGATCTTAAAAACCAGGAAGAAAATAGAGCCGGTAATGCAACAGTAAGTGCTGTTTGTGTATGTATGTGTTGTGCTTATCATCTTTGTATTTACTTATCATTTTTCTATTTACTTACACTACATAACAGCCTGTATCCATTTTACAACACCAATCTGTCTGAGGGAAATTGTTTTTGGTCTTTGTTGTTAAAAAATACAAATATGTATTTGGAGAATCTAATGATTTGGAATTTGGGTAAAAGCTTTTCTTACTTTTCCAGCTTTCGAAGCGAGCCATACAAGGAGCTGCTGTGGAAAAAGAGCTGAGGAAAGGGAACACTATCCATAATGAGCTGTTAGTGGACATTATAGTAGAGGCGATCAGGTGAGAAATGTTGAGGCCATTATCTTAATTTTACCAGTTAATGACACATTCGTAATAGAAATCCAAATATTCATATACAAAATGAACAACAAATCATGCTCTACATAGTGAAATAATTATTGTGTTTGCATTAGTCAGCTTCCATCTCAGTCAGGTTGGATTTTGGATGGATTCCCATTTGACATTGCTCAGGCACATCTTCTAGAGGAAGCCCTTGGTGGAGCTGTATCCTTAGAAAAGGAAGTTGTAAATAGCAGGAAGAACCTTGCTAAAGATCCCAATCCACCAAAACCTCCACCACCCCCTGCACCTGTGCTGGACCTGGTTTTGCTCCTGGATATCCCTGATGAGCATGCAGTCAGTCGTGGATACACTAAAATGGGTTTGATAACTCTTAGGAGCTTAATAATGTGTATCAACATGCACCTAAATATTAACTGTTAGGCTGTGTTTACATTAAACAAGTTAAATCTTAGTGTAATGTTTATGTTGTGCAGATCTGGATGCTGCTGCTAGAACCTCCCAGTCTGCAGACAAGAATGTGTATCTGGCACAGATTGGACACAGGTACAAAAGAAGAAAAGAGGAAGCTTAATTTGAAGGAAAAACCTTTGTTCTGTGTCTGTTGATATCCAACATCATTTCTTCCCTTCAGGATAACAGCTTTTCAGGATACCTGGCCAAAACTGGAGAAATGGTTTGGTGAAAAGCAAAACATTTTGGTCCGTGTTGATGCAGATGTAGACGTTCAGGAGCTTTACAGTAGGGTGGAGTCTATCCTGCACCAAGCTATGTTGAAAACACAGGGAGGTGAGTGGTTGGTATTTTGTAATTCAGCTCATTTTAGTGAACTTGGATTGTCATCATCCTTGCCTATGTTTCCAGGATTAGCTATAGTACTTTTATTTATATGGTAAACAAAGTGTTGTAGATCACTTATTCATAGCGTTTGCTTTCAAAATTATGACATATTCTCTTATCAGCTTTTTCCGGTCCTCCTGTTGAAGATGCTGTACTAGACAGTGCAAAAGCTCCCAAGCTGTCCTCTTCAAGTACACCTTCAGGTGTAGACCAGCCTACAGCTCTCACTGAAGAAACTGTTGAGCCCACAGAGTCCTGCTCCAGCCTTAAAGAGGAAAAGGTCCAAGGTCTCAGAGGTGACTTGCTCAGTATTCTGCTAATTTAAACAATTGTGTGTGTCTTTTCACTGACCTGTTTTAGGCCATTTGATATTTTTGACAAATAAGTATTTTAGGGTGGTTTGGCACAAATTTGTGAATATTTACGTATTTTTTCTTGCTTTTTCAAAAGGGCCCAGTAGGAGTGCATCAGTATCCTCAGTGTGCAGTGTTAGCTGTCAAGGAGCCCCCAAAAACTCACCTAAGTCTAAGTCTTTCTGCCCCCGATCATCCGTCCAGCTCTATGTGAATGAACCACTTCCTCCGGTATGATACGACCCTGTATAACTTTGTCTTCCCTGAAAGATTTTGTTAGTTAGCGGATATGACTCATTGGAGGTAACCATAGGGAGGCTTTATTACACAATTTAGTCCAAGCACAGTTTCAGAGTTAATGAGATTTATTAAATGAAATTCTTTGCTATATATCTTCTGCTGCATTAAAGAGTATTTTGTTTGGTTTTGTCTTTTTTTACTCTGTCCTCTCATACTTCCATTTGATCCTGTCTAGGAGATCCCAGAGTACCTGTGCTCATACTGGGACACATTGTGCAATTCTTATGTAGACGGGGTAAAGACGGTGATGCAAGAGCTGCGCTCACAACGCTCTGTTATCAACCATCACCTGTTTAATATCAGGTATTCTGCCAAGCCTTTGTTTATACCTATGGGTCAGAAATGTTTTACGAATAAAAGATGCATTTTCATTGAAAACAATCATTTATGAAAACTGGTGCTATATTAATTTATTAATGTGCATTTTTTGGTTTTTGGTGTCTGTAGAAAGCATTACAAACATTATTTGGGGCGCCCAGACTTAAAGCAGGAGTTAGTGTCTCAATGGCAGAAGAACTTCAACAGCATACCCGATGATATGAGAGAAGATGAGGATACCAAAGAAGAGCTACATCTGAGATTGGATGTAAGAAGACTTTACAATACAAAACAAATATTCCTAAAATCATGAAATTTGTATTAAAAACAAATGAAATAAACTTAAAATAAAAAACATATATTTAAGATTCAATGATTTGCGGGCATACAGGAGCTACGTGAACGTTTGTGGGACATTACTGACAAGCGTAAGGAGCAGGATGAGCAAGAGAGGGCTTCTCTCATGAGTGATGGTTGGTTGGAAGAGCACATTGTTGTTCTCGTCAACCACCACTCTATACTTACGCAGGTAACATTGTAGTTTTTGTTTTGGCTATGTCTCTTACATAAAAATGTCTCTTAAATATCACCATAATCTTTGATTGTTAATGTTGTGTAGGTGGAGTTGAACCGCTTCCAGGAGACGCTCTGTATTCTCAGGGTCTACTATTTAAGCATGTGTGAACAGATGCTTCCCAAACCACTCTCAAATTTTTTTTATATTCCTTTAATGGAAAATATAGAAAATAAGGATCAGGATGAGAGGCAAGAAGGATATTATTATTAGCCACTCAGACTTATTAATACAAGATAGTGAAATGATAGAATGCTAAATATTTACACATAATGAGTACAGAAAGTTTTTGTTTCATCAGGAGTGAACCACCAGGATCAAGTTTGTGCAATCTGGATGAAGGAGAGGACAAGAAGAAGTTACATTTGTAAGGGAGAAGCACACTTGCACTAGTTTTTATTGTTTGTTGTTCACTCATAGAAACACTTCCCTGTTTTGTTTTTTTATTTTGTTTTGTTTTGTTTTTTTCTTTAGTACTCCACTCACCAGACATCCTGACGCCTCTGGAAGGGTCTCCAAGACAAAAGGCCAAGATCAGCCAGAACCTGTTCAAGTCAGATTTCCTGTTTCTCTTTAAGTGCCCTTTATTTTTCAGCGCACACACACACACACACACACACCCACATAGACACATTTTGCTAATGTTAATGGATTTTAGATGCGGTTTGTGAATTTGTACTTAACTTACATAAAATTGTTGATGTTATTGACCGTTTTCATTTTTTGTAATAATAGCCACCACACGAAAAACTGATATCTGGCTACGAGGAAGCACTCACAGCTATCAGCAATCTGGTAATGGTCTATGTATATTTCTAAAAGAAGTTCATGGAGGTATTTTTATGGAAGTATATACTTGATTTCTGAATGGAATGGGTTATATATTTCTATAGGTGTCAGGAGAAACAGACAGGTCGGAGACAAAAGAGCAGGACGAGAAACTACCAGAGAAAGAAAAGGAGAAGGCCTCCACAAGTGAAAATAAAAACAACAAACAAAAGCAGTCATCCAAAAAAGGCATGTCTCATGTAGATCATTAATAAAGTCATAGAGGTGCCCACAAAATACACACTAAGTTTTTTTCTCTCATTGTTCATTTTGTTGCTCCAGATCAGTCATCCCCACCACAGACACCCAGCCAGGCAACAGCCGAGGAGAGAAACTCAGAGAAGCCTTATAATCCTAAAGTTAGAGAAAAATTACACGGAGAATATTCAGCTGCTGTAACTCATGAAGGTATACACACACACATTAACAGAGGCAGTGGTTTCTCTCTCTGTCTCTCATATCCATCTATGTATGTATTTTGAGATGTGCACATATATGCAGATGTATTGATGTATATATGGTCATTGTGTCCCTCTGTTTATGTGCATGTGCCCGCTTTCTAGAGGATGCGGTAAAGGCCCGCATTGCACTGGTGAAAGCTCATGGTCTGGTGATGGTACAGTCCCTGCAAAGCACAGCAGAAGAGATTTTTGGCAACATGGAGAAGTGGCTACACGAACGTTATCTTGCAGAAATGAAGAGGTATGGTACAGTGTGAGCGTCAGCTTGAAACAGTGTTCAGATCTCGTAATCTGTAATTGCATTACCTAAGCCCTACAAATTGCAAAGGTTATCACCACACTTTTGTCCCTTAGTGTAATTTTTATTTATTGTGTGACAAATGATGTTAGTATGTCATTGTTACCATAATGCTATACATATATGTCAATAGGTGCTTTTGCCACTAAGATAAATGTTTTACTAATGGTCAACTTTTTATACACTATTTTTGAATTGGAGAGATTTTCTGTCATAAATGGCATAAAAGAAATTCTTCATATTTTATGAGTCTTTCTTCTTTTCTTTAGCATTGACCAATTAACAGAAGTGGTTCACCACCACATAGAGACTGGTGCTAAGTTGAAGAATGAGCTGGTGTTGGTATGTAATGACTTCTTTCATATATATATATATATATATATATATATATATATATGTATATATATATATATATATATACACATATATGTATATATTTATATATACACATACAGGGAGTGCAGAATTATTAGGCAAATGAGTATTTTGTCCACATCATCCTCTTCATGCATGTTGTCGTACTCCAAGCTGTATAGGCTCGAAAGCCTACTACCAATTAAGCATATTAGGTGATGTGCATCTCTGTAATGAGAAGGGGTGTGGTCTAATGACATCAACACCCTATATCAGGTGTGCATAATTATTAGGCAACTTCCTTTCCTTTGGCAAAATGGGTCAAAAGAAGGATTTGACAGGCTCAGAAAAGTCAAAAATAGTGAGATATCTTGCAGAGGGATGCAGCAGTCTTAAAATTGCAAAGCTTCTGAAGCGTGATCATCGAACAATCAAGCGTTTCATTCAAAATAGTCAACAGGGTCGCAAGAAGCGTGTGGAAAAACCAAGGCGCAAAATAACTGCCCATGAACTGAGAAAAGTCAAGCGTGCAGCTGCCAAGATGCCACTTGCCACCAGTTTGGCCATATTTCAGAGCTGCAACATCACTGGAGTGCCCAAAAGCACAAGGTGTGCAATACTCAGAGACATGGCCAAGGTAAGAAAGGCTGAAAGACGACCACCACTGAACAAGATACACAAGCTGAAACGTCAAGACTGGGCCAAGAAATATCTCAAGACTGATTTTTCTAAGGTTTTATGGACTGATGAAATGAGAGTGAGTCTTGATGGGCCAGATGGATGGGCCCGTGGCTGGATTGGTAAAGGGCAGAGAGCTCCAGTCCGACTCAGACGCCAGCAAGGTGGAGGTGGAGTACTGGTTTGGGCTGGTATCATCAAAGATGAGCTTGTGGGGCCTTTTCGGGTTGAGGATGGAGTCAAGCTCAACTCCCAGTCCTACTGCCAGTTTCTGGAAGACACCTTCTTGAAGCAGTGGTACAGGAAGAAGTCTGCATCCTTCAAGAAAAACATGATTTTCATGCAGGACAATGCTCTGAACAGTGTCTGGGAGGCTGTGGTTGCTGCTGCACGCAATGTTGATGGTGAACAGATCAAAACACTGACAGAATCCATGGATGGCAGGCTTTTGAGTGTCCTTGCAAAGAAAGGTGGCTATATTGGTCGCTGATTTGTTTTTGTTTTGTTTTTGAATGTCAGAAATGTATATTTGTGAATGTGGAGATGTTATATTGGTTTCACTGGTAAAAATAAATAATTGAAATGGGTATATATTTGTTTTTTGTTAAGTTGCCTAATAATTATGCACAGTAATAGTCACCTGCACACACAGATATCCCCCTAAAATAGCTAAAACTAAAAACAAACTAAAAACTACTTCCAAAAACATTCAGCTTTGATATTAATGAGTTTTTTGGGTTCATTGAGAACATGGTTGTTGTTCAATAATAAAATTATTCCTCAAAAATACAACTTGCCTAATAATTCTGCACTCCCTGTATATATATCATATATATCACATTTTAATAAATTATTCCAGAAGAATCTGACATTTCCATTATTTTCCATATTCTCTTAATCAGGAGTGTTCTGACTTTTATCTGAATGGAGACTGCCGTGTGATTGCTAGCCCACTTCCCCCTCCCCGTCCACCTCCTTTGGAGAAACCCATGAGGTCCACCCCAACCATAGCTCAGCTAGAGTTACTGTACCAGCATCTATACAGCATTTCTCCATCAGGTGCAAATTGGAGAGACAAGCTCTGGTTTGGAGCAATTAATTCTACAGTAATGTCTGTCAGTTAATCCATTATTTACTTCTCCTCCTTGCTGACTTTAAGGCTTCATGTCTACGTCTGGGTTCTTCAGTTTGCTCAAAGATATCATCACTACTAACATGGGCAGAGACACCTTGCCTGAGCCCTGGATGGACAAAAGTGAATCACAGGTACAGAAACTTTTAGAGTTGAGTAATAATATATGACAGTGTGGTTTAAAGACTGCAAAACATTTCTGCCTCATGTTGTTCTGTCATATTATGCAGATTTTGTAGACAGTGTTATTGTCTGTTCTGTTCCCAGTTGATGGAGATTGTGTCTTCATTGACGGACAGCTATGAGCTGGTAGACTGGCGTCGGTTTCTGCTCAGTGCTGCTCTTCCTTGGCCATTTCCTTTGTTAAGTCAGCTGCTGGATGTGCTACAACAGTTCAAGGCAGCAGATACTGGTGACACAGGCTATATAAATGAGGAGAACTACCTGAAAGTAAGTCCATTTGTTGCTTTGTTAACTGTAACATTTTAACAGATTTTTAAAAAATCACATTAAATCAATCTACTCTAGATAAAGCTATACCCTCACACTTTGTATGACCCTTCTTGTTCCGTGATCAGGCCTTGGTTTGAGTTATAATATCACATTTAGACTGTATTATATATTTGGTAGAGTATAAAATGAAATATTTACCTCCCTAAAAGGAAGTGATTAAGTAGCTTTTCTTGCCTCCTTTGTCATCAGACAGAGTTGTGGTTCTCCACTGAAAGTGTCCAGACTGTTCCTGAGGACCCCTCTGAGCCTGTACCTTATGAGCGTCTGGCCAACCTTCGCAAGGTGACTTCCCGTCAAGCCTAAAAGCTTGGGTTACTTCACCACCACAGTGGTAAATTTAGATGGGCGTAGTGCACAAGCAACATAAATGAAAAAAAAACACAAGAAAGTGTAAAAACATCAAAGGTGCTATAGAGCATTTTCCAGCTTTTGAAATGTTACAATAAAAAATGCCATTTTGTTCATTTCCATATTGTAAAAATCATTAACCTACAACACAAAAGGGAGTGGGTCCAGTCATTGTGATCATTTTTTAATTCTCCATCTTCTTTTTTCTGGTTAAATGAGCTGCAGATAATAAATGAATTAAGTGTAAAATGTGGTCTTTTTTCTTTCCTCAGTTCTTTTTCCACATGTTTGCAGACCACTCCTTCTCTCCCTCTCGATTGGATTATGTGTCCATGCTGAAGTACTTTGCTGCAGACCCCAACCCCACACAGGGCTTCATCCGAGCACTTAGCGTGATCCTTGGTCAAAAGCTCACGCATTCCTCACTGAGCCATCTTGTCAAAGTGAGTATGTAAAAGGAAAAGTATCATGCAAAATCACTGCATTGCATTTCACATTATCATTGTGGGTTGTGTACTCAGTCTATGCCCATCATAGAAGAGAATGCAGACCTCACCTCCTCTGAACTTGACTACAAGGAAGAAGGGGCTCTCAGTGCATCAAGCATTTTTGTGGATGAGCAGGAAGTGTCGATCCCTGCTCTCCTTTCTATCATCTGCCACAAAATCACTAAGATGGAAGACAAAAGCCACGTTCCCTCCGGCAGCCCGAGTCAGAAGGAGCACACTGCGGTATAGATGCCTATGAGAGTTCAAACTGAGCATTTAATAAAATTAATAAATACAAATTACAACTAAAATAAATGAATGATTAGATTAATTTGGAAAATGAATAAATGTAGAAAAATAGGTGAAGTCTTATCTCAGCAATGCTTTGTAATTTTTGTAGGTCTTACAAGATTCACACACTTGTTACTTTTCAGGCACTATGTTTAATCTTTTAATGGTACT
Organism: Oreochromis niloticus; assembly: GCF_001858045.2. Lineage (NCBI taxonomy): Eukaryota > Metazoa > Chordata > Actinopteri > Cichliformes > Cichlidae > Oreochromis > Oreochromis niloticus. The sequence continues at coordinate 24,868,716 of NC_031977.2, forward strand.
ATGATTGAGGTGCTGTAAAAATAAGATGGACCCCTGAAGAAAATCTCCAGTATAACAAACTGTCAGTTGTTGTATGTGTGTAATAGCAGAACTGAAGAACAGATGCATTTCAAAGGATAGGATTAGGAGCAATGCTAACAAAGCAAATCATGACCATGAGCATAAATATTAACCATAACACTAAGCTCTTCTCTAATGATAATACTATTACTATCTGCTGGCCTGCAGAACCTGGTGGAAGTGTTCAGAGAGCTGGGATATGATCCTGAGGACCATGTCCCTTTTTCCATTCTCTCTCAGCATCCTTCTGTTCAGTCGCTGATGGAGAGTTGTACACACCACCAGCTTGTGGTAAGTTTCTACTTACTGACTCACCAGTATTGATCATAGTTTGTTTTTTACTCTGACACAGGGCTTCAGTGAGAGTCCAACATTGCATAACATTTGTCCTCTCCTACGCTGATCAGTCATGCCTACTTATCTACAGTTGTGGTCAGCAGTTTATGTGCACTCATCCTGAGCATAAATAACACAGTCATTTGGGGCTCTTGATGATTTCTTTGAATTGTTCTTTTTCCAGGGTGGAATGATTGCACACTATACATCTTTAATTACTTTAAAAAAACAGTATGTGGTGCAAATATTTGGATTTTTAAAAAATTATTATTTTCTCTAATCACACAATGTCAAAAATATGCAAACAGGCATACACATACATCTCCACGATATTTGGCTAATTTTCGCTTAGCAAGTTGCACCTTGACCAAATGACCAAATGCTTTTGATTACCATCAAAAAGGTTCTGACATAATTCTGGCTGGATATTTGACGACTCTTCTTGGCAGAAACTTCATCCACTCTGGAAAAAGAAGACGTCAATGAAATCATTAAATGCCCAAAATGATGATGACCGTATGTAAACTCAACTGTATATTAAACATAATGTGCAACAGTATTCTCACTGAGTATTCTCTCACTGTCTTTCAGAACATTCATCGAGTGTTACTGGACAGTCAGCATGGAGGAGAGACTAACAGCTCAACACTTTCATAAAGGATAAGATAGACATAATTCTGACCGCACCGTGAAGAACTCTAACTTGGGAAATGCACATGTGGATGCTTTTGAAGTGTTCTTATTACTTTAATTTTTAAAATGCTATGTTAATTCAAATAAATAGATGTGCATCCATACACTGGTATTGTACTACATATTTGAGATGGGAACAGTAACATATGGTGGTGGGATTGACCTTGCTAACTTTTTTGTCCTATGATACACTCCAGAAGTTTTCATGAGTGAGGTGCTTTTTTTAATTGTTCAGGATAATTCAGATGTCAAGCCTGACTTGTCCGTCACTGACTGCTGTGGCACCAACAACCCTATCATAGCTCATTCAGGACTTATGTGTTATGGTAGCAGCTTTCCACTTTTTTCATAAACAGAGAAGTATGAATAAATGATATTTCAACAAATAATGTAGATTGTTAGACAATTTGTCTTACTAAAGGCAAGAAAACCTGTTATTATACCAATACTATGTTCTAATGATAGGACTTCTTTTTGTAAAAGGATGATTTTGCCAAGCATGAGGCATTTCTTGGTTTTATGGTGATAATCAATTTTGTTCTGCTGATATCTTTTGGAAATTTGTCCATTTGTCTTGATCATCACTCAGTTTAACAAGCTGCCTGGCTCATTAAATTGAACTTTTCCATAAGGAATTGTTTTAGCAGGAAGATTTTTATTATCTGTTTCTAATGAAGGAGAATAATTTTGTTACCACATAATACAAACAGCATGGGTAATGTATTTTGGACTTTTTGGCTTCTGGCTGTCCCAGTGCTGTCTGTGACTGACTCTGTCTGATTGGTGAGTAGTGGAGTATCCATCCATCCATCCATTTTCTTTCACACATCCAGTTCAGGCTAAAGCGCATTCCAGCTGCCACAGAGCAAGGGTTTTGGTACACCCTGTATAGGTCACCAGTCTGTCACAGAGCTAACACATAGAGACATATTCACACAATTTAAAATGACCAATTAACCTGACTCCATGCATGTCTTTGGACTGTGAGATGAAGACAGAGTACCTACACAGAGACACGGAGAACATGCAAACTCCATACAGAACGGCTTCAGGCTGGATTTAAACCCAGGACCTTTCTTGCTGTAAGGTTAACTAGCGTGCCACCAGAGTACACACACCAATATTTTGTTTAAAAAAAATTTCCATTAGAGTATATTGTATATAAGTTCATACAGTATTAGGTAAACCTTCTGTTGATATAAAAACAGTGAAAGCTCTGTTTTTTCCAAATGACAAACAAGACTTTTACTGAGCAGGTATCACACAAATTTTAGACGACTTGTTTACATATACGAGAATGACTGGAGACACTGTTGATAAACTTTCAGGGATCTTAAAAAAAACAAAAATGTGCGCCCATTTAGTCTCTGTTGGACATTCTTGAATTAATGGTACTGTAAAATAGAAAGTTGTTATAGCTTCCTCTCTCTTTGTCTCAGGGATAACTTTAATGACCTCCCAAACTTCAGGAGGTACCTGTCCTTCCAGTATGAGAGGCTGCTGGGAGAGAGAGACATAATAACTTTCCTTCAGAAGGAACATTGTGATATTACCGTCCTTGATGCTTGTGACCCCTGTTCCTTCATCCTGGCACACAAACCCAGTATGTCATGGTTATTTTCATCCATTCAGCCTTAACATTACCTCAGTAATATATCATAACACTATCTAGGTACTCTCCCAATAGCTCAATGTGAATAAATCAGAGGCTCAAAAGCGTTATGCAACTTTTTATATGGTTTTTTTATATGGTCTCTCCAGGTGTCCACTATATAACTTTCTATCCTGGCACTCTGAAGGGTTCTTTATCCATCCAGTATCCTACATTCCAGTGTTCAGTTCCCAGCTTTCTGACCACTCAAACATCTGGGGTCAGGCAAAGAACCTATTTTATTCTTTACTGAGTTCTACAATAAAGGTAATATCTGCACACACCATCCATGAACACTTAGTTGTCACTAGCACTTTAGAAATACTAATACAATTAAAGCTGCAAGCAGCGATATGAGGGCCCTCGCACCCCCGGCGCGTCGAGCCAAGCCCAACACCTAAAACCAGCGCTTCTGATCTGATGTCACATTGATGGAATTCATGCATTTAACCACCAGCTAAAATTTCATCTCATTCAACCATTATTATAGTCGTCCCACTAGGTGGCGCTCTAACCATTACTGACAAATGGCATAACAAACATTTCCGAGCTCGAGTCTCATCACGCCTGCGACCTTTGGGAGAGATTGGACATTGTGTTTTTGAGCGACAGCAGGTTACTGCTTTTTGGCGAGTGATTGAAACTCCACGTGCCGCCATGACCACCCCGTTTCCCTGAACGTAAAAAGCTTCGCAATTTAACATCACAAAGGTCTTTAGATTCCACACACAGGAGATCGCGTAAATCTAATGAAATCCCTTGGAGGAGTTCGTCAAAGTATGAGGCCTGAAAAGAGGGGAAAATGTCGCCAAATTTACACATTAATTTTAAAATGGCTGACTTCCTGTTGGATTTGGGATATTGCTCCAAGAGACTTTTTTGTACATCTTGATATCTCCAATAAGCTTGCCAGGTTTCAAACTCATACATAAAACACAGAGCAGGGGCTGTTGTTTTGAAATTTTGTAGGGGGCGCTGTGGAGCCATTTTGCGCTGTTCAAGGAAAATGAACATATAAAAAGAAATCCCTCATCACATTAGAGGTGTGCGCCAAATTTCAAGACTTTTTAAACTTTTCAAGCCCCTCAAAAGCCACTTCATCTTTCATGGTGAACTGCGCTGCCACCAGGGTGCGCCGTTGAGTTTATAGTCACAATTTTCTCACTGAAGCATCAAGAGGGACTGATGGTGATATTCACCGCTTTTGAGGTGGCCACGATGAACCTGTGAAAATCAGTACAACAAAATGAAAGACATGACATTTCCTGGTGCCACTAGGTGGCGCTCTACGTATTCCTGACAATGGGCATATCAATCTGTTCAGGGCGGGTCTGACATCATCCCTGTAAAATCTGGTACTGATCAGATTGGATTTCATTGAGTTACACTAATTTGTTTCTTCATGGCGAGACCTCAATGTTCGCCATGCTGCTGGGGTCACACCCTTCAGCGAAAACTCACAGTTTTCTCTGTAACCCAAGACCAACTCCTTAAGGCTTTCCTGGAGAAATTTGAGGCTGCAGATGTCACCCATTACAATACTGTACCCCAAAGTGTAAAACATGACATTTCCTGTTCCCACTAGGTGGCGCTGTCCCTGGTGTCAAATATGGCAGTTGAAATATGTTCAGGGGTGGAGCCTTATCATATGTGTCCACTTTGGTCAAGGTCGGACAATGTATGACAGAACGAGAGGCAATAAGATTTTCATGGCGAGTCATCGAAATTCGCCGTGGCGCCACGGCCTCACAGTAACCCGAAAACTCAAAAGCTCCGCAATTTAACATGGCCCAGGTGTGTAGTTGACACTGACCAAATATGAAGCTTGTACGATGAAATTCCAATGAGGAGTTCGCAAAAGTTCGAGGCATGGAAATGGCAAAATTAGAGCCAAAATGTCACCTTCACTTCCAAATGGCGGACTTCCTGTTGGGTTTAGGACATGGCCATAATAGACTTTTATGTGCGTCTCCGAACGTTAGATATGTGTTCCGAGTTTTATACATGTAGGTCATACCCATCTCGGGGGCTCGCGTTTCTCATTTTTCTAGGTGGCGCTACTGAGCCAATTTTCCCTGGACATGTCTACGGACATTAAAATACGTAAATTTTCACCAGACCTGACGCGTCTGCAAAATTTCATGAGTTTTCGAGCATGTTTAGGCCCTCAAAAGGCCGATTCATTTGCCGAAATAATAATAATAATAATAATAATAATAATAATAATAATAATAATAAGAAACAGAGCAGATACAATAGGGCCTTCGCACTTTTGTGCTCGGGCCCTAATAATACTCAAGTGACTGATTTCACTTTTAGTTATTTTGTAGTAGTACCCTTAATTTACCTCAATTATCTCTCGATTTACTAAGATTTCTTTGTTATCTAAGATAAAAAACTGTTTCCATTAGCAGACAGTCTAAATACTGTGCTGGTGGGAGGGCTTTTTTGTTCTTTCACTAATAACCAATTAGGACAGCTTTTAGTGTCCATTCAGTGCTTTGTTACCTTTTCTCTTTTTTGTCTGGCAGTTAAATTACATTCATTTAAATTTGATTTTATTTATATGGTGCCAAATCACAACAACAGTTGCCTCAAGGCCAATCAGTGGCACCCGCGCTAGTTACAGGTGCCACTGGGTCCTGTCTCTGCCTTGTGTCCGAACTGAAACAGAGGGCAGAAAAAACTCTAAAATCATGACAGGAGGGGAGGAAACAAGGAACATTGATAAGAAAATTAGAAAGCTGCTTAAGATTGTAGATGAGCAAAGCAGAATCCTGGAAATTCACAGTGCAGAGAAGAAAAACAAAACATAATAGTGATCAGAGTGCATGGAAGACACATTAGTAACATACGTCCAAAATACTGTAATTTTTTAAAAAAAACTTTTAGTTTATCTTAAATTTTATGTTTTTCATTGCTGATTTAAGATGGAATTTCTGTATTTTGTAGATTTTTACAGCAATTTTTCTGAAACCAAGCCAAATTTACTACAGGTCACCTGCAGTGATAAAGAAACCAGCAAACATAAAATGACACAATGATAATAGTAACAGAGTTTTAAACACTAAATTGTACAACAGGGGAAATGCAAGTTAAATAATGATTAAAACATTGGATAAGTTTAATCTCTGTAATCTAAATGTTTGTATTTTTCTGTAAATTATTGGAGGTCAAAAGATTAAGCTAGCTTGGACCTTTCTGCTGGCTCATTCTCTGTCAGAGAAAGGATGGACAGCAAGGCAGGGGACAGCAGAGTCTGTGCATGAATCTGTTGTTGACTTTTAAGCAATTGTGAAGTTCAAATCTGGGATGTTTTTGTGTTAGAGCCCCACCTAGTGACGTGAGGTAAAGACTGCACTGAGAGTGAGCCACCTCTAGCTACTCATTTATAGAAAGCCTTATAACCACGTGGTGTTAAAATTATGTCTTTTAGGAAGTTTCTGCCATCTCATTATTAATGTTATTGCTGCTAGGAATACTTGTAACATTTTTTTTCTCTCTCAATAGTCATGAAGTTTGTTTTACTCTAGAGGATTATTTTGCAACTTTGTTTTTTACTCCGCTATATTTCAGAGAGATATTATTATTTGACGTTATGAACAACTGGCCATGGCTTGGATACCTATAAGTAAAGAATAGAAATTCACTCAGTCAAACTGATAAATGGTCCAAGAGGATGATTTGTTTACCACAGCTGAACAGCAGAAAGTTGGCAGCAGTTGGTTGATTTAATCTTACTTGACAATATACTGAGTTTCTTCCTCCTGGGTGAAGGCTTATAGTTCCAAAGTGTAGAGCAGCACAGTATGAATAAATATAAAGAGCTTTGTTAAATTTGTAGCTTTTGATTTGGTGTTGATTATTTATTTATTTCTTAAGCTGCATTACGTACGTGTTTGTTTTCTGTGTTTGTTGAAAATGCACATGTGAGGAATGACTCACTTACTGCAAGACCAAATCTTCCCACAGGTAAAAATGAAGCAACACCCACTGGATACTTCATTAATTACACTTTGCTAGTACTGGATTGGACCCCCTTTTTGCGTTCAGAGCTGTTTTTGTAGCATAGAGTCAACAATGTGCTATCTTGCGTGATAGCATCATCCATGAGATGAGATGATTTTAGGTTTGTGGCATGGTACGTTATCCTGCTGGAAGAAGTCGTTACAAGGTGGGTGCACTTTGGCATAAAGGGATAGACATGGTCAGCAAAAATACTCAGGTAGGCTGTGGTGCTTAAATGATGCTTAATTTGTTTTAAGGGGCCCAAAGTGTACCAAGAAAATATCCCCCACACTGTGACACAACCAGTACGAGCCTGAACTGATGATACAAGGCAGACTGAATCCATGCTTTCATGCTGTTTATACCAAATTCTGACACTACCATCTGAATGTCATTGGGAAATAAAGGTTCATCAGGCCAGGCAACTTATTTTAAATCATTTGTCATGCAATTTTGGAGGGCCTGGGTGAATTTTAGCCTCAGTTTCCTGCTCTTAGCTGACAGCAGTGGCAGCTGCTGTGGTCCTCTGATGCTGTGGTCCATTTGCTTCAAGGTTCAGTGTGTTCTGGTGCATACCTTGGTTTTAATGAGCGGTTATATAAAATGAAAAATAGGGCGATTGTGCATAATGATTACTCCTTTAAAGTATTTTAATTGTGGTACTCCATGTTTTCCCCATAGTGTTCTTTTGGTTTACAGACTTTTTTTTTTTTTTTAATTTAATGCCATATTTTGTCCATCAGCAGCCACGAGGGCGCAATTTAATTTTTAGAAGGTGCTATTCTTATAATAGACGACTCCGATTGGTTAAACTTCTAGAGTTTGATTGGTCAGTCTTCACAGCGTGGGCGTGGTTAGACGTCAATGTTTTTGTAGCTCCCTGTCTGTGTATGTAACCGCACCAAGGACTCTGCAATGTGATTTCTTGACATTGATTTGTTTTCTTATCATTTAACCCGCCGTCTTCACCGCATGATGCACCAGCTTTCGACATGGGGGATCACTAGAAGGTGAAAGACGGAAGTAACCGAGGAAAAAGCCGGAATGGCAGGCGCCTTTGGCTTTAAAGGCTGCCAGAAAATTCGAGGACCTCAGATTAGAAATCTGCTTGAGGCGAAGGACTTCTTTCTCTTCGACTGCGACGGGGTCATATGGCACGGAGAGAACGCGATAACTGGCGCCGCAAAGGTGGTGAGCTCGCTGATCCGGCGCGGCAAAAACGTGGTGTTCGTCACCAACAACTGCACCAGGCCGCGGGAGAATTATGTGCACAAGTTCTACCGGCTGGGCTTTACCGACGTGATGCTGGAGCAGATCTTCAGCTCGTCGTACTGCTCGGCTCTCTACCTGAGAGACGTCGTCAAGGTCCCCGGCCAGGTGTTTGTCATCGGCTGCGACGGACTGCGCAGAGAGCTGCAGGAGGCGGGCATCCCCTGCGTGGAGGAGGCGGATGATCCGGACGCCACCATCTATGACTGCGACCTATCTCCGGACGTCAAGGCAGTGCTGGTTGGACATGATGACAAAATGACTTTTCTGAAACTGGCCAAAGCCTCCTGCTACCTGAAGGACCCGGAGTGTCTGTTCCTGGCCACCGACAACGACCCCTGGCACCCTCTGTCAGGTGGAAGGGTACTACCAGGTATACTGGGGATGAGGTTTAATTACCACACAGTGTTGCTCATTCACGTCACGTTAAGATATTCGTTTTTCTGCTAGACATGGATAGATTGCTAAAATGGCTTAGTGGTCAAGGGACTGGAATGCCAAGAGGTCAGAGGGTCCTAAAACTTACTTATTCTGCAAAAATAGTTGGGCTTAATTGTGCAACCTGCATCACAGGTTTCTTTTCAAATGTTCATCAGCATGAATCTGCAGTGTCTGCAGAGAACAACTGGCTAAAACAACAAGAGCTCCGGCTTGTTGCGTTATTTAAACTTTTTGTTGTTCACTGCACCACTCTTCAGGGGCCCACCACTGCACACATACACGCAGAATACACCTGGAAGCTTCACTGCAGTATATTTAACCCACAACCCGAGGCACAGCTACCTCCTGGCCTCAGGCTTGTATCAGTTCATCATAACTAGTTTGCAGAGCTTTAAGATAAGGTAGTAATTGGGCGACCCAGAGACCACAGGGTAAAAGATGCTGGTTCGACTCAAGCTCAGGGTTCTGGTGCATGTCATCAGTCCTCTCTCCCCTCATTTCCTCCTGATATGTTTAAGATTAAAAAAAACAAAAAAACAGGATGTGATGTTGTGGAGCAGTTGTCAGTTTAGCTCACTCAGTAATCCAGATTAGATTCCACAAACCTGAAGGGTGATTTTTTTTTCCAAAACAAGTGGCCCTCTGGAAAATATTTATGGCTTGTACCTACTGACTGAGCAGCTTATATGAGATACGCAGAACTATTAATAGCATGCAGCTGGAAATGAAAGTGGTTGGTGGAGATTCACTAATTTTTACTCCGCCTCTCCCCCTGCAGGTTCTGGCTCCCTCACAGCAGCCTTGGAGGTGGCCTCGGGACGCAAGGCCACTGTGATCGGAAAGCCCAGCCGCTTCATGTTCGAATGCATCTCCAGTCAGTTCAGAGGGGTGGATCCTGCTCAGTGCCTGATGGTCGGGGACCGCCTCGAGACGGACATGCTGTTCGGGTCCAACTGCGGCCTCGACACCATGCTCACTCTCACTGGTGTGTCTCAGATGGAGGAGGCCCAGGAGTACAGGAATAGTGACCAAACCACCAACCACAGCTTGGTGCCCGACTACGTGGTTGACACCATTGCTGATTTCTTACCGGCTTTTGAGGAACTGGACGAACAGAGCAACTGATGAGTCTGTGGTCTCCAGTACAGAGCACAGATTGCTTCAAGTGCAATGTTGAGTCTTTAGTTTGCAACAGAATTAAATCTTAATAAATAACAAGGCGCCGTTTATGTTGTGACCAAGACTGATTTAGGGCAAATAATTTCCATAATCACAGTAACCCAGTGCATACCCCAGTGTTTCTTCAAGTGTTGTGCTCATTTTGTGACTTGACAGTTTCTGTAGCTGTGTTTATAATCTATGAATATACTGCAGTTTCTTGTTCATACAGATCATATCGTGTTTGATATTGAGTTTTAAACATCCAGAGGTATTTTTATAAAGCCATGAATTGTTCTGAATTCATGTGTTTAGAAGCTGGCTGTTTAAAGTTTGTTGTCAAACAGGAGACATGTACTTACTAATGCTGAATTATCTTCAAGTGTGTTTGCCTAGGTGTCACTTCTACTTATATCACGAGAAGATAAAAAACTAACAGTGTGAGCTTTTCTCAGCTCTTGTAGAGACTAAGCTGACAATCTGCCAGGCAGACAGGTAAAGTGTTCATTCACTTCCGGCCTTTCTGTCATGTCTGTGCTACTTGTGCCAATATTCATCTGAGTAAACGGCTTACTCATAGCTAGAAAGCCAGTAATGGTTGCCTATCATACTGCACTGTTGTGAACTTTCAGTGTTGTTAATGTTTACCATATAGAGCATGCCAGCAATGGTAACAATAAATACCTTAAATTGAATTTTTCTTGAAAAGAGTGGTGGCCTGTTACTAGAATTCTCTTTATGGTCTGCTTGGTTTGGATCTGCACAATCAAATTCCAACAATAAAATAATCCAACATTATTTTAATCATTTAAATCCAGCCGTTCACATGAACTCAATGTAATTTCATGCAGCATTGTTGCATCAACTATCTCACCAGCCTTTTAGCTCCAAAAACCATCCGTTCAAGTGCAGCGAGAGACATGAAAAGTCCAATTTCCTTCTGTATACTAGAGCCTCCTGCTTGGATTTTAGTCAGCAGGTAAAATAAGATAAATTGGATGGAAGAAAATAACAAAGATGAGTTGATGATTTTATTTTTAAACTAAAACTGATTAAAAACAAACCTTTGAGAAAAATATGCACAAACCAAGGAGCTAGTGTGCCTTTGCGGTGTGTTTTACAGTGAACATCTCTGTTGGTATGAGGTTCATATAGATTTAATCAACTAACAATAAACATATATACATTTTAACAGGATCCATATAATACTTTATTCTACATGTGGCATCAGGTTCTCTTGTGCTGAGGAACAGGATTAAAGACATACTGATCTTCAACATATAAGGACTTTGGCTGCAGTGATGGCGTCACTTCACGTCACTCTGGTCCACCGCGCTGTGGCAAAGAAATGATATAGAATACAAATAAACACATATACCAGCCAAAATATATCCTTAAATACTCAACACTTTTTAGATTTATACTTTCAGTTACTATAGCTATTATACACCAGCAACAAGTTACAGTAAGTTTTCTTAAGTTCTGAATTAGTCCGTACAATTAACCTTTGTACTTTTGAATCCTACTGCTACAAGTTTATGATCAGTCAAAGGTGGGTCATATACGGTTTCCAACTTTGCTTGACATTTTTCCATCTCTTTTGTTATCCCACTCTGCTCAATTTTAAAGAACCAAGTAGTTCTGTGTAAAAACTCGGTACAGTTAAGATAGCCTCACCTGGATGTAATCCATCTCATCTGCCGCTAACGGTCTCCTGCGGTACCTTGCAGGAAGTAGCTGAATAGAGGCCAGTGTGTCTGGCGTGCCTGGGATTGGTGTTAAAGGTGCATGTGGTCTTGATAACTGAGGCGACGCTGCAGCTGAAGTGGGAGCATTATGTTGAGGAAGGTTTAGTGCTAACGTTTTCAATGCCTCCTGGGCTAGAACATGAAAAGAAAAAGAGGTAACGTAATGAAATAATCACCAGGGAAGGCATTGTTAAAGATTAAATTTCTGATAAGTGTGAACCTAAAAGAACATGTTCATTCAGCTGGGAAAAACAAAGGCTCACCATTAGGTCTGGGGAGACCTTGTCTGTTGGGGAATTTGATCAGGGGAGCATGAGGCCGTATTGCCTGAGAAAACACAAAATCAAACAGCAGTCAGTTAAAGGGTAGGCATCCTGACATGACAACAAATGGACAGTATTTTTTTGTCTCCCACACGTGCTAAAACAGAGTGAATGAGCTTTGAAACAAACACAGATGCTAGAAAATTATGATGAACACCACTAGGGAGAATTTAAATTTTTATTTATGTCTGGTATGACCTGTGACAGTATTGAGATCAAATGACTGACTTGTCCACAGTAGTTTATTTTGCAACATGGTTTGGTTAACTGTGCACTCGTACTGTGAACTGCTGTCCAGTCAACTTTGTAGTGTTTGGCTGAATCCGAGCATAAAGCATAGCTTCTTACATGCCAAAATAAATCTGATTTTCTGCCTCATGGCACTGGATTTCATGATCCAGTGCCACTGAGTCTCAGTACCTGTGTTTCATGTGTTTCTTCTCTTTAGTGTTATCTGGCCTTTCTGTTCACAGTTGCAAATGATTTGGACTTTGCAGTGAACCCTCTGTACTGGCTCTAGATGTTGGATGTTGTGAAGAGGTTTTCCCTCACCGTTAACAAATCATCCACCTCTTCCATACAAGTCAAGACCTTATTCATGTTGCTAATTAACAGTTTATTGTGCTGAATCATTGACTTAGTCTGGATTTGTTTTGTTTCTGCAGCTGGTAAGGGTGGCCTGCTTCCCGTGCACTGAGAGCTCCTTTGACAGCAAGTTGCAGGTTCACAACAACAACTTTGAAACTTGAAAACACGTCAACATGAAATCAACTATGAACCTGTTTAATTGATGAATGATTGACTTCAATCTGTCAAAGGTATTTCCTGACATCACAGGCCTAACTGCAGCTAAAATACAGTAATTCTGATCCACATTACTTATGAAAGAACAGACACGCAGTCATCACAAACGTACTGTTACAAACAATTATTCGGTACAAATAGCATAAATTTAGTGACTAAACGCAAATTAAATATTTGTAAAGACTATTTCTGTTTTCCTGACATTTCAGACTGCTTATATCCTCCAGTAATCAAAAAACGATCAAAATTAGTCTATTAGTAGGAAATAAGCACTGCTGGCACAGTTCCTTAATACTCTGGTGGGCTACTGTGGTACAAAGATCTGTCTTTAACCGATGCGGCCTCCCTGTGCACCGTTTTATGTTATGTGAACAGCACAGGGTAAAGAACTGCCTAGTTATCTTCTACTCAGCCATAGCAAGACTGACAACTAAAACAACTAATATTACACCTACCTTAAGTTTTAATTTATTGATTAAAAGGCCGCTATCACAACGTGACTAAACGATATTGATGTTTGCTGTGCGGTTTATGAACAAGGACACTAACAAGGGTATGACGGGTCTTTGCCACCCCAAGAGGCCGCAGGAAATAAAGTAGTTTACTGTTCACAACAGCGGGAAAAGCAGCGTTTTACTTCATAAGCTCTAAATCAAGAGGCAACACAAACAACCCCGGAGAAATTAACATTTAAGTAGTTAACGTTACCTGAATAACTCGAGCGGTGGGAGCTGCCATTTTGGAGCTGACTTTACTCCCCATGACGACCTCTCGGGTTTACTTCCGGTTTGAAGCTGCAGAAAAAAAACAAACAAAACACCACATGATGGCGCTATCGACGGCGAGTCCGTAAGACAGAAAGAGTTCAGCGAATGACAATATAACGACGGTGCAGGAGGTAATGTGAAAGTCATTGTAGATAAATAGCAATACATGTTATGGGACGACTGTTTAATCCTTAAATAAGATTCGGTCGTTAACATACATTTTGAGTGGAAGGTTAAAGTGCATTAGCGATAAATGCACTGTTTTCATGCTACACCTTACCTCTAGCCGTGTCTTTAACCCTCTGTCTGTGATGGCAGGTGGAAGGCAGATTGTTGTCAGCGACTGTCCTGTTAGGTCATGTTACAGGCTTCGTTAGCCTCCTGCTGTCAAAAAATGAAAAACTGTATCACTAAAAACCTCCTACCCGCTCTAAAGTAAAACTATTCTATCTCCGATAAGGCCCAGAAGACCATTACTGTTATCAAAGCGACAAAATTGATTGAATATTGTCGTATGATAAGGGAAATGTCTACACAAGGATCCTGTTAGGTAAAGGCAAAAATATCTATCTTTAATTTCACCCCCCCCGAAGAAAACGGATAACCTCGCCACGTGGGCTATGCTCGCCCAATCATAAACGAGATAAGGAGCAGAGCTCTTTTATTTGTGAAGATCTGTCACCAGCGGCAATATCGCTTTTTCCTTCATGCGGCGTTGCACATACTGTAGTATTTGTAGTCTAATATCTATATAACAGCCAGATTACACAGCAATTAGCTTATTAATATTGCTGTTCCTTAACATTTGGGGCTCATAAGAGAGGAAAACCCAGCACATATTGGGTATCTGACTTTTTTTTCTCTCTTCTCATAGTTTATATGTCTCAGCAGTTCTCTTAATATAACGTAATAACATCTTTCATTGTAGGCCTTCTGGAAAACAATGTGCAAAGGCTGTTAAAACCCCAGGCATCTGGTTTAGAACGCAGACTTTCTGATTATGGGAAAACAAATAATAGCTTGTAATGGGGTAAATAGATCTGAAAAGGCTTTGTCAGAAATTCATGTTGATTAAATCTCAGTAGATTGTTGATATGTTTCTTCTTTTTCTTTTGACTGCAACCTTTAGGGGTCACAACAGCGGATTATCTGCCTCCATATCACCCTATCCCTAGCATTCTTCTCTGTTGCACTAACCCTCTGCATAACATCCTTCATTATAGTCATAAATTTTCTCTTTGGGCTGCCTCTTTTCCTCTTGCCTGGCAGCTCCATATTCAACATCCTTTGTCCATGTCTATATATAAATATATATATATATATATATATATATATATATATATATATATATATGTATATATGTATGTATATATAAAGAAAATAACACTGTCAGATCCTATTTTCCAATTAAGCTTTGTCAAATTAATTAATGGGAAAGATGAGAACAGTTTAATGATGGGTAATAAAAACCATGTCCAATGCTTGAAACAGTGTGTGAGACTAGGACGTTTCTGGTATGTTCTAAAGTCATCTTGTGCTTACTGTACACATATACTCAGGTGTTATGTTGGTAAACATTAACTATGCTTTGAGTAACAGGCCTACAGTTAATCAGAGAGTTCACTGAGTTCACTGTTTGTTCTCATTACAAAAATAAACCATAAATAGCATAAATCTCACTAATTTTAGCCTTATTATTTAATGACAGGTCTTATAGCACTGAACAATGACTCTATTATAACACTTTTAACTCTGCTTTGCAGATTATTTGGATGCATAAACATTTCTTCCAGTAGACACAGAATATATGCGTACACCACCTATCATCAGAAAGAAACTGGGAAGCAACAAACGATTTATATTTTATCTTTTTTTTTATTAGATATTAAACAAAGTGGTCCAGGGTTGGAGAAACCAAACTGGTCACGGTTTTACTGGGCCAGCTCCCACTTTTGAGACGCTGTGGCCCCAGTTTTACAGTCTAAAGATACACATAGCAGTGCTAATGTCACAACAACTGACACTATGTTTGTTAGATGAAGCACTGTATATAGATACTATGCACTGCTGTGCATCAGCTGTGGATCGCAGCTGTTCCGTTTATGTCGGCTGCTGAGTCTGAAACAGACTGACTCAGTGGGTTTTTGATTTGTCGAACAGCTGTTCAAGTTCTTCTTTAGAGGTCGCCTCTTTCTGCTGCATCAAATCAGCATGGCCCTTGGTAACACCCCAAGAATCAGGGACAGACATGGAGGGACACTGGGGACGACCAGAGGCTGGCTTTAGGTTCTCCCAGTAATCACGTCGGGCTCTAAAAGTCAACAGACATAAAAAAACAAGAGTGATTACTGGTAGTAAACAGCGAATATGTCATATTTCACAAAGTATTTTTAAGTATTAGAATTAATCGTTTCTTCTGTTCTGACCTGGCTCTGACCCAAGGCTTGGTGTGCATTTCCAGACCAGCACCCCAGGAGCCATGTTTCTCTGATGCACTTGGAAGGAAGCCTCTCTCAGGTGCCAGTTCCTCTGCTATAGCCCTAATGTGATAAGCCTCAAAGCCACAGCACCCACCAATGAAGCGAATGCCAGCATTGTAAGCTTCTCTGGCATACTTGTGCATGTCCCAGCGAGTCAGAATCCTAGGCTCCAGGCCTGAGAGAGAAAAAAAAATCAATTTTATGCACATTTAAATTACAGTTTTGTAGTTTGTAGTGAAAGCTTGCTCTTCTGTGTTGGCTGGCTGAACTTTCTGCAATGCAGTGTAGCATATTCACCAGCAGAGGGCATATATAAAGAAAGTGCTCATCCAGAACAGTTGGAATGGCAGATTTATAATACAAGACAGTATCTTGTTACCGAAGGGGAACTCTGGCAGGTCGATAAATCCCTGGCAGTTGCAGTCAGGAGTGTGGAATGCCAGCGGCTGAACCATGTAGTGAGCCTTCAGACCAGCCTTCTCCACTCCCTCCTTCATCAGCTTCACAGTCTCCACACAGGTCATGGGGTCAAAGTGACAGTTGACTCCCACAATCTGGGCACCTGTAGAACAAAATACACCACATGCAGTAACATGATTATCACCTAATCAACTGTGGTTTGCAGTTGTGGGTATAAGGTCTCTGAATGTATTTGTGTTGTAGTGTGCATGTTACTAACTATTGGCCACTGTTTTGGCCTGTACAGGCTCATCCCAGAAAAAAAAGAAATCCAAACAGAAGAAAACCAAGTACAGGTATCATATGTCATTTTTATTTAGTTACACTATGGTGGCACAGATGCTGAAGTTTTGTTCATTTTTACTGTACAATAAATTGCTGTTGGGCCAATAGTCACTCACTCTTGTCGTAGAAATACATCAAGTGACCTCACATGAATGTAAAGGTATGTAAACCTCAGCTGATAAGAAGTCTTGAACTTTTTAGTTCTGATAAGGTTCATGAGGAGGCAGGCTGTTATTCTTTTCTGCTGAAACAACATGAAAATTGACAAAGATCAAAGATAACTGTACCCACCGGCTTTGACCAGCCTGACTGCACACTCTCCGGGTGAGACACCGTGCATGTCCCCCTTTGGTCCAATACAAAGAGAAGCAGCCACAGGCTTCCCTGTCTCCTTCAGCACCTCCACAGCCCACACGGCCTCTTCAACATGCTCAAAGTACTAAAGGACAAAAGCATTAAAGCTCAAACTGTATTTCTCTCAACAAGTAAGAAACGCTCAAAAGTGGTACAATGGCAGTTTTACACCTTTGGAATCCTCCAGAAAAAGTTTTTTAAAAATGGCAAAGCGTTCAGTGTAGCTACCTCAGCAATCAGAAAGTCCACATTTTTTTTGATGAACACATCCAACTGTTTTCTGAAGATGGCCTTCACATCTGCCTCGCTCTTGCAGCTCAGGTAAGATGGAGTTTGGGACACTCCTCCAGCAACAAGAGCATCACCCTCATTGGCGACCTCACGGGCTAAATCACAGGCAGCCTCATTGATCTGAGCTCCCTGCAGAACGAAGCAAAAAAACCTAATAATCAAAGAGACTCTTCAAATACACATTTAAAATATTTTTGTTTTGATAAAGAGCTAAACTTGCTGTAATTTCCCTTTTAACTTACAGTCACTTTGAGGTTGTTGCCTCTGTTCTCAAGTTTGTCATCACTGGCGTAGAATGTGAAGGTCTGCATAACATTGGACCCGGCTCTCAGGAACTCCCTGTGCAGCTGTCGCACTGAAAGAGTTAAGAGTTTGCATCATAAGACAAACGCTGTCCCAAAGCAATCTAAAATGTAAAACACACAGGGTATTTACAGGAAGACCCTGCAATGGATAATGGAAATTCCATTTTAAGATGTAACGGAGTAGCAGTTTTGGTGCAGCAGTATGTTCTTACCTGCATCAGGGTACTGTACAGTAGCTTCAGGGGTCCAGGGACCGGCCTTCACATAGCCTCTCTTCTCAAGGGCAAACACAAAGCCTCCATCTCCAATCACCACCTCCCCAGCGTTAAGACGCTCCAACACTCCCTGTGATATTAATCAGTGTGAACTTGGAATAATGCAGATAACTGACTATGACAAGAGTAGTTAAGCTGGAGACATCACAGTGGAGCCAGTGAAGCCAAAGAAACTGCAAACTGTGAATTTCAAAGAAACCTGTAATCGATATCAGCTCATACACAGTTAAATCAATCGTCTGTGCCTTGTGGATTGCAGTTTCCTATATCCTGTACCACATCTGTCTTACCATGCTGAAAGTTTGCTTTTAAAGGTTTGTTCCTCTAAAAAAGCTCAAAAAATCCTGCAAGATTTGCAATAATCAAATAATATTTATAACTAAGTCTTGTTATTTTTAATCTACAGGAAAGAGTTCAAATCTAGGTTATATCAAGGGAGACTGCAAGTGAACTGAGCAAACATGTTAAGTGTTCCTAATACAAGATGAATGCTTAATGAAGAAAATGTTTTTATAATACAAATTTTAAAAAATCCTATTTTTAAATTGAAAAAAACAAAAACATTAATTATGTGCTACTTTGCATAAATCCCTGCTACAAACTGAATAAACACCCAAATGTGTGTTTTGCACACATCTTTAGTCTAGCAATAGAAGCAAAATCGGCTAAAATATTAAAACTGACCAGTGGATAATATAAATATAAATGTGCTTGCAGTGTGACACTCTAAGATAATCTTTTTAAACTACCATTAATCCTTATACAAATAAAGAATGGAATAAATTAAATGAGCTTCATTGGTCTTTCTGTATGTCTCTAATAACATTGAGAAGGTTCAGTGGTCTGACAAATGACCTGATGTTCTACTCAGAATACACACCACTCAAAAAGACTACCATAAACATGCAGTATGATACCCCAGCCTTACAACCTTTCACCCACATTTAACTTACAGCGTGGGGTGGGAGCAGAAATCTCAGAAGCAAATACTAACCTCACTTTGGATCCAAAACTATCATTTGTATTTCCTGATATTTAGATCTTCTACAGAACTCTTCTCACAGCATAACCCCAACTCTGGAGAAAAAGAGCCCACACATACCTTCTTTGCTGGTGCCATAATCTCACAACTGTGTGGACCCCTGACTGCTCAGACCTCGAGATGCTGAAGTGACAGTAGAGTCGGGCAGAGGGCCAGATTAAATCTCTCTGAAGAAGGGGAGTGGTCTAAGTAAGAGCTGCTCTGATTGGCAAGAGAAAGGTTATGCAACTCTTTAACTGAATGAGTGTATTGTGAATGTGCGATACTAGTTTGGTCCGGATTAGATGGTTCTTGGTCTTGCGGTGTTGTTGTTGGATTCCCTCACAGTTTTGGGGTTTCTGTTTTCAACCTGATAGCAGGCAGGCATTAAAAGAAAAACAAAAAAAAAGTCAAACACTAGATCACTTCACATATCTCTGCATGGGTGAAATTTGTAACAGACATTTTTGAGTAGTTTGATTTGTTGTGCAGTCCAAGCACATGCTTCACAAAAACAACACGAAGCCATAAAGTGAAGTAAAAAACTCAGGTTTATTGTTTTGGGGGTTTTACAGTTTAACACTCTATAGTCGGAGCATTGCTGTTACAAGTGCTTTTAATCGCCTAACTGAACTGGGAAAGACCTCACTCATCCCCCCCCCGTCTCTCTGTTGTTGACTGACTGGAGGGAGAGGTGCATTGATTTTCTTTATAATCTCATCCTCATGCAGTGGACTTGGACTTCTGCACCTCCAGCACATGCTTCATTTCCTGGCTGGTGGTGGCCTCTTTGTGCTGAAGCAGTTCAGCATCACCCTTGGTCACACCCCAGCCTTCTGGTGTGGACATGGATGCAGACTTGGGGCGACCAGATGCAGGCAAGATCTTCTCCCAGTATTCACGACGGGACCTAGAAAAAAAAGGGCAGGTTAGGAGACAGACACTAAAGAATTTTATTGCTACAATTGTGTGAATCTCACTAATCGTTTAAGACCCTTTACCTGGCTCTGACCCAAGGTTTGGTGTGCATCTCCAGACCGCTACCCCACATTCCGTGTTTCTCTGATCCAGCGGGTATTATGCCTCTTTCAGGGGCCAGTTCCTCTGCCAAAGCCCTGATGTGATAGGGCTCAAAACCACAGCAGCCACCAATGAATCGGATGCCGGCCTTGTATGCCTCCCTGGCATACTTATGCATGTCCCAGCGGGTTAGGATTCTGGGCTCCAGGGCTGAGAGGAGAGTGGAAAAGAGGATGTGAAATGATGGCCACTGCAAGATAGCCTGCTTTTTTCTTTTTTTAAATATGCACAAAAAATATATTACCGAAGGGGAACTCTGGCAGATCAATGAATCCCTGACGGTTGCAGTCAGGAGTGTGGAATGCCAGGGGCTGAACCATGTAGTGAGCCTTCAGACCAGCCTTCTCCACTCCCTCCTTCATCAGCTTCACAGTCTCCACACAGGTCATGGGGTCAAAGTGGCAGTTGACTCCCACAATCTGGGCACCTGCAAAACAAGGGGGATTTGATTATTTATGCCTTTAAGTAAAAGGAACAAAAAGAAAACATATGACTATAATTTTGCGTACCAGCCTTCACCAGCCTGACTGCACACTCTCCAGGTGAGACACCATGCATGTCTCCCTTTGGTCCAATGCACAGAGAAGCAGCTACAGGCTTTCCACTGGTTTTCAGCACCTGCACAGCCCACTCTGCCTCCTCAACATGCTCAAAGTACTGGAACGACAGCAAGAGAAGAGTTAGGCTTTATTTGCGCTGCTAATAATTGCCCTTTTATGAGACTTAATCAGACATGACTCACCTCAGCAATGAGGAAATCCACATTCTTCCTCACAAACACGTCCAGCTGTTTCTTGAAGATGGCCCTCACTTCTGTCTCACTCTTGCAGCTCAGGTAGGATGGAGTTTGGGACACACCTCCAGCAACAAGAGCGTCACCCTCATTGGCAACCTCACGGGCTAAATCACAGGCAGCCTCATTGATCTGAGCTCCCTGTAGAACGAAGCCACAATATGGTGAATAAAATGCTAACAATCAAATACACATTAAAAAAATATTTGTGTTTTGTTGCTAGTTCCCTTTTAACTTACAGTCAATTTGAGGTTGTTGCCTCTGTTCTCAAGTTTGTCATCACTGGCGTAGAATGTAAAGGTCTGCATAACATTGGACCTGGCTCTCAGGAACTCCCTTTGCAGCTGTCGCACTGAAAGCATACATTGTCGCATTAAAGTTAAAACTTTAGTGAGTTTAGGTGTGGATGATGCATAGGGGATACAGCATGTATGAGTGCTGGCTGTCTTACTGGCTTCGGGGTGTGTGACACTAGCCTCGGGTGTCCATGGTCCGACCTTCACGTACCCCCTTTTCTTTGGCGGTACATGAAGGCCTTTGGAAATCCCATTTTAAGATATAACAGAGTAGCAGTTTTGGTACAGTAGTATGTTCTCATCTGCATCAGGGTACTGAACAGTAGCTTCAGGGGTCCATGGTCCGGCCTTCACGTACCCCCTCTTCTCCAGAGCAAACACAAATCCTCCATCACCGATCACCACCTCACCAGCATTGAGACGTTCAAGGATGCCCTGTGGAAACAGAGGGATCCATTGACACGCTTAACCTGTGCTCAGTGGATCATTTTGTGTGTGGATTTTTTTACATTTATGGATGTGGAGTAGCTCATTCTACATTTTTAAAAATAGTGACAAAGAACACACAAAGATGGTACCATACATATTGTACTGTGGTTGAGAAATGAGCTATCTCTGTGTGCAATAACAATTTTATGATTCTGTAAGCGTTACTGTGAAAGAAGCTGCCGTTTAAGTACAAAGGTGCAAAGATAAAAAGCCATTTTTAGCTTGAGATTCTCCAGCACTGACTGCTCCAGTCTGGATATTTCACAGACCACATGCTCACACATGCATGAAACATGCACTGGCAACATTTCCTTTACAGCACCACAGTCCACTAACCAGCACTGCATATTGCACTTGGTGTGTAAAACATCACACAGTGGAGTATAGTGTGTAGAGGGTTTATTTTACCTTCTTGACAGGTGCCATGTTCCCCGTTCTAGCTGCAGCACAAAGCACTTTGTAACAGCGAACCTTTTTAGGCCTGAAGAGTGCCTGAGATCCCTGCGTTGCTCTTTTTATACTGTTGCAGGTCCAGGAGGATTTCAAGTTTGAACCAAATTCATGCCAAATTGCCCCATGTTTGTTTGGAAATTGCGTAACAAAGTCAACAATTAGCTGGTTTGAGTAAAACAGGGCAAGAGAATGAAAGGGAAATCTGCCTGTGCAATGATTATAGCAGCAGGCTAAACCTTCACATTAACTCACCCCTGTTTGTCCCAAGCATTTTTTTTTTGTTTATATTTTTATATTTTTATTTTTTTGCTTTTATTTTCTGCAGACTGCAGAGATTGTCTTATCACGTAAGTGCGAGAGCATATGCCTATACTTCTGCTTTTGACATAATTTTTCTCAGGGTTTACCTTGAGCATGCAAATGCATTTACTGCATGTACATGTTTGCAACCTCATGCGTTTGTGTGAGTGTTAAGAGATTTTTACATTTACTTACTTTGATAACTTTTATTTTGCTTAAGTATAATTTCTTGTGAGAACATGATGTGCCTGCAACCTACAGATTAAGGAACAGAAGCATGCGTGAGGAAGTTACAAAGTAACACACTCTCAGGCAGAGACAGTTCCAACCTGAAGCTGATATGACAAAAGATACTAGTTCCTCTTGTCTTATGGATAACGGCCACTCATGCGATAACCATATCTAGAGATGTTTTTCTATTACGTATGCTCCACCTAGAGATGCTGTGTAAGCTATTCTCTGCTATAAAATAAAGAACGGACTGAGGCTTTGCGCGACTTGCCTGTGTCTTGCCACGCAGTAAGCCTCGCCCATGTACATGCCATAAATTGAGTTTGTGTTTCTTGCTTCTCTAAGGTTTTTTCCTTTGACATATTTCTTGGTCCTTCGAGCCGGATGGGAAATAACAGCTGATTGGCTGTGACTCCTAACCAGAGACCCTCAGTGCATCCTGATGCCGTGAGAAGCCGACCCTGAAGTCTGTCGACAGCCCTCTCTAGGTAGAGGTGAGAGCCCTAGAACGTGAATTCGGGTCTAGGCCAGGGTGATTTAGAACGGTCCACGGCGCTGGGGTGCAGTGAGGAGATCTCCGTCCTAACTACAGATCCTTTGGAGAGGTGAGAAACAAACTCTTTGTTTTAAAAAAAAAGCGCATAGGTCTTATCCGCCGCAAGGATTAATAGCGCATTAGGCTGACCCACTGCACGGGTGCACAAAGAGAGTAATCCGCTGTAAGGATTTAAGACGTCTAAAACTTAACTTGAAAAAGTTAAAACTGGCCTGGTCCGCCGCAAGGACCCGCGCGCGTAAAGAAACAAGAGTGAATATATGTGTTTTGTGTATGTCATTTTTCTGTCTGTTGGAAGTAAACTAATTTTACAGCACAATACGCTGCTGAGTTGCTTCCAGTTGTTATTGTTATTTTATTTGCTGTAAGACGCTGAAGTACTGGTGACAAAGGAGAAGTAGGTTGGGCTCCGTCCCGTAAAACTGACACCGCTCCGCGAGTAGCTCGGAGTTGGAGGCCGTGTCAGCAACCACTCCTGAGTCTCATACCAGAGAAAGCTCTGCAGTTGTGTTGTAACAATGGGTAATCAGCCCACCAAAACTCACTGCTGACTAGCAGTGGTTAGAAAAAAAAATGTCCAGGCACCGGACAAATTAGTGCTTGTAGATGGAGAAAGCCTAAGAAAACAAAACGTCCCACTATACATTCACCCATATCAGGAAGAACATAGTAATCCCTCATCAAGTAAAAGATTAGAGATCAAAGTTTAAAAAGGGCTGGATACAGACCCAACTTAATACACATAAATACAAGAGGAATGCATAGTGGAATAAACAAAGGGTTAAATTAAATTAGAGCTTATGTATTCAAACTAATAATAGGAAAGATAACAATCTGTAAATTGGTACTAACAAATGAAACAAAATTGGGAAGACAACCAAGCTGAACGAATAGAATAAATGAAAGCAGATAATTCACACAAAACATATTAAATAAAATAGAGAAATGCATAAGGTATATTAAGGCTGTGTCATTGTTCAGCCAGGGAAAGAGTGTGGAAAAGCAAATGTCTCCAGCTTGGGAAGGTGTGAAACTGCAGGTCACATCGGCCTTTGATGGATACATAATGAAATATAAAATAATAAACTATTGTATATTAGTAGTAAAGTAGTGTATTGTAATATACTATTGCTGTTATAAAAAAGGAAAAACAAAACAATAACAACATTAATAGTGACATAATATTAATAAGAAGAGGCACCTCAGTCAGTTATGATGTGAGGTGGATAATTGTTAAAAGTAGTCTGATTCAAGCTTAAGGTTTGCTCAAACTCAGTATAATAATATATGAGATGAATAAATAAGGAACATAACTAAACTAATCAAGTGCATAGAGACACTTGACCTGGTTGTAAACCTGTCATCCTAGATGAGACTTTGTTGAGATGAAGAGCAAACCTATACTAACAACTAATAAGCCAAACCCTGTATACAACAGCTAAAGCTACAGGTTTGAGAAGCTGAATAAAATGAATTAAATATGTGGACACTACCAAGCTGATGAGCAAGTTACACATTTTTTATTTTTATTTGTTTTTTAGAGCAGAAGCTGCATATTAAAGGTCACACATGCAGCTGTTTGTGAGCTCAGTTTTTTTCCCTCACACTTCTGCTTTGTTTCTGGCAGCAGCTTTTTCTTTTTGTGTCCTGACTCATGTGTGTAAAGCCTTCATGCCATCGGCAATTTGTTTTTTGTTTTTGTTTGTTTGTTTTGTTGGTTTGAAAAACAAATTTGTGATCATACTTGTGGATCACAGTGACACATAATGATTAGGCATATGATTTATTAATGCCTAGTTTTAGAGCTGTGAGCTATGAGCTGTAAGCAATGCAAAGTTTTTTCCTAACTTAAAAGTTTGAAATATGTAAGATGTGTGAGTTCTTTGAAAAAAGGAATTGCCTAAAATGCCCTAAGTCAAAATGTAGTGCTGCATCTACAAAGAAGAAAGCAGAAGAAGCATTCAGTAACTTGAAACTGGCATTACAGACAAATACAGTTTTGGCTTTGCCTGATTATGATAAGCCTTTCTACTCGCATGTAGATGGAGGTGCAGGTTATATGAAGGCTGTTCTAACACAGGCCTTTGGGGAAAAACAACGCCCACTTGCATTTCATTCATGTAAATTAGACTCCGTTGCATTGGGTCTGCCTACGTGCGTGCAGGCTTGTGCAGCTGCAGCAGAGGCAGTTAAAAAGTCCGCTGATATTGTTTTAGGACACACATTGATCATTAAAGTCCCACATGCTGTGACCTCCATCTTACTGCAAGCAAATCTATCATACCTCACACATGCACGACAACTTTCCTATGTAGACATTTTACTCTCACAGTCACACATCAGAATTCCGAAGTGTGGACAGCTAAACCCTAGCACACTTCTTCCCACTCTGGAAGATGGCGACGCACATTGCTGCATAAGAAAGCTAGATGAAGAAACCAAACCACGAGTTGACATTTACAGTACACCATTTTGCAAAAATCTGGCAAAATAGAGGCATGGTTACCTCCACAGGACATCCAGTACAACACAGAAATTTTCTAAAAACACTTTTAGAAGTAATAACTCTGCCAAGACAGCTAGCAATATGTAAATGTGCAGCACACCAAAGAGACGACTCAAGCATAACAAAAGACAATAACTTCGCATATCAAGCTGCAAAATCAGCGGCACAACAAACTGTAGACACACTAATGTCAACATCACCCTCACAAATACCACTTGATGTTTTAAAGGATGAACAAAAAGCAGCTCCCACAGCTGAGCAAAGGAAATGGCTGAAATGCGGAGCGCAACTAAAAGATGACTTGATGGTTTGTGAAGGAAACCAATACTTCCAAAATCTCTACACAAAACAGCAGCCTTAGTGACACATGGAGTTACTCTCCATGTGTCAACAGGAGGGATAGTAGATATAATCTCCAAAACACTTTTACACTCTAAATTTCGAAACTTCAGCAAAAGAATTTGTCAGAACATGCATGATTTGCCAAAAAAACACAATGCACAAGGGAATCTCAGACCAAAAAGAGGTCATTTTCCCACACCACCTCATCCTTTTCACACAATCCACATGGATTTTATTGAACTAAATGAATGCCAAGGCTCAAAATACGCTCTAGTGATCATAGACGTATTCTCAAAATGGCCAGAAATCTACCCAGTAAAGAAAGCAGATGCCATTTCAGTAGCAAAATGCTTATGTAACCATTTTATTCCAACATATGGCATCCCCACTCTGATAAGATCAGATAATGGGACACACTTTGTCAATGAGGTAATCAGCAAAGTCTCTGAAGCACTAGGATTCAGCATCAAAAATCACTGTGCTTATCACCCGCAAAGTGCAGGATTAGCGGAAAGAACTAACGGCACAATAAAACAGAGACTTAGAAAATGTATGGAAGAAACAGGGAGACCATGGCCTGAGTGTATAGGCCTAGTAAAAATGTGGATGAGACTAACACAGGGTTCTCAGAAACTCACACCTTTTGAAATCATTCATGGCAGACCATTTCCACTGCCAATCACAAGTGAACCTTTAGATAAATCAATCAGAGAGACCACACTAGCAGAATGGATGTCGAAGCTACTAGAAAACAAAGATATTGTTTTGAACAATAAACTGCCTTCTGAATCTTCTCCAGTATCTTGCAGGTTGAAGCCAGGTGATTGGGTCCTGATTCGAGTTCTCCATAGAAAGAATTGGAGCTCGCCCCACTGGGAAGGTCCCTACCAAGTGCTTATCACCACACCAACCGCCTGTAAGATAGCAGAGAGACCATCTTGGATTCACCAAAGCCACTGCAAGAAAGTGAGTGACAGCCCAGACTCATAGACTCCAGCACCCCTACCTTCTGGTGATCTACCTGGTGAAGAGAGGGCTGATTGGGTATATCCCGCCCTCTACTTCTCGCCAGTAGTCTACTCACCCGAGGATCTAGGTGTGTTTGGCTGTCATGAAGACACTCGCCGTCCTAGCAGCTGTCCTCCTGCTCCTAGCAGGACTCCTCGCACTTTTCGAGGACAATAAAGAACAAAACACAAGGCAAACGTGCCGCCAGCTTTTCGGGCGTTGGCTATCAGCATAATAAAATCATCATCAACGAGACAAGCTCATCTACCATCTACTCGCTTAACTTCCTTAGTATCTTTCAGGGACCACCCCAACACGAGATAATCACCATTGAAGACGCTGGACTTGACAATGGAACGTGTGACCAACTTTTCTGGATCAACTTCAACGTGACAAACCGGAACACATCCATTCACTTCCCAGTGTTCTTGGACCAAACCCCAGGGAAGAACCACTCCATGTGCTACCAGCAAAACAACGGTAACAGACCGCTTGGAAACACCACTAACTGTAAGTGGAGAAGGTGCCCCTGTGAACATGACCGGCCCCTCAAATGGCACTTACTGGGTCCAAGGAATGGCCTGGCTATGTGGACAACGTGCTTATTTCATACTACCCCCAGGCTGGACCGGAGTTTGTGCCCCCATCTTCATATCAGACCACACCTTCAGGATGACCGCTGTAAACACCACCCCAACCACACGACGGAAAGGAAGATCATCATCTCCAGGTATCCAACCACACGACCCCGTGTACGGCAGTGATGTGCCGGAGGAATTCAAACTATGGACCACTGGACTGAAGGTCCTCCACTCACTGTTTCCGTGGGTTGGAACTGGAAAAAACATGTTAAGGATTGAAACATTAGATTATCGCTTTGGACTCTTTCTGAACACATCATGTAAAATCAACGACGAACAAAACCAAGAAATCGACGCTCTGCGCATTGCAGTAATGCAACACAGAGTAGCATTGGATATGATTCTCGCCGAGAAAGGAGGACTATGTGTCCTCTTCGACAACACCTGCTGTACCTACATCCCGGACAATGTGCATTCCTCAAACATGACTGATGCTCTGAATGCCTTGAGGCAACTGAAGGAAGCCCAAAGTCAGGACTATGTGAAAAACACCACTGATTGGTTCACCTGGCTTTTCAACGGCTCATGGCTACAAGTACTGAAGAGACTATTCATTGGAGTTGGAGTGTTTTTAATTTTGTTCTGCTTCTTTGCCACATGTGTTATCCCATGTCTAAAAGCCATAATCAAACGAATGATTAACACCTCACTTGCAGCATACGTCAGTATTCCACTTGATTTAGAACCTAATGATGAGAGTGAAGATGCCACTGTTTAAAATTATAATGTGAATATAACCATGTTTGATTAAAATCACATACACAATGACGAGCTACTTGAAAATGCAGACAGCAAGAAAGTAGACTTTGATGTTTTAAGCATGTTTTATGAAGAAATTAAATCAGCAAAAACAGGAGGGAATGTTAAGAGATTTTTACATTTACTTACTTTGATAACTTTTATTTTGCTTAAGTATAATTTCTTGTGAGAACATGATGTGCCTGCAACCTACAGATTAAGGAACAGAAGCATGCGTGAGGAAGTTACAAAGTAACACACTCTCAGGCAGAGACAGTTCCAACCTGAAGCTGATATGACAAAAGATACTAGTTCCTCTTGTCTTATGGATAACGGCCACTCATGCGATAACCATATCTAGAGATGTTTTTCTATTAGTACGTATGCTCCACCTAGAGATGCTGTGTAATCTATTCTCTGCTATAAAATAAAGAACGGACTGAGGCTCTGCGCGACTTGCCTGTGTCTTGCCACGCAGTAAGCCTCGCCCATGTACATGCCATAAATTGAGTTTGTGTTTCTTGCTTCTCTAAGGTTTTTTCCTTTGACAGTGAGTGTGTACATGTTTGTAACAGCATGCATTTGTGTCCTGAAAGACCCAGCTTTGGGATGTCACAAATTTGGTCTGTCCTGGTTTTTGAAAGCTTTACACATATGAACATTTGTTAGTGCCGAGACTCACAACATATAGTACTGTAAATGTCTGCAGCTCAAGCCCCAGTGCAGTGTGCTCATGTAGGCATGCCTGCATGCATGTAATGGATATAGAACTACTATAGAACAACTAGTTTATGAAACAGTTTATTTACATACAGTGAGTGGGGAAATATTTTGATAATAATTGTCTAGAGATTCAATGACTTCTGGCACTTTAACAATAATAATGTAGTTATTTTTTCTGTTTTAGATCATGCAAATAAACAGGGAAATAACAGATTAATTGTATTTATAATGATAATAGATTAGGTTGCTTTGATCATGCTGTCTGGAATGGAAAAAAGCTGATATTTGTTCAGATTTAAAACCGCTCCTACATGTAGATCGTTTCATTTATCTGGGTTAACCTTAACACCTCATTTTCTTCACAAAGTCTTGATTTTTTCTATGTGCTGCACACAGACACATAAAGGTGTAGACACACACACACACGCACAAAGACACACGGATATGGAGAAACTGACCTTCAGCAGAGTGGTGGTGTCGTGCTGTTAGATCTGGGTCTATCCAGTTTCAGGAGGAATGTTACAGCGAGGCCTTCCCAAAGTGTTTATCAACAGAGTCAAAGTTCAGAGAACCACCTCCAAAATCTGTAGTTTATGGAATTTCATTAGCGTGTATTTTCTCTGCTTTTTGTGCAAAAAATGAATCCCAGCAGCCATTTGAGAATCGGCTGTGCATTTTAAAGTAACCCCTTTTCCTTGTTGGTTTCAACTTAATGCCGTTGTGCTGAACCTTTTATTTACAGAAAAATTTTAGAGGTAATACAATTTTTTCCAAATAATACATTTTGCTGGATTTGGAGGGCAAAGTGTACTAAATGATGCACAAAGTTGTATTGAACCTGTGGATGTATTTTGGTAGTAGGAGCTGCAAATAAATGTATGAAGAAGTATGACTGCATACCTCCCTGTTAGTCATTAGACTGAAGCTCATTTCTTCTCTAAGTCGTCTTATTTTGGGGGTTTAAAATGGCTATATTTAGAAAAAGCTTACTACAAGATGTAGAAGTTTGACTTGCAAAGACGACACCTAAATGAACCCTCTGAACTACTTCTCTCAGACACAAGACTTTATAGGTAGACTTTTATTGAACCTTAGTTCACGTGTTTGTATATTTGTGTCTGAGGGCAAAAATAATTCCAGTGCACTGCAGAGATACCGATTCAGGCAGCAGGTCTCCCAGGTGAAGCCTTTAAATCTCTAGGTACACGTGCACCAGAGAAAGTACTGTTTACCGTGCCCACTGACTATGTAGCGTAATATTTCAAGGACACATGAAGCTTGGAATAAATATAAAAACTTTTCATTCACCTGATTTTTTACATCTTATTTTTCTTTTCACCTCTTCCTTAATAATTAAGGGGCTCCTGCTCTCTTCTCTTTCTTCAATTTTAATCCCATCCAAGAAGGGTTACAACAGCTACATTAAGCTTTACTAGTGATCTAAATTTGTAAAGAATATCTATGATATCCAATTTCTTTGGAATTATTCCAGCTATCCCAGTCGGAGTATCGAACACTGACCAGCAGGTGGGCAGACTAACATTGCCCTCAACTAGTTCTCGCAGGCTGAGGCTGGAACTGAGGCCATTCATGGAGTTTCTGTAACAGAAGGCTGATGGTGAAAGAAGGACCAGGGACTGATTGGTGAGTAGAGGGGAGGAACTCTTGACAGTTGGCTTGAGCTGGATGGTTTCAGAGGTGAGGAGTGGAGGTGACTCTGAAGTGAGGCAAAAAAGTTCATATTTGATGTATGAGAGCTGACGAAGAGAGTGAACGAGCTTGGCTCATACTGATAAAACTGTGGTTAACTATTGACTCCTGACAAACTGATAACATGTTGAATTTGTCACATGCTCCTTTGGTCAGGTGGCCACACAAATATAAAAGAGAAAAGCTGACACAACACGGGAAAATGTTGAGATGAGTGTTTGTTTTTGGAATGGCAACTGCAATATTGTAAGTTATGTTAATACTGTTTTTACACGCTGATTATTATTGATAATCTTGTTCTCCTTTTTTTAGTCTACAAGTCATAGCACATTGATTATTTTCCTGCCAATATTATCTGTGTTGTTTCACTATCTTGTAACTGGTTATTGAGGGACACCCTGCCTGTGCTGCTGAAACCCCCTGTTTACCTCCTCCCCTTCCTCTGGTCCAATCACAATTCAAGCTGAAGAAGACGTTCAGCTGAAACTGTATTGAGGCAGTCAGTGCAAAAGAGGGAGTGCATTGTGTAACCTAATAATCTCACTCATGTATTTGTAAGTTTTTTTTCTGATTTTTTAATTATGTTTAATAAATTTGTAAGAGATGACATTGGGTTTAGTCATTAGTGATTCTCATTCTACAATGTAACTCCACTTTTAGACACAGGAGGGCAGAAGGGTGCCCTTTTCTTGGTAACAGCAACAGCCCAGTAATGTATGAGAGGTTCTGATACAAGACACAAGAGGTCACTCAGTGTTTGCTCCATTTTAGAAAGATGTGAATGTTATACTTTCCAGCTGAAAACTCTCAGGACAATTTGGACTAAAATGACAGTGTTTGTAAAACAGGGATTTCAGGGAATCCTGAAACTGTGAAACTCTACATGCCATGTAAGTGTATATTTTTTATGGGACAGTGGTGACAGAAATCAAGGGATACCTTGACAATGTCAAGACAACTGTCTATTTTCCCACCATATTTACCTGTTCCTGCACCTGCTGATCATTAAAGGATCATGGGGAAGACTCCATTCATGATCCCTCCTATGCATAAGTCATAAGATTATAATGTCACCCGAGGTGCCATTTCAGCCAGTGTGGCAAACACAGGTGCTGTCCCACACGCAGGTTTCGTAATACTGCATTGAATGTTCAGACTATATTGCAGTAAGCAAAGTATGAGATCTAACTGGTAATGCATGTTGATAATTATGACACTGTTATGAGGATCTTTTTTCTTTTTTTAAATCAAAACCAATATTCAATGGTTGTAATGTTTATACATGGTTATTGCAACCTGTGCACTGCCTGGATAGATTACAAGAAGGCCTATGACTCAATGCCCCACACCTGGATCCTGGAATGCCTAAAACTATACAAGATCAACAGGACCCTAAGAGCCCTCATCAGGAAATCAATGGGAATGTGGGGTACAACACTAAAGGCCAACTTCAAGCCCATAGCACAAGCCACCATCAAGTGCGGGATCTACCCAGGAGATGCTCTGTCCCCACTGCTGTTCTGCATAGGCCTGAATCCCCTCAGTGAGGTCATTAACAAGACTGGCTACGGATACCAACTACGGAACGGAGCAGTTGTCAGCCACCTCCTGTACATGGATGACATCAAGCTGTATGCCAAGAGTGAACGAGACATTGATTCACTGATCCACACCATCAGGCTATACAGCAATGATATCGGAATGTTGTTCAGACTGGAGAAGTGTAGTTGGATGATAACGAAGAGAGAGAAGGTAGTCCGAACTGAGGGGATCATCTACCAGAAGGCAACATTGCAGACATAGAGGACAGCTACAAGTACCTGGGGATCCCACAGGCAAATGGGAACCATGAAGGGGCCGCTAGGGAAGCTGCAACCACCAAGTACCTGCAGAGGGTCAGGCAAGTCCTGAGGAGTCAGCTGAACGGTAAGAACAAGATCCGGGCTATCAACACCTACGCCCTGCCCGTGATCAGGTACCCTGCTGGGGTAATAAGCCGGCCAAAGGAGGCGATAGAAGCCACTGACATCAAGACCAGGAAGCTCCTGACCATGCACGGAGGGTTTCACCTCTAGTCCAGCACCCTAAGGCTGTATGCTAAGTAGAAGGAAGGAGGCTGGGGACTAGTGAGCATCAGCACCACAGTCTAGGACGAGGCAGCGAACATCCAGGAATACATAGGAAGATGGCCCCAACCGACAACATGCTCAGTTAATACCTCAGGCAGCAGAAACCCAAGACGGCCGCAGTGATAGATGTAGCGGTTCCAAATGACAGCAACATCAGGAAGAAGGAACACGAGAAACTCGAGAAATACCAAGGGCTCAGAGAAGAGCTGGAGAAGATGTGGAGGGTGAAGGTAACAGTGGTCCCAGTGGTAACCAGCGCACTAGGTGCGGTGACTCCCAAGCTAGGCGAGTGGCTCCACCAGACCCCAGGAACAACATCAGAGATCTCTGTCCAGAAGAGCGCAGTCCTAGGAACAGCTACTGCGCAGGACCCTCAAGCTCCCAGGCCTCTGGTAGAGGACCCGAGCTTGAAGGAAAGACTGCCCGCAGGGCCGAGAGGGATATATGTTGTTTGTATTTATTTTATTTGTTAAGGATTAATGATCATTTCTTAACTGTTAAATGTGTTGTTCAAAATTCTGTATAAACACTTAACAGGGAATTCTTGGCCCTGTGATTTCATGAAATATGAACTGGCTGTATGGGTTAAAGTAAAGACAGAGTGAGCTTACAGTTCACTGTAATATAGCTGTTGCAGGGCTTTTCATTATCTTCTTCTTTTTATTACCTCTTGGTGTGTACTCTCTCTACGTCTCTAGGTTTACGGTAACTTATCTTTTAACTTTCCCTCTAATCTCACCACAAAGTGCCATAGAATGACAGCAGGAATATCCATGCTGTAACACACAAAAATAATGAGCACTGGGAAATATGTCATAAAATTATTAGCTGAGAAAAACAATAAATTCTGGCTTAGTATATCTTGAATATTATTGTCCGTATGGATTTTTAGTATGAAAGAAACAGTTAAAGGATTATGAAAAGCAATGCTCAGCCCTGTTTGTGCATTTCTTATTTGTTTTTTAGCAACCGCAGATGTGTTGTTCAAACACAACTCATGAAGTCACCTGCATCCATGAGCTGTATTTATTTTGGCAAAGCAGACAGCAGAGTGCAGCACTGTTAGGTTTGAATGCTCAATGAGATTTTGCGTCTTGATATGCTGCAACGTTTCACTTCTGTCCTTGTGACTGTGGGACGTTTGGTTTGCTGAGATTAGTAAAATTTGGATAAGTAGCAAGTCAAAAATTTGAAAAAAAAAAAAATCTCCTCAAAATGACCAAATAAGATGATTTAGTTTATGCACTGGTGTGCAAATGTATGAGTCAGACACAGATTGAATGTCTGTTTTTGTTTTTAGATAAAATGAGAATGTAATTATCCATCAGGGTAAAATGAGTTTTTGGCCACAGCGGGGACATGAGAACGTTTTCTTCTCTACAAAGTCGTCATCTCTTCTTTTCTGTTTTTACATGAGCCAAAATCTTGTGTCACCTCTATGTCATATTTTATTTATGTCTTTGTCTCTGACCTCATTTCCAACATCAAACTGTACGCTGCTGGGAAACACCACTAAACAAAACTGAACATGATGTGTTCTCCTTTTTTCTAAATGCCAGGTCTGTGACCACACTGTCGCCTGCTGTATGTTTATGTTTACCTCACTAAACCTTCAATTAACTGGATTTTTTCCTAAAGGACTGGCTGGATGAAAAAAATCATTAGTCTTTTTGCTACAGTTACATTTTTGTTTACAGTATTTAAGATCTCATTGTTACTATGAAAGTAAAGCTTCACTTTTAAGATCAGATGATCAAGGGGAAATGAGTGTTAACATGTTGTTCCCTTAGTCTGTAAGTCTGACATGTTGTAGCCTGAAAATATATCTCATCATCTCTTGAAGCCCCAGAGAGTCCTACGGGGTAAAGTCTGAAGATATATGCAACATATATGCAACATGCCATGTAAAAAGTAACGTTTTCATATGACTATAAAAGCAGAAGTTTGGGGAGTTTGCTGCACTGAAGAATTAAGTCTTGTTTTAATGCAGTGCCACAATCTTCCCAGGAGTGCATGACCCTGTAAATTCACCTCAATGTCAGACCGTGCAATGCTCTGAGAAACTGCAAAACATCAAAGACCTGCATCTAAGACTCTATGAGCCTCAGTTATCATGTTAATTATTACATTTTACGACTTTTCATAGTTGCAGTCCTTGCAGTTATTGAGTCAGCCATAAACTCCTCTGTACACCAAAGTATTCTATAGTTAAATGTGAAGCCATCTGTCTTACAGCTGGACTGAAACTGGATTATGCAACAGGACAGTGATTGCAAACACAGGAGCAAATCAACAACAGAATCATTGAACAAAAAAAGATTGAACAAAAATCAAGGTGTTGCAATCACAAAGGGCAGACTTCAACCTGATTGAAGTGCTGCGGCATAAACTTAAGAGAGCTGCGCATCAACGAATGCCCGGAGACCTTAATGAACTGAAGCAACATTGTAAAGAAGAGTGGGGGAACATTCCTCGACAGTAATGCAAGAGACAGATAAAATCATTCAGAAATGTTTTGCATGGAACTGTCTGCAGTCACAGGACTGCAGACAGTCCCTTGAAAGCTTTCTTTTTCAAATGACTATATTCAAAATTTAATGACAGATAATGTAATACATTCAGTACCGATGTCCATGGGGATTTATTACAAATGCTTATTTGTATTTGGTATATTTACTGGTATATTTACAAGAAATACACTATAGACATGCATAATTAACTTATAAAGGAATCCTAGGAATTTGTTTTTACAAAACAAGTTATTTCCACTATAACATAATATAATATAATATCATATAATATATTATCAGATAGTAAAATCATAAAGTTGTGGATTAATAGATACAATTTTCATTGTTTTGAGCCATTTTAAAACCTTAAATGAGATGAGAAATTGTCAGATTTAGGGTGAAGGATAGACAAACACTGTCCTCAGTGGGGTAAACAAATAAAACATGTGCAAAGCAGGTTATACTTATGCAATTTCATAATAACCAGCTACTGCGGTGGTCCTGGATTTTTGACTCCGTTTTGTGTAATTTCCAGTTGATTCCTATTGTTTGTTAGTATCTTCTGTTTATCTTCTGTTTGTTTCATGTCCTTAAGATTCTTAGTCTTGATTTTTTGTGACGCTGTATTCTGTTTGGTGTTTTCACTTGTTATTTATCTTGGATTCCTTACTCCTCCTCCTTTACTTAAGTCTAGCATCCCTCATATTCCCTAATATTGTGTTGTCAGAGTCTTTGTCTCTGTTTTTGTGAGTTGAGGTGTTCCTCTGTAATGTTGCTTTCTGTTTTGATTTGATGGGCATTTGTCTCTTGCTTTTACTTTCCCAGGTCTGTGTGTATTTTCCCGGATGTCTCCACTCTGCCCCAATTACCCTTTGTCTTTTGTCAGATTTGAACCAGTTTACCCTTGCCTTGTGTGTTTTGCTTTTGGCCTCATGCCATTTTGGACCTTTCTGAATTCAACCTCAGTAAAAGTTTTTTTTTTTTTGCTACCTCCGTCTGTTTCCAGCAATTGGGTCCAGTTTCCTGCTACACATCATGGCAGCAACATAAACAAGACCTGGATCTACACAAAGTCAGCTTCTTATAAGAAACTTAAAAACCACCATTTATGTCTGGATTTTTCAAATTCTAGCAAGATTTACGCATTGATAGTTTTAGAAAGAGTGCAGCTATATATTAAAAGCTCTACTGCAATTAACACAATTATACCAGGCAGCCCTGATTTTCACACACACCCACATGCAAATCTGTAAACACATGCACCAGGAATGGCATCATCATAACTTCCTCCCCACAGTCACTAACCATCAAACCCACTCGTCTTTCCCAGTGTCTCCCAGGTCCTGTCTGCATTTCCCATGGAGTTACCCAGCAGCTAAGAACATCTTCCTGGCTATGTCATGACCACACATCTCTATTTACAGACTTTTCTGCCTCCCACAGTGTTCTCACCAAGATGAGACACACAAACAGCACTGGTGTGGAAAGAGGAAATTCTGAAGGCAGGGCAACCCAAATGATACAGTGGCTCGGCTGCAGCGCAGAACTGTGGCATCGTGTGAGTGAGGAGACAAACTGTAAAGTGTGAGCCTGTGAAGAATGCCACGAGGGCGGCAGCTCTTTAAAAGAAGAAAAAAAAAAAAAACTCCCACTGCATCACTCCAGAGAGGAAATGAAAGCTGGAGTTAGCAGGCCAGGAAGAGGAGTTTCTTGGCTTTAATTTTTTTTATTAGGGTTTGTGTATGGCTTGTTCAAAATGTATGCAACAGGAATGTAGTGAAAACCAATGTGGTTGTCACAAACACCCAAAATATAGAAAGAAAAACCAAACAGTATATATCATAGTGACACATGTAACACTCGAACTTACAAACTGGACTGTGCCAAGACTATATGTCGCCTTTACTTACTAAAATGAGAAGCTATAGAGCTTTTATGTCTTATACTGAATAAGGAGGGTGTATGACAAATAAGACAAAAAACGCAGTCCTGTGAAATTAAAAAAGATTTCAGTTGAAGTCAGTGTTATCAAACAGTATAAAGTGGCTTGAACCTTGAGACTACAGCAGTCATCTTAAGGCACTTTCTATCATAAGGTGAACTTAACAACACTGGGGAGGAATAGCTCCTCTGTAACAGACAGCAAATTCAAGCAAACCCACTCTGAAGGAGAGGCAGCCATCTGCTGTAACCAGCTGGAGGCTGGCGGGAAAGAGAAGGCAGAAAAGATTAGAACAGTGAGCCTGCTGAATACATAAACTACAGGAGAGAGCAGGCAAAACTTAGTGAAGATCAGTGATGGTATTTAAACGACATGCACAGTGCACTGTGGGAGGTTGTGCACTGTAAACAAAACAACAACAAACCAACAAACAAACAAAAAATTCCAACAGGAACAAAAGAAAAGAAAATGTTCAGGTAATTTTCTGTTACTATGTGCTACTTTCCTTAAATGTTTCCTTAAATGGTAAATGATAACATTCATTGTGTAAAACATACAGAAGAATTAAAACTGAAACTTCCTTATCTTTCTTTTATTTATGTTTTATTTTAATTGCGCCTGTAGCAGCAATGGTTCAGAGTTAGGGTTATGATGTGACATGATGGTATTTGATAATTTAGGTCTTTTCATGTTAGGAGAAGCCATTTTAATTAAAGCACAGCTATACATTATCTAGGCCATAATAATGATGATGATGATGCTTCTTTCTGATGAGCAAGAACCCCGAAGACTATCAAGACAGTCACATGTAATGCATATGTTTTTTAAACATCATTAGACACACCAGAAATCAGTACAGGTATCTGAGAAAAACTGGCTATGACAGCATGAGCCTGTTTTTACAAACACACTTATAAAGGAATTTAACTATCAGTACACAACACTATCGGTGCAAAACACACAGTCCTTTAAAAACACCCTGCAGTGCATTTGTTCCTTTTACAATTTTCACAGTGTGAAGGTCTTCCTCAAGTTTTAGCAGTTCGACTATACCACACTGTCATAGCGTGTTTAAGAGTGGCTCAAGCCAAACTACTCTCAACATGCAGAGGGAAGCTTTTAAGGCTCTTCTGGAGCCTTAAATGTCTGGTAGTCAAGGCTATCTTAACTTATATGTTGACGCCAACCTGATCCAATCTATGCAAAACCATTCACAAGCATCATCCGTCAAGGTTCTCAGTCATCCAGTTCAGTCATGTTAAGTCTAAAGTACTCAACTCACAGGCAACTAAACTTCTTTCAGGTTGTTGAAGATGTTTAGTCTCTTATCTGAAAGGCATCTTCAACTCAGAAAAAGCTTGAAGAAAACATATACAAGAACCTAAAAGGAGTCCAGCTGCCTTCAGCTCAAGCGCTTTAAACCATTTATAAACATTCAAATCACAAACCCTTACTCCTTAAAGATTTTGGTAACAATGTTATGCATTTAAAAAATATTTGATGAAATGATTAAAACAGTTCTCGTGGTCTCATAAAACCTTTTAAAACCTTTTTTTTTCTTCCTTACACAGTGTTTTGTTAAACTAAACCAACAGCTACTGGCTCCAAATTTGGCAAACTGGTTTCAGGATGATATCTTGTAGCTGAACTGATGCGTTAAAGTCAAAATCCAAATCACAAGTCCTCACAAGCAAAATGTTTATCTGTTGTCAGCTTTTTAAAGAGAACGTCTTATTCTCATGTAAGGCTCCATATAGTTTCCCTTTTTAATAAGTCCTTATTTTTTTCATACTCAGCCTCAGTGCTGCCACCCAGCTTATCCTGTCACCCTGTGTCTTAAACCACTGTAGCTGCTCTCTTTCTTTCTTCTTATTGGCCCCTCCTCATAAACAAAAGCTTTGAACAGCTGCTGCTGTAATCACAGCCAGAGCTGTGTGTCTGTGAGGCCAATATTAGGTATATCGCTCTGTTTTTTGCAACATCATACAGAGGCAACACCAAAAAAAAAAGGCTTTTGGCTCACATGGATTACTCAAACGTATGTTGACCTCAATATAAAAAGCATGAAAGGCGCACTTTAAGTATGTGAGGCAAAATAGTTTTTTCATAATGATAATATTAATCCAGGACTATTTCAATGGTCAGACTGAACATAAATAATCAAATATCCCAGCAAAATAACATTATGTAAAATGATATCTCACCTAAATATATGCAGTATGACGGGTCACTGATAGATTCCATATAAATCCCGATTATTTTGCTACACAGCTTCTATTTCACACCTGCACAATGATTTATGTGGGAAGATACACTGATGTGGTTTTAGCAGTAGCCATTAAGATTTTAAAAAATGAATTTCATTGCACAGACAAAAAAAGGAGTGCGTAGATCGCTCTCGACGCGTTTATTTGAGCAGCTGAGAATAAGAACATCCAGGAAATAGTAATTTTCTTTCTAATCATCGCTACAACTTTTCGTCTACTTTCTCTGTGGCACACGGTGGGGGTGGGGGATGGGAGCGAGGGGGAGGGAGGCGAGAGAGGGGAGTAAACGGGGGGGGAGAAAGGATGGCGTCAGATGGTAGCGGGGCGGGTTAGTGGGAGGGAGAAGGAGAGAGTCCCGAAGAAAGGAGTGAATGAGTGCTTGGAAAGCTGGGCTGCCCCGGGAAACGAAGCAGTGTTTCAAAACTTCTCCGCTTTTCGACTTCGGTAAGTAGAAGAGTTTGTAGCAATGACTTAGCTTTTGGCC
Organism: Oreochromis niloticus; assembly: GCF_001858045.2. Lineage (NCBI taxonomy): Eukaryota > Metazoa > Chordata > Actinopteri > Cichliformes > Cichlidae > Oreochromis > Oreochromis niloticus. The sequence goes on from NC_031977.2 coordinate 24,908,642, forward strand.
GGCAGATGTGAATCTCACTGCTGAAAGTGTCATTAACGCACAGCTGTAAATCAATTTTGGATTGATTTACAGCTGTGCGCGCACACACAATGCACGAAACCCTGCTCAGCCTAACGTCCATGTGTCAGCTGATTTCTTTCGTCGGAAAGCTTTTCATTGATTATTCACAGCTGTACGTTTTTGGAGTTTGCATGCTTCGCTGAGTTGTAATACACAGGCATCTTGCCACTTTAAGACTTCTTGGAGGATTGTGTGTTAAGACCGCATTTATTCAAAGAGTGAGCTATCTGCACTTGCAGCTGGCTCTGTGTTCTGATACAGCATGTGGCAGCGGTTGAAAACGTCAATATTTTAATGGTTTTCACATCTTTATCTGTATTTCGCACATGTCCGCACAGCAGCCCTTTGTCCCCTTCCCTTTCCACCACAACCCCGTGTCCTTGAAGTGCGGTGCAGGGTGGAGGTCCATCTTTGGAAAGCCACCCAGGGAGTAATATTCTCTCTGCCTGACACACTGTTGCACTGTGAGGGGAAGTGGTGCTACATCATAAACCAAACAAATCAAGAAACATCTGCAGTGTTTACTCAAGCTGACATCAAGAACAAACTTTAGCAATAATAATGACAAAAGTGAGTTATGACTAACTTTCAGTGAGGACTCACTGTGACTCATATCGAATGATCAGTACTGCATTTTTGGACTTACGCGTACAATGTTCAACAAATTCCAATGACCTTTTAAAAGATTATGCAGTTCTGTGGTAATTTCCTTCAGTGTGATTGCTCTAGCCTGCCCTCTTTTCCTATGAGTGAGTTTTGACAAGCGCAAACTTGTTAGGTGTCATTGAATGGAGCAATGTGCTGATGATAGCCAAGGGAGATTTCTTTTTCTTTTCTTTTTTTCAGTGGTGAAAATACAAGCTGTGCTTCTAGTGAATGCAGGAAATATCGTAAGTCCTATTTATTTATTGAGGTTTTTATCAGGCTGTGATAAAACTTGTTTTTAACATAAGTGTTGAGTCAGGGTCACGATTGACAGACTTCTGATTATTGTAGATAAAACCATTATTATATCCAGTTACGCCACACAGTTCTTCACATTGTTGCTGTCCTTTAGAATTTGCTTCCTTCCAGGAGACGCCTGTTCTCTACTGAGTGTGATTGTAAACTGTCCTTCATGCATTCTTTGATATGTAAACCTTTAGAGGCAGCCACAGCTGGATACTCAAATTATTTATGGAACTCTTTTCATAGACTAACATAGTTGTGTTGTGTGGCCTTTTTTGTTTTTACCTCCTTGTAATTATTGTTTTCGTCTGTGTGTTTTGATACATTTCTTATTGCTAACTGAATCTAAATCTCAGAGCGTGAATGTAGTGAGAGGAAATGTCACATACATATACAAACAAGGGTTTGAAGGGATTTTAGTATTTAAATCCTTTCCAAATGGATATATTAGTGTATATAGTAGTTTTATAGAATATTTAACATGCCAAATCTCTTATGATCTTTTAAGGAAAGGAAAAAATTGTGTGTACGTCAATCATCCTTTCAGAAACAAACTGGAGAGCAGGACGGCTGAAGGAGTAGAGCCAGCCCGTTTCATGCCTGTCTTTGTGTAAGTGAAATGTGAGGGTCACTTAGGGGCTTTGTGCATCAGAAACTATGAGGCTAGAACAGAGTTTGCATGGGGAGTGAGAGGCCGGGGTGTTGCACAGATTGAATAGGTTAGGGACCATGGCGACCTGTTTGTGAGCGTGAAGAAGTGCATTCTGGGCCAACGGTGGCATGTCTTTGAGAGGTAGAGTGAGTGAGGGGGGGCTGGTGTCGGCATGGCTTTGTGTTGCCTTTGTTGAGTTGAATTCTACCAGATGAAGACGGCTGATTTTTCTTCTGTTTTTTGGCACATCCACACACACACATACACATGCGCACAAATGAGCCTGGCTGATACTTTTCTCTGGGGAAGTCATGTGTTTTTTGATGCGATTATAGCCAGGTTGAATGAGCACAGGCTGGCACCGTTTATGATTGTGTATTTGTGTTTGTTTGTCAGTAAAGTGGGATCTATTGTTATGGCGTGATGTTGGAGGGCTTCTTGCTGTTGACTTATTGTTTACATTTTTGGGCCCCTCTATTGTCATCGAAACCTTAGGTCCAGTGGTTGTATATGAGAGTTAGAACTGCTGGCATTTGTTCATCAGCAGTAATGGTCTTTTGCAGCTTGAATTGTTTTATTGTGTTTAATCTGGGCCTGTAAAATAAATCTTACTCACTCTGGAGCGCTAAACATGCATTTGATGGTGGCCATCACTCAGTGGCAGACGTTATGAGACACAAATTGTGGTAAATGCCTATCCATGGGAAACATTTTCTCCTCCTGCAGCTCTTTCATTCCGCTCTTTATGGAGGGCAGCAAAAGCAGCAGCTCACATGGTTATGGTTAGCAAGAGAGAATTCTTGATGAGAACAGCTCTTGTTTCATAATATCTGGGACAATTAAGCAAGTAAACCAAAGAAATCAAACTTATCTTTGCGCTTATTGTCTTTTATGCTTGGTATGCTTTGTGTGACTCACTCTTGGGTACTCTCTCTGCTCTCTTGTTGAAGCACACACTGCAATAAGGTAGATGGTTAATTCCCTGAGGCTATAAGTTTAGGTGTGGCAAACAAAGGACTAGGTAAAACCTATTAATTCTGTGTGCAACGTCTCCTCTTATTTTTCATTCTTCATGTTTGTTTAAACAGCTGACATTTGCGATGGTAAACGTGGTTTTGGTTTCACAAGTTTGTTGGAGGTGAAGAGAGCGTGGCGTTGACGTGTTTTTGTTCAGCAGATAAAAATGAGCAGTGATAAAAGTTTACAAGTCTACACTGAAGGCCACAAGTGACGATGAGTCTTGATGAAGCACCAAGAAGCTTTTATTAATAATGCACTGGAATTAATTGGAAAATAAAGACTTGCGGTTAATGTATTTTTTCCAGCGTGGGTGGTGGATGCATTGCTCCATTCTGACTTACTTCCTATTGAGCTCAGCTACCTGCAGTCTTTTATGATAGGACGCGTTTGATCCCGCCCAACTCTGATTTGCATCAAACTGCTTTAGTATCATATTTATTTTTCATTTTCCTAATTTGTGGTGATGCAGACAGAAAGTTTTATCATTTGAGTGAGCTTGTTGTTCACATATTGTATGAGCCCTTGTGTTGCCCTAAAGATAGTGAGTCAGCCTTTTATGTGGCCTCAGGATGAGGCCCTTACTTCCAGATGAGCAGCACAGAGCAGAGCTCGACTTAGGGCTTATGGTTCAGGTTATGAAAAATTTGCTACTGGGGGATCTCTATCCAAATTAACAGGGGGGTCATCTGGTATGGGCGGCTGATCTACCAGCTCAAACATGCTTTTCTAAACAGGCTCATCACAGAAAAACAATTGTATTTTTATCGTCTCTCACAGCTTCTAATTTATGTCCATGAATGGACTTTCTTTCCCAATTTAATGGCTGCGTCTACCCTCCCTTCACCAAATAATCTGGGCCAACATGCTTTAGATCTCTTAACCACCCACCTTCAGTCCTCATTCACTTTCACCCTTCAGAACAGACTACAGTGGCCTGCACTCATTACCTCAGCACCTTGGCATGCTACCAGCACTGTTGCTGATATCTCAGACCAATTAACTCCTCAGCGGCTTCCTCTAACGGCTAGCTGACTGACCCACATATGTGTCTGCTGCTTTGTCTGGGGCTTGGAGTCAAACGGACATTTCGTTTCATTAGTAGAAACTTTACTGGGCATACAAACTGCTTGGACAACAGGTTAATCTCTAACCTGTGGTCCACATGGTTGGCTGTTGGCCCACAGACTGCATTTTTTGTAAATTCCATGAGAAAAAGTTTGTCTCATAGCAGCAAGGAGACTGTTCATGTTGGCTTGTTGAATGAAGTATTAGAAGGCTGTGTGTAAGTTGGCTCGGGGCCCCCGCTACATGCTTGTAATGCTGTGCAGCAAGCTTGGTTTGTGTCAGGACGGGAGAGCAGCGTGGGATAAAGCAGGTTCGAGATCAGATTCAGAACCACATTACCGCTGGACATCTTTCATCCTGTTGCATATCTACCGTAACATCAAACTCAGCATCAGGGACGATTCATGAAAGAGTCTCCATGGTCTGTCAGTGTTAGGGATGATGCATATCAATGAGAGCGAATCCACAAGCACAGAGAGAGCTGCAGTAACAAAGATCTGGCTGTTTCAAGATATGTATCTATCAAAAGCAACAGGGAAGCAAAGTCCTCTCACCCACAGCGCCTTGATCACTGGGTTATGAATAAGTCATAATTCTGAGTGTCTGATGTGCCGTTAAGTGTAAAATACTCCTCCCCAGTGCTCATATAAACACACAGAAAATCTTGACCTTGGTGAGGAAGTGCCGTTCAAGCACTTTCCCAGAACAACCACCAAACAAGCGGAAAGTATTCATCAATTTCAGGATGTAGTGACCTTTATGCTCTCTCAACAATACTGCAGTAAGCACTCTTATGCACAGAACGTGCATATATACATGCATACATCCACAGACTCATGCAAATGCCTATCAACAAGTTGGTACTAATGAGTTACTGTAAAAGTTTCTTGCAGATTAATTTGTATGCTCTCTACATTTTCGAGTTAAATACCAGCATGGATAATACCTCAAAATACTCAGCCCTAATAAAAAAGTAACTAACTTTTTAAGGCCTAATTCTGACAGCACTCTGCGAGACTAGAGAGCGGTAGACGAGGCGTGAGTGAAGAGATTTCCTGTAGTAGCTGAGAGAGATCACACAAAGTGCCTGCTGACTGCCTCGATGAGGTATGTTTTGTAGGCTCCATCTCTGTACAGAGCTGCTAATTTGTGGGCATTGTAGTCTTAACAGAGCGCACCATGCTCAGGCTGGATGGGCTATAATCAGCTGCAAACAGAAGGCTCAAACTCCAGAGGAACTAAAAGTGTAGACTGCGTAGCCGAAAACAAAAGCTCATGCAAAGATGTACGCACATGGTTATGTGCGCTTGAAAGAGCCACATTAACACACATTGATTTTTCTCACAATGCACACCCACTTAAAAACTACATTTCTGTGTTGTAATGGCTGCTATAAATAGAGCTAAAAAGTTGCGTGTGCGGTGAGTGCTCTTGTGTGAAACGACTGCAGAATGGAAACTGATAACAATAAGGAGCCATTGTGCGTAAAGAGGCCTGGAACAATCTCAAGGACTGTAATAGAATAGGGCACTCCCTAAACCATCCTCAAACACATAAACACACTTCAAATACCTGATTATATTGTTCTCGGTCTTTTCTTTATAGCCACAATTCCCTGAAATTAGGCTTCACAGTTCATTCAGACACACTGTGTGTGTAGGGCGACGGTTTAGATTGGTAGTTTGACAGGTCATCCTCACAATGCATGAGTGACTCTCTAAAACGTTTGCACAGACACTGATGCTTCCTGTTTGCTTCCTGTTTATTTCTGCCATTTCCTTAAGGGGCTGAAAATGACCAGTTGACGTTGGCGGATCTTCTTCATCTCTACTCAACCCAGTTGTAATTGAAATGCACTCCCTCTGTTTAACCTCCCTCTGGGTAATTATTTGTAGGCAGCGTATTTTAGCTGGAATTTTGTGTGATCTCTAATTAGTGTGTGAGATAGTAGTAAGAGAATAAAGTTCAAGTGTCCTGAAGCACTAAAATTCTGCTCGAGCACAAGCAGACGAGATGAAATTTAACTAGGAATGTTTAAGACCGGCTTCACCGTCGAAGTAAAATCAAAGCAGACTTGTGCACAAACTACAAACACATCCTGTCATGACTTTCAAACACAACAGGGGGCTGCAGACACGACTGAATCCCCCTGAACTGAATCACGGCTTAACCGTTCCAAATCTCATACCTGCTACTCAAATGTCGTCATGCTTCGACTTTGTTGTTATGATCTGGTTAATCCTGACTTCACGTGATTCAGTGTAGGGGTAACAGATAATACTTGGTCTGGAAATTCCTGGAAATTCCTGAAGTGTTTTGCCTTGAAATGACTTGGATCGTGACAGATGTGGTGTAATGATTTACCGTCTTTAATTGAGGCTGGAGGGTTGATTATGTGATTCCTGGTGCTGTACTTGGAGTATTCCCGGCAGGTCACCAGAGTGACTTATAGCTCTTAATTAATTTTTTTTGTGCTGAACTTCTCATCACTGGCAAAATGACACATTCAGCAAGAATTAGAGCAATAACATCGGCTCCTATTAGTTAAACAAGCCTCTCCTCCCTTCTATGTGAAAGTTACGGCTCTATAAAGTGCCTGATTAATGGTTTCTCATAACTGATACAGACGGGAGAACCCTTTCTGTCTTAACTCCAGTGGTGTCAAGCTGTGCCAAAAATATTCGTTTGGTTTTATGGTTCCAGATTTTGAGATCTCTGAAATATCTCCCACTCCCTTTGTACAAAAGACACGAAATTTGTTTTAGTTCTTTGCTTTTGCAGAACTAGAAAATGAATGAAGGTTTAGTTAGTTTAGTTTATTTTTACAAAGGGACAAGTATGTTACGTGAATTAGGTAACACCACAGCATTTATAGCCTAAGCTAGTTTGCTGTGCTCTTCACTTTTTGTAAAAGATTCAGTTCTCTGCCAATGTCTGCAGCACATGTAGCAGAGCGGCATCACAGCTGATCACTGAAGCAGATTATTGTTGGTGAGCTGCAAACTAATTCTTAATTCAGTTGTGAAATGCAGGGCAACACTGTGGTGCTTTGGTTATCACTGTTGCCTCACAGCAAGAGGTTTCGTGGTTTGAACAACTGTGGCTTCCTCTTACAGTTCAAAGAAATGCTTCTTAGTTTGAAATCGGCAAACCAAGCTGCACCAGTGGTTAAATGCTATTAATATCTGTTGAGTTTAGGTTCTCAAAACCTTTAAGTAAAGCATTCTGTTTGTGGCTACGTACTAGCAGCGATGAATTAAAATAATAATTGATATATTATATGGATATAATTAAGGTTAATATAATCTTTAAAGCCTGTCTGGGGGAATGCACAGACACAGGCGTCCCTTGGCTCTACCAGTAAGATCTGCCAAGATAGTGAAGATGATACATCCTGCATATTTTTCTGTATGCATCATGCAGCTGGTTCATGACATCAGAGGGTTTCCAAGAAACTTCATTGCTCCCCTAAGACCAAGGATGCGTCGAGGCTAATATGGTCACAGCAAGTAAATCATAACGCAGCAACAGTGCCGTTGATTGTTGGGACTTATGCCCATTGCACGAATACAGATTTTTTTTTCTGTTGAATAAAGAACAAAGAAATGGATTCTGCTTTGCTAAGCTTGATGAAAGCCAATAACTAATGCTGATGTACATTCATTTATTCAGGCTGTAATTTAAGCAGTGAACTGAAGGATCCCATTGATGTTGTGTCTGCCTGTGACAGCGGCGAGGATATGGCACATTATATTGTGTGATCCTATCAGTGGCTCCATAGTGTAGTGGTTTACACATTTCCCAAGTGAAAGATTCATGGTTTGAGTCCAGGAGGAGACACAAATTCCTCGGGGGTTGCGTCAGGAAAGGCATCTGGCCAAAAATAAAATCTACCAAATCAAAAATGTGGTGCCACCCACTTTAGTGAATACTGAAAGTGGCTTTTGTTTGATTCTGTCAGATGTGGCATGCTGTAACAGAGTTTTGCACTGCTCTGTGCTAATAACTGCTTAGTGGCAAAACACACAGTTTCTATCCCATTGCAGATAAAATCAACCAGCCAGATGTCTACCATGAGTAAAACGAGGACAGAATAAACTCTGCATTGTGATTCATCATGACTGTTCTAGCACACACTGGGAAGTTTGCCTTATTACACACTCATAACAAGCTGTTTGTGACTTTAAAGTAGCGCTTTGGGAATAGGCTTTTGGTAAGGATGAATGTTTGATGACAGAGGTACAAATTGGACACTGTTTGTCATCTGGAAAGCCTAAGGAGGAGCGTAATGATTCATAGTTGCTGGAGAATCATTTGTAGATGTTTCTTATACCGTGTCCTTGTTGTGTTGCTGACTTCAGTGTGTCTCTGTTCATTTAGGCTTGCTGTTCAGGCGGTATCATGACTAAAGGAAGCTGATTTGGTGCACTGTCGCCATTTGGGATGTCTGAAGCCAAACATTACCTCAAAGAGGAAGAAGGCAAAGAAGAGGTGAGAGAAGGGACAACATCTGCTCTGAGAGGATAAGATCAGCAGCCCATCTGGATCTGCGCAGGGAACCTAACGGACCTTTCTCTTTCTAAGGAAGGGAAGTAAAACTCTCCAATAGCTTAAAGGGCTTCAAGAATTTTTATTAAGTTTTTCATCATTGTTTTTTACCTTCTCTGAGCTAAAGCCATGTGCCATGTTATTGTAACATGCCGTTCCATGCTGTGGACCCTACTCAGCATTGTAGTGGCGTTTGCTGAGCTCATCGCATTCATGAGCCCGGACTGGTTGCTGGGATCGCCTCGGAATGACACCAGCGGGATCAGGGCAGGAGTGGACTCCGGATACCGGCCGTCTCTCGGCCTTTACAACCGCTGCCTTCGTATTGGGACCCCGCAGGTGAACTGTGGGCCCTATGCCACGACATTTGGAGAAGTGGCCAGCGGTTTCTGGCAGGCTGCCATGTTGTTTCTGGCAGCGGGGACATTAGTGCTTGGGTGTGTGGCCTTTATCTCCATCTTCAGCCTGTGTTTTCAGAGCATCCTGAAGAAGAGCATATTCAACATCTGTGGACTGCTTCAGGCTGTTGCAGGTAAATTGTTAATCTGTCTGTATGTGTTTAGTATCTTTGTTACAGAAAGTAATCATGTGCCCCCTCCCACCTTCATATATATGTAAACTATGCTCTGAGACGCTTCCACTAAATTGAAATGTATTTTATTTTATGACATAAATAAATTATAGTATGAAAGTTGCTGGAGTAAAACCAGTTACCAGTCAGACTAAGGGGACACCCCAGAGTATACTAGTATATATTAAAAGTATCTGCTGTTTACAGCATATCCATGAAAACTGATTTCAGAAATCACATATCTAAGTTTTTTTAGGTTTTTATTTCATAGTATACAAAATGAAAATAAATATTCTTTTAAAAAAGACACAAACTGAAATCATGTTCTATTAAATAAAAAAAATGAAACTAAAAATTGGGACCATAAACTCACCATGAAAGTGTTTTGTGAGATTATGAGAAATTCTGTCTGTAGTAATATTTTTTATAGACATCTTTTTGTAACCGTTTAAGTCGCCCCCTGCTGGCCATTTCAAAGAATGCTGGATTGAGGCATTTCTGTTCTTCTTTTTTTGTTTCAATTTTAAATACAGAAGCACAGGGAAAAAACTATTAATTTCCCATTTTCTCAGTGAAAAACATTTTTTTTAAGTGTTCATATTTATTGATCATCATGAATTATACAGATATGACATAAAAGGTTGAAGGATAGTTGTTGGATAGGTGGCAGAAATCATACAACAATCCAGCAAACGGCAATAAATAAACAATTAATATACCATAACACAGTCAGGTGTCCAACAAAGTAGTAAAATAGCAACATTATAAACAGAAGGAGTTATTAAAAAGACCAGCCTCAACCAAGACAAATTCATTCAGTCCAGACACAAAGTTTCTGAGTTTCAGTATATTTACTCTTAGAAAAATAACAAGCCAGCCAACCAACCATCCATCCATATTGTTTATTGAATTTAAGGTTGCAGTGGGCTTGAACCTATCATAGCTGACTTGGCATGAAAGGCTACAAACATACCAAATACATGAATATAATTTTTTTTAATTGCCATGAATCTACTGGGTTCATTCACCATTAATACTAGATGTTGTATGTTACAGGAACTGATCTCAAGAATAGCAGTGCTGAATCATGGTCAAATTCAAGAAACTGAGAAACTGCATATCACTTGCTCCATAGCTAATGCTAATATGCCAGTATAGCATCTATCACATCAAGTCTGTGCAAGCAAGGCTGTTCGAGCTCAGTTTTGAAATCATGCCATAGTCTGTAAGGAATTTCAGTTCTGCTTTTGTGTTGGCAAGTTACAACATCTGACTTTACAACATCTGATGTTCATCATACTTTCCTAAGTTTATTAATCTTACCACTGTATATTTTGCAATGAATCACACTGGCGGGTTTGACTGCCCAGCTTTATTGAGTAGGTAGTCTGTAATTATGTGATATCACCACTGAGAATGGGGGTCAAATGAGGTCTCTCCACCCATTACAAATCAGCTCGTCAGCTGAAAAATTGGTGTTGTCTTTAGCAAAGTCGACTCACTATTTTCCCACCTGCACTGCGATTTGTTCAAACCTTCAGCTCTGACATGACTAAACCCCTCATATCATCACCTGCTCTCCTTCCAGGCCTGTTACTGATGGTCGGCCTCATGCTGTACCCTGCTGGTTGGGGTTCAGATAAGGTGAAGTTCTACTGTGGCCCCGATGCGTTGCCGTTTCGACCATTTAATTGTTCACTTGGCTGGGCGTTCTACACAGCGATAGGAGGATTGCTAGGAACCTTCTTGTGTGCCGTTCTGTCTGCACAGGCCGAGATCGCTACTTCCAGCGATAAAGTTCAGGAGGAGATTGAGGATGGGAAAAATCTGATCTGCCTGCTCTGAGCCTTTAGAAACCCTGGGAAGCTCCAGAAGATCACCCACGGTGTAATTTCTCTGATGTGGACTACAACTTCGTGGAGGGAGGACGGATGTTTCACTGTGGGATTTTTCTTTTCCCTCCCTCATGATAGTCTGGATAAAATCAGCTGATTGTTGTAAACGGCCTTAATAACCTCCCCCTGGTTTATTTTTCTTTCTTTTTTTTTTTTTTGCTCTCTTCTGATGGAGACTACCTGATGAGCAGTTGAAAGGGGAATAAAATGCTTTCCCCCCTTTTCAGAACTTCAGTTTAAAAACCTCTGGTAAAGCTGCAGAAGGAGGAATACTTATATGCTTTTGAACAAGTTAACTTTTTATTTTTGCTGGAATAGCAGGAGGTTAGTCAAAGAAATTGGATTGGCAGTGGATGGGTTTTTAGATTTAACATGTTAAACACGGCCAGAAAGCCAGTTTATTTGTTTTAACCATCATTTTGTTCATTCATAGGGTTCGATCACTGACCACTACCAGATTCATCCACTCAAACACCCAGCAACATTCTTGTACAAATATTTTATTATTGTATTAATATAGCATAAGGTTCAGTTACCTTTAACAAAAATGGTTAGTAGACTTGAGCTACTTTTCACTTTCTTACTATGAGTACATTTCAGAACCTGTACTTTTTTACTTTTACTTGAGTAAAAAAGTTGCTTTACTTCAACTTTTATTGGAGTATTTTTTTTAAACACGGGTATCTGTACTTCTGCTTAAGTAAAGAAAATCTGTACTTTTGCCACTTCTGGTGATAGACATTAACTCGAGGTTTCTTAAATGCCTATGTGCTCTGATTCTGTGGTAGCAGGACATTGAGACTCTTTTTAAACGCTTTAAGTTGAAAATCACCACAGAAGGGATTTTTAGTTTCAAAGGGAGCTCCTCCTGTTTAACTGATTGTGTAGCTTAATAACTGTTTGTGTGTGCGTGTGCAGAAACAAACAAAAGAAAACAGAGCTCTGCCAGATGTTTCATTGTGTGTGGCTTCGTGACGGGCTAAAGCAGCGAGATAAAGCAGGTGGTTTATCATGAAAAACCGTATGACATGCAGAAAGCCAAAAACACAAGTTCTGGCTTTGTGAAGATGCCCAAAAGGAAAAGATAAGGATTGAAAAAAACCTCCCACTGGCTCATTACACTTCATTCCCACTCGTGAGTGATTTGGACACTTTTGCAAAGCTGATTAAAGTGGACCTCCATCGCAGTTTGATGGTTTTCCAATTGGAACCTATTGTATTTTGCACTTGGCCTTTAAATCATTTCACATTGCTGCATATTGTATTCATTTCTAATTCATCCATGCTAAATGTTACTGTATATGTTAGGATTCATGTGATGCAGTGCTTTTATTCATTGTAGATGAGATGTGCAATAATTCCATTAGTGTTGTTTTCTGAGAGCGAGTAGGCAGAATGAAAGTGAACTTGTGGATTTACATCCAAACGCATTCCTAGTATGACTGTGATTAAATACATACTGTCTGCTATTTTTGTTACATTAACAAAAGCGTATAAGTGGAACACTGTATGAGGCTTCATGTATGAGAGGGTGATCTATCTGAGGACAGAGAACCTGTGCTTAAATAAAGCAGGACTTCTTTACTCTGTGTTAGAAATGTGTAAAATCTGTTTCTACTGTGCCAAGACTTCCTGATGAAACACTGACCCCTGGAGACGGACGGTGGACATTAGCTCATAACAGTGTTAAAAGAGGCTTGTGAGGTAAATCTGAAGTGATATGAGATGTTTAACAAGTTTAATTTTTTCTTTTTTTACTGGCAAATTTTGAATTTTATATTAAATCCATTTATGTTTAACTTTTGAAAATCTCGCGAATCTTTTCATCTCTAAGCATGTTTGTATGACACCCTGTAAACTGTGTCACGGGCTTCGGAGTCTAAGTGGTTCTTAAACTTTTTTTAGTATGCCACCAAAAAAAGTAATTTGTATTCAAACATGACCAGTAAAATAAATAAATGAATGGATGAATGAAAAAAAAAAAATTGTCATGATAATGAGCCTACCATCTTGCAAATGGTAGAGCAAGTTTTGTTATCTTAGCTGACAGGAGTGACATCTGTAGCACATCTGCTTCAAGGTTTAGAAAAGATAATCTCTGAGCATACAACGCGTATGCTCAGAGATTATCTTCTGCATACTTTGGTTCATTCTAACAAGCAGTTACAACCAAGATGTGAGAGTTGCTGTTGCCTTTGATTCAGCTTGAAGCAGTATGACCATTCTCCACTGACCTCTGCATACGTCAGCACAATCTCTGCCTAGAGAACTACCGCTCACCGGTTATTTTCTTTTTCAGTCCATTCTCTGTAAACCTTAGAGATGGTTGTGTGGGAAATTCCCAGTAAAACAGCAGTTTCTGAAATACCCAGACCACCTTTCTTCCTCATTTTGACGCCAAGTTTGAATTTGAGCAGGTACTCTTGTCCATGGTCATTCTTATTTTTTTAAATCACGGCAAGAGGATAAATTTGTAATTATGTAACAACTCCACAATAATTTCTTTGAAATTTTATTTCATGTTAATACCATAAATATACAAAACTCAAACTATTTCACATGCGACAAAGGCCAGACAAGAGTGCATTACTTCTTTTTACACGTGATTTGATAATGGGGATCAATTTTTCAACTTTACAAAATATACAAGTGTCCCTTTCTGGATGAGTTTTTTTTTTCTTTTTCTCTGATTCAGTGAAATAACATAGTCACAGGTCCAAAACACAGTTTTGTGTTGGCAAACTTCAAACACATTGTTCTGTACTGCTGACCAGCTCATCAAATACATCAAGAAATTACCCACTGCAGCATGGCTTTGTAAAACAACTGTTTGAAACTATAGATAGATGGGACTCATGTGGGCGTATGGAAGAAAAAGAATACCTCAAAGTAAAACATGGAAAGGGATCACATCACAAACTGAGATTTGAAAACAAATCTGTATGGACATTTGGTAGATTTCTCACAGCTTTTCAGGACATAGAATAACACTTGAGGGAGCTTATTTTATTTTTTTTCCTCTTTCATACCAACCATAAACACACATCCTCGTACGACAAGCACACCTCTTGCAAGGTCAAGTTGCAAAGTCATTAAACACTTTAAAAAAAATCTTTAAATCTAGCTGATGCTATGACGGTGTCATTAAAAAAACCCCACACAAACCAAAAAAACAAAAAGGAAACAAAATGCAAACAGCTTAAATTACACCATAAATAAAAACATGTTTTCTCTTGCGCTACGTTCAACATAAAACAAGAAATGTGCAATGAATTTCGATGAAATTACCTCCAAATCAAAAGAATACTGCAGAGATCTAGGCTTATTCTTTCAGGACAAATCACCGAGCCTCAGCTAGCTAACACTGACAGCATTTCGTCCACGATAAAGTTCAGGCTATACATTTTTAATAACAGTAGTGCCAGTTATCACCCGTCTTCTGCCATGCACATCTTCACACAGTCACCAACATCATGAGAGGTGCTAAAGCACAAAGAAAAAAAATAAATAAAGAAACCCACATCCATATTTCACATCAGTGACAGTAGTCTGTACAACTTGGTGCTGGATAACACTGTTATTATTGTAGATAAATTAGTGTATTGTAGTGACGTCACCCCAAGTCCAATCTTCGGTTATATTAATACTTATTTTGGCTATAAAACTTCAAATGCCAGTAATTCACTACTGACAGAGGAAAACAAAAATGGAGTGTTAGCCTATGTAGTGTACATATACACGGTGTCAATGTTTTTTACAAGTTTATGTATGCAGGTTAATCTCAGGAAAAATGGTAGTGTCCAGAACTGTGGACAGTGATTCTTCTGTGAGAAAAGGCAGGTCTGATCCCTATGAATGGTACGCATCCTTTTCGATAGGAAACACGACAGCGGGAGGCCACGACCGAGCGCCTCTGAGATTCATAGCAGCGTTAGTTTTCGAGTATGAGGAGCTACAAAAACAACCGAGGGCCACACAGTTTTTGCATTAATACACACATACGGGGGGAAAAAAAAGCTAATATTTCCAATTTTCATCCCCCTTTTCCCTCCAATTTTCTTCTCTTAACCGTCGTCTTCTGTCAGGCAGCCACCGAGACATGCAAACAGCCCTCACAGCAAAACCGAGGGAGAATAAGTAGGCAGACAATCACCGAAAACCAGCTCCTTGTGGCTGGGACCAAAAGGAAGTGGGAAGAATGACTTTGCCAAAGACTTAGCTACCTTGGGTGTGCTAAACATGCATGCCGCTATCATGCTGTCAAATCTAGAGATGCTGACCCAGCCCACGTTGTCAATCAAAGTAGCACACAGAGCAGGAAAAAAATCGGTCACCTGGCAGGTGTTGTTGGGGGGGCAGGTCCTTATATAAGAACATACAGACATTTTCCTATTCTTGTGATTTTTTTTTTGTTTTGTTTTTTACTATAACAAGAATGGTACTTGTCTCACAACAGAAGCACAGATATAGGACAAGGTACAATTTACCTTTCAGAGCTTAATGACGGAGCACTGGATTATATTAAAAAAAAAAAAACAAAACGAAGAGAAAGAAATCAGAGCCACAATTTTCTTAGAGTGAAGCAGACATTCGCACAGAGGCCCAGCCACTTTCAGTATACGGGCAAGAAAACCAAACTATGTGCAAAACACCACGGTCAGATCACTTTTCATTTATCAGGCAGGAAGCTGTTTGGGGGTCATCACCCTCACAGAAATAAGGTATGGTCGAGCTGCGACCTTTACCTGACCTAGGATCACCTCGAGGGGACAGACGAACAAGGAGAGTAAAGGAGTGCGCAAGCGTGTGCGATGAAATCTCACACAGGCGGAGCACACCTTGAGTCACTTGCTGGATGTTTTGTGGGATGTGAGCAGATAGTCACCTGACTGAAAAGCTGACCAGGTGGATACAGGAGAGCTGATATATGGTTTAAAGTGAAGATGGACAACTCCGGTCGTTTTTTCCGTTATTTTACTTCACACTTTTTAAGCAAAGTGTGTCGGCGCAGGGCAAACATTCACAAATATTATCAATTTGATCCGAGGACCGGCAGGGCCAGAGTTGTGCATCTCCATTTTGTCTGTCTGCGTGTGTGTGTTTAAGTATATGCGTGTGTGTGTGTATGTGTGTTGAAATGAGCACTGAGCACGTGTACCACATCTGTTTATGGATGAGCTTTGAAGGCCCCGCGAGCAGCATTGGACGCAGCATTGGCTGCAGCGTTGGCAGCTGCAGTCTGAACGGTCTTGTTAGACATGACCCCGGTTGCAAACTCTTGCTGGGCTTTCTCAAAACTAGCACCGGTGGTGCGATAGAGCGCGTGCACCTGTGGAAAGAAGACAAGGAATTAGTTGCAATCAATTTATTTGGTTTAAATTTACCAAAAGAACTACAGCACAGCACTGCATGCTCGATAGGAAAGATGCTTCTCTTCCTGTCCAGTCATAGCACTGATTCTTCTTGGCGTGCAGCACTCTGCTTATTTCTAACACACTACAAGATGATGTAGACCAGGGGTGTCAAACATAAGGGGCCAGAATGGGCTGGAAAAAAAATACAATCTGGTCCACTGGACAGCTCTAGAGAATGTGGAGGGTGGCATTAATTTCAGATTTTTTTTTTTTTTTTTTTAAACACCAGCAAAGTAAAAACTCTCTGATCTTTCACTATAAACCAAAAAAAAGATTTTAAAGAGCATTTTCTGCAAATTAATAAAAACTTCAACTTTTGTTGATTTAACAGTCAAAAAAGCAACACTTACATATTTGTTTCATTTACTACAAGAACATTTCTTTATCAAATAGAAAAACTGAGACACACTGTGGAGACTGAACTTCTTTTTCTTTGTTCTAAGCTATCACAAGGATTAAATTTATAGTGAGAGAAAGGAGGAGATACACTAAAGGGCCCACTTAGAATCATAGTAATAATAATAATAATAATAATAATGCATTGGATTTATATAGCGCTTTTCAAGGCACCCAAAGCGCTTTACAATGACATTATTCATTCACACTCACATTCACACACTGGTGGAGGCAAGCTACGGTTGTAGCCACAGCTGCCCTGGGGCAGACTGACAGAAGCGAGGCTGCCATATCGCGCCATCGGCCCCTCTGGCCAACACCAGTAGGCGGTAGGGTAAAGTGTCTTGCCCAAGGACACAACGACCAGGACAGAGAGGCCGGGGATCGAACCGGCGACCTTCCGGTTACAGGTGCCCTTCCCAACCCCCTGAGCCACGGTCGCCCCCTGAATAGTGGGCTGTAGTTTCCTCGGTCTAGACGTTTCCCTCTTCTCTGTCCACTTAAGTCCTCGTAGAAGCAAGTCTTCCTTATTGGCAGCCATCCTGGCAACATTTTCAGGCACTTATTCTAAGCTAATAAAACCAAGGCCCCAATTAAAATGAATGGGGAACGAGCCATAACTTTAATTTCGGAGGTCAACTACACATAAAAACTGAATTGACTGAATCTTCATTCACATTTGATTTGCTGACTTTGCCCAAAATGCGAAATACAGAACATCGTGACCTCGTTTAGGTTTCAATCCAGAGAGCAGATATTATCAGTGTCTGCCTCCTCCAAACTGAGGACTTCAACAAATACCATGCTAATGAGTACACTACCCTAACTCTTTACTACAGTTACAATTAGATCTGTCTGCCACTGCCCAACTGGCTCTCATATTTCCTGCTTCAGCTGTCGACTTGCTCGGCACTCTTGCCATCTTTGGCATTCCAAAATTCTCCCACAGATTTCTCACAGTGCCCCATCTCACTTTTACAGTGTCTCTATGTCCTCTCTCCAATATTGTCACAGTAAAAACTTTTACTAATAATATCCTTTGTCACTGTAAGGATGCCGTCTTTGTGTTGCGTTACCTTTTTAAACATAATGAGGGAGCCCACAGACAGAGCAGTAAAGAGGGCTGCGATGAGTAACATGATGATTCCTACTGGGATACTGGTGTTCAGGCCAGTTAGAGCTGCAATCCAACCACTGGCAAGACAAAGGAAAAAACCAAGATGACAATGTGATCTTCAGTGCACACTGATCTACGGTGCCTGGATCAGCTCAAGCACAAAATACTCACCATGTTCCCCAACCAGTGATGCCAATGGTTTGTAGAACGTGAACTCCGAACTGACAGATGTAGACGAAGAAGAAGACAAAGAAGCGGAACGAACTGTCGCTCCTACGGTGGAAAAAAAAAAAGAAACGGTAAGAGAGCAATGTGGAGGGAATAAAGTCAAACTGTGCCACTAGTTCATCCTCCATTAAACATTAATTACTTAATCCTTCCCTCATTCTCTCAAAGCCTTTATGCGTGAAATAGTCGAGTGCACGGTAAGAACATGGCAATGTCAGCTGCCCAACTCTTTTTACCAGTTTCATATTTGGAAAACTATTAACTTTATCTTAAGTTAATTTATGTATGTTAAAAGGAAAGTGCAGTTTTAATGCAGTTTTAATAGAAGCTCAGAGTTTGTGATGTTTGAGAAATGCTGTTTGAGCTCATTCTTCTGGGCACACAGGTTTTCTGTAAGGGGACTTTTTTTCTGGTTTTTCATGTTTCAGCTTACCTGAAAGCCCCGTAAAGCGGTCTGTACCAGCAGACGAAAGAACATGGGGTAAAAAGCAGAAACCAGAGCATAGCCAGGCCAAAATCTACGCCACGAGTTGGATCCACACAGAACCAGGCCAAACAGCCAAACATGTTCACAAAGAGCGTGCCTGCATGGACTGATAAACAAAGATGACAAAGAACCTCAGATTAAACCTAAACGTATACTACGCAACATTTTCTATACAGATTCTTGTGAATGAGCAAACGGTTGCAGGGCTTGCAAAATCGCTAGCCCGACGTCCAAAATCCTGAGATAGATTTTGGTCGCCCGACCGGAGATATCGCTAGTTCCGGGACGTCGGGCTAGCGATTTTGCGAGCCCTGAGTTGATGTTTCTTAAGTGACGTGCATCACGAGGTCTTGTAGACCCGCTTGATGTGGTTAATATTGAAAGAAATTGATGAGGTGTGCTAAATGGTCCACTTACACATCCAAAGGTTGTACATAATCTTTACGGTCTTCTGGAACTCTACAGGAATGTCCACTGCAATGTCGTGGTAAAAACATGGACCAACAGGGAACTTCTCTGGCAGTGGAGGCCAGTTGTTCTTCCGCCCTGCGTGAAGAAACGATGCACTTGTTGGATGTTGATACTAACAGATTTGTTTGCAAGAATCTTAACAAGCCAGAAAAATATGTTACACGTTATTATCACCACAGACATTATCCTACAATTAGTAAATGTGAATAAAGTATGAGTGATTGACATGTTTCATTCAGTCTATTCAATTCTACTTCAATTAGATTTGTCCTTTGTACATTTAAACATGAACATCCACTATAACATAATGCCTTCTTAATTCAAATACAGAGAAATACTTTTTTTTACATTTTAAAACTCCGTGTTTGTCAATCACCATTTATTTATTTTATGCAACTTGTATTAAGTCTCCCATTTTGTGAATCGGACATTCACTAAGATCAATAGCTCCATCCTGCACCACACACAGCAACACACTTTGGTCCATTTGATCACCTGGAGATTTTTTGGCTCAATGCAAAACTTAAACTGGAACATTTACTGTTCCATACTTATGTAATACTGCACCTGCACAGAATTAAAATGCTCTTCACAAATTGTGTGCCACACCTGATATGTTAGTGTCAAGGTAAGAAGTCAACTTTTAGATCAGCGCTGTTGCTAGTCCAGCTCTGAGTGGGACCCAGAATTCAGACTTTGAGGTTGAAGCATGTGAGTGATTCAAATGGGTAACTGATGGACTGACTGACCTCCTACGGCTCCATGGGACTGTAACTCTCTCTCTCGACGATCGAGCTCTGCTGCTTTCTTCTCCAGCTCCTCCTGCCTTCTCAACAACTCAGCCTGAGCACGCGCTTGGTCCTGAGACAAACACAGATGTGATCTTAAAGCTCACAATCCAACATCTGACAGAGGTCCAATATGACATGAAGTCCAATGATGTAAGTAAAGGATTTTTCACTCAGGGAAAGCTCAGACATGTTAGTTTAACAAGGGAAAATAAGGGCTCTGATTTGAAAACTTATCAACAACTGCAGTTCACTCACTCGCCTCTAACAGCTAGTTCTATACAACTCTAAAGTGATGCTACAGGTGGAAAAGGGGCATTAAATGGATCCATACTATTCAAGACAGTGACATGAAAGGGTGCAGGAAACATTAAATGAAAAGGCAGTACCTCATTACGCTGCTGATGGGCCATCAGAAATCAGATAAGTATATGAAGAACAAGAGGAAAAGACAAAGTGTTGTAGTGTTGCAGGTATGGGGACAGTTGCACATTTTTGGTTCTTTTGCAATTTTCATCACCTTTAACAAATAGAGCCCAAAGTCTAGGTTCTCTGGGACTCGCTAGCCACCTTCAACTCTTCTTTTTTGTACACAGGGATCTACAGAGCTAGCTAAAAAAAGGATATTTGAACACTGCTGCTTTTGCTAGTCTGCAACAGAAATGCTGGTTAACTAAGCGACCCACCACAGAAAGCAGCGCCTCTCTCTTTCTCTGATGGGAAATTGTAAACAAGCAGGTGGGAAATGAGACAGACAGCTGTGCAAACTAGTGTGAGTTTGCAGCCCACTCGTATGTAGGCTGTGTCAAGAGTACAGTAGCTTATAACCACTTGATTGGAAAAATGTACAACTACATTCTGCACAGACATGTAAGGAAAGACGTCTGCTGTCGGTGAGACTGCTAACATTAGCCACTGTTTTCAAACATATCCAGCACTGTGTGTAAGATGTGCAAAGTACCACTTATTTCAGCAAGATTAAAAATACTAGTTTATTTTCAAAGAATGTGATTAACTGTTTAAAGTAGCTCTTAAAAACATAAGCAGTATTTCTATTAATAATGTTTAAGTTCTACAGTCCTAGTTGACTCCCTTGAGTTTCTTCTCAAACCAGTAAATTAATCTCTCAGAAAAGTCTTTAGTCTGTGGAAACTTCAACATCTTCCCTCTAAAGTGCATTTTAGCTGCTTTGACTGTAAATTCAGGTTCATCCCGTTGCTTCTGTCAGCAAAAAAATCAAAGATTAATGTCAGAGTTAGAGTTCCCTTGGGAGCCATATGTCCCCCAATAACAAAACCTCCATCATTCTTCACAGATAAAATTTGTGACTGAAAAAACAACGCCGCCAAGCCAAAGTTTTCTTTGATTTTTTTGAGGCCTTCTGGACCTTCTGTTAATGAGTATCCTCAGCGGTTTGTATCTAGTGCTGAACTTGCTCCAGTTAAATAAACGAGACAAGACGTGATGAATGTAACAGGACAAGAAGAGACAGGAATTTTGCAATGATCTACACATTTGTGCTTCTTGGCCTAACAGGTTACATTTCCATTTTTCTTGTATAGGCCTGCTTTTACAGAATAAATCCAGCTGTTGATGTCCACCTCTGTCTGACAGATTTTTCTCTCTTATCTTCCTCACTTGCACTCTGACCCTCTTTACTTCTCATACTTACAAACAACTCCATCTCTTCATCAAGTCCAAGCTAGATGTTAATTAATGTTAACACACCGCTTCCCAAGAAATGTTTCACAGCCATGTTTTCAATTACTTTTCAGCACTTGCACGTTGGGCACTGTATGTTTAATGGCTATAACACACTCACGGCTCTTTTTATACTAATAACTGAGTAGAAAGACGAGGAAAAAAAAAGTGTGACTAACCAAATATGTTTAGTTTGAATTGCAAATGACAAAAACATGTTGACAACCTAACTGAAACAAAAAAATGAGAAGAAAACTGGATGTGAAACACGTTTATGAATGCTCCTGAGTGTTTTACCTGAGTCTGTTGCTGTGAGTAAGCTGGTGGCTCTTCTGTGGGCTTCATGATGGCAGGCTGTGTGTTCTGGGAAGGTGCTGGAGTAGATTTGGGGGCATTTCTTGGGGCTGCCTGTAACCCAGCAGAGATTCTCTATGTTAATATTTGTGCAAGCATTAAGAAAAAGTGTAATTAGGCCACAGTCATATTTTGTCACTGAAATCCTCTGTGACTGAGAGGAGGAGGAGGAGGAGGAGGAGAAGGAGAGAAAGAGGATGAGGGTAAGGGATAAAAACGAGGTCACTGACTAAGAAGCACATAAACGCATGCATGCACACTACTCATCAATGAAGTTGCCCGTAAAGCTGACCGTTCTGGCGTCTGTGAAGGGGTTATACTCCTCCAGACCACCAGGAGGGGCAGATCGTGTCACCTGGGTCACCGAAGGATCCTACAGGGCAGAGAGGTCCACATAGGAATTTAGGGAGTTAAAACTACAACTGCAAGACCAAAAGCTTCATTCACTGGATACCGTTAGACGGCCTTTAGTTTCCTGAAAATCAGCTGTGAGAAGTTTTCATAAACAACATGTAAATGTATCACTTTAATGATGGTATTCTACTAATATTAAGGCTTTCCACCATGTTTTGTGAAAAGCTAAAAACGCGCAAGTTAAAACACCCTGATAAACACAGCTTCAAGTAAAGGGGAGTCAACAGTTGCTTGAAATTAAAGCCTTAAGATTTCTGGAAGCGTGTGGTTTATAAAAGGTGGAATAAAATGCAAGCTGTAGCAGAAATTCACACCTTGTTCCCTTGCTTAACATCGAAAACAGATGTACAATGTCGGTATTTCCAAAATATTAGTCTACATGACTGCAAAGGCAGCCAAATGTTTACTGGATACTGTGAAAGTACACAACACACTGTGATATGAGCACAAAAATGCACCTGTCCTAAGCTAGCCAGCCGGTAAACTGTCCATCAAGCTAGCAGCGGCCAGCAAGTGTTTACAGACGGTGGGCAGAGCTAATGCTACCCAGCTAGCTAACGTTGACATAATGTGTCTTTGTTCTCTAATGACATAATTCCTTTAAATTCGAATACAATAGATATCCCCAGCAACAGTGCGTTGTGACCATGTAATTATTCGGCACCCCCTCTACAAAACTATCTAGGTATAAAATTTGATGATTAGCTCATTCTGCAAGCAGGGATGCTAAAGTGAGATTGGCCTCAGTGGGTTTTCAAGCGTATACTAGCTTGCTTGCTTGCTAGCTAGCCGTGTCAGCTACCTGAAAAGGATTGCTGAAATCCGGGTCTGCGAACGGGTTGCTGTCGAAATCGGACATTGTGTAGCCTTTCTAACAAGAGTTTCCTGTGTGCGGGAACTCCCCGATTCTCCAGGGAAGGCTCAGGTCCTTTGATTTGACTGCTTCTCTCTGTCGCCTGCAGTCTTCTCCGCCTCCTGCTGATGGAGACCCCTTGATTAGCAAGTTAGCCAGTAGCACAAAAATGGCAGGAGAAGAGAGGATGCGTGATTAACAGAACGGTCTACGTCACTGTTTCAGCACCGCGGACAGCATGATGCCCGGGCAGGTGCGCTACCTCTGAACACAAAGGTGCAGTGCACTCTACGAGACACCTCTGGTGTATTGTATTGTTATGTACTGTATTTGTGTATTGGACTGTGTGTGAGTATTTGAGACTTAAACATGGACGATTACAAGTTCACGTGTTGCATTCAGTCTCCATATTTCCAGAGTACAATGTGCAAAACACACTACATGAGAGTTTACTGATTACAAAGTTCATCCAGTCCTCAAACTATACGCTGAAAAGCAACTGCCTGCCTTTATGACAATTTGTTTGATGTCATGTAAGTAAACAGATGTTTATTTACTGTTTGCAGAACACAGGATCCCTCTGCATGCTGAACAATTCTATGACTAATAATATAAGGAAATTTACCAGAAGTAATCTACATTATAGACTCCATATCATGGATTACTGTACTTAACCCATTGGAGCATCTATTTGAATTTTAATATTCGCTTTTTTCTTTGTTTATTTTGACTTTTTTGATTGCTCAAATATGCCATTATCAGCAGAGTGGGGCACATTCACTCAAAAACGGTCCCTTGTTTTTAATGAATTTTTACTGAATTATTCGAAATTATTTCACAAATATTAACATATTGTAAGTGAATTAGTGCTTATATAGTACCTTCCACCCTCCACCTGCCAACCTGTCAGCTGTGGTTAGATGGCGCTGATTAGTCTGCTGGGATGATGATAGTTTAGTTATATGTTTCTTTCTGTGTGTGCGTACTCTCCTACGTTTTGCACATATACATTGAAATGGATGCTCCATCCATCCATCCATCCATATTTATCATTTTCTGGGTTGTGGTGAGGCTGGAGCCTATTCCAGTTGTCATGGGACTGAGAGGTGGGATACAAAATTTGCCCTGGACAGTTAGTCTGTCACAGACCCAGGCCCAAGCCAGGCAGTGGATTTAAACCCAAGACCTTTTTGGTGTGAGGCAACAATGCTAACCGCCTCATCACATGCAACAAGTCTTTTTCACTTATTAAATACAATTGTAAACCTTTGACCCACTACAACATTGGTGCTTTTCTTATTATCTGTAAATAATTAATAACTAAGAATGACCCAAAGAAACCGACCTTTTGCTTTTATTTCAAGTGCACCATACTTTTCTAATTTCTTCTGCACTGAATTACATTTTCAGTAATGCCATGTTGCTTTCAGTGCAGTACTTTGAAATTAGTTATTACTTTTAAGCTCTCAAGATTATTTTCATAGCATGCCTATACCCACATAACCATACAATAAATTCGTTTTTTTAATTAGTTTTTTTTCAGTTGCCAAACAAAGAAGTCAACCTAAACTTATGGCTGCTTTTACTTGAGTTTTACAGTTTCTACCTTTGTAAGATGTAATGGCCAAATCTTTAATTCGATGTACTGATGAGAATGTTTTCCCAAATTAAAACTTCACACCTCAGCGCAAAAGTGGAACTAAAAGGCAAAACCTGCACACCCGGGCTAATGTGAGACAAGAAAAGATTTTTTTTCTTACATCATCCTTGTGATCATTCAGTAAACTACAATATTTGAGCTCCTGTAGGTCAAATACCAACGCAATCTCCTCTACTTGATGATTATGATGATTACGTTAATGATGATAATGATGATGAGGATGGTGATATATGGAAGTGTCTGCTGCTCACTTGGTCGCTTGTGCCTGTGTGAAAGAAGTAGAGAGGAAAA
Organism: Oreochromis niloticus; assembly: GCF_001858045.2. Classification (NCBI taxonomy): domain Eukaryota; kingdom Metazoa; phylum Chordata; class Actinopteri; order Cichliformes; family Cichlidae; genus Oreochromis; species Oreochromis niloticus. Next base: position 24,933,575 of record NC_031977.2, read on the forward strand.
CCTAGACTGCCTTTTTCATGATAAGTAACAGTGACCTCTTTATCTGGAGCAATCCCAGACAATTTACTGGAAATCATTTTATCTCTCTTGTCCACATATAAGAAGTATCAGCCCCCCTGAGAGCTCCTGTGGTGTGTGTGCGTGTGTGTTTTTCTTCACTGGCTTGAAGATTCAGTTATATGTCAAAAATGCCCACTTGGGGGAGCTACGATCCAAAAGGTCTCTTCAACCCGTTTTGCAGAATCCTTTCTCATTTTCCATCAATTTATTTTCATTCAAACCAAGGGTGACCATGTGAAGAACATCAGATCAGTTGACAGCCTGTAAATGTGATTTAAACATTTAAGCACCATTTACCCAGATTAAGTTTCAATTGAAGAACAAATGCTATTAGGTTGAAATCTTACAGTATGTTGTAAATGATGGTGGTTAAAATATTCCCTTTTCACTGTTTGAATTCAGCTGCTCATTTTTAAACAAAGACAGCACGTTTCTTTAGTTTTATAGCTGCTTATCATACAACCGTTAAATTAAACTAATGGGTTTTTGTTAATAAGCAGCTAAACACTTTCATGGCAAGTTAATGTGCTTTTTTGCTTTATATACTGTACCTATATAATGTTTGTGTGGATGAACTCTAGATAAACACAAAGTGAGAATTCATTGCAATTCAACTTCAGTACACACACGCACACACACATAAATGAGCATCGGTTCCTCCCCTAATCTTGTATTAATGGACCCAATCACAGAGTCTATGAATAATCAATGGCCAGTGGTCTGCAACCGCAGTGCTGAGACCTTGAGTGAAACTGAATTTTCCTAATAAGACACACACACCCACCTACCCACACACACACATACAATCACACCTTGTGGACCTAATAAGCTCTAATGCTCTGTGGGTTGAAAATACGTCACATGGTTTGTTTGCTGTAGAATGTGAAAGATAAACATGCTGTGCCAGGATGTGCAAACTGGACGTACTGTATATGTGTGTACAGGGGAGGAAAAAGGTGTGAAAAGAGGGATCTGTCTGTCCGTGTCCACTTGTCCACTGGCCCTCTAATGCTGCTTTCCATAGATGACTCTGTGAGGAAACAACCACTTTGGCTAATAGCTGCTACATTAGTCTCTTAACCAGCTGGTCATGGCCATTTAGAAATGTTCATTAGGTCGCAGACCAGAGTGGATAGGTGAGATAGTTCACTCCACACTGTTGACTGTAGAAAGACAGGAAAGGAGACAGAGAAAGGGGAGAGAGAGAGCGAGGAGAAGGGCGGACAAACAGACGGTGAGGGAGAAACAGAAGCAATTTACTGGCCAACATGACGACCAAGTGTAAAAAGCCACGGATGCAATTATCGTCATATTGCTCTGAATAAGAACCTTGTGCATAATTAGATCTCATTAAGGTCTATGAGTGTTATTTTAGGGCTCTGAAAGGTTGGATAAGCAGCACTTGATATTATGGCTTATTAATGCCGCAACATCTGGTGCCATTCTGGCAATGGCCTGACAATGTCTAAAGGGGCTGAAAAAACTCAGTATTCAACTGATGTTGTGACTAGATGGTCAAATACAATGCACGATCTGTTATGCTTATCCAAATATAGGGCTGGAGATATACTGTATATAGATATAGGGTATTATGGCTTTATGTATGCTGTGTGTATGCATGCGAGTTTGTTTGTGCTGATGACCAGTCAGAACACATTACACACCGCAGAGGGAAACAGCCCTCTGTCGCCGGAAAAGCGATTGATTCTCCATTTCCATATTAATGAGCAGATTTGTTAAGAGCCTGCAGGAGTGGGAGAAAATAACAGGGTCTTCATAGGGCACGACATTTATAAATAAAGCTGATGCAGAGAAAAATGGAAATTAAACCTTTTAGTTTAATAAATTTGAGGCGTCCGCAGCAAAGCGAGCGATTTGCATTTCCATTTGTGGCCAAATAATGAGAGTGCGGGTCCATGATGAGGCTGCTAGTGCTTCTTTTGGGTCTCAGGCAGTCAGACAATCACTCCAGCGTGCAGCCCTCCACATCAATGTCATTAGCTCAGGCCTGTTAACTCTGCTACTTGGCTTTCTAAGATTATTTGGTGAACTAGAGATTCCTACTGTCGCTTCGAGTGAGGAATAGAAATGCCGTCAAAGTAAAATTCATTCACTTCTGTATCTACAGCATTGCCCACCTTGGACGTGTCTATATTTTTCCTTAAATATTCAACTTTGTCTATACATGCAGACATAACTTTAAAGATATATTTTGTTGTTCTAAAACAACCCTGTCAGAAATCGTTGCTTTCCTTCGCTCTGCCATTCTCATAAACACTTGCACCTAGATGCACACCCACATGTGTCTGCACACACACGCACACACACACAAAGCATCACTGATTGAATTTATTGGGGAATGGATGTTGACTAGACCACTCCAAGTAGGCTAGATTGTTGTTGTTCCCAGATTGACAGACAGACCCAGAGCGGCTGATTGAAAGTGCCTTTTAGCTTGCTCTCACTGTATATTTGATTTGGCAAAATGGAAGGGGAGTCCAGTCTTTTCCCAGGATGCAAACACAACTCCCTGTGTTTGTGTGAGAGTATGTGTGTGTTTGTGTATTTATGTGCGCTCTGCGTACGTTGACTAGTGGATGCTTTTGTAAATGCTGCATAAAATGTACCCTTTCAGGTATTAATTGAATAATGCAAGCACTCCTCTTGTCAGCCATCAAGTGGGCCACTTTCTCGGTGGCCTGTGCTGTTCTCTTTGCCTGTGAATTGACTAGATTTATCTGTGTTGTTCCAGTCAATGGATGCCATTTGTTCCAAATATTTGACATAAACATGCAAAGAGCAGAGGCGTGCACTCATAAAACAAGCTTCTAGACTGTTGTTTTACAGCCCAAAGAGACAGAGGGCTCTCAGCCTATCAAATCATGTGGAGCTCTTGCTGAGCCAACAGCGTGTTAAAGTTCTTTTTCAACCAATGATGTGATGAAAAGGAACAATTGCTGCCATAAAAAAAAGAGGAGAAAGAAGAACGGGAAGAAGGAGAAAAAGAACATGACGAGAGAGACTGAGTTCTTTGGTGGTGCCAGTGCGCAGCTGGAAGAGAGCTGTGCAGTGTCCTGCTAAATATGCATAGTTATTTTCCATGCCTTTAATGGGACACATCTCATTGAGTGCCTTATGTCTGCTTCCAAACTGTAAAAGATATTTAGCTTCACACCTGCAGGAAATTCCCCGTAATAAAGACAATATTGGCAGAGTCTTTGCTGAATCTGCTCGATGCTTCCTAATGGCAGTCACACAACTTCTGTGTTAATGCAGCTTGTAAGAAATGAAAATTAAAGTTGCATTTAACTTGTATCTTTGCATGAAAAGGATGTGAAATTGATTGTGATTAATCGGGGTAGCCATTTATTTTTATGCAGCATTTTTTTTTTCAAATGTAGAAATTCCCCTTAGATTTTGTCTGTATTGCTTTTATGGATTGGACGTGTGTGTGTGTGTGTGTGTTGCCAAACTGTGAGGTTCGATTTGCTGATTTAGCACCTCTCTAATTTTCTGCACGGTAATATTTGCCTTAACCTACCTGCCATCTGTTTTTATTATCCAGGTGAATATGTTTGTCTAAGGATATCAATAATCATAAACAAAGCAATGACTCTTTCACCTCTCCCCGTATACTCCTCACAGTACCTCTGTCTGCCTCTCACACGAGGCTGCTCTCGCTTCATGATCTGCCTCCATGCAGTCTACATATTTCAGTGTGTAATTGGTGAAAATCAAACATTTTCAATCCCAGTTTCAGTCAGTCAGTCAGTCACACACATACAGTACATAACTGCACACACATGAATTCACATACACTGTGCCCGTGGCTCTCATGCCTTGACAGAGTGTGTGCTCTCCTATTACAGACAGTAATTACCGTCAGTCACCCTGTGTGTCCATAACAAGCCAGCATAATGCCCTAATCAGGCCTGGATTAATCTAACCCTCTCTCTAATCACTCTAAAAGTGATTTATATTGTTTTTCCTGTTCGGAACAAATGAAATCTGTAGCCTAAATTAATACTGGCTTTTCATCACTGGGAAGCTAAAAAGCCAGTAACCGTCACATTCTTGTCATTAAGACTGCATCTGTGGAGAGATGTACACACACACACACACACACACACACACACACACACACACATACACACACACACACACACTCACAGTCATGCACGCATATTTAGGTTGGAAAGAAAAAATATATAATACAATATTTCATTAACTAAGCATACTAATAACATTAGCGTTTTGTAGAAAGGCTCTCAGCCCCACCAAATGGGGTCATCAGAACAACAACAAAACGTTTTATTGCTGCTGTTTCATATTACACATTCTTCTTTGATTTAATAATTTCTATTAGAAAATGGCTGCTGATGAATTACACTTAGACTGGACAGATGCATCGGGCTTTTTTAGCATTAACTTTCTGAGATGTGAACTACATGCACAGAGTTTATTGGTCAGCCTAATGTATGTCGGCACAGGTATAATTTTGCACTGTAGTACACGTAAAATGTGTTTTTATCCATCTTCCAATTACTCTGATGAAAAATGCTCTATATCATTCTGTACAAGCCATTTGTTAAATTGTATCAACCACAATCTTGCAATTTCTTGGTCTCTAGCTTTCATTTTAGATAGCATGCCTCTTATTTTGGTCCATGCCTCCTACTTTGTTTCATTTCCATTGTTTAAACAAATCAATTCCAACCCTGACTCACTTCCCACTGTTTTTCATTATGAAGAACGAAGGCCGGACACGAATCGTAACAGAACCCTGAAATTTCCTGCTCACCATTCAGTTTGTGCTCAGAATACAAACCAACTCACAAGATGCACATTTAACAAATGCAAATTGTGAGCCAATCTGGTTGAGCTATCTGGGCTCCTGCTTCCATATTCATTTCCTACACCCCACTGTTCACAAACTCAAGAAACAGTCCTGGGGTTAACCTGAAAGGGATAGGAAATGAAGATCTGACAGTGTCCACTATCTCGCTCTTTTTTTTCGTCTCCTTTATCTCTTTCTCTTCCACACCGTCTCTCACCTTTGCTCCTCTCTCCTTCCTCCCCTCTCCCCCTCTCCTTCCCTCGGTCCCCTCTCCCCTGTTCTCTTCATGCTGTGTAATTCTCATCTTACACACTCTGTTGCTCTGGACTATGAATAATGCATGGTGTGTGAGAAATCCTCAATCTCATGCTTGGCTCCCAGCGAGCATTACGGAGCTTGCATCTCTATTACGGAGATGAATAGGAGAGAGGGGAATATCACATAGGATACGGTCTAACTTCATTGTTTGTTTTCAGCATTATAGCCCCAATCTGGGATTTCTTTTAAGTACATATGAATTATGTATATGAATGTACAAGGGTAGCTTGTTGATGAAAATTAATATTGTCAAACCCTTCATAAATCACTGTATTGTCCCTGCACTCTTCTCCAGTGTCACAATACAAATAAATATATACAAGAAGAAACTGTTTGCAGCTTCTCAACAGATTTAAAATTCATGTGTGTGCATGCTGCCAGCTATTGAAAAAAATCATTTATTTGTCCTAATGAAATTTTATAGAGAACTGCTTTAAAATCCATCCAGCAAAGCTATAAAAAGCAACACCATAACAATTTCGCAGTGTGTGTTTTAGTTCTGTTGGGTCTTTGCTTTCCCTCCCTTTCTTTTTGATTTGATTTTATGGAAATGATAAGATGGCAGGGAACAGAAGGGAAAATGCATTTCTAAATACAAGAGCTTTGTTGGATGTGTGTCCACAAGGATCCCTCTCTGTCTCTCCGTTGCAATTTGTTTACAGCTGAAATACGGCAAATGCTGATAACAAAAACGAGATCCGGTTACTGCTCTCAGAGAAGAAAAAAGGCTCAACACTTTAACAATGGGTCAGGTTAAAATTCTTTTATGTTGCTATATGGTGTCATCACACTAGGAGCAAATGACTGCTTGAACCTTTCCGTGGATTTTATGGGAAGTATAAACCTAGTGAAGTGGTAGTGTTATGCCACCCGTGATGTGAACTTTCAACATTTCCAGCGGTTTTACAAGCTTTTTTTCACGTCCTTCTGCAGTCTTTTTAAATAATTTACTTTTGCAATGATGACAGCATGGAGAGGATGCTTATACACTAAATTGTTCAATAAAAAAACAAATGAAAAACATTTGGTTCAGTCCGACAACCTTCCTCCTTCTGAGATAGGCTTATGTATACGTTATATGTGCTTCGGTGTGTGTGTGTGTGTGAGCTATGCTGCGACACAAACCTATGTTTTATGGGGTGTGTACATGTGATAAAAGCACTCAAGAGTTAAAGTGCTTTTCTACCATGCTCAAAGCCATGTGTCAGCACTAGACCACTAAATCCACACCATTCCCTTGAACAGTTTCCCTTCCTCTGATAGTCTATCATTCCTTTGTTTCAGGTGGCTGGCCACTGTGGCTGACAGGGCCAAGTCCTTGAGGAGATCATGTGTCTATGGAAAGTACAGGACAAGCACTGATGTTTGAGCTTTCAAACCAGTGTCCCCGGTGTTGCCTATTTCCCTCTGCCTTCACTGCATCTCACATACAACGTCTCTATGACAGAGCTCCGTGGCTTGGCAAGTATTTGTGATTCACGATTTTGCATCGTTTGAGTCCTCTGAGGCGTTGTACACGGTGCAGGAGATAATATACCATCTGTGTCACCCATTCTTTCTCTGTGTACATTTCACCCATCTTTTTATCTTCCATCTTTATATTCTGCATTATCTAGTATTATACATCATTTGTAGGGATAGAGAGTGTTATGAATAAAAACCTCCCTATTATTCCATAGAGCTGAAATCTTACAGAAATATGCCTCCCATTTTGGTAGACATGGCTTACTCTTTCGTCTTTTTCATACCCATTTTGGATGAACCCCTGATGAATCACGCTAATGACCTAGGCCCTGTGCTGCAGCACTGCTCTGAAATTAATATCGTAGAAATGGAGATATAGGGCAAATAGATGAGAATAGGAACCCGATATTCACTCTTGGGTACTGCGTGCTCGGGCAGAGACACACACATACATGCACTCGCATATACAGCACACAGAGCCTGACAGGCAGGCTATTATCCCCCAGCCTGCGCTGCTGTAATTGGCTATCGCTTTTTACAAATGTGGCTCCGTCTGACTCGCATATCAGCTCGCGTCTCATCAACTGTGTAGGGGTCACCATGTCCACGCTTGTGTGTGGTGGTGCATGTGTCTGTATACGTGCGAGTATATATGTAGGGGTCACTGGTGTGCCAATCCCTCTCATGTCTTCATTTCACACACTCATTTATGTCCATGCTAAACGAGCCAACGGATGCTAAGTGTGTCTGTGGCGGGCTCCTCTTTAGCAGCGCCGGAGTATTTAGCCATTAGGGCTGCTAATAGCATCAAGATCATTCTCACACTGACTAGGTGATGATGAAATATTAGCTTAGCTCAGGGTGCCATTAGTTAGTCTGGGATTGCCTTGGAGGTCAGATTCCTCTTATTTCACACACGCGCATAGATCAAACCCAGTTATTAACTGAATGCGCAGATTAATTTCTTAATTTTATCACATTGTAAAAAAGCTTGTTTCAAAGCCTACTGCAGCTTTAATACAAAGCTTTCCTTTCCTTTGCTCTTCGACCAAACTGTTGAATTATTAAATGTCTCCTTTTATTTGCTCAAATTGCCCTGATGTACTTTTTATGGAGTTTTTATCCTTTATTTGATAGTTGACAAAGTGGAGGGAGAAACTATAGCTGGAATTATACAGAGGGCATTAATTAGTGAGGACGTTTGTACACATTTTAAAACTGTATGCTCCCATTTTCAATTTACCTTTAGTCCAGCTGTGTGTGTAACATTATTTTTTCAGAGGTACAAACACAGACATTAGTCATCACGCTTTGCATCACAAGTATTGTAAATGTGAATATACAGCTAAGATTAAATTGATGCATCCTGATAGAATAAATGAAAAAACACATTAAGTTTTCTTTGGACATTTTTTGCATTTCTTAGAGTTTTCATGCACAAAATCTTTAGTAATATTATAGTTTAAACATCACATTTACATTTCCTGAATATAATGCAATTAAAGTGTGAATTGTTTCTTGATTTTAGATCCATGTTTTAATATTTCCAGAGGCAAATTGGGTCTCAGAAAATGCCTCCTGGAGTCCTTTCACCTTTGGCCAGATTACACATAGAAACAAGTATCATATGTCGGTCTATGTACAGTAAGATTACCATTACGATATATTTACAGCTCTAAAGCTTGTCTGTATTAATGATCTGGTACAGTTACATCATCACATAATTTATATATTCATTGTACACTGGGAGACTATCCCAGTCATAGGGCTAACACACAAAACCATTCACGCTCACATTCACACCAACAACAAAGTATCATCAGTTAATCTAACCCCCCACATGCCTTTGGAGTGTGAGAGGAAGCTGGAGTACACAGAGAGATCCCATGTAATTAGATGCATGTTTGAACTCAAACTCAAAGGTAAATTCACTAGCTGGGCCCACATCCTCATTTTAGGTTTGACAGCGTTTTAGTAGGTAAAGGTGAATGCTTGGACATGAATTGAGCTGCGCTTTGGGGAAGGCCTCGAAGGGGACTGGCGACAGCTCCCGGGCCTGGCAGATCCCCGTACTAAATAGAAGTAAAGAAGTTAAAGAATTGAAAAGGGGAGGGAGGTTGGGGCATGTAAACGAGAATGAACAGTTTGCAGAACAGGGGGAACCTATATGGATGAGAACCGGAAAGAGCATGTTTGGAGGCGTGGTCCTGCTCCTGAAATTCCGATACATAATGTCCAATTAAATAAGCATGTAATAGTTCTAATAACTCAGTGTGCTTACATGCTGATTTGTATGTCTTTACAGCACATTGTTTTTTTGTGCTATCACACACTCACCTGTTTATGTGACTGATAAATATTCATAACATTATGTGCTTTGTTTATGTTTAACTGTATGGATAAAGAAAATTAAATCACACAATCCTGAGTAAGGCTGACTGTAAATATTGTTTGAGTGTACATTATCAATTATAAACGCTACAGCATTTCAAAATATTCAGCTGAATAAAAACAACAGGATCACAGAATCTCAGCATGTGTATAACCTTTCACTTAGTCTGGTTTCCTCTGTCATGTGACAGACCCAGTAAAAGCAACAACTATATAATATAAAGTATTCACAGACGTGTTGCTGTTGATGTGTTTGCCCCTTGTGTGTGGCACACAGCATAGAATCTATTTCATGTATAGATTAATGGACACAAAACACAATTTACACTGGGTTAAATGGCTTTCACACAGACTTAATTGTACAGTGTGAGATGTTTTATGGTGTATGAAAAGGGAAGATTAGAGAAGGAGACAATGAAAATGACTGACTTGTGTTTGAACTCTCGGCACCAGCGCACCACAGGTTTGGAGTTGTACTTTAAGAAGAGTCCCTAAAGCCACACCATAATTACTTTCCCACTAGGCAGGGCTCTGGAGCTGAAATTACATCACACATAATGGGGCTGATTTAAACCTATATTCGAGAAGCCAACTGCTTGCCTATCATATTCTTGCACCTTGTTAATCCTTAACCAATGAATTAACCCTCATTACCAGCAATGGAATATAGATGAACACTCTCTCTTCCCCCGTCTTGCTCTGAATCGTCTTCCTTCTATCCCATTCTTAGCCTCCATCTAGCTTCCTGTGATGGGGGACGTCTGGGGTCAGTGATTCTGTCCCGTGTCGCCCCTGATAGTTCTTCCTGCATTCAGATTATTCTGACCTTAGATCAGCCCTATCGGCTGACCGTTAAAGCACTTTAAACCCCAACCTATCCAAAAGCCAGCTGCTCCCCTCAGAGTCAAGATTGCCTCATATCTTTCAGCTTGTTTGTCTATCTGTCTCTGTCTCATATGAACAGAGTGAACAGTGCGACTAAAAGGAGACCATGAGCAAATGCTCTTCACAATGCTTCAATTTCACATGACAAAGTAGAGACAGAGGGCTGAGCACTGGTGTGAGATGAGCTTTATGCTCAGGTGTCATTTAAACCTGGCCCCCTCTAGACTGTAAATAACATGCCTCAGCTCCACTTTGCACACAGGAGCCGAGTTCTCTGAGCAGAAGCCGGTGTTCGTGCACGTATGTGACTGTGTGGTTTTTACCCACCTTCAGGTATTTTATTTTTTATAAAGCACACAAATCAATCCACCTCCAAGAATTTGATCTTATCATGAATGGTTGAGCTTGATTTTGTTGTCTCAAAATCCAATATTCTTTTGGGTAAGAATCTATTGGATCAATGATTTATTACCCACGGTGTAACAGAGCTGTTCTCTAATGACTGTGTTTGATTGACACCTGACACTCACTCACTGTTCACTCCAACCAGTATTTCAGATCACTAGAACAAGCATGTGGAGGGCATTTCATTACCATATTTACGGAAGAGATCATATATAAAATTTAAAAGCTCTGAATTTGTGAGTTCTATTTTTCTTCACATAGTTGTGTTGCAGTATTTACTCTATTTTCTTTTTTCTTTCTTTCTTTTTTTTATTTATTTTACCCATGCATCCTGTGAGAGGCAGTATGCCTGTGCTTGTGCATTCAGATGAACATCCGGTCTTATTGTGTGTGACCTCCGTCTCTCAGGCTGTTTGCTGTCTCGGATAACATTTTGACATTCCAGTCTCCTCTCTCAGACACTGCGATACCTCGGACCGAGGGTGGATGGGGGGCCCAGTGATAAGGCTTCACTCACAATTAGCAGGCAGGAGCAGGGAGGCGAGAGGGGGAAATTGAACTGTCAGGAGAGAGAAGAGGAGAGAGGAGGAGTGGAAGAGAGAAGAGGCCGAGATAGAGGGGAGGGGAGAGGGGGAGGGTGACCCCATCCTGCAAAATGGAGCCCGTCATAATTTGTTCATTTGGTGCCCATCAGGCTCTACCTTCCCTCTCTAACACTGCTCTGCTGACCTCCCTCCCTGTGCTTCGCCCTCTCCCACCTCTTCTCTCTTCATGCTCTCATCTTCTGTTTCACCTTCCTCCTTACCTTCGCTTGTCGTGGCATTTGCTTCATGTTGGTACTATTGTGCTCACTTTTGCCATCCTCGCACTGCTATTAGCAACATTATTCTTATTAAATGCATCAACTGGCTATTTAAGGAAAAATTACCCAGAAGAGAAAAAGAGCTAAGAAGACCAAGGCCTGTGCCTGCCCTGTCTCTCCGGAGGACGCAGTGGATGGTAATGCTAATGTTAAATAAGCAGAGAGGCTTTTAGCAGCTCTGTATTTAAATGTCAAATGCTGATGGGCCCTAATGAGGTAATACTGCTGAGTGCAATTAGCCTGCTAGCTGCAGAAGACTATTCACATCAACACAAGTAGACTCACACATGTAGCAGCATGTATACTCATATACACACTGTATGCTGAGTGGAGAAAACAACTGCCACTTTAAGTGGAAATAAAGCTTGCTTTTAAAACTTGATCATTGTTGAAATATGCTTATGTAAAGGATATTTTTGGGCACTGATTAAATATGAAAGCATAAAACTTATTAAAACTGAATTCCCTGACATGTAATCTTGCTTTTGTTTCTTAGCTTGTTGTACTAAAATGTTTCTTTATAGCTTCTTTCTTCTACAAGTTATTTGTTTAGGCTAAAGGTTTAACTGAGAATTCAGCAAAGATTTTCATCTCTTAAAATTTGATCTCTCACTCTGTACACAGGACAATATGTGTGAATTGTTATGTGTCAGCTAAAGTGTGGTCGGTGCGTGTGTGTGTGTCTGTGTGTGTGTGTGTGTGTGTGTGTGTGTGACAGAGAGGATACAGGTGTTGTTAGCAAGCTCTGAAGGTGACTGCTGGTCTCATCCATCAAACAGGCTTTCCTCGGGCTGATCCCTAATGGATCCCCTCAATCAGAGCCGCTCACTGTCACTCGCAGTGCAACAAAATGAGAAATCAGGCAACTGGTCGCACAGCCAAGGTTGGGAGTCATATAAAGGGGACAAAGTGATAAAGACCAGCTCGTGTCCAGCCTGTTGATTAGTATTGAGTGATCTCAGCCATCCAGTCGGTCACGACGGAAGCAGGACATCAATCTGGACAAAGCTAGTTCTTTAACAACTATAATTCAGCTGTGCATTCACTATATCCAAACCTGCAAACAAGACTTCAGTGGGAAGTAATTTGTTGACTATGCATTAGTGGACATGTATTAGTCTGTACCTTTAAAAAAAAAAATCCACTTTAGTCCTTCAAATTAACTTATTTTAATAAATCAGTGTAATGTGATAACAGGCTACAGGCTGAATATGCCAGTGGTTTTGATTTCATCTAGTCCAAAGTACAGCTACTGGTTTAAAGGAAATGATAAATGGGCTAAATCCTCTCTGTATGTTGAAAAATAGTATCAGACTAATGTAGTTAAAAGTTTCAACACACTTCACTTTGCTGTAGGCCATTAAAATCTATGAAGGGAGGACAGATTTAAAACAGTGCATTTACCTTATTCTTCTGTGTCCAGGCTTCCTCTTATGTTAAATGCTGGTTCTGTCTTCTCTTCATGGTGATTTGATTTGAGAAGCTAATATCCTGAAAGCCCCCTCTTACTGTATGCCTCCAGGTACTCATTCTCCCAACTTTAAAAGCACCAAACCTTTATTATTGAAAAGGCCTGTATTTGGTTTTAGGGTCTAACAAAATTGTGTACCACATTTTCCTCCTTGAACACAGAATGAAAAGGGTTTGAGTGCTATCCGAGCGAAATAGATTTATTATACAGCATGTCTGTGTTTGACTACTAAATAGACAAGAAGGAAAGAAGTTTCATAGAAATATGAATGTACAGTGAAGTAATCACTCTAAAAGCTCTCAAAACTGCTCACTTTTAGACCCAGTAGACTTGTAGTCTCTACAAACCATATAGGACTTCCAGACACTGTAAACCGACTGCAAACTATTTGTTCAGACACTCAAGGCTGGATAAACAGCTAGGCAAAGCTAAGAAATGCCCCAGGTTCACTTTGTCTCTCGGAGTCAGTAAATTGTGTTTAAAATTAAAGCAAAAATATTTAATTACCCACAAATTAACACACATTCTGCTAAGAACAACTGGTTATTTACTGCATTCTTAGGTGGAATATATTGTTATTATGTATAACCTGTGTATAGCTAATGCAGCTGACTGACCCTATATAAGGAGCAGGAAAAATAGGCTGCCATTAGGGACTGTTTCAGTGTAATTATCCAAGTTAGTCTATATGCTTATTGTGTACACCTTTATTTCTAAAATGTAAGGCTCCTTTAAAAAAAATCCAATTCACTGGTCATTATTTTCACACACAATTTCAAGCTTGTGAGACAAACACAAGCAGGTAATTCAAAGTGTCATAAAAAATGACCTGTGGTGTCTATTTTTTGAAGAACACCATAGGAGAGACAGAAAATGCTTCCCGTCATGGTTTTGTTTGTTTTTATGTTTTTAAATAACTAATAGTGGTAGTAAGTCATATCCATTCCATTCATTCTTACTGCAGACAGATACTCGCCAGTCGACATGCACGCTGATATTAATTTTGGTAGCAATATTGATCTGGAGGCCTGCACACAGTCATACATACAGCTGTCCGGTGGTGGGCTTACCAATCACCATAAGTCAGTGTCAAGCTGGGAACACCAGGGGTGGTGTGGGCACCCATCAAAAATTAATCAGAGAGATTTAATGCAGCCCTTGTCTCTGCTATTTCTGGACTTCACGCAGTCCTCACATGTATACACAGTCTTGATATTGTATCATACAGTCCGGCTAGAAAAAGGGCTCCTCTTTTGAAGAAAAATCTAATGTGAATTAAGTTTTATAGTGGGATTACATGTGGCCAAAAACTGATTTCTGAAAGCATAAAGGGTTCTGCACCAGCAATGACATAGATTTATTAAGAGGACAGCTGCTTTACATCTGTTTGAAGTTTTCCTACTTGCTTGCTGCTCCTTTGTTTTATCCTCTATGTTCTCTTTCTGTCTCTTAAGCTGGGGAAAGCTCTTTGACTACATTCCATGATTATCATACAGATAGGATCATATCCCATTGATTTTATGCAGATGATCACCTTTCTGTGTATGCAGGGCTGACGGTGGTAGTAATTTACAGAAGAAAATCAATTACCCTTTTCGTCTGCAGGAGTAATTGTTTATTATTTTGCTATTAGACAAACTGTGTTGATCAATGTTATGGAAGGATTGCCCATGAATATTATCAACATAAATAGATTTGCCTTCGACATTAGTACTAGTTTTCCTTTAATGACCTGTACAATGTCAAACCAATGCCACAGGCTGAGATTTAGCCGCTAACTATGTGATGGATTCATATGTGTGAGCCTGTGTGTTCACTGTGTGCTCACGTTCTCCGTTTCTTGGTCTAAATAAGTCTCAGATTTTAAAAAGGACTGTTAAACATTCTGAAACCATTTGTAGGCCTTAAATTGATCTCTTTGTTCAGGGATATATTGTGTTATCAGCTGTTTGATAAAATCATGAAACAACTGTATTCAAAATACTAAGCACAGGATCCTGTTGTTTCACAAATCTGGTGTTGATGTGAATAGTCATTGGTTCCCTTGGCTCTGTCCACAGGCTCTCTGCCTGCATATGTGTGGATTGATCTAGACACAAACTAATCACTATTACTCACTGAAGTAATTGGCCCAGCCCAGATCACAGAGTAGCAACCGATCGACTGGTCCAGGGATCAATTCTTTGATCAGAGGAGGTGGGAGCAGAAAGAAGGGACGCAGAGGCAGGAGGAGGAATGTTTTCTAATGTGGCAGATCAATCTGGCTGAACGGCGCAGTTTCTGGGTGTGTTCTAGTCCACCTATCACATTCAAAATGGTAACCATGTTAACTTTGCAACTTAACTGCATTTCATCAGCTGCAGTGTGCAGCATGCAGAATTCAGAGGTCAGAATCACAAGTCTATCTGAGATTGCATGGTGACATCTTCTGCAACCAACAATCTACTTCTCAGGTTGAACACAAATGTCATAGATTAAGGAAATTAAAAATGCAAACTGTCTTAAAGTTAAACCAATATCTTGGAAATCGAAGATAGACGTACGTATCAAACAGATAATATTAGAGTAATCAGGAGCAGGCAACAGAGACTGAGCTGATTGGTGTTTCACCATATCTGCTTCCAAATTGGTGTTTATAAAAAAGCTGTACAATTTACCTTGACTCACTTATGAAAATCTACATGACCCAAATGTTTGCAGACAGCCCAATAATTTAAATTCAAATTCCAGAGTATTAATTTTCTTATTAAATTATTAGTTGATGTTGACATATTTTGCTTTTTTATCTTCATAAAAACAAAATAGAAGTACATTAATCAAGAATAACAATTAGAAACAAGATCATCATTAGCTTCATTGACTGTATATACAACATAATGTTTGCAGTGCTGTTCAAAGGCATGCCTCTATCAGCTTTAGTAAGAGTCACTTTCATTTTTAAATGTAAGATGATATATGGATTTCAAAGATAAAGCCCATTATTGCCATGGTATTGTCCGTTCCTTTTGTGAATTATAACTACACTATAAAGTGAAAACAAACAAACATGCAGAGACCAGGAGAGAAATGTGGTTCCTTTACTGCAATTGCTGGTGACCGAGCAACTCTGATAACGCAAAAAAGCACCGGGATAACACTCCTAACATTTGGCCTCAGTCGCTGCATTCCCCTGATCCGCCTATTTCATGGGCAGAGCAGGTGGTCCTAATATTTCATGCGTTCAATGTGTTTGCAACCCTTATCCCCCCCACTCTGGCCTCTTGTTTATTCCTCATCCCACGAGAGCCCATTTCTCTTTCATTCGTGCTGGTCCTGCTTTTAGGAGGTTCCTGCTCGGCCAGACAGAACGCTGAGCACAGTTCCGGAGCGCTGGCCTCTTCTCACCATTCTCATCTCAGCGTCTCCCCTTGACGCTGCTCCTGTCTCGCTTTCTCCTCAACTCCATCTCCTTCTACCGCCCTTCTCCCCCCTTTCTTCTTTCCTCTTTCTTATCCTTCTCTTGTCCCTTTTCTCCTTCCCTCTTTCTTTCCCTCTCACTGTGGTTGTTGATTGGGTGTCTGAGTGCTTGTGGCAGCTGTGTGTTGTGTGTAATAGAGCAGAGAGGCTAGTCTGAATACAGCGATGGGAGAATTTGTTTATGTGAGAGATGCATAGATGGAGACAGGTCTCCAGACGCTGCGGGCTCTCTCTTGCTGTCATCCCGCATTCAGGCCCTGACAGGAGATCTGAGATGGCCAAATATGCTAGACGCTCTCCCCAAATCCCCAAGCTGCACCCCGCAATCCAACCGATGTGTGCTTGTGTTTATTCAGATTTGACAGAATGATTCTGTGTGTGAATGTGTGTATGTGAAGTGTGGTCATGTGTTTCTAGGATGGCATGCTTGATCAGATTCCCCTGCCACAGGCTCGGTCCAGAGTCCATTACCACTGAGCGACAGAGGGGAAAAAGTCTACCAGCTATTCTCTTTTTATCCCATCCCAGTGATCTCTTTCTCTTTCTGATATGTTAAGGCTGTTCAGCCGTGCAAAGATTCAGCATCCATTGCTTCTCTGAGATACACATCCCGCTCAAACAGCTCATTTAGTATTTTCATTCCTCTCTTTTTGCTGCACTTGTAGTTGCATTTGTATCTCATGTTTGCAGCAGTTTGTCCAAGTTAGACTTGTCACTTCACCCTTGCATCTTCAGGGACTCTTTGCTTTGTCTTTGTGTCACCATGATATGTTACAATTTGTTATTTAAGTCAAGTGTTTAAATTGAATAACCCCTGCGTTTTGGTTCATACAGCGGTTACTTTGCTCACTGAAGGACTATAATGCAGGGGTCCACTGTTTGGTCTGGCACAGCCCTGACTGTGGCACTCTTCTACCTAAATGAAGACAAACTCATGTATTGGAATAATATGCTTAGAGGAAAGACTCTAAACCACAATTAATGAAGACTGAACCTGAAGTGGCTCTTTGGCTGTAAGGCTGTTGTTGCCATTAGAATCTATGCTTCCATCGATGCAGCTTGACTAAAACGCAAAGGCTGCATTCTGAGAGCAACCCGACTCGGCATGTTGTGGCCTTTTAACTACCTTCAGCAATTTGATGCTCCTTAATTATCCCCCCCCCCGCCGCCTTGCTGCCATCTTTCCGCTCAGCTGCAGAAACGGTGCGTTTGCTTACCAGCTCTGCCTTGCCTAAGTGTTCGCCTGCATGTAAATTAATCTTGATTCACTTTCCCCTGCCCTGCTGAGTGCTACAAATTACCCTATAGCAACGAAACAGCACAAGTGAAAAAAGCCAAATCGCTGCACTTGATAGGCTGTTGCTCCTGTGCTTTATGCCATTACATTAGGGCTACATAATGAATGCTCTCTTGTGAAAAGTAGTGTGTTGTAGCTTTTTAATTCATCATGAATAGGGAATGTTTGTGCATCTCTCTCACTGTGTCTGCCTGCTTGTGTTTCTCCGGAAGAAGCTTTAATAAGGGGTGGAGGGGGTGGGGTGCTTGCTGGGTAGCCACTAAGCGTACATTCACTCACATTGCCCCCCACACCTCACGTCAGCATCCATCATTCCATTTACAGGAGCTTGACAAAATTAGATGCCTTTGTGCCGTAGTCGCTCTAATTGGCCGAGGAAGAGAAACAGGCTTTTGACACAAACACAGGCAACACATTCACTTACCACAGCACTTGTCTCTCTGTGGCTGTTAATGTGGAGGAGGTTTAGGTTTTAATTCACCAGAACAGAATTGGCTTCAGCTTGAGTGCTTCGTTTTCTGCCCTGACGGCTCTTCACAAATTTCCCTGCCGTCTTTTATTGCTTTTAAACCTCAGTTTTATGGGGGGGTTTTCTGATGGATGTTCACTGTACTCTACTTAGTTTCTTATGAATGTGTCCCTTAAGAAGTCACTCTTTGTTCTGTCGTCTTGAACAAAAGTAATTTTTATTTGCTGTGTTTGATCTTTGCATATTAGTCAAATATTTTGCTGCATATGATATAACCTTGACTATTGACAAAGCAAGGACACTCACTGTGGGTATGCTCTTGTGTGTGTGTGTGTGTGTGTGTGTGTGTGTGTGTGTGTGTGTGTGTGTGTGTGTGTGCATTTGTGCATTTGTGTGTGTAAATCAATGACAGCGAATGGGAGGAACCCCTCTACAAACCCTCATCTTTCATCCTGAATAACCGATATCATAAACAGACGCTACTCATCAATCTCACCTGTGTTCCCGATACAAAGATGGGAGGCAGGCCTATTTCCCTCTCTTTCTGCAGACCTGATGACATTTACTAAATTGCTCTGTGTGTATTTGTGTATATATCTATATGTGTATATAGATATATACAGTAATTGCACAGAGCACTGTGGTTGTGAGTGTGTGGTTATGTGAGTGTGCGGTGTGTTTTCGTCCTTGGCAACATTTGTGGAAACTTGATGCTGTCTCTTCGTGTTTCACTATTATTGTAGATCAGTTTAAGTTGAGCGGACAGTTTTGGTAAGTGAGCTTTGCCTTTTTATTGGTGGTGTTGGAAACCCTGCAGCTTTGTAAGCGTCCACAGAGGGGCAGTGCAGCAATTTGCAGCTGCTGTGGACCAGGAGAGAAAATAAAATAAAAGTGGGGATAAATCAGCAAAACCAGCACACATGAAGAAGAGGTAAAGATTGAATTATGTTTAATGATGTCATTTGGAGAGGAGTATGCTATATTATAACAAATGATAAAAGCGTGTTTTAATGAGTAGTCATAAAGACTCGGTAGACAGTCCAATTCAATAGGCCTCTTAGCTTGCAAGGTTCCTCAGGGCTGAAAAAGATCAAAGTGACTTTGGGACAATTATTGCATGTGTGTTTATTATTACTCCAACTCCATGCCAAATTGAGTGTGTTGTAAGCGTGTGTGTGTGTGTAGCCCAAGGTCATGGTAAACATTGTACATCTCTAGCCTTAGGCAATAGTGATAATGCTTGGATAAATAATAGATGAAGTATATAAATCTATTACCAGAACAAGGCCGATAAAGACATTTATCCCTCTGAAAGGGGGATTACCAAACAGACACACTGTGTGTCTGAGTGCATGAATTCAACTGTCTGTTTTATATTTTGAAGCAGACAGGACAGATAAACCGATTTTCAAAAATCACAGCACACTTGAAATGCCCACAACATGCCTTCAAGCTTTATTAATGCTCCTCTTTGATAAAACATTTTTTGGTTAGTTTTAACTAAAATAAAAAAAAGAAGAAAGTTTGATTGTGATTAAAAGACTCTTTTACTGAAATGTTTCAGGTTTAAATGGTGCTTAACGAAGTGTTTTTGTGCCAACTGTTCCTTTCTGAACTAAAACTAAACAAAGTTCCCACCAACTGCAAAGCAAAGAGTGCCACAACAATTAGTTGGTAACAATTAAATATCATTATGTTATAATTAATCTGCACACAATTCATTAAATACTAATTCCATATGAAAATTGGGGGGAGAAGAATGCCATCAATACGCTGCTTTAATCAACATGTGATTGACAGCATGCTGAAATAGGAAGTTTCTGAATAGGATGAGACACCCTCTCTCTCGCTCTCTCTGTATGTGTGTGCTTGTCAGTGAGTGCAAAGTGGATCATCTTAAGTGTGTAAAGAAAAACTCCCCTCTGTCTGTTGATGGTAATTAAGTTCCCTCCCTGTGGGGTTGCTGCTGTGGCCAGGTTGGAGGAGACGGGTGGGAGGCATGATCTTGCTAATTGTTGTACATGAGAGCCTGTTTTGGCTCCTGTGTATGTTCATGAACTGTGAAACTGAATGGAACCATATGACTACAGGTCACACCCTGAGTGCCGTTGCTAAGATACAGCATCTGAAGCATCATGGAGGGGTGGTACTTGGGTACTCCATCTTCAGCCCCCCCCCCCCCCCCCCCCTCACAACCTCGATCCTGCTTCCTCCCCCCATGTCCTCCCTGTGCCACCTCCCCCTGGGGTTTGGCTGAATGGGCTGGGCTGACAGGGGCTGAATGGTTTGGGGTGACAGGGGGTGGTGTCCTATTTGTCCCTAAATGCTTCTCTATAGACCCCTGATAATAGACTGGCTGCCTGTTCCCCTCCCCGCCTGCCCCACCAAACCTCCGCTGCTTCATCCACCACCTTCACCCACTCTGTCTCTGTCTCCTTGTCTCATTGTCTCCCCCCTCATCCTCTCTGTCTCGTTTTCCTCCCTATCATGTCTCCTTCTCTTTCTATCTTTTTCTCTGTCTCTCTTTTTCTTTTATCTTCCTGCTGCTTCACTTCTTCAGGCATGGCGATGTTGGGCTCAGTTATTCGCTGCTGTTTGTTATATTGCTGGCGCTCAAGTGTTGGTGGTGTACAGGGAGAGGGTCAGCGCCTATTATTCACCTCTCCAGCTCCTCTACATTGTCCGGCCACTCCAGCTCTGTCAGCGTTACTTGGAGCTTCTTTTGATGCTGCTGGTCTTTCATGCTTTGTTTGGGGACATAGCTGAGGATATCTTTTGATGACTACGGGCCTGTTAGTCAAGCTGTATGGTAAATGAGAGCAAGCAAGGAAGGGTCTTTTAAAAGATTCATCTGTGAGATGAAAAAATACAGCAATGAAAGCGATGCAAAAATAAAAAGGGGGAAAAAAACAACCTACAATGATCGAGTGTCTTTCTGTATTCACCACACAGTCAAAAGGATAGTACACTGAAGAGGTCACCGCCTGCATCTGGATCACCATCTGCTTAGTGACTGCATCACTGTGCTTTCACAGTGGGGGAAAAAATTCTGTTTACTAATTTGAATGTGCATCCTTGATTTTGTGCAAGTCTGTATGTATTTGTGTTTATAAGTATGTGTGTATCTATGTGTGAGCTTGCATGCCTGTATTAGGGGTCAGGAGTGAAGATGTTATCCTCTGGTCATTCATCACAAGCATGACACACTCTCCCCTGCACTCTGGTACGCAGAGGCAATGTTTTATAAAAGAATAACACGTCAGCGGGCACCCACCGGCCATCCATTACCACCCTGTGCAACCTGCAAAGACGTAAAATGGACCCATAGATTTCATGCATTTTCCTGGGTGCAATACTTGTTTGGTACATATGGAAAACCACTCACTGTCCTATATGTTCATTAACTTGTAAGATAATTAACTGATCTGTAAAAAAATGTCGGGGTTGTATTGTCCTGCAAAGACAAACTAAACAAAGGAATAGATGGACCAAAGAAAAGTTGATTTAAAGGTCCTGAGGAGACCTTAAAAGCATTTAGTGCTGGAGTGAAAATGTCTTGATCTTCTCTCTTACTAGACAAATACACACACACTCACACACGACTTGCTCTTACACCCTGTACAAGGCTCATCACTCATCTTGCTGACAGCTGCTGCTACTGTTACTACTTCTATATTTGTATTCACACAAATGTTCAAATTGCCATCATGTTTAATAGCAAATAATGTAAACAAACCGACTGTGTAAACATTTTGGAAGGCACGTTGTATTTAGCTCCAAATTCACCAAATTGTGGTGAAATATATTATGTTCAGCCTCAAAAGTAAAACCAATAACAGACTTAGTAAAAAACATTGCATGACAAAACAACAGCTGTGTTGTCATGCAATGTTCTGCTGGGAAACCTGGTCACCTGGATGTTACTATATTAGGAAAGTGGTGTATCGTTTTTGTGTAATACATTATTGATTAAAAAATACTAATCCAATAGAGCAGTTGGGAAAATGCCTTTGTGCAAGACAAAGAAAGACACAAACATGTTTCAGGCAGACAGCACACAATTGAAATTATTGATTTATTACATTAACACTGTTACAGCTGGCCCAAAAGGCCACAACA
Source organism: Oreochromis niloticus (assembly GCF_001858045.2). Classification (NCBI taxonomy): domain Eukaryota; kingdom Metazoa; phylum Chordata; class Actinopteri; order Cichliformes; family Cichlidae; genus Oreochromis; species Oreochromis niloticus. The sequence goes on from NC_031977.2 coordinate 24,955,609, forward strand.
CAAGGCAAAACACAACACCAGTTTAGTCTCTAATCAGCATCATTTATTAGCAAAATCATGCAACAAATAAGGGGTCCAATGTGATGGCTAGGTGCAAGGCAGGGGAAGAGAGTGAGGATAAGGACACTGAAACAGACCTCGGTCCATGTACTTCACAGATAACCTGACCTGTAGTGACATTTAGTTTAACATACATATATTTTTTTTATCCCCATACAAACCAACCATGAAAAAAAACAAAAATGTCCCTTTGGTTGTTTCTTGACTGGTAACGGCTGTCATTGTTCAGCTGTGTACCCAAATGCAGGATTCAGGAAACAGGAATCCATTTTTTGTAAAAATCAGCTTTATTTTTATTCTGGAATACAAATAGTTCAAAACATTTGCAGACTAGAGAATCCGAACACCAGAAACACAGGACAAGGTAACACACAGCTATGAGAAACGAATGACAAGGGGAGACTCAGAGAATATGTACAAATCTAGAAAAGAAGACAAACGACGTAAAATCTAACACAAGACACAGAGAAAACAATTATCAGCATACAACAGGAAGAGGGGCACAACTGAAATATGGAAACAAGACTAACCTGACACAGCTAAACCTGGAGACAAGAAACAGACAAACATAGACAAGACTATAAAGAAAAAACATACAGATGAGACTAGAACAGAATGAAATACAAACGAGAGCTAACTAAATATTACAGAGACTCACCCTAAACATAACCAAGATCTAAGACTTAGACTGCAAACTAAAAGCAGAGACCACTGGAAGATATAAATGACATAACGGAAAAATATGTGTTGCAACCAAGAAAATGTCTGCCTTATAACCTACGTAACTCACAAAATGATTATTTAAAGATCAACAATGTCAAAACCATCAAAAAACATCACATCATCAATAGTGGCTTTATAGTGTATCGGAAAGATTGCTGGTTTCATTCCAGGCAGAGACACAAATCCCTTTCAGGGTTGTGTTAGGAAGGGCACCCTGTAAACTCAGCCAAATCCAACGTGCATGGTTACCTGCTATGATGATCCCCTGTGACAAGTGACCAGCCAAAAGTAGCTTTACACATCAGTTTGTAAGCTGGTGTGTGGGCATGGTTATCTTTGAGTATAATGTATGAGAAAAACCTTTCCACGTTATAAGGAAAAAGTCAGTCATCTCCTCAAAGCCGGGACAGGAAGAAACCTCAGTCAAAATGAGGTTTCTTCCATCTATGACTGGGAGGGGAAACAGGAAAAGGAAGAAAGGAAAGAAAAGCACTTTAATGGCTCCATCTTCAGACTTGATATCAATCAATTTTCTTTTCCACCAGAAAGCAAGGCAAATGCTAAGCCATTCCTATAAAGGTTTGAGTCACACAGTAAAGCACATTACTTTCTGTTTCTCAGACTTCAGTAATGCAAGTTGTATGTTTTGTTGGTGATGTAAACAATTACAAACATCTCTACTGTTAAATACAAGTCTTTAAAGGCTGTTTGATATACAGCTATGAAAAAGAAACTACACCGTCTTTCATTCCTAAGGTTTTAGATATCAGTACAAAATTTAAAAAATGAAAAACTATGGTTGGTTTGGAAGGTTTGCAATTAGAAAGCCTCGTTTTTGAAAAAGAACTAAGTGGCATGAACAAGCCACAAGACCTGGAATCGTGTCCTTTGGACTGATGAGACCAAAGTGGACCAAAGTACACAGAACCACAAGTGAAACCACAACCAAAACGCAAACATAGCAGCACAGTAGAGTAGGAGATTTGGGTTTGTTTTGTAGCCACAGGACCTGAGCACCTTGCAGTCATTGAGTCAACCATGAATTATTCTGTACACCAAAGTATTCTAGAATGCTCAATAGGACAGTTGTCCCAAGCACAGCAGCAAATCTAAAACAGAATGGCTGAAAAAGAAAATAGTCAAGGTGTTGCAATGGCCCAGTCATAGTCCAGACCTCAAACCAACTCCAATACCTTGGTGAGAGCTTAAGGGAGCTGTGCATAAATGAATGCCCACAAATCTCAATGAACTGAACACAAGTTGTAAAGAAGAATGGGCCAAAATTTCTCCACAATGGTGTGAAAGACTGAAAACGTCATGCAGAACAATTACTTCAAGTTATTGCTGCTAAAAGTGGCTCCACAAGCCATTTAATCATTACTGTACTTAGTTTTGATACATTTTTTCTGCATTTTTAGGGGCTTTTTTGGTAACGTTTTTTAATAAATAATGGCATGGTGTAATAAGACCTGGAAAGCAGCAGATAGTTTTTTACGATGTTCTGATATATCAAATCGTAGGATTGAAGGAGAATGTGCTTTACTTTTAACATTATTGTTTTTTAAATTTTAGCAGGCTTTAGTTTTGTATTTTTCTTTTTTGGGTAGATTTCATTTCCTTTTGTTTGCATTTGCATTGCAGTTTGTGCCTTTGGGCCATCAGTATTTTGTATGTGACAGCTTGTGCTGTGTAAGACAGAACAAGTTGAGGACGATTTGAGTTATAGAGCTCTTAGACCAGTTTATGAGGACTATTATCTCTCAGTTAGTTTCAGTTTTATGTGCATTTTCTCTGGGCTGGCCTGGAACCATCAATTTAATGCTTTCATAAAGCAAGGTTAGATAGCACTGAATCAAACAGAACACTCGCTGACACTCTCCTCTGCTTTAGAGCTAAAGTCACAAAGAGGAGTCGAGAGAAGAAGATGAGGAGAGGCGATGAAAGGTGGAGAGACAGTTTTATGATGTCTTTTTAAAGCCAATTTACAATAAAAGTTTTGTTTCTAGCTGCAATAACAATTGAAAATGTAGTCACACGCTGAATCCCAAACAAATATTTTTCCCCTTGTCCCTTTGAGTGTCTGTTGCACGGACACTTTATTGTCTGACATGACTCTGTGTTCATGCATCAGACAGGCTTATGTGTTTTGTGGGGCAACCATTTCTGTGGTGCTTATTGCCTGTTTTATAGCAGGCCATTCCTTTCCTGATGTTGGTCTATCACCTGCTGTTTCCTGTCAGCAGTCAGAAAGACAAAGACTTTGTAGTTAGTCCAAACATGTACGCGCTATTCACTCGAAAACAAATAACAAGCAGGGATCGTTACGGGTTGAAACTGAGTATAGTGCTTATGGACACCACAGAGTTTTTCAAGCAGGCATTCAATAAGAGTCTGATTCCATTTCAGCTCATTTATGAGTTGTGCGTGTGACTCTGTGTATTTGTGTGTAATCCATCTACTCTAGTGTGACAACTTAATTTTCAATGCTGGTGGAAGCACAGCAGGCAGAGGAGAGGGAATGGATGGGGAAAAGAGGAAAAGGAGAAATGAAGAAAGAGTTGAAAGAAATGCTAAAGGTAGTTGTTACGATTTTGTTGCTTTGTTGGTGTGAGCTGTGAGTCTGAGAACGCCGTGCCAGCACTCTCTGACAGGGAAGAGGAGATCTATCATTTGTCAGTGGTACCTTAACCCTGACAGAACCCGAATGTGAGAATCCCCCTGACACACACACACACACACAAACACAGATGTACCCTGATGTGTTGACTGCGTCTGTGTTGTGACAGGCATGGTGGAGCAGGCTGCGGGGTCTTTTGTCTGGCTTTGACGAGCATGTCATTAGCAGAGACGAGGAGAGACACAGGGCCTCATCAGTATTTAAATAGTCTGACATCTCTGCCACCACATTTCTGCAGGGGCTTGCTGCTACCCACTTCCATTTTTCCAGCTCCCTTCTTTTTCCTCCCGTCCTTTTCCTTAACTTCCATCCATCCATCGCCTTCTTTCACTGCTGTTCTGTCAATTGCATTTTCTTGTCTTTAGATCAGCGACTGGGAGACTTATTCACTTTCTTTTCTTTGTTTTGTCTCAGTGTGTGTTGGGATTTGTCACAGAGTGTTACCTGCTGTGTCTGACTACCTGGTGTAAAGTATTAGATTCTCTTTACTTTGGCTGCGCCCAGTGAGTTTTGGCTCTTGTGAAATGTAGTCTGTCACCATGCAAAAGTCTAAAAATGAATTCAGGATTGTCTAAAAATTTTCTGCTAATATTCCATAGAAAGTGTGTGTTTTTTCTGTGCTTCTACTTTGCAGATGGAGCTCTCGTCGCAGCATCTGAACGATACTGACAGTCGTGCTCACGTATAAACTACTTATTACAGCCGTGAGTGCAAAGGAGTACTCAAATCTACAGGAGAAAGGAAAAAAAGAGCACAAGTCAGGACTGGCTTAATTGTGACTCTGATTTGAATGAAAAAGCACCTTTATAAAAGGGCCATTGGAGGCTGAGAGGTAAAAGGTTTTACCTTTAACAAGAGCTGCACTAAAACAACTCTGAACCTGAAGAGGTGCGCTCTCAAACGCATGTATAAAGCCTTTTGTACGTGTCTGCTTTGAATGTGCGCACCACACACAAACACACACACACCGGGGTGATTTATTCCAAGCACAGGGCAGGTAAATTGAAGCAGGCCTTTCAGGTTGGTTTTCAGCTCCAGGTCTAATGAGAGCAGCGTTTCCCGTCTCTCCAAACAATGCGCTCCTGTCTCTTAAGAGCCCTTCCACCCGCCTGCAGCCTAGCCACTCTACATTAGATCTGTGGCCTGCAGCAGCCACTACAGTGAAAGGCCTCAGGCTCTGAAATGGCTGTTTGATTCTCTCCCTGCTTTGCCTCTAAATGAATGATTTATTGGCTGTCAATGAGGAGGCCAAGCATAATGGACAAAAGCAGCACTGCAGAGCCCCAGTCAAGAGGATGTTGTTGTGGATGTTCTCTTTGAGGATCTCCCTGCCTCAGTCTGAAACTGTAATGAAGAGTAAACAACCTTGCTACTGCTAGACCAAAGGTAGTTGGGCGGCATTAGGAAGTGTATGACTTCAAGTTGAATGTTGACATCTTGCACCTTTAACTCTGATAGAAACATTTTTCAAAAAGAATTAATTCAGATTTAAAGAACGGGCTCAGGAAATGTTATTCATCGTCACAGTCCTGGAGTAGTGTTTCTTCTTAAACTGCCACCAGTTGGGTAACATTTTTTATTGTTATCTTACGCCATTTGGCCCACAATTTGAGTTAAAATTTCAGTTTTTATGTCTCAAATGGTTCTTTATAAATACCGTAGGTTTCGAAGCTACAGATGCGGTGCATTGTAGGCTATCAGATACAGCATTGGCTCCTTCTGTTACCACAGGGCTTCAATCAATTAACACTGCTGAGTAACCTACCACACACACTGTGACTAGAGTGGCCACAGGCGGCAATGGAGACGTGTTATTTAAAATCCCCACTGCTTTTGTTCCCGTAAAAGGGGACATTAACACCCGCTCGTCCTTTGGCCTCTGCTTGTCATCCAAACGGCTAATTTCTGCAGATCCCTCTAATCTCCCAGGAGAGACGGCGGGGCTCAGAGCCAGCAGGGACGAGGGCCTCAGAGGCTGGCCGCAAGAATAGAGAGTCAATGGGTGCTTTTAGAATTGACGTTCTAAAACGTGCCTTTGTTTGCATCATGCTCCCTGGTGTCCCGCCTTTCTGCAGTTCTAATGATAAGTGACAGGCCATTAATTGAAGCTCTTTAGGAAGCCATCATCAGACACACGTCTGATCCTTCCCCACTGAGGCCAGGAGAGCAGCATTGTAGGGTGGTAGATGAGGAAGTTGTTGGCTTAGGTAGTTTAATGTCTTTGGTTTTATTGGTGCTAGTAAATCAGTTGTTATAAAGGAGAGAAAAAACAAGGATATTATTGGCTGTAAAATACTCTTATTTCTCTTCTGCCTAACAACTGATTGCTTGTTTGAGCGAGCAAAAGTGGATCAATTAGAATTTAATTTCTGTAATTTAAAAAATGTGATGCTTAATGCAAGCCGCGTGTATAATGGTCTATTTTAAAAGACCCATTGCCACAAATCAAGGACGCCTTTAAGTAATGCTGCAGTAAAACTTTTATTTGTTTTCGTGATTGCTTCTTTCTTCTTCTTCTTCTTCTTTACTAAACAAAGTGAAAAGTCTTGTCTCGTGTCAAGGTCTTTTGTTGTTTTAATGAATTTTGAAAGAAACAAGAAAATAGAGAATTAGTAAAGATGTAAATACTCCCTTATGCTGTGCAGCAGGCCAGAACTACCTCGTGTTCCGCCGTCTTTACTTTCAGACATAATATATTACATTCATAAAACACTGTGTGGAGCCATCAACTGTTTTTATTTTGTTTCGAGTGTGCACTGCCACTATGAACTTCAGTCTTCAGCCTCTCAACATGACATTCTTCAGAACAAATAAACAACAGGAGCGTTTCACGCTGTAGCGGTGGCCTACAGTAATTTGGGCAAATGCTTCTACTGCTGATGTAGAGATGATAAAAAAAATATTCCTTATATAGTCTTACCGAGCTCATGATATGAATATAAGAAGAGGAACATTGCAAAGTAATTGTCTACATATCGTGATAAAAACATTAATTTAAGGGCACCACATGCACCACAAGTAATACTAGAACTGGGATTCAGAGGGAAGACAAGAGAACATAACAAGATGTTTCATGTCAGCTTCTTTATTCTTCTCCCGTGGATCCGTTAGCTGCTGTAAAGCGTAAGCTAACTCAGCTTTGCAATTGAATCTTGTCATTTTTTGTGTCTCTGAGCAGAGGACAAGCATAAAAAAATATCTTAATAAATTAAAAGTACTGTAAATACACACAAAATATGTTATCACCATAATACCTTAGACACATTAGGTTCTGTTGGTTGGTTCTTTGCATTTCTTTGCCCACAAAGAAAAACAACAGGAATATAAACCATGTGGGAATTAGAGTACAGAATAAATGTCAAACATTATAAAACATTATATTAAATACAGACTGATTCAAATAATTGCAAACAAAATCTTTTTTTTTTTTTAAATCCACCTTACAAACAAAAAAGGACCAATCTCACCTCCTATTTGATCATGTCATAATCTACAAGGTCAAAACCATCACTGGCCAAAAGAAGAACTGAAACCTCATTGAATTTATTCTACATCCCCAAGTCCAGTCATCCAGCTACAGTTCATTCCCCCCTAACCAATTTACCATCTGTGCATCTCTCCATCTTCTCCCTAAAACAGGGAAGGAAACAGTTGTCGCTGTTTGGGTTTTAGGGCTAAATGATGTTGCTAATCGCCTGCTTTTAGTGGAGCTGATTTATGGATGGGACATGAATTGTTATAGGCTGACTTATATATATGTGTGTGTGTTTGGGTAGGTGTCAGAGAGGCAGCCTGTGCGATAGGCTAAATAGTCCTATTATTTATTGTCTCAGAGCGGCCTCTCTGAACGGAAGAGCGGCTCTCCAAATTGAAATATAGCTGAGTTTACCCTTCTGATTACCGCAGTAGTTTACTCCCAGAGCCCAAGGAGATCATTAAACAATGGCCGCCACCAGCAACTCAGCACCCCATTATGGCCCAGGATAAATGCTCAGACTGAGACATAGCTAACCCGGCTGACGGACAATAAGTGTGCCTCTAAGGCATCATTTTTCCCCTTAAAACTGCAGCAGTTGTTGCCTCAACCCAAGCTGGCATCACAACAGCAATGTGGCTTGACGGATATAGATTTCTACCAGAAAGATTCATTGTTTTCTAGATGAGAAAAGGCACTCTATATCCAGCTAATGCGAGGCGTTATTCTGAGAGTAAACCGGCCAGCTAATGTTGTGACAAGATCTGTAATTGGTTCAAAATTCTAACAAGATGATTAAAATATGGTAATGGATTATGAACAAACAATGAGCAACACATGAGTGCTTTACTGTCCTTATCATTGTCCAATGGAATGAGCTTAATAGATGCTATTGCAGTGAGCCACCAAGACCAGAGACTTGGCACTGAGGGAACTTGTAAAGTTAAAAAATGAAAACAATTATGTTGATGATGCAAAGCCTTCTTTTTGTGAGTATTATCAGGATAAAGCAGGAGCATTAAAGAGTTAAGAAAGCAGCAAGTGTGTCGATGTGAGGAAAAATAGGTTATCACAGTGGAACCACATCTCATTCCATCCCAGCCATCACCATCATCCAGCATTTCCACAATGACCTTTGCCGGCGTGATGATGGCTGGGGTTGCAGGCTGAGTCCTTCACACGCTGCTGCTCTGATTACTGCAACATCTGTAACATAAACAGTGGAGCAGGACATCAGCACAGCAGACCTAACAGCCATGACAATGAAGTGACAGTGTCAGCTCAAGACAAGATGACAATGATGTTTCTGTCTCACTGTGTTGATTATGCACCGTTCAGTGTGTCTCATGGAGCTCGAATCTGTTCTGAATAAATGGGGAATGAAGCTCCAGCGTACACCATGGCAGCTTTTTATGTCACAAAATTAAACCTTGACCTATGATTACTTCTATGATTAATAGGAACTGCACAAAAACATTTCTGAAAGGACCGTGGCGCTGGCTGGTTTATGCTGCAACATGTTACCCCGAGAGATGTCTGAGGCTTTATTAGAAATTAGTATGTATGTCGGTACACAAGTCAGCCAGGAACGGCTGGAGAATCATCACCAGTAATAATCAGCCTTATTCGATAATAGCAGGATAAGAGAAAAATAGGCTTGCATACTGCTGAAACTGGAGCTAATATGATGAGCTGGCTCTGGAGAGGAATAATATCGAACAGCTGAATGGATGGCAAAAGCTGCCCAAACAAAGACACTGTTTATGAAGTTTGTTGCCACCAGCTGCTAATGAAACTATATTTAAATCTTAATAATAAAAAATAGCTGGATGATCTATAATTGCTGTGCTGTTTAACATGCACACAGGTTTGTGAGGAAAAGGAGCAAGTTTCTTCTGTTGAGCGGCTCTACATTTCTCCCATGTAGCAGGCTGTTTTTGTGGCTGTTGTTGCTGTCTGTCCTAACACATTTACCTTAAGCCATCAGCACTCATTAAATGCCTGCTGGTGCAGGGAAACAAAAGGCTGCCCGGCGAGCCAATATGCGCCTCTGACACGTCAGCCAATCCCCAGACGGTCCGCAGAGCCTGGCTGCGCCACGGAATTCTCAAACATATTTTTCTAATTTATGGATGGATAATAAATCAACATTAAGGCTTGGACAACGAGTTATACATCAGAGGGAGATGGCTGCAAACTGGGCCACAATGCAGCAGAGGAGACCAGGCGCACATCTGCACTAAAGTCACGCTGTGTACGTGTGTCTGGGTGTGATTACATGTAAATATGTACGTCTCTTCCCTGCCAGACTCACTTTAATTTCAACCTTTAACTTGGTGGAGATGCAAACATTTTTTAATGTCACTGCTTAGAGGTGGCGAGTATGAATATTATGAATCGGGAATAAGACCATTAGGATTTACTACTGGAGGGATGATGCTTTAAATGCTTCATAAAATTTAACACTATGAAATATGCATGCGTTTGCATTTTAATGTCCATTTATTGGCCTTTCACTGACGTGGTAGGTCACTGCTGCTATGCTGGGCCTATAGCCCTGCATTTAGTAGCCAGGACTTGGAAAGGAAACTCATGTCCTACTGCCACACGAACATGAGTTTTCTTGAGTGTCATCAAGAAAGCATCATCATTTCGAAATGAAATTAGTTGCAGGTCTTTTACAAATACCCCTGGCATGCATCTGTAATCTGCCATAGCAGATTGGTGGCAGGGTTTAAGTATGATTTGATGTATTGTTTTTTTAAGCCTGTCAAAAATAACTAATATTATTAGTCTAGGTAAACATTTTTATTCAATATATTTTTTGATATAGACTTTAAAAGCTTAAAAGCAAGCCTATCTTGGTGATTAAATAGCTAATGACAGGAATTTCAGTGAAAATTATCCCTACAGTCGATGCAGTCGTTTCTTTAAACAGGGACAGGGTGCAAAAATATGTCCAGTATACAGACCGTTATCAGTACATAAAAGCTGGACTAGACATAGTTGACGTGTGAACACATTTTTGGACTTTACCTCCTTGACTTTCATGTCACCATCACAGTGCTGCTGGTAAGTTTGTTTGTTGCTGCTGGCACTCGCTTGCTGTTTTTGCTCTCACTCTGTTCAGCGTTTGATGTATCATGTGGATAAGCTAGAGCTCCACTCTAAAATTATTAGACCTAATCATTCATTAACCTCTATTACACTGATAGGAGGGTAAACTCAACGCCTGATTACATTCTCAGTATATGTGTGTACAAGTTGGTGTGTTTATGTCTGAGTGTGCATATATACATTATGTTTATGATGAACATGTAAGTGTGAGGGATGCAACTTATGGATTTCTCCACATACTGGACATGTCTTTATTGTTTTGGTTAACAAACTATTTCTGTGTGTGTGTGTGTGTGTGTGTGTGTGTGTGTGTGTGTGTGTGTGTGTGCATGCATGTGCAGTGGATAAGGTTTGTCATTCATTAGAGTGGAGCACAATCAGAGCTAAACTAGCCATGGCGGCCTGACTCATTATAAGCTGAAGGTTTATTTAAAATCTCACACTGCCTCATTCCCAATCCACTCACCGCCATATGCATACAGTAATTACACAAGTGAGGAGGAGGAGAAGGTTAGTGAGCTGCTGCTGTGTGTGAGAGAGAGAGGAAGAGAGAGAGCAAGCACACAAGCCTGTGTGTATGATTATTTTTCATTCCATGTTTCGCCTGAGTTCTGCCCCTATAACTGAGGATCTAATCAATCTGCCGGCTATTAAGTTTGTTAATTGATAATGCATACTAATTAGGCCTGGCTCCGTTACCACAGCGACGACGGGAAGGTGATTGTAGGCAGGAGTCCAAATGGACTTTTAAAGCAGAGAGCGTGAGGTGGAAGCCATCATGCCAGCACATATGCACACACATGCTCATGGACTGACCCCTGCAAGCTGCATAGATCTGTGAGAGCATTTGTGAAATGTTGTTATGAAAGAAATACTTTATTTCAGCCCATTTTTAAACATTTATTTCACAAAATATTTACAGAACAAACTGTTGTGGAGGAATTTGGATATACATATGGACTATTTTGGAGGAATTTTTTATGCCCACTTGTTGTTGTTGCTTCTAATCGGCTTCTTTTCATATTACCTTTACCTTATTTATCAGTTCCAACACCACACAGCAATGTTTATGTATGTCACCAAACTAGAGTTTTTTCATTGCATTTAAAAACCATTTAAAGGTTTATAACATGTACATACTATGTATTATCAATTATCAATATTTCATAGTATTATAAATTATTAATATTATTACTCAGAAAAACTAATCTTGTTATTTAGTTTAGGTCTCCATCAGCTTGCTTTTTATGTCTTTATCCATCACAGAGATAGATTTTATGACATATATAATACAATGTTATAGTATTTACTGTACAGATTCGCAATTTGTATAAAAACCAAATGATGATGCTTAAAGAGCATTTTGATTTTTAAAAAACATTTTTTATAATAGAATTATTAGTAGTCTCTTTTATACTACAATATTGCCACTTCTACTTAGGTGAAGCATCTTAATAATTCATCCGTCACTGTTAATGACTGATGTGTTACTACAGCACAAGAAGTGCATTTGTTAATCATTTATTACCAACAATATTCCAAATGTAATTACCAAATAAGGACAAACACCAGCCAAAGTTTTAAATTCAATCTGGCAACCCCAAATCTGTTCTTATTAATAGCTTTTGACTCATCTATAAATCACACCCAGGGAGTGATTAATTTAGAGTTAATAAAGTCGAGTTTAAAATTCATGTTAGAGGATATCTTTCAGTGGTTTCTGAAGACAGTCAATGCAAACATTGGAAAATAAATCAAATGTAAATTAAAGCTTATATTTAAAATTTTCATTATTTTGCAGACCACACTTGCACAGAAAAACAAAAACAAAGGTTCATGCAGCAGTAGTGTATGCAGGGTCCATGCGTGCTTTACTGTTTGCTTAGCTCACTGCCTCTCCATTTGTTTAGGTATCATTTTTGTGAATACGGTGTGAGCACACACTCAGACACAGGCACATGCACACATGCACACAAACCATTCATCACCTGCCCAAGACTCTGAATTATCTCTGCGCTTCAAGGTCAAGGAGATGCAGCAGGTAAATTGAAGTCTGAGAGGTCAGCAAGGTTTGATCTCTCTGTTCTACCCAATCCGAGAGATGAAGGCAGGAATAGACCGATGCTTTATTTGTTTAAATGTTGATGATTAGAGACATTTCCTTACTTAATCTTTAACAGGACTTACCTCTCTTCAGCCACTTCTAAGCCCATTTCCTCTGACCCTTGTCTCTTTCCACCACCCAACAGGAAGCAGTTTCTCACCTCTCCACATATTTCACACAGAATACAGCTCAAACACTTCTGCCTCATTGACACGATGAGTGTTTCCAGTGTGTGCGAAAGTTCAGCACACGCAATTACATTGTCTGATTTTCTGTTTGTAATCTGCTTGGTTGTTATTGTGCAGAGGAGGATATTACCCTCATTACCTCATGATGAAGAGCTCAGTAGATGGTCATATCACTGATTTATCCTGCCGGCTTTGTCTGTGTGACTGATGGCGTTGTACTCACAGGCCAATCCCTCATCAAACTGCACAGTCACTGACAGCTTAGGATTTATAAATGAAGCAAACATTTTCAGGACAATTGAATCACCTTCACAAAACACTTTAATTGAGTCATCTGTATCTTTTGACTTCCTGTTTTTTTTAATCTAAACATATCACAACTTTGTTAAAATGAATAAAACTCTGCTATGCCTCCAAATTTGTTTTACTTTGCATCTTTTTCTTGCTGCCTCTCATTACCTTCCTTTGCTCTGTGGATCTCCAAATGTGCATGTGTTGCACGTGTTGTGTGTGTGTGTGTGTGTGTGTGTGTGTGTGTGTGTGTGTGTGTGTGTGTGTGTGTGTGTGTGTGTAGTCACTGAGCACATGGCTGCATGCACGTGTTTATTTGTTTCTCTGGGAGCACTGCATGCATGGGTGTGTGTGTTGTGTGTGTGTTTGTGCATGCTCATATATGTGTGTGCGTGTGCGAGTGTGCTCGTATGGGGCAGAGCAGCCAGCTGGGTTGGAGGGGTAATAAAGAAGGAGAATCAATAGGCCATGCAGTAGAGCCAAGGTGCTGCCATTTATCACACCGCCTCCCTGACTTCCATCATTCATCATGCCCAATGAGGCAGCAAATAGGAAAATGACTATTTGTATCAAACACATCTGCACTCATCCACTGAGGTATTTTATTCCCATTAACTCAAAGAGTAGAATACGCCAGTTTCAGCTGCTGCTGCTGTTGTTGCTGCTGTTTGTGTGTGTGTGATTCTATTTGTTCAGGCTTGTAGTTGTAGATTCATTGGGAACACATTCATGGCTGCTGTTGTTTTTTCCCTGGGAAAAAAAGAAGAAAAAAACAAAACAAAACAGAATGTGTGCTGTGAGCCCTCCAATCCCTGAGTTGATGTGTTTAGTCTCTATCTCCCTGTCTTTCCCTCACTTGACTGTCTCCCTCCTATTATCCACATTCTTTCTTGTTTCAAAACCTTCCTCTTTCTGCACCCATGGAGTGATGGGGCGAATAATATCATGGCGCCGAGAAGCCATTACATTAAGCTTGCCTTTCATTTTCACCTATAAATTAGCAACGACACTGGTCTGCCCAGGGGTTGAGGTGTATATCTGTATGTGTGCATAGCCTGTAGTACTGTGGGGTGTAGAGGGGTGGACTGTGGTCATTATGGTCTAATATCCCATGAAATGGTGAAATTATTATGCAGCCTATTTTATGAGCTGCCTGTGAATATTAAAGAAGGATATTTTGTGTGCTATCCCTCACATAAATCATTGTGATTGGGTTTGTTTTTGGCCTGCGTTCGTCTCCCTCTTAGTAAAATAACAGTTGCAGTAATTCGGGGCCTTTGCTCTTCAAACTCAATCAAAATATTTCTTTCTTTGAATAAGCGGATGTTGGCCAACAACCTCAACGTGTAAACTCTTTAAGAGCTAAAAAACAACAACCATTGTTTACCCTTTTGGGAAGATTAAAAAACAAAATAATACTTGTGGAAATGTAAAGTTCAGCAACAAATTGTATCCACAACTATCTTTTTTAAGCCATTTATCCCAAAGCATCATAGTTCAAACATTAAAAGACAGCACTTCACTGAGAAATGTTAATGAGCTTGCTTTCTTCTTCTTCTTTTTTCTTTTACATTTCATGGACCAAACAATTAATTACAAAAACGTATTGGAAGGTTAATGGAAAATAAATACAATCTATAGTCGCAGCCCTTCATCAAAAACAAAAAACAATTCACGTCTACAATCATTTGCAAACATGTGCGCAGAAGGAAAAAGGGGGGGTAAGTGGCTGGCAACAACAGTACCTGCACGCATTAACCTGCCATTATTCTTGTAACAAAGTCTGGACTGTGAGAATGGACGCTGCACATAAACACAAGCATGCAGATATGCACAAAAGCATACTTTACATTGCAAGATAAGGGGCAATCTTCTTTGCTGCAGCTTTGAAGGAGAACGTAATGTACCAAGGTCACTTAACACATCTATCTCTCAGACATTCATCAGTGCTCTTAGCGTCCCTCTTTACTGCTTTCTGATATACGGCTCTCAGTGGGCTAAAGCCCTTACATGAGGACACACACTCCACCAGCACTATTACCAGCCAGGTGGATCCTTCATGTAATATTCAATCTAAAGTACACCACAGTGTTGGAGAGTCCCACTGACTAACTTCTATTTTTTTGTATTTACATTTTCAGTCACTTATAAAAGCAATGTTTATAATTATGTTAATGTGTGTGAAAAGGGTATTTCCTCTTTTTGTAGTGATTATTATATTTAATATTTGATATGCTCGAGGTGGACTGTGTAAGAGGCAACTAGGGTTAACATCATTACCTGCTCACAGCCTCATAATCATTACTGATTGGACAAATTTCTAAAATTACCTTCTTTATTACCAATTACATAGAACACTTAGCTTTCTCAATATCAATCAGCACACTGTGATAATGCATAATTAAGTCTCGCAGACCAATCTGGATGAATTATCTAATATAAACCTAATGACAAAATCAAAGGCTTCTTAATAAAACCCTTGAAGCCATATTGTTTGTTAACTGATGGAAACTGGAAAAGATAACTGTGGCCGATCTAATGCTTAATAAATCAGTGCAGAGGCATAAAGCAAATTCCTCCACAGACCACAAATACATAATCTTATGCACCCTATTGCTCTATTACAGCGCATTTATGTTGGATTAGATATCAAACCAAAACATTTTTTATAATATTTAAATACTATATATATATATATATATTTTACAAAATAAAGAATGCTTCAAAATTTCCCCTACAGAGAACCGTAAAGCTCATGCAACCACCTCAAACCCCGAGTGCTTCTGGAGCGCACAAGGAGACGTGACCGTGCCCTGCGCACCCCCACCCAGCTTCCTCTGGGAACTGAGGCAAAGTCACCGACCGCAAGGGGATGGCTTTCAGATTCATAAAATTCATAGAATTTTTCACAAATGGATGAACACAATTTCCTCCCAATTTCCTCATTATGCAAATATGCAAAATATCAAATCTAGACCAATTAGGGGCAGCCACAGCTTCAAATTTACCGGTTTAAGCCGTAATTGCAGAAACCCTCAAATAATTACGCGGCTAATTGGGAATATTTGTGACAGATACAACAAATTCTCCCCACAAATTACATTTCACCCGAGGAAACACCGCGCCCCTGTGAAATCCTATTGAGGTCTAATTTCTCTTACATAATGAAAGGAACTGAAAACTTGTTATCACATTTGAGCACTACGCAGCTTGGTAATGTGGAATGATCAAATAAATTAAACTGAAATTCATACATATTTCTCTAATCTCTTTCAAAGGCACTTTATTTGTATAGGAAATAACTCCAGGTCGTTCCACTATGAGTAATAAGAGACAGTTAGAGCGCAGGAGCACTAAGGAGAGGCAGGGTGCATGTAGGACGTTGTCATTTCCAGACGTGTGAGGGTAAATCACGCAGTCACCTTCAAAACTTCAGCAATTTTTACTGGAGTTTCTGCATCCGGGAGCCTCTGGTTTGTCTTCTGGCTACCTGGGGTTTATCGAGTCCTCGCAGGTGACCCCCTGTATCTGTGCGCGATACACACAAACAGGCTACACACTCATCCACGTCGACACACGTACACGGTCCATAAACGCCTGGAACTGAAATGGAGCCGGTCTATGTAAACAGGCAGTGCGCCCGCGGAGCGTAACTGCGCCTATTTGTCAGAAAGCCTCATAAATACGACCGCTTCTGATATCTCCATTTCTCCGCCCCGCCGGACATTGTATAAATGGGGAGCACAGATACAGAGAGCAAATACTCCAGTGTTTGTTTTTAAAATTATTTATCCATCCATTTTCTTAACCCCTTATCAATCTTAGGGTCACGACGGGGAGGCTGGAGCCTATCCCAGCTGACTTAGGGAGAAACGCAGAGTACAACCAGGACAGGTCTAAAAATAATTTGTAGAGACGTCAGAATAAATATGTATGTAAATCATTTGCATATTATAAATATTTAACCTGTTTCTAATACCCTGCATTTTGAACTTTATTGATAGCATTCAGAATTGTTTAGGAAAATATTGGCTTAATTATGAAAAAAAACTGCCGGAGAAATATTTATTCGATTAAATTTAAATATGTGATTTTACTTTGTAACCCCAGATCCTCCCACTGTGCAATTAATTTTAAATTAAATAAATATATTTTCATTAAAATGACCTATATGTTTTTAAAAAAAACTTTTAACAGAAAGCGTTGTCAGCCATAAATCCTAAAATTACAGGAGCCACGTTTTAAAAATGTAATCATTTTGTCAGTCAGTGATTCCATTGCTTCCTAACCTTTAAAAGTGCCATGATATTTTTCCAGTTTGTGCCATCAATCATTTTGTTAGGGAAGTTGTCACTTTTGTGGAGTGGTGGACATCTCATTTTGTTACGGGAAATCCGTCCTCATAATAAAAATTACCTGTTTGAAATACAGGATCTATTTGCACATGTCTATACAAAAAAGAATAGGAGAATATTTGTGTGTGTGTGTGTGTGTGTGTGTGTGTGTGTGTGTGTGTGTGTGTGTGTGTGTGTGTGTGCGGTTCATACACTCTAAGGTCATGCTGGTGTGATTGATGAAAGGACAAAGTGTTAGCACCAGAGACAGGAAGCGGACCCTGCCGGGGAAGACTGAGGTGAGGCGTTTCTGTCACATGGAAACCCAATTCATCCCTCCCCTCCCTGCGCATTCCCACAACACCGCAGTCTATTTTAGTCTGTTTGTATGAGTAATCAGTTGACCTCTCCCTCTTTCTCTCTCTTCCTCGCTCTCTCTCACTCTCTCTCTCTCTCTCACACACACACACACACACACACACACACACACACACACACACACACACGCACAAACATTCACACCTCAGTCAGCCCCGTTTATGCTGTGATTTTCTGGACACGACCGTCACTGACATCGGATAGATGAGGCTAATCTCAGCCGCAGGCAGGCTGTCAGACAGCTTTGCTGAGGTTCAGTGTGTAAAATGGCGCACGACTGCCACGCACTGATCTTTTTTTCTAAACGCCCTTTACTTTTGATAGACAAATCTTGACCAGAAAAATAAGATACACATACCACGGCATGCAAACCAAACAGCCAACTAAAAGCAGTCTTAACCCAAAACCAAATTTCAGGCCAATGTTTAAAGCACCATTCCATTCTAGTGTTTGGTTACATTCATTTTTCCATACGTAATTTTTTTAACATGTTTTTTTTTTAATAAAAAAAGAAATCCCACGACGTATCGAAACCGTTACAAACACCAATTAACACAATGTCAAGAACAAGAAAGCAGGTTTCACACAAGTGGGATTTTTTTTACATTGCACGCGGGTTCCCGGTTTTTTAAACAGTCGTGCAAGTGTGCGCGCAACAACCGAAGCTTTGATTATGTGGTTTTGGGAAAGGACGGGCTATGTCATGTGAAGAGCATGTGCACGGTTAGCTACACGTGAGTGTGAGAGTGTGCATGTGTGCGCATCATCTTTAATGCCCTGTTAATTGCCTGACAGTGTTCCTACACACACCTCTGCTAATGTTCCGCTTGCTATTCAGTCTGTGGCCTGCCTTCCTCCTGCCTCTCCTCTTCGCTCTCTCTCTCTCTCTCTCTCTGGCACGGATTGTTCTGTTACAACAGCAGCAGGAGTCTCAAGCGCTAATTAGCTTACCTCACCAGAATTGTGATCAGACTCTGGCGCGAGATGTAACACAAATAACTGCGGGATTAAGAATAAGATACCAAGGATTATTATTGTTGTTATTATCTCGTGTGGCCCGAGGTCATCAGGGCACAAAGTACGTGAGCTTTAGTTATACAAGTTCAGCACTTTGGACAGCGCCTCATTGCTTCGTTCAGGTGTTTCTGACTTGAAGGAAAAGACCGTTACACCTTCGCCTCCTCCTTTAAAAAAAAAAGCCATTTCCTTCTTCTAGCTTTCTTTAATCACGACAATTAGACCCAATATTTTTCCCCAGACTCTGACAGACGTCGCTTGTAAGTCTCTTTTCTCTCCGAGCGTGCCGCCACTCTCATTACACACGCTGATTAAAGCATAGATTAGCCAGCAGTGGCCCTGCGCACTCCTCACCAGCAGCTCGCTCAATATCAATTAGAGGCTGCGCCAAAAGCAGCAAGTCCACCGGTGGCCCCCCGTCTCTTGATTTCAGCCTCCTAACAGCGCTGGCACTCCGCTGCCTAAGAATAAATAAATAATAATAATACCAGGATTAACAAAGAGAACAGTAAAGGGGGAAAAGGGTAGGATAAAGACGTGGAATAAAGGGAATCGCAGTTAAGACAGCATTCACCAAATAGTAGCTCTGCGACTGTAAGAAACTTGTTGACCAAATTTAAACTTATGCAGTCACAGATCTGAAAGACTTTTCTTATCGTGCCAAGACTCGCTTAATCCAGAGGCTCAGATCCAGAGGCAAAATTAAGGAAAAGTCACTTAGGCCTATTAGTCAAGGCAGTGTAGCCTACCTCTGCGGAGTTCGCTGCAGAAATGAACAGTGTGTGGACAGAGCGAAAAGCCTTTCAGCACACCGTCAGTAGGTCGCTTCGGCTTAGAGGAAATTAATTCCCATTTTTCCTCGTCTCTGACCTCTTTGGCTCGGTAGAAATGAGGCTAATAGTGGCTGATTTCATTTACTGGTTACATTATCGGATATAGTTCTGTCTAACCTTATTGCGTCCACGTCTTAAACACCAATCTACCTATATTTTTAGAGGAGTGGAATAAGTCGTGTTTGGGTATAACAGACCCACTCCGTTCAATTAGGCTTAAATTTCATTTGCATAATGGTAGTTTCCTCATTTTCTAAGAAAACCATGGGTTGTTTCCGAGTTAATGTAATTTAACTGGCCCTAGTTTGTCAGGGATTATATTTTGCTGTGAGCAGCGACGCTATGCAGAGAAACGCGGACTATGTGAAGTGTTTGAAAGAAAAACACGGTGCAGTTTTTTTTGTTTTTGTTTCTTTGTTTCTTTTTTAAGAACTGCTTGTTGCACTTCCATCGACCAATAAAAACAGTGCTATTTTAGTGTCTTTTCTTTCATGGAAATTTATGACTGTTTGAAATGTGAAATATAACTGATCGTCATGCAACAGCAGAAGCACTGAAATGCATTTTAAAGCGAAGAACTCCGACCAAATCTCCAATAAGCACGTGGTAAACACAGCTTTGCTCAACCACTGCACAACCTGCGGTGTCCACTAACAGACAGCCTGTCCAATTAAAAGTGGCCATTGATTATAGATAGCTACCTGCTGGCATATGAGGGAGACAATGTTGGATGCTATGCCACTGCCAATACAGGCTACAGTTAGCCATGCACTAACCAGAGCTGACACCAGCATATTAGATCTGGACTGGGTTAATTCACCTGCAGTTGGCCCCTGTGTTGGCTCCATAGCGCGCTGGTTTACCTGCCCACTCTAAATGCTGATCATTAAGTTGCTTCCAGCAGCCATGATTGGTGCAGAGGGGCTCATATCATTGATTAAAAAGGAAGGCTGATATCGCAGTTATTTCAGCTCCTTCCTTTTCTCCCTCAGCGGTCAGGCTGAAGAGGGCGAATGTAAATCAGTTCTGTTCGCTGAACAGCGCGCAGCAACATTTCATGCTGCCGTTTCTACATGGTCCACGCTTAATGGGATTTTGCCATTTTAGTTTATTTTTTAATCCGATTTCAGACCGCGCAATCGCGTCAGTCACCTTTACCATACATTTCTAAATATAAAACTAAAACAGCATTTTTAGTTAATAGCGTCAGGCTGTGAGGAAATGACAACTCTAATTTGTATGTCTGTGGGGAAATAGGCCCGTAGCTCATACTTATCTCTTGTTATTGTGTGTGAAAACCTCTGAACCTAATTCCATTTTTCCCTCTCCTATTTTCCAGCAAGCTGCTTTTCCATTAACTTTGGGAAAACACGGTGGCAGGTCCATTTAAAAAGCCCGTGCCCCACCCTTCCCATAAGCGTCTCAGCTCCGGAAAATAAGAAATTAAGAGCAGGGCCCATTTCATCATCAGCCCCTGTCTACCCCAAACGCAGAGACAGCATCCTCCGGCAGAGCTCCCGGAGGGCGGGACAGGGGAGCTTTACCTTAGCATATGTTAACTATTACAAGATGTCTTGATGGAACACAACGAAATGACTGGTAATTGACATAAAATATGACAAAGTGTTAGAGTCTTTCTGAGGAAAGCGTCGCGTATTATGGCGTATCAGCTCCGTAATGTGACTGATTAATGAAAGATCGGCCTCGCACTCACTCAGCTGATTCTGTGAAAAATGAGTTTTGTGTTGTCATTCCGACAAGCCAGCAACCACGGCCGGAAAAGACTATTAGCCGGAATCATTATCAATAGCCATATTTTCAAACTCTATTATGGCAATCAGGCTAGAATTTATTCAATAGATTTAGTTCATTTGGTTGTAATTGATAAATAATCAAAATTTATCAATGTACTTGCACACATTTCACTAACAATCAGGGAAAACTGCCCCATTTACCAGCTGACTTGGTCCAAATTAGAGCTAAATTGATGATCAATTAATCTTGGGAGGGGTAGTGCGCCGTGTTTAGAAGAGGAGCGGCAGAAATGTGGCGGAGAGGAGGGAGGAGAGAGAGGGAGGAGACGAGGAGAGGACGATAAAGAGAATGGATGGATGGGGAAAGCGTGGGATTTGTGAGAGAGTGAGAGAGGAGCTGAACTGGCTGGTGAGTAACGCACTGAAAACACAAGGAAGCTGCAAGGCGACAACAACACAGAAATACAACAATGAGTGTGTGTGTGTGTGTGTGTGTGTGTGTGTGTGTGTGTGTGTTCTTTCTAGCATTATTTTTAGAGGGGTTGCTGCGTTGCTGTCACACTCTGCCTAACCTTCTTGGTATGTGTGCCAATATATGTCTCAGAGTGAGTGAGCCACACACTTGAAGTATCAGGTAGCTCAAGTTCGGCAAATCAGACTGAGCAAGGTCAAAGAGACCGATCCCATTTATTCTTTAATTTGCTGAGGCATTAAATTGCATGATGTGGCTTTGCTGCAGTTTCATAATTACCAGCACATGTTTCTAATTTCAAGCTACTCAGAGACACTACTGACCCAAGTCCTCCCATTTATCTGGTGTTTTAAGAGCACAATTGTGTGTAGAAAGTATATGTGTTGACATAAATATTTTCTTTGTATTTTTTTTTAAAATCAGGATAATATTACTAAATTGTTCACACTTTATACAATTCTTATACTATAATTTGATGCTTATTTTCTCAATTTTACCAGAGTAGCATACTATTGATATTTTCATCAATAAAATCATACATAACACATTAATAAATGTGACTCGGCATAGCCTTTGCTAAAACACTGTGACATCAACCTAACACCTTTGTGGTTGAAATGACTTAAACTGGCATTGTTTTCAGGCTACAGTGTAGAAAAGGGTCTCGTTAACTGTGTCCAAGGCTCCCTGGCACCTGTAATGTAAGGCACTCATTACCTTCAATGATGCATTACAGCTTCCTAATGATGGAGCCACAGTAATAGACCTAACTAATGACCAGACTTAAGAAAGAACATATTCTAATAGCTGGAGCAGAACTGGAGGGAAAGTCAAGGTGTCAGGGAGGAAAAAGGGATTAGATCTGCAGACAACTGGAGAAGCTTAAGTGACTGAGTGTAAACACAGTAGATCAACAGACTGTGCTAAACAGTTGTGAAGACTTATTTGAATAATTTATATTGTAATTAAGTTTGCTTGAAGTATGGTTTTTGTTGACAGTAGTAAGAGGTAATGAAAACACGCAAGCTTCAAAATAAAGAAGAATCAAGTTTTTTCTCCTCAGGAGATTCTCTCAGCAACAGAAAAAAGAGGATAGATAGATAGATAGATAGATAGATAGATAGATAGATAGATAGATAGATAGATAGATAGATAGATAGATAGATAGATAGATAGATAGATAGATATTGTGAAAGAGAAAAGAAATTCACATTTAGCAAACCACCTTTTCTTGAACAGCTGACCCTTCATCTTACAGTATAAAATGACTTGAGGCAACTGTTGTTGTGAGTTGGCACCATAGAAATAAAATTGAATTGAATGGAGAAAAATTAAAACTGGTGTAATTTAGACAAAATCTCTTTTAACAAGTGTTCTCACAGACCACAGCAGAGCAACAGACGTTCAAAAGCACATGAAGAGATTTTGGAATTAAACAACTAGCGAGCTTTAGTCTATGATCTGAATAACTTGTTTAGATATAAAAATACGTTTCAACTGTCTCATTTTTGACCAAATGTGTAATTTGATAGTGAACTTACAGTCGAGCATCACACATCACACAAGCCACAAGAATCTCCTGAAACATACCTGGAAATGTGTATGTGTAAGAGTAGAGGTAATACTGGCATGACTTCGTTGGGTATTGCTGTTCATTTAACTAACTGAAATAATTATTGTTCTAATCCTTTACAAAATAATCCATTGGACTAGATTTGACCTTGGTGGTCAGAATTGAAGAATTTTCCTCTGTATTCTCAATAAAAAAAATTCAGTGTAAAACTTTTTAAAATTACATTTTAATTTAATGCCAAGACATGGCTGTGTATGTTGGTATATCTGCAGCTACATTCAGCTTCAGTGGATGATATTTGTTAAATGCACATTCATCTGCGTTTTTATTATTAACCTGACTTAGACTGTACCAATCCAAGAACATCTGCAGTCCCCCTGGACTTTAAATGACCTTTGAGTCATTTTGGTGACTACTTTGGTAAGCTCAGAGAAATTTAGCAGCATATAGCAGATGATAACAGTGGTCTGTGGAGGATATTTTATTTATTTAATACTATATAATAATAAATATTCTTTTCCACATTCAGAGAGGTTTGAAACATTTGTACTGAAGACAGAATTTGAATATGTCAAGAAAAAATTAATGGGATATAAAGTGTAAGAAGAAGGATTTTTTAAATGTTACTTTTGACCAATAACTGTACAATTTGATGGTGAAATTATTGTGGAGCATTACAATATATCAACAAGCTGTAGAAATCTACTGAAACTTGGCTGGGTAGGTGCTGCATGTATGCGTGAGCCATGCTTTTCTTTATACTTACTAAACCAACAACCATGTTGAAAAATTCCATATTTATGGGTAACTTTGACTACCATGAGTCACATTGAGGACATGAGCCATATATCATCAGCAGCATGAGGTTGTTCACATTGTTTCTCTTAATAACAAATGAATGAAAATCGGAGCATCCCACACAGAGAGCACCTGAGCATGGGGTCGCCTTTTAACACCACATATAATGAGACGTTTTGAAAGCTGCTGAGACTTTGAACACCAATATGTAAATGACACCTATTGTGACTTTCATTGCTATTTTAATAACCTCTCAAATACACACACACATGTGCGCGCACGCATGCAAACACGCAAACACATGCACTCAAGAACACCACACCACCTTCTCCGTGACATACGCCTCTTCTTTCTCATTAAGGAAATCGCTCTTCTTTGCTGATTATTTTATTTGATGCCGTGATTACCGCTCTGTGCACCGCATCAAGCAGTAACGGACACCAGGCGGAGGGCAACGGGCCTAATTGGAGCATGAGATGCACAGGGTGGTGCAGCCAGGATGGGTGGCCGGAGAGGAAAGCCTCTAATGGGTTCGCCTGTCTTCGGCTCTTCGCTCTCTCCTCTCTCGGGCTCTGATGCAACGCACTTATTGGTCTGCTTCTTATTCCTCTGACTGTCAAATCACCTGCACAGAACTACAGCGTGATTTGTTAGAGAACCGTTTCTGCAGATGGAAAATCGATTTTCCTTTTAGATTTCTATAACTGAGTGAATGCAGATGCCTGTAAGGCGATGTAATAGGCCTTAACATAAGAAACAACCAGTTTGCCTACTGGCTCAGGTTACAGTTCAGTTGTGGTGTAAAGGCTCTTATCCCTGCATCTGCCTTTTGTTGCTTTGTGTTATTGTAACCTGTTCTGCAAAGGCTCGTATGAGCAATGGATTTAACGCAGTTTGATTGCTAAAAAACCGCGGAGAGGGTGGACACGGAATTCTTGGTCTTTGAAATTGCTCTACAAAATTGCATTTGTTTTTGGTGCGCTTCCATTAAAAGTGTCTCCTCGCGTGTAAACAGCCGTTCCGCACTCAGATGCGCCGCATTAACCCGGGAGGATTGTAGGCCTATGTGAGTGTGTTTTTACTGGGGAAGATTGATGTGGTCCAGTTAGCGAGGCTGAGTGCTGAGTGAGACATAGACCCATTTCAAGTGGGTCCTTCTTATTACAGCAATAAGTTACAGTCTGTGGATCGGACAGCTGAGGGGATATCTGTCATCCAGGCCGTTACAATATCATGTAGGTCTTCAGATGAGTAACTTAAAACATGAAGTAGGCTACGATCGATTGTAACACGTCTCATTTTATGTCCATATAGAGAAACTAAAATATGGTGTTTTCCATTAGAATATCGGATTTTAAATAATATATGTTTTGAAAAATTATTATTATTATTATTATTATTATTATTATTATTATTATTATTATTATTATATTTTGATTGCATTTTTTGTTGTTGTTGATTGGTGGTAAAAGGACAACTTATATAACAGTGCAGTTTGCCCAATAATAATAATAATAATAATAATAATAATAATAATAATAATAATAATAACATGCATATCTATCTATCTATCTATCTATCTATCTATCTATCTATCTATCTATCTATCTATCTATCTATCTATCTATCTATCTATATGTATATACATATATCATATAACCACATATATATTAGCCTGTATATATATATATTTATATATATATATATATATATATATATATATATATATATACATATATATATATATATATATATATATATATTAGCCTGTATTCCCTATTCACGTGTTTGTTAATGCACACATGCTTCCTCTCTGTCTCTCTCTCTCTCTCTATATATATAGATATACTTTCACAAACACTTTCCACAGCATACAGACCATCTCGTGGCTCGGGCCCTTCACAAACGCAGTGTTGGCCCTACAACTCCCAATAAAGTGAGTCCCTCTCCTCTCTCCTGGTCTACACGTCTGAATCAAGCGAATCGAGCCTCTGCTGCTGCTGCTGCTGTTGATTGCTTCTCCTGAACCTTCGGGAGATGGTCACAGCTTTCCTCATCTCAGTGGACCATGCACCAGTCCATTTCCTTAAGTTTTCACGCTGTGCCACATATAGGCTACTTCCCCGCGTCCCGGCAGATTGCTGTTGAGGAGCATAAAAGATGAGCTGCCTCCATGTGGTGCAGGAGGGGAGAGAGAGAGAGGAGTCCTCGCTCGGACGCCTCCTTTGTGTGGCTGAAAAGAAACCTATTTAGTCCCAGGCGGTGGTCTATTCACCAGGCTCACCCTGACATCTGCCAAAAGCCCTCTCTAACCAGCACTGTCTGGAGAAGTAAGAGTGGAGCGCAGATCAATGCGCTGTCCTGTTAATTGTATAATAGACCTACTTATGGACTTCTGCTAAAGGGGCACAATCGTTTAGGGTCCACCACGTCTGATTTTGTTTGAACCAAGCAGGCCTAAATACCTTTAATTGGGCCCGTGTTGATGAAAAGTCGATGGGAGTTAAAGCGGCCGATCACCGACGGTGTTTAAATCCATCTGTACTCGTTTATTTATTTATTTCCACGATTTGTCTCCACAAATCACCTGCCATGAGGGAATGGGAGCTATATTTGTTTTGTTTGTGAGCCAAGGACGGGAGGGAATAGGGGCTCTGAGGGGTTAGAAGGAGGTCTGGTGTGATAACGTTTCTTGTTCTTATTGCCTTTGTGTTTTTTATGACCAATGTCCAAACTGATAAGTACAAAAGAGACTCAATTTGCTCCCCTTAATAAATAAACAGCAACCAGCTTTAAAATTGTAACCGTAGATTTCTGTCCCTTCATTTGCTAAATGAATCCTGGCTTTACTGTGTGAACAGTCTGAATTATTCAGTCAAGCGATTTAAAAATTAAGATTTTGATGTGTTCAATTAGAGTGACAATACGGTTTCCCTTTCAAATAACTGTTAGCTCCTTTAACGAAGTAAAACAAGCCTCTGCATGCGCTCTCCTCCCGTATTTTACATGTGTTTCTATGTACTAACGGAAGTCCTGTCACGGCATGGACTATATGAGATTAAACAAACACATTAAGATGTTTAACGTGGGATAATTTGAGCATGAAAAGCTAATAAATCAGAGGACGGAATGGCAGAGGATTGAATTGTAGTATTTCGTGCGCGTTTGGGTCTGCGCGTGCGCGCTTACGTGCGCGCCTGTGTTAAAAAAAAGAAGGGGGAGTCACGTCGCTGACATTTCCAAGCTCCTGCTCTGATTGGCTCTTATTTGAGGAAGCTCACGGGTTCTTTCAACTAATAAGCGCCTCCCCATCGCTCTAAAGGACATTATAATGCAAGGGACCTCCTTTTTAACCACAAACCGAATTTTCGTTCATTTAGACCATATATACTTTTTAAATTGACCCAAAGTTGTAGGATTTTTTTGGAGCGCATTTCGCCCTGGAGCGGTACGCGATGCTCTCTCATGCCGACCTCCTGGATGCTCGGCTCGGTGAGTTATCATCACTAAACTCCGGCCCTAAACTCCAGTGTAAGATATCAACTTTTTGTTTAACGTTGTGAAGTGATAAATAGACTGTGTGGTTAATTGTGTTAACAACTAAGTGGTTTATCGTTGGTCGAAGCAATGTATCAGTAATTTATCAGCACAGAAAAATCATACCATAAAATACCAATGTGAATTTTGTATATTATGTTTTTAATGTCATCTGTGCTGCCTGTTATATTTTAAAGACTCAAAGCATTTCATATAACTTTGTTTATAAGACGCTGCGGTACTCGGCATATTTACTCAAATCCCCTCTCCTACTCATCCTCTCAGGGATGAAGGATGCTGCAGACTTACTCGGACACCGAGAAGCTCTCAAATGCCGGCTGGGAGGTGGAGTTCCAGACCAGGGGCATCCGGGAGACATGCCTCCTGGTTCAGACTCTGTTGAAGGAACCACTCTCCTGCCGGGTGAAGACATCGCCACTGTAGGATCCAACTCTGCGGGCATGCCGGTGAACGGGAAGGAGCAGGAGAAGCAGCAGCAACAGCCGCAGCAGAACTCCGGCCAGCCCACAAGTCAGCAGAAGCAGAAGCGGCACAGGACGCGTTTCACACCGGCGCAGCTCAATGAGCTGGAGCGAAGCTTCGCCAAAACCCACTACCCTGATATCTTCATGAGGGAGGAACTGGCGCTAAGGATCGGCCTCACCGAGTCCAGAGTTCAGGTAAATACAATGATGCAGAGACTCGCATAACAATTCAGGGTGGGGCTCTGGGAACAGTTTTGTACGATTTGTAAACATCCAAAATAAATACATAAATACAAAAAATTAAATAAAATCATCATCATAATAATTACCATTTCAATCTGCCTGGGAGATAGTGAACAGGATGAGTTGTGTCACAAGAGGAAGCTATGTGCCTCTGTGTGTTATTAAAAGACATTTTTATTTGTAATAATTTGTCATTTTACCCTAATTAATTTCTAGTTAATTTTCACCCTTCAATTTTCACCAAGATATTTTGTGGACATTTGAAGTTTGGATGAACTGCTTGGAATTTCAAAGCTAACCAATGAAATGGCGCCATTTGCACAGTCTGAGTTACAGTAAGCCAAGACTTAAATGAGAATCTATACAATATACTTCAAGTGAAGGAGTACATTTTGCTTTTTCAGGTACAGTGTGTGAAATATCTCTCCCCAGTATCACTGTGCATAAAAACGATAGCATAGCTTCGCCGTGTTCAGATTTTCCGGTAGTAAATGTTTAGGAAAAAAGTCTCTGATTAAATTGAGTTGTATGTCTTAAGTATCCCATAACATAATCAACTTTAACCTGATACTTGACTAATATTTGATTGTGAGAGCATCCAGTCCACAAAGGGCTCTGTCCAAGGTACTGAAACGTTTCTCATCTGAGGATGAGGAATTCGATGGTCATCCGGCTTTTTACAAATTTCAGAAAAATACCTCGTAACGCCACTTATGGAGACTTTTTGTCTTTTTGTTTGTTTCTTTGTTTTATTTTGCTTTTGCCTCTGTGCAATTTTGTACTTCCAACAATTACACGGGTAGAATTACGGCTTTGATCATTATCTCTGATTTTCTATTTATTTATTTAACCATCTAATAAAATAAATCTTCAAATACTTGAAGATTTCCTTCCAAATATTTTCCCCCGACTGCATTTATGACAATTTCAGTCACAAAATATGGACGTTTGTAAAAAATTCTCTCTTATTAATCGCACGTGATTATTTGACAGTTTTGAGAAAACTAAAGAGAGAAGGAACACGCTAGGCTCTAATAAACAAAACACATTACCAGCCAATTTCAGTCTTATTTATAACAGTGAACGGGTTATTAAACCGTGATGTGAAATTCATGCAAATTATCCCACTGAAAGCAATAAAACCAGTATAATCATTAGTCACCGTAATAATCCATTCTTTATTCCAACCAGTGCAGGATCCTAACCGCTCAGTCCATGCCGGCTCCAAGTCGGTGTTGGTAAACATTAGTGCAGGCCGTGCAGGTGCAGCCTTCAGTGGGCGTGTTGGCCCGAGCGCGTGCCTCCACACAGCCTCTCTCCTTTAAAATGCTCCATCAGCGACGTCTTAATAGGACTCAAGAATATATTGTACTTTTTTAATGGAATGAGAAATTGCATTTTCTTTCCCCCCGAGTGTAATGGGTTTGGGCGACGTTTCACGGCTGGCTGAGCGGAATGAGAGCGAGATTTCACTTTTAATACGGAGGCATCGACTCACGGCCTCGCGCGCGCATTAATCACACCCGAAGATGAAATCTTTATAAAGCCCAGCGGTGTCGCGCGTGCGTTTTCAGCTGTGTGGCTCGGTGTGTTTGTGGGTTTTCTCGCGTATAGCCAACAGACGGGCATTTTTTATTTTCGCATAGATGCTGTACAGCGATGCGGGCCATTTGTATTTAAGCCCGCGCAATATTTAGGGCAATTTTCAGTTAATCTGCTTGTAAATAAGATGTTAGAAAGATAAATTCCTCGACTCATTGCTGCAGAACACGCGTAACAAACCTTCTGACGCGCACATTTTTACACCAGAGCTATTTTTGTCTCCTACAGAATATAAATATTCTCTTACCTTTGTTGTGTTTTATTTACAGGAACATTTTTTTACACTTTCTTTCGAAATATTTCGGTTCATCTTTAGAGAATCGGGACTTTTAATACTCCCAAAAGCTTATTTTGAGTTTTGGGGTTATAAGTATGTTATTAAAATTTTCTGACTGTTGGACAACAATTATTCAAAGTGGTTGGCTGTAGAAAAGTTCTGGGCCAAGAGAAGAAGTCTAATAATAATTCCATTAAATTTAGTTTGTTCCACCTCAAAATAAGATTATTGTGGTGAATTATGATATTATTGTGTCCATTGCAATATGGCTTCATATGGATGAGAACGTGACATCTTTCCTGGTTAAAATAAACACACAGTGCCCAAGAAATATGTCCCGTATGTTTCTCAGTACCTCTAAATGTGGATTTGTGTCTCTGATTTCAGGTTTGGTTCCAGAATAGACGCGCTAAGTGGAAGAAAAGGAAGAAGACCACTAATGTTTTCCGTGCACCGGGTACGCTGCTCCCAACACCGGGCCTGCCACAGTTTTCTGCCGCTGCCGCCATGGAGAATAGCCTGTGCTCCTTCCACGCCAACGACTCTCGCTGGGCTACGGGGATGCCAGGGGTCTCCCAGCTGCAGCTCCCCCCCGCTCTGGGTCGCCAGCCAGGCATGGCGCAGTCACTGTCACAGTGCAGCCTTGGTCCAGGCCCGCCACCAAACTCCATGGGTCTCTCTAACGGCCTGTCCTCCAACGGCTCCGGTCTGCAGTCCCACCTCTACCAGACGCCTTTTCCAGGAATGTCGGCCTCCCTCTCCGGCCCACGAACGTATCGGGCTCCCCACAGCTGTGTAGCTCCCCGGACAGTGACATGTGGAGAGGAACGAGCATCGCGTCTCTGAGGCGCAAAGCGCTGGAGCACACAGTGTCCATGAGTTTCACTTAGTGACTTTTGACCACACCGCACCCTATTCCACCAAACATCCCTCTCCCAGCCCCGCCTGGCTCCTTCTTTTTTCCTGTTTTTAATCCAGCTATTTAGATCAAAATGAGAGAACGAATAAAGTAATCAGGCCTGAAATGTGAGCGAAAAAAAGAGGTAAATGCCACCTCATAAAGACCAAATAATGATAATAACAAAAGGACAACATTTATTGACAAACGGAAGAAAAAAAATGGGGTTATTTATCTCGTTAATTCAAACGGATTTTTTTCTTACCAGCTATTGTTGATAAATACTATTGTAATGATCTTTAGACTATAGGCCCTAATTACCGAGAGCCAAACAATCGTCGTATTTACGTTGTCATTGAGCGTGTCTTTACGCACGTTATTGTGTTCAGGTGAGGTTGTGTTATGTCAAACGGTTATTTATAAGATTGGGTATTTTGATAGCAGCCTGCCACACACGCACCAAACTGACAGTGAGCCTACTGAACTGGGTCTCGGGCATGCACTGTGCATGTGGATTTAATAATTAAAGGAGAAAACGGTGCCCACTCAGACTGAACAGGTGCTTTTGTTTGGTGACCTCAGTCTCGTCTGCATGGGACGGGATCACGCACACACACGGGCGATCTTTCAGTAGGCCTACTCTGTTTTAGGATGTTTTGTGTAGATAAAACATTCTTGCTATGTACCCGCTGGTCTTTTTTGTGACATGTTTTAACTTATTGTATGTGATATTACTTGACACATTTCTTAAATGTTTGATCTTACATCGAAATGCACCACATTGACGGGTTTGTACCAATTTAAAATGAGCAAACAAATAAAAATAATTTTCAAGAATGTCAAAACAAGAATGATGTATGTCTCCATTAAATTTAAACGCATAAGGATTTTTTTTTTAATACATTTCCAAGGACTATGAAGCGTTTGCTACGATATTTATTAGGGCGCAAATGTAGCTTTAGTGTGACTTTAAAGAAAATACCGTAGGTTTGTTTAGTTTAGGCGACTTGAACTATCCATTGCCTTGGATTATCCACAGTTACACGTTATCAGTACGCGTCTGACTGCTATATGACATAATTGTGTTGCACAAATTATATTTTTTGTGGTTATTGCTCAGTGACCTAAAGATGTGTTTTTGCAGGGTTTATGAGAAGACAGGGTTAAAGGGTTTATGAAGGGTGACTGGTCTTATGGTGGCAGACAGCAGCGGTAAAGATACCAGGCTGAGATGTCAGCGCTGTGATGTGACGGTCATTGATTTTATCCATGACGGTCATCCCACTGAACACACTGGATGGACTGAAACTAAAAGGAGGGATCGCAAGGCTACGACTCAAAGGAATACACCAGCCTATACTGTATAACTTATATGCTTAGGTAAAGGTTGGTGCTATGATCCTAGCACGCTAAAAAGGAAGTTAAAAATTGCTTCATTATAATATCCAAAAAGCAGGAACTCCAGCAACACTTGAGGGAAGAAGAACAACTTTAATAATTGACCACAAGCCGAAACGCGTTGGTCAATTATTAAAGTTGTTCTTCTTCCCTCAAGTGTTGCTGGAGTTCCTGCTTTTTGAATTCTTTCATCCTCTCCATGCACCTTGGAAGCAGGTGAAGTTGTGCCAGAAATTTTTGCTGCGGTTCATTATAATATCCAAAGAGGTTATTATAGGAGTGCTAGACGACATGAAAATATCCACATATTACTCTATGAATGGAACAAAACCAGAACAGTGGAAAGCAGCAACCACTTTATTTGATCAATAATTAAATGTAAAGTTTATTCTAATACGTTGCCAGAGAGGATGTAGTAAATTGCTGTCATTTGCTCTTAGTTGGTGGATGTTTGTTAATCATATTGTTATTATATCAAAACCTCAGATACCTCCGTTTAATTACTTACAGTTTATAACATATGGATCAGTTTATGATTTTTCCATCATGAAATTTGAACTCAAATGGTTATAGCTAGTAATCTTTAGGCCAGGATGTTGGATCATACCAATGTAAACAGCATACCTGTGAAAAGAGGGATTGTCAGTAAGCTAGAAAACACAAGGATCCAAACGCATACTAACAATATATATATAAAAATATTAAAACTATGATTAAAATACAACAATAAGGTCTTGGCAAATTTATTAGGGGTGTTATGTAAACATTAAGCGTGGAGCTCAATATTGTGCACTTCAGTCTGTTCCACAATGCATTAGCAATAACATGTTCTTGGGCAAATCACTATTTGTGTGCCTGTCAGTCAGCACCATAACAACACCATATTAATTAAATCAAATTATATTTTAGATGTTGCTTTGGGAAGCTTTCTTACCATTTTCTACATGTTACACATAAGAAAAGTTATATATAAGTTATATATACATAATACATTTTGTCACTTCCCACAGGAGAAAATTGATCCATGTGCTTAACTTAACCTACATAGTAGATTCACAGTTAGCGTGTAAAGAGCGATTAAGCTGGTAAAACCAAGCTGAAACAGATAATAGAATGTTAGTTATATATTTAAAAATGCAATCCAGTGAGGCATTTATGAATCAAAACTAATCATTACCCCAAATCTGGTAAACTGACATGTTTTCAGATGTAATGAATAATATTATTCATTACATCCGATTTATGATTAGCTCTATAACGTTTATAACATTACATGCATATCATGACAAAAAATACAAATCAACTGTATGAGGCAGTTCGCTTTTGTACCTTTTGATCATTTGACATTTATCTAAAATTCCTCATTACTTGCCAATCAGTTCTGTAATAGGAAAACCTCTCACCTTGTTTATGTTGCTTTGATTTTAAATTATCCTGATGTGATGTGTGATGTCTATAGCCTCAGAAGCAGCCCTGAATGTGGTAAATAAAATTTTTCCATTATGAAAGTTAGCAGACCTCACTGTCTGTGTCAAAGAGTGTAAGTGTCAGCTTAGCCTGAAATCACAGTAGCTCAAATTAATCAGCGTGTTAACCTCATCTCGCTGCCGGTGCTGAGGCCAATTTATGGTCACGGGATGGTAATTGATGAGATATGGCATTACCATAAGCAGTCCCACTGCCTGTAAACTTATAATTGGAGTTTCTGTAACAATGCTGCGAGGTTAAACAAAGGATTAATCATAATTAACAAAAGTATATTACTTTCCCCATATTAAACAGTTGGCTCCCACCTTTTCTATTAGCATAAATTTGTTTGCAGTCATTTATGGAATTATTGGAAATACCAACTCAAGTCAAGACCCTGAAAAATTCATTTATTCCATTCTGTGTGTATATACGAGAGAGCCAGAGAATAAAAGCCTATGCTTCTGCTTGGAGAAATTAACTTGAATGAGACGGCCTAAAACAAAGTTTTCCACCAAGCAATAAAAACTTTTTTGACTTAAGGGATTTTAGGATATGTCATATGTTCCCAGCAGGATCACAAGTGGCTACATTAACAAATGCAGTGATTGTTACATTGTATAGTGTATAACACACCAGCATTATACAGAGGAAGGAAAACCTAAAAACAACTGAAAGCAATGGAAATCACAATGGATGGAAATGGAAATGGAAAACGCATATTGCAGGTAAGCACTGCAATAAAGCACCAGTGTCAACTTGAGATATGAAGCAGATGTTTAACCCACTCGACCAACCTTTTTGATTTCACGGTGCATTTCAAAGTAAATGTCATCTTTTGTAAAACAGAAATTTAAAACTTACTAATTACCAAGTTGTTGCTGTTGTTTTTTAACTGATTGACTGTTTACATTATAACTTGAGGCCATTGCTTATCTGTCTTGTAAACAGTATTTACATCCTAGTGGGAGTCAATCAATGAATCCAGGAGACCCACCCACTCTCCAGAGACTTGCAATTACCAGATACGGCGTGGCAGTTGATCAAAAACGATAACAGCCACAGCCAAAATGACTACTGCTCCACCCATTCAGACTGGAGCTGTAGTGGTGTCAGCCTGAGTGTATGTTGTGTTTCTGCTAAATCTAGTTCTATGCATAGCTCAGCCCACCAGATCCGGCCCTGTGCTGACTACTGTGTCCTGGGCTGCAGTAACAGATGTGAAATCACATTACCCAAACGCTGCAATTAGTCTCACTCGCTCGCGGGTTAATGAGTTTGTGGAAATGTGCGACCCATTCCTCATTAGGTAATTTCTCATGCACTGATGAGAGAGGGAGAGAGAGAGAGATGTGGGTATACCAAGTTAGTAGAAATGACACATAGTTTGCTGTAACGTATACTGTAAAGCAACATACAGCTCGGCGAGGGGGTTTCATCACCATACTCACATAGGTGTTCTTCTATTTGCATTAACATAAAAATATTTGTTACATATGACTTGAATTCATAAAAAAGGTCACCATTTCCTCTGTTATGTCAAGAGTTCCTTTGCAGAGGGTTTGTAGTGCAGCTTCTGTCATCTGCTGCAGTTATGTATGACTTTCTCATTATGGTGTGACTATGCTTTTTGCCTTGCTGTGAGGCCACAGAGCCTGCGTGTGAATAGACAGCCCAGGGCAAAGCTCTGTCACCACACAATGGACAACAACAAAAGAACTAATTAGCAATCAATTACCGACATGTTTCTGTCCTGCACCTTTTATGTGGTTAGAGTGTAGAGCAGGTTACCACCACTCAACATGTCCCATTCACACAGACACACACACACACGCACACACAGACCACCTGCTGCCTGTATGTGTGTGTGTGTGCGTGTGTGTAGTTTCTGGTTGATTTGGATTATTGCAGGGGTGTACGTTGTAGCCCTGGGACACACGGTTTTCCGGAAGAGAATGTAACCTCTCTCATAAAGGTGAAAAAAATCTTCAAATTAATCCAATTTAGGCCTTTAGAGGAAGTTGCTTTTCACCATGTCTGCACCCAAGAGTGCAAAAGATGGTTGTTCATTAGCCTCATCTGTGCCAATCAGTCTCTAAACTCTCCTTTGTTGTATCTCATTGCTTCTCTTCATTGTTATTATTACTTGTAGTTGATGTAAAGGGGAAATTTCATTTCATTAAAGAAGACTGAATCCACAATTTCATAAAAAAAACAGCATCGATAAAGTAGATTTAGTGTCTAATTTGAGCACGTACCTTGCTCATTTCACCATGTTCCTCTCTGTTGCTGTGTAACACATGCGCGCGCACACACACACACACACACACCCACAAACACACACAAACACACGCACGCACGCACGCACACACAGTGACATCTGGGGGAAAGTGTGCTGTGAGGAGTCTGCGAGTGCCTCTCATGATAACAACTCTGCATCTCAACAACCTACATCCATCATCATCAACACTAACATCTGCTCTGAGCCTCAGCCTTAAATCTCTTTCTACTCCCCCAGCCCTTTACCCCTCTCTTTTATCCACCCTCTCTTCCCCTTTCTTACACTCAGCAGCTCTTCTTTTGCTCCCGTTCATAAGATGTTTATGAAAAGAGGCCCCTTTTTATATAACTCTCCTCCCTGTGCTCTGTCCAAATCTCGTCATCTGCTGATTATGTGTAGACATGCTTTTGTTTAAACCAGCCTTAGAAATCAATATTTAATGATGATGTTATCACTGCTTTTATGTGTAATTTAGCCCGAATGTCAGTATGAATGAGACTCTGTCAGGTTTATGACGTCAAGCATTTATTTTCTGTTAATGGGTGCTCCTGGTGGTACACAAACCAAAACCCAGTGGACGTCTGATGGATTTGTCTGTTTCATTTCTGTTCACGCATGCATTCACAGGCAGGCGTGCATGCATACACTACATAACCACCTTTAAACACACACACACACACCTACACACACACGCACACATTTTATTTGACTATTATTTATTTATTTTTGGCAACCTGAAAATAAATGAAGTGGTAATTTGACGTGTAAAAAAAGCTGATAAATTCCAGAAATACCACACTGCGACTGCTGTATAGTACTAGAAAATGGCATTGAATGTGAAGGCACTGTCCACATTAGTCTGAGCTTAAAACACAATCAATCAAAGCAAGTTTGTTTCCAAACAAACTGCTTTTTTTTGACAGTCACCTCTTCAGCTCTGGGAGCCAACGCTGTTGAGAGGCAATAATCATGATAGTTTTTTCAGTCATTTTTCTCCCAATAACAAGCCATTTTTAATCCAATTAGGAGTGCTAACGTGAGAGGCATAATACCACGGCCCCTGGGACAGATGAGAGAATATGCAGGACATTTATCCCGACAGTCAATATTGGATTTCTCACTAAGCAGCTGTGCCTGCTCTCTCTGACATTCTCCACCTCTGCACAGTGATCCGTCCTGATTAAAGCGGCTTTTCTACTTTATCAACATTCATTACATGACCTGGTCATGCATGGCCACGGAAACTAGGAGTAGCAAAGTTACATGCCTCATGTTGGGGTTTTCCTACTGCACTTTTTCTTTTTATTCAACTGTCTAGTGAAAAATGATATATCACTTGGCATTCTGTTTCATTTTAGACGGGGTTTTGAAATTGTAAGAGCAGACAAGTGTGTTCTGGTATTCCCCGAAAACTTTTCTCACCTACACTGAAAGGGTAGATTTATTTTCAAAGGTTAAAGCAGAATACAGCTGGGTAAACTGGTTTAGTATTACAGCATAAAACAGGTATGTGACTAAATCATCCAACTGTTGTGATGCCTAATCTTCTGATTTGATTTTCTGAACCCTGAGATTATAACTTAATTTTAATCATGGGTGAATCTGATTTTTACTCGTATTTGTTGTTTTGCTAAGTTGGTTCACCCTTGTTAAGACAGAAAGATAATTCAATGTGAAACTCTTCAGGTTGAACAAGTAACAAAGAGCTCCCGGTAACGCCAACAGCAGCTAAACAGTGCCACCTTCTGGTAGCTGTTTGGTAGCTCGCAGTGCTGTTTTTTAATCGTTCATGCCATTTTTTATTTTTTTTTAATTTTTTTCAAGAAAATCTAGACAGATGGTCAATAGATTTTATTTCACCTCGGTATCACTTAATCACTTAATGAAATATGCCTGTTAACTCTGCAGAGAATTATTTTTCCATCAAAACCTAGTTAATAAAACAGAAAGTGGATGAAAAAAAGGGCTGCTGTTTATAGCTGATTGCAGTCGATAAATTTATGCAGTGTACTGAATCATTGTCATTGAATGCATTGATTATGTAGACTAATCAATGTGTATTAGGCTGGATAAGACTGCCCAGACCACAGTGAGCCTGAATGATGAAGGAACACATTTAAAGGCCCACCCACCTGCCTTGAGCAGAGAAGTTTCAGAGTGTGAGGAAACTCTAAGCAGGTGGAAGAAAATGTTTATTTTATATTTTTTTAAACTGATGCACAAGATTAGTATGAGCTTAATAAAAAGATTTTCATTATGCTGGCATTCAGGGAAAGTCTGTCAATATATAAAGGAAGAAAAGTTCCCCCCTCCACAGAGCTAAGAGATAAATAATGTTCCCAGGACTTAGCCAAAAGTATTTGGAGCTGACCTAAAATCATTTTTTGAAGGTTTTAACAGCCAATTAAAGACCTTCAGCGATACACTTGTCTTCTGCACTGTTCCTGCCTGCCTAACAAATGGCAATGGCAACTGTCTTGGTGCAAG
Source organism: Oreochromis niloticus (assembly GCF_001858045.2). NCBI lineage: Eukaryota > Metazoa > Chordata > Actinopteri > Cichliformes > Cichlidae > Oreochromis > Oreochromis niloticus. The sequence goes on from NC_031977.2 coordinate 24,994,078, forward strand.
GTACTCTCAGGCTCTCTCAAGTTAGCCACTGACTCACATAAATAAAAACATCAGACAAGCGTCTGCTTTTTTTCCCCCACAGTCACTGCTTGAAATTGAAAAAATGATTTCCAAGATATGAGCTGAAAGGCCACTGTCTGACATACAGGAGCCTCCAGAGACTTTGTACAAATAGGAGCATGGCCTGCAGAATCAAAGTGTGTTCCATAACAATAAAAAGTGGTCCTAAATCATTAACCCAGCAGGTAAATGTATTTGCTTTTGCAAAAACAACATCAAGCCACCAAATCCCTACGACTAAGGGTGATTTTTGCCTTATTTGTTTAAAGAAAGTTTAAGCAGTAGCTTAAACTTTGGTATGTGTTATTTTACCATAACAGGTTTGGTGATCACTGATATTGAGGCTCATGCTTGAGTTAGTTACTACACTTTATGTAAGACTATGCTTTATTACACAAAAAAACAAAACAAAGTGTATAAAGAAACTAGTATAATAGAAGTATACACATGAAATAGTGAGTTTTATTTTATTTTTCAGTTTGAGCAATCAATTTCATCACCCCCAAAAAAACTGGAGTTGATTTGTTTTAAGTGATTATCTTACTCCCTAAGCTTTTATGTTAAAGCCTGCTCTCTGTTTCTATCAGTTTCCCTAATTGTGTTTCATTGGGGAAAGTGGTCCCTGTCGGCTCCAGAACAATTATTTTGCATCACACTTTGTAATTATACTATTATGTAGAATTATTCTCATCGTGTGCATGCACCATCAATCATCCCTGTATAATTTGTGAATGTGCTTACCAGGAAACAGACAACAAAAAGCTCTTCACGACATGTTCCAGTGGTTCATTTCAGTGTGTACAATACCTCAGTATTTTATTCTTAGTATTAGCATAATTCTAATTATTCAATAGCCTCGCCAAAAATAGACTAAAGATTTTTTTTAAAAGATGTATGTTAAGAAAAAACTGTTTTTATGTAAATGTATTTTTTGCATTTATTCTTTTTCTTTTTAATGTGTTGTCCCTATGACCCATAAATGCTTCAGCATGATCTCTTGTGACTACATAATGCATCACATAAAAGTCTAACTGGTAAAAACCAAACCAAATAAACAGGCCAGTGTCAGATGGGAGTCACCAGACCTCCCCTGAAGAACTTGGTTGGAAGGTAATTAAAAGAAGAGTGTGTTATCCATCGCTCCTCATTAATGCACTTTGAATTAGCCACTTTCAAGGGAGAGGAATGGGGAGGAGGGGACAAAGGAGAAAATCCATGCAGACTTTAAAGTAATCTCTCTCTGTCAGGTTGGTCCAAATGGGGAGGGTCAGCTCATTACAGCCCCCACAGGAGATGAATGGGTCAGTCAGGCAGTGGGGAGAGCCGGGCTGGACCGCTGTGTTGACAGACAGATCCGCACAAGAAATGTGTGTTCCTGTGTGTGTAAAGGAGGCAACACACAATGAACAAAAAAATCAAAAATACTTAGCTACATGTGCTACGTTTGCCAGGGAGCAGGTGTTCAAAAGGAGGTTGCATGCTGGGCAGCAAGACAGGGTTAAGACACTAATGTCTGTAGTCAACAATCACCGTGATTTAACTTTAACCACATGGAGGGGTGACTGTCACATCTTGCCAGCTGGGGCAATCATCCCAGATACAGCAAATCACACTCCTTTAAGGTTTTTTTTAAACTGCTTCTATCTTCAGGAAAATCCTGATAAACCAAATCAGTTGCCTTTTTGAGAAAACTGTGGGAAGGATTTGTCATTGCCACTTGGAGCATCATTGAGAAGTTACCACTTATTCGTGCATTTCTTGAAGCAAAAATAGACCTGTTTCTGCATTTGCCACCAGATGGTGTTGTAGCCTTTTGTCTCGTGAAGACAGAAGCAGCTGGCTCCTCCACTTGCGCTTGTTTGTTTTTAGTGATGATATTTATGGTATCTAAATTTAATACATTTTAAACATGTCTGAATTTCATGTTCTGATTTTAATATTCAAATATACTGAGTTTTTTTCTGTCAGTGTTTTCATATCACAATTACTGGGAGATTTTTGTGTGCTGTTGGTTTAGTCATGCTAGTACTATATTTTAGTACTAGTACTATCTGTACAGTACATTTTAGTACTGTACAGATAGTACTGTATTTTTATGGTTCCCCAAGAATAACACATTTACAGAGAAAGTTCATCCATGGGTAGCACAGGATGGCAATTCATTCATTCTTTCTCACCCTTCATTCAGTCAGGGTGATACACTTGGGGTGGTAATAGAGGGAGAGTGGTTGTTAAATATGATTATTAGATTAGAAAATGAACTCTTCAAATAGACCAGCACTGAGGGAATTGCCGTATCTGTTCATCATTTAGAGCAGTATAATCAGACTCTGGGGTTACGTGTTCATTAAAATCTATCAATTCATTTAATAAATTGGATTTTAACAATTACAGTATGTATCACAGCTCCACATCACACACACGCACAACATTTGTGTGAAATTGCTAAGGGACGAGCATTTAACACCAGGAAACACATACACCACGTAGCATTTTGCGAGCATTTTCCCTTTCCTGTGGTGTCATTCAGATTAGCAAAACACACTTTAAACAGTGAGACTCTGGCTAATAGGTTGAGGCATCTTCACAACACAATGACTCTGTGAGGCAACTAATTATTAACACTGACTACTGGCTTTTAGATGAAAGTAACACACCTCGAATAGGTCATCAGCATTAAAAGTCAACAGGCTGACAGGCTGTTATAGTAAATGTTATTCATTATGTTCATTATTTTTGGTGGTTTGTTGTTCTGTGTGGCATCACAGACCTTAATAACGATGAAAAAAATGTCAGCTATAATTAGCTCAAGGCACAATTACGCACAGTCTCTCATCTTCATTTCAGATGAATGACAGAAAGAGAGGGCTATTTTATCAGATGTGTGTATGAGCGCTGACAGGCTGATCATCATCTCTTACACTCAGCTACATCTGAGTTTGACCTTTCACAGTGGCAGCACAGGCAGCTAAAAGTGGTCTACTCTAAATGACTTTCCTATGTCAAAACAAATTGAACTACATCGCAGCCTCTCGCTCTCCCTTGTTGGCTCTTTCTCACTTTCTCCTTTCGGACGCATATTCCGGTCTTTTTTCCTTTTTTGTGTGCAGTATGTGGTATGACTCACTGCTCATTTTGTTCTCACTTTGTCCAAAGATGTTATTTAGACTACAGCTGTCCATTTTGATTTCCTGGCTGTCAAATTGGCAAGCAAAAACAAGTAAACTAAATAAATAAAAATCTAAGCAAAGGGGTTATATCTCTCTAGACACAGAAGCAAGCAGGCTATAGCACAAGCACCAATCTGAGGCCACACTTGATGGTATTCTACTCAGTCTAATAGAGGTATAATTGCAGCATCTGAAACAGTGGAACACAAAGCACCTTTTATCAAACTTTTATCAAACTGCTATGTGAAATATAAAAAATCATTGTAGAATCCTCTCTTTAATTATCCTCTCTAATCTAATGACCTCAGTCAGTAAGTCAGACTTCAGTAGTGTTTCATAGATTTCACACTCTTGCAGAGAAACACCTCATTTCCTCACAATTCCTCTATTAGGGACAGGGAGCTAAAACACATCCTTAAAAAGATAGTTGTCACAGTTGTCCCATCAGTCCACAAGTTGCTGATCAGAAAGCAGAAGCAGGAACAAAAAAGATTCTTTGCTCTACTAAACATGAAGAAATATATAGAATCAAATATATAGAATCAAAGATGTATTCATTCAAATAATTTTTCATTAAGGAAAATATGCTTGGTATAAACTGAGTGTTTACCAATCAAGTAAATTTCTTTCGACCGGATTCTATCAACGTTTTGCATTGAACGTATGCAACACAATGGCATGGAAAATTTACATGCAATCAAATTACTTAAGTCCAGCATTTTGGAGGTGGAGATAAAACACAAAATAGGCAGTAACTCCAGCCTATCCCACTTGTCAGAGTACATTTTAGCTCATAATTCAAATAAAAAACTCAATTTAGGATTAGCAAACACTTTAACATGCTTTTCACTGGACTGTGAGAGGTTGTCGATGCAGACAGAGATGTAGACAGAGAGAACATACATGCTCAGAAAAACTCTAAACCAAGCTGGAAGATTCATGGCAATTTCACCGTGAGGTAGCAGCACTAACCACTGCAATTCTGTGCCCCCCGATGCCCAAATGTCAGGCAAAAGTAATAGACTGAAACCAAATTGAAAGTGGTTCTTTAGCTGAAGGTTGACTCATGACTGGCACTGCATAAACTCTGACTCATTCAGTATCTCAAAGGACATCTGAGAATTCATGACTTTTGCAATCTGAGCATTCATGTCCGAAAGTGTATATATAAAAGAGCGCATGAGGTTCATTTTTCTCTCCGCCAAAGTCTCAATATATTCATTTGTGTGACAAACTGCAGGAAAAAGTGGAGAGTGCAGATGCTTCCACCCTGGACCACTGCACCATACAATTAAGCAGTTAACATCCAGTCATCTATAAAAATTCAGAGCTGGCCCATTCAGTTCTGCTTTTGTATCAAGATGGCAAGAGGAAAAGATCGAAGGGACTTTATAAGAGGGCTTATTGTTGGGGCACAGATGGCAGGTGCTTCAGTCAAATAGCCTATTCCATTAACAGGTGTTTTCATAGGAATGGTGAAGTGACATCAGCATTTAGATCTATGGAAATTTTACACAAACACAGAATATTTGGTCTGACATTCCCTATTTGATGATTGTGATGCTCCTGCATTAGTGTGATAAGCAAGTAAAAATAAAGCAGGAGTTCTTCCTCCTGACTGTATCAGTAAGAAGAGTCCATCAAAAAATAGAGTCGTATTGTATTAAGATTCAATTTGATCCTTATTACAGAGATGAATGCACACTGAAGAGTTCAGTGGTGCAAAAACCAGAGGCACTGGTCTAGAGACACATGTGGGAGAAGTGGTATCAGATGAGTCATCGTTCATCACAGTTGGGCAAATGTGACGCACAGAAAGAGACTGGTACAGGCATGAATGCTTGACCTCCACTGTAAGGGGGATCCATAATCTCTGTAATAGCTCAGGAGTATTTTGCTATCATTGTTTGAGTGCATTTGTCTCCTTAGAGTTAAGGATCACTGCAAATCAAAATAAAGTTGTTCGGAGTGATCCTAGTAATCCTACCTACCCATTTATGCAGTTATAGTGAATCATTTTTATCCTTATGGGAGTGGTCCCATCCAGGGTGACAACACCTCTATGCACGGGGCAAAAGATGTAACAGCAGGACTTATTTAAAATGTAAATAACGCAAATTATTCCGTTTTGCTGGAGCAGTTAACAGATTTCAACCTTACTGAAAACAATGAGAGTTTTTGGACAAACGTATTTCCAGCACCACCATGGCCATCAAAACAGCAAATGAGGGAATATCTTTTGGAAAAAATTAAGGTTCATCCCTCTTAACAGTGTTCCTGAGACTTAAAGGATCAATGCCAACAGTATTTGGCAATTCAAATATGTCCCACGAGATAATATTTTTCAATGAAGAGTCACCAAATTGACCACAAAGCGCTATATTAGCCTGTCTACCCAATGTTAAGCTGTGTATAGCAATTTTAATAAACACTGACATGTTTCCAGTATTGCATTTCCTCCAGTGAATTCATACGCAGTAATTATTAGTTTCTACACATCTAAATTCCCTAAAATAGCCTTGAATGACCGTTTTTATTCACTCATTATCAAAGTCATTGTAAGTCCGCACGGCTACTTGTTTGTCACTAACCCTCTGGTGTCGGCCTGCCTGCCTGTCTGGGCTGCTATAAAAGCTGCGATCTCACAGGCAGCTCCGTTATTCTCCCCTCAGCTTCAGGACACACTCCTCGAGAGACGCACTTCAGCATGTCGGTGGCTCTGCGCACACAGCTGTTTCTCTTTCTGATCTCCGTTTCATTAAGGATGGGGCTCGCTCGCTACATCGAGGTAAGGTCGCGTTTGTAGTTAAACTCAAGCAAAGTGGAATTTTTGATCAAGTAAGGCAGTCTGAACTCATGCCTGTCAAGTTTTTATGAGCAGCCCAGAGGTGAAATCTTAGGTTTTCTGTTTGTTTTTATTTACTTGTTTGTTTTCCTTCTTCTTTTCAGGACAACGAAGCCTCAGATGGATTATATTCTTTGCTGAGTTTGGCCCAGAAAAGAGAATCAGAGGATTTTATTTTCCGCCGACCGCTCAGTAAGAACTGCTTAAAAATAGCTTTAAATCACCGAATTATAACAATTGCTGGATTTGAAACAGTAATTGGGTGAATGTTCATTTATGCACCAGTGCCCATTCAGTCGGTTAATTAGAACATAGGCTACTAAACACGTTAAATAATTAATGCATTAATCCAGGCAAACATTTTTGAATGAAAACAGATGCTGTGCTCTGAGTAATACTTTGACCTCATGAGCAGTTATTAAGACTAAACTCAAATCCAGTATGTTTTCTGAACCCAATGTGTAATGCATTTTGTATCTGGCTGTGTGTGTGTTCATATGTGTGTTTGCCTCACCTGTACTCCGGGGATGTATATATGTAATAGTCACTTATGGGGACCAATCCAGTTTGGATACAAAAATCTAGTCTCTCTATGTAAGTCCTTAATTCTACTTTGGTTATTTGGTGTGGTCAGGGTAGGTTTGGGACTGGGCAAAGGTTAGTTAAGGTAACTTGAAGTTTAAGAGTTAGGCAAAAAGTTGTTATGGTTGGGCTCAGGGACCAGCTGTGGCTCAGGAGTTAGCATGGGCTGTCCAGCACTTGGAAGGGCAGTGGTTTGATTCCCAACTCTTCCATTCTACACGTTGAAGTATCCTGGGGCGTGATGCTGAACCCTGAGCTGACCAAAAAAAAAAAAAAAGAGTTTGGGTGAATGGGACTTGTAATAAAAAGTGCTTTGGGTGCTCAGCTGGGGAAGAAAAGCTCTATCTAAGTACCAGCCTCTAGAATATTTATATGTATTTTTTCCCTGAAATGGAAAACTGACTGTGTGTGTGGTTTGTAGGATGCTTGGACATGCTGGCCACTGATGGCCTCTTCACCTTTGTGGCATCAAAGCCACAGCTGGCATGTGCAGCTTTCATCATAGCTGAGCCCAGTGAAGTCATCAGTCTGGAGCTGTCTGACGTCAGCATCGACTGCAGCGCTGGAGACTTCATAAAGGTTTGCACACTCACTAAAAATAGCCCCCACACATATCCAACCCCTCTTTCAAGTGAAAGGCAGGAACTCCGAGGCTTTTTTCGGTTTAAGCCCTGAATTCTATTTCATCTTCTTCCTGTGCGATTGAAATTAGGCCAAACAGGGTTAAGGCGGCGTTTAAGGGCCAAACACCACACTGGATGCTTTCTGCATTGGTCACATTACCCAGAGCAAGAGTGGGAAGAGAAGGCTTTAGTTCTGAAGCCAAGCCTGCCAGTGCAGATTTCAGTTCATGGCATAGGGAAAGAGGGACATTAGAATTTCATAACACCTAGGTTTACATGCATGTGATCTAGAAACCAAGAGCAGATTTGTGTAAATATTAGTAGGATTAATGTGCTCAATAAAACAAAACGGCACACCTCATTTTAAGAGATGAGATTTACAGAATATTTTTAGAATGAAATTCATGTTGGATTATGCCTGTAATTAAATATTATTCACAGCACAGCAGTGTAGAATGTGCTGTATGTCATGTCGGATTACTCGATAAAACATGATGATTCATGTCTTAAGTTTAATTGAAAACACAAAGATTTGTTTTCACCAACCCACTGGATCAGAATCATTTTTATTTGACCAAGTCTGTGCACACAAACCAGGAATGTGACTTCAGTTCACCTACTGCTCTCAGCGTGCAAGAAAGAAACATATGGGGGAAAAATATTGGCAATTAGATTGCTTGTTTCTTTTTGTAAAACCGAATTGGTTTCTTACATAAAGCTGATGAGTTCTCTCTTAGTCATATAATTGACAGTTTAATTTGGACATGCTAGCTGTCCATGGCTTCTTCCACATTTTTAAAATAATGCCTTTTATTTTCAGACACTGCTTCATGTTTTGTATGTGAAGGTGCAGAATAAGTGCTGAAATCAAGTAAGTAAAGGCATTACTTTTGTATTTATTCCATATCATATGTTCCTCTTCAAGATATTTGATGGCTGGGTTTTGAAGGGAGAGAAGTTCCCCAGCAATCAGGACCATCCTTTACCCCTCTACGAGCGCTACACAGACTACTGTTCCTCCACAGCACCAGGAGCCACCAGCCGCTCTTCTCAGAATGTTGCCATGATCTTCTTTCGCATTCACAGCCCTGACAGTGGCTTCACCCTCGCTGTCAAGAAGCTACACAACCCTTTCCGTGAGTCTTGTTATGCATCACTAAGATCAGTTTGTGGTCAAAACATCTAGAACCAAACATAAAACACTTTCAAGTCTTCGTGTAAAAGATTTGTGTTGTTTTTTGGGGGGTTTTTATGTCTTGTGAAATGAGGGGTACATTTGTGTGCATGGATGAGTGTACTTCCTGGACATTTGTGCTTGGTCGAGCTTTAATCAAGGCCAAGAGCGAGCGTAACGAATTGAGTGAGAAGGATGCACCTGTTTTCCAGCTGTTTGACAAACACAGCGTTAACATTGTGTCAAGAAACATAACTGTCACTGTCTGGCTGTAAGACAAAGACAAGGAAATAAAGGCTGCAGACACACAAAAAAACACCAATTTCAATGAATTATTTATAGGTTAACAGTGGTTTATCCTCTTGTTCACCATTAAGTGCAACCGTCTGCAGTCCAGGCCTTATATATGATCTAATCAAAGTGACAATAAAGCTACCTCGCATATTTTTACATGCAACATAACAGTGTTACTCATTTAATACATAATAAAAGTCAGAGTGTTTCTAGAACATTCCTTAAATCTAAAAGTTTGGGTGGCAAACAGAATGGAGCTAACAGCTATATAAAAGTATGGATAAACAACTGAAATTGTTAACTAGCACCACAGTCTAAAGCTTGCTAAACACAGTGGATAAACTGAAAGAGAAGTATAAATGTTTGATGGAGGAAAAGCAAAAGTAACAAATGATGAACGAATGATCGAAATGGTAAGGTAACCGTTACTGCTGGGTAATATTTACCAATGGTAGGCTAGATAGTGACTGTGATAGTGGCTCTTACCAAAAATTGGATGTAAAAAATACACATTCAACATTTAATTGTTTAATTGATGAAGTAATCTCATTAATCTAAGCTTCAAACGTCTATCTTCACATTTGATTAGCTCGGTTTCTTTACCACAAAAATGTAAAGGGAACATTATGCCCAAAGTGGCAACATTTTCAGACTCCCTTTTCCGTAATGCTTTTATCAATTCAGTTTTCTTTCTTTCTTTCAGTTCTGTGATCAGAACTAGAATTGGATTTCCTTTCCAGCTGCCACCCTCTGATTCTGTCCTCTTTGTGATGTGAAGTGTCAGTAATGAGTTTCTCAGGTTATGGAGAACTGGAAATTTGAAATCTCTTCTCCTGTCTGTGCATGTGTCAATTTGTTCGTGTGGAAAGCCTGTAACATCATGTCTCAGAGTCCAGAGGGAAGCTTCACCATGGTGATGCCACATCAGCGCAAGAACTGCAGCTTCTCCATCATCTACCCCGTGGAGATCCGACTGACAGAACTCAGCCTGGGGCAGGCCAAAAGCAATGAGCTAAGTCCACAGGTAGATCACACACATGCATACACACATGCATGTGCCCACACTCACACACAGATCTTCTTTTCTCTGTGAAATAAATATCTTACTGAGGCCAAATTCTGACACTTTCAATAGACCTTTAGCTTCAGTTGGACATTTTAAAGGCATTCAGAGTGTGATATATTTTTTTTATTAAAGCTATTAATAATATTTGCATGTTTGTCTATATCATCACACAAATTTTATTAGTACCTGGCAAATTGTTATTTTAATTCAGTAAAGTTTTGTTTAACTATAGAAATTTATTAATTTCATTTTCCTAACTGTAACGGGGAAATCACTTTAAATGATCGATCAGAGCTCAGTAGGCGTAATTAGCACTAGGATGTCAGCTTCCTACATCTAGAGGGAAGCTGATGAACACAGGAAATGAAAAACAGTTATGAGACTGAAACTAAAGTGAAGCCTGGAGCTTGAATGAAGCCTTTCAGTGTAGAATTTCATGTTCTCATTGTGCCAGAGAGGACTTTCTTCAGGTATTCAGGCTCCCGCCACACTCCAAAAGTACGTTATGGTAGGTTAGGTTAATCCAGTGGTCCTCCAACTGTGTGGCGGGTTCAGAACAGAGCCACTGCAGCTGGAGCATGGAAGACTAAGGGAAAGGGATGTAAAGTTGGGTATACCAGAAAAAGTTTGAGAACAACTGGGTTAATTGGTGATTTTATATCATGAATGATGTGAATGGTCCACCGTCTCACTTTGTTAGTCCTATTATAGATGGATGACCATTCTACTCATACCAGAATCTATTAGGATAGTTTCCAATTTTCTGTTGCATTCACCACATGCTGATATTATAACACAGTCAACTGAAAATATTGTCATTGAAAGTAATCCAGGATTTTGGAGAGTCATCCAAAAGCAGTGTTATGTTTGGCAAATTGGCTGCTGAGCCACACTGCCACTGTAAATTACTCTGCGTTCATAAGTCCCGCTCCAATGGGTGAAAAAAAGAAAAAAGGAAATAAATCCTCAACGGCAAATGGTCTAATGAGACTAAATGAAAACATCACTGTGGTTAATAGCTGGAAGAGTTTCAGCAAACCACTTTAGCTAAACTAAATGTTATTCATTGTGTGTAGATTATAATGTTAAACCCTCATACTAAATTTTTGAAGCTGATCGTCAGTTTGTAATGTTAAATAAGGAATAGTAATGACAAATGGAGTCAAAAATAATGAAATAATAACCATAAGTCTAATAAACATTTTTAGTAACAGTTTATGAATTTTAGAAAAAAGCTAGCAGATGAACAGAGCAGAGCACATATAAGTCTTACCTCTGAATTACACCATGTCTTTGACATTTCATCTCAGACACAGTTTTGTGCTTCAAATCAAGGGCAGAGGGTATAGTTTCCAAGGGTTCTTTTATTTTGAAAACTCACCAGATTTTCTGTGACATTCCTGTGCCCGATGTCCTGCCCTCCTCATCTACTCTGTGCAGCTTGACAGAGCCTCTGTTAAATAAACAAACAAATATATAAATACATTACATATAAATACAACAATGCAGAGAAGCTTCTCTGGTGTGCCTGGTAGAACCAGGCAATCACCAGAACATTAAGCAGAGGCTCTCAGATTACTACAATTTCTACTATTATGACAATTTCATCCACTATTAGATAAGTGAGGTTAACTAACGTTAACAAAAGCTGAAGTGTGTGATGGAAAATGTGTTAATGAAAAAAAACATAAATCAGTAGTACTTATTAATTAATTAATTAATAGTTAGTAATCAGTAGTCATAAACGCTATTACATGAAATGCAACTCTCTATGAATAAGGGAAGGAGAAAAGTGGCACATAGCATGCTCATAAAGGTGTAATAAAATAAATAATAAATTAATAAAGTAAAATATTCATTTTGAATTATCTGAAAAACAACATCCTGTCAACTCTTTCTGTTTAAATTCTAAGGAAAACTGTATGTATTCCAAATTCAAATATTACAAAAATCATTTGTATAAACATTTTTCAGTCAAATGAAGTCATTTCATTTGAATCCTTTGCAGTATTACTTTTTCATTGTATTACAAGCACCTGCTCAATAGAGAACCATGAAACCCCCGGATCCCATCTCCACTTGGTTGGCTTTTTCCAGGTTTTGTGGCTTTAATGTAGTCTTACTAACCACACCAAACCCACATGCATTCCTGCACCTCTGCTGCCTCATATACAAATAGATACAGTGTACAAACAAAACCAGTTCTTACTGTGCTACATACTACATATAGTACTTCTATTGGTCCAAAGAGCTCCACAGGAAGTTTTAATGGCAGTTTTCTATGTAACAAAGTAAACTCTTTATCTGGACTTCACCATCAAAATATTTTCTTGATCATTTATTTTACAGAGACTGGCGTGGTCTGGCTGCTCAGGGTCAGGTGACTATGTGGAGCTGCTGGGAGGGAATGGGGTGGATACCTCTAAGATGTTCCCTGTGGCCGACCTCTGTTTCTCCCTCAGTGGCCTCGGTGAGTTTGTGCCCATCACTGTGTCCAAGAAACACTTTTACTAGTAATTATGATGTGCTGTAAAAGAGTCCTACAAAATAAAAACATCCCACATAGTGAAATATCCAATGCAATTCAAATTTTATGTTTGCATATATTATACACCTTTGCTGTTTTTACTTGTAAAAATACTGCAATACAGATACAAAGTAAATGTTTTTGCTGCCAGTGTAAACAGAATAAGTGGGGCTGGCTACAGAACAAGAATTCTTGGATGGTAGAGTGTAAAGTATGTGTTTTCCTCTCCTTGTGGCCCTTCAGCCCAGATGAAGATTGGTTGTGATAACTCAGTGGTGAGGCTCGTTTCCAGTGGGAACTATATCAACCGCGTTTCCTTCCAGTACCGACTACTGGAACACAATGAGCTTCCCAAGGCCCGAGAGAACAGTTTGGAAAACTTCTGCACTGTGGAATAAGATGTCACAACATACACACATACACATATGTACACTTGTAAGCACACACAGTCATGCATCTCTCTGTTAAAAAATACCACTTTAATGAAAGTGTCACATTTAACTAATTGTATTAGTAAGTATTTTGTATTGTATTTGCCAAATATTTTAGAAAGCTATTATGTTAGCTTTGATCATAGCCTATTTATTTAAAAAGAATATTCTCCTTAAAATTATGGATGATAGTGGATTTTTTTTCCTTTTTAATTATTTGTCATTAAAATTTGTTGTTTGTGGTTTTTAGTTAGTTTGACATCCCTGCTGCCTCTTTTCTTTATATTGCCTCGACAATTTAAGAAATAAATATGAACTGCATGATGAAGCACATTTTCACTGTTGTTTGTGAGCAGCTCTCCTTTTCCAGGTCTATAACTGCATATTCCCTCAGGGCTTGCTTTACTGGTATGTTTTGTGGCATCCACCCATTTGACTGATAACCACATTAATGCTACTTTCTTTAGAGCTGAAGAGAGAAATGCTTTAATCTGGCCAGGCTCTTAATACATAGAGTGATTATGAGCTACTGCATTTTTATGAGTTTCTGTGAGATTGAATATAAGTGAAGTGAACTCGAATTGCATTTCATTAAATTTAATTCAATTAAATTCAAGTTAATTTATTGTAGCACCGAATTGTGACAGCAGTTGAGAAGTTCCCTTAAGGCACTTTCTACTGCAAGGTAAAGACCCTACAGTATTAGTGAGAAAACACCAACAAGTAAGCACATACTTGGTGACAGTGGAGAGGAAAAACTCCTTTTTAGCAAGAAGAAACTTCCAGCAAAACCAGACTAGGTTCACAGAAGGGCAGCCATCTCCTGCGACCACACTAACTGGTGTAGCGGCAAGCCTGGGTCTTTCTGGGTGGAGTTTGCAAGCTCCCTCTGTTCCTGCGTGGGTTTTCTCCAGATGTCACAACTTCCTCCCACAGTTGAAAGACATATAAGTTGGCCATAGGTGTGAATGTGAGTATGACTGATTGCCTGTTTTTCTGTGTTAGCCCTGTGATGGACGGGTGGCCTGTTGAGGATATACCCCTAATCTCACACTATGACAGCTGGGAGAGGCTCGTATCTGGCCCTGAACTGAATGGAAGATAAACATAGATGGATGGCACTGATCCTTGCAAGTGACAAATGTATTTCTTTAGCATACGCTAATGTGCATTATTAAAGTAAAATGTTGATATTGCTGCACACACAGATACACCACCTTATACCAAAACTAAAAAAAAAGAAGTCTAGATCAGAGATGACCTTGATATACCTTTAAATGACAGCAATTTGAACACGTATGAGCATTTCAGTATTAAGATTATGTTCCTGGCAATCAGTATTAAGCAATGACGCATGCACTTCTTCTATTTTTTATAATCCAATTTGCTCCAGATGCAAACTCCAAAATAGCTTTCGTAGTGGTTCATCAATGCTCATAATTAAATGGGATTAATACAGACAGCACAAAATTATAACACCACATTTTTCTAAAACTGTGACCCCTCTCCGTCACTGACTGTTTAACCCTAATCTCTCACATACTATAGGCCTACAACTGTGGATTGTAAGTCTGAATGAATGTGCAGCTCTTAATGGGATTATCCCACAAGCCTCAGCATTCTTATTCCTCTCGACATCCTTCTGAGTGGCTCTCTTTTGATCTTCTCCTTACGTGGAATTAATCTCAAACCTGCTCAGCCGTGATGATTCAATTAACCAGCGGATGTCTTTTTTCGCTCGATCTGTTGCAATTTTCAGCCTTCATTAGAGAATGAAATGCACTTTGGATGCCATTGAAAGGAAAATAGTGAGATTTTTTGTTTTCTTTCTAGCTTTATGCACATCAGCATCAAATACTCCGCAATGTAATTTTAGTGGCCTATCATGGTGGACTAGAAATGAGTTTGTCAGGCTAAAATGCGTCACAAGTCCTTGTGGATGATGTGCGACCCTTTACAGAATGAGGCATGCTTATATTATTATTAACATTGATGTAAGAAAATGAGAGAGTAATGTTTATTTAAGATATTATTTACACTGGACTGGTTAATGAATACACATCAGACAGAAAAATCGGTCACTTCTGTTCAGTATCCTCCTCCTTTCTGTCCCTGTCTCAATCTGTTCCCAAAGAGATGCTCTCAACAGTATGTGATAAGTAGCATATAATTTGATTTTTTGGTCTTTTCCTATTATAAAGACCCTCAAAAATGTACACACAGACCTTGAAGTGTAATGCTGGGGACTTTATTTGTGTAGCTTGTATCTGTGGGAAGAGAAATCAACTTTTAATGAACTCCTATTTAATCCTGTAAGAGAATATATATAAACATTCCCGTATTTTACATGTGTTTTCAGTGGCAGCAGCAGAAGCAGCTTTGAAAACCAGAAATTCAGTCTTTTTGTACTTAGATCATATTTTACAGTTCTGGCCACTGGCTTGATGGCTATGATAATAAAACACCAGGCAGGTTGGTAAACAGTGAACAGTGTCCTCTATCTGTGATGAGTGTTACTCTGGAGGTCATTCAGCAAAATTATGTTTTGTGTTCATCACTTATTGTTTTGCTAATAATTTACTGCACGTTAATGGAGAGCTCTCATATCACTAATTATTTGAACAATTAAAAAGAAGGTTCATATATTAATTTACATCTATACAATTTTAAAACATACAAGAGATCACATCTAATTGTCCCTTTGATGTAATCCAGCAGAGAAAAAATTAACATGATCTCAATTAGCAAAGCTGGTTTTAATCAAACGTTTTGTCTCATGCTGAAAGTTGGATGGATTGGCAGCAAATAAACCCCTTTTATATATATTTTATGAGACTGATGGAAGGACTGTGAATCAACTTCATTTCCCTTCAAGACAATTAAAGGTGATATATATATAACTGATATTGTAGCTTTTATGACTGAATACACACACTTACTCTCACATGTCTAATGCAAATCAGTCTACTTCAGAAATTAACAAGAGCAGCTGACCTGCAGAGCAAACATATCCAATACATGCAGTAAAGTTTTCACCCACTGTATCAGTTGACTCTTAAAGCTACATCTGGTATTATTCTTAAAAGACATAATTATGCGGTTTCTACTGCCATATAGCTTTCCATTCACTTGAGAATTTAAGCAGTTACGAGGACTTACAGTGGTGAATATTTTGGTATTAATCAGCTAACTGATAACATGGTTAGTAAAAGTTACGATAAACAAGATTTCATGCCTCTTCATTTTATTTCAGTGCATTGCCTGGATACAGCTCATGGAAGATATTTTTATTTGTGCTACATCAAACAGTAGCCATTAAAACAAAACTGCAGTTCATGAAGTGGACGATTTAAAAAAGTCAGTCCCATTAACTCCCATGTTAAAATGTAAAACTTAACTGATAAGCAAAACTAGAAAAAAGAAATAGATGGTTTGAACCACTCATATTACTCATTGGTTTTGGACTTAGCATTCTGAAACTTCAGCAAACTTATTTTGTATGCTGCCATGTTGGTTTTTGGGAGCCAGAAGTTACCTTACATTGATGAAAAGGTGGCCTGCTAATTTATCAGTTATCACTAGCAATCTTAGTTGAGCTATACAGGTACAATATACAGAAAAATTATGGTATCGGACAAATAAAATTTTAGCATTTTAATCACCAAAAATGAAGCACAATTTTTTTGCATGGTTTAACCACATAGGAAGCCATGATAGTAGTCAGATAATCTATTCAAATGCCCCAAAAGGCATGAACAGCACACACACACAAATACACACACACACGCACACGGGCACACGGACACGCACATGCAGACACACTTACGCACAGTGAAGATGTCCACTTTAATTATTTGAAGTAGTGGTTGAGTCCTACCAGACTTTGACTGGCTCCAGCTGCTTAGTCGTGCACCTATCTCAGGTGTCCAGGTGGATGAGTTATTATAAAATTCCCCCCTACAGGACTGTTATGAGTTTATAGAGCCTAAAAACTATGTGTTTTACCAGGTTTCAAATATGCTTTCTAATGGTGTGAATTTTGACATTTTAACATTGGAGTATTGAGGGGGACTGATTGCTGTTGGGAACCAGACTCAAGTTCCAGTTAAAGGAAGGAACTGCAATTTTTGACAGGTCTGCATTGGCTTGTATGTTTGTCCATGAACTTTTCTGTTAATGTATGTGCAAGGTTAAAAGTAGGGGTGTTGCTGCTTTGATCTATAGGTGTGTGGACACAGGGAGCGGTAGCCTCATCTAATTGGAGTCACTAATTTGGACTCAAATTATCTGACAAATATAATGTCTTACAGCGTGGTACAGATCTTTTTAGAAGTCTGTAGTCCAGTTTTGGTGAGTCTAATTATAGTATCTTACTTACCAATTAGTTGCCCTGCATTACACCCACATGGTTTATAGACACAGCTTGCTTAGTGTTTTAGAGCTGATATCTTACTGCTCAGTCCTCTTGTCTAAATACGATTATTTCTTGTCCCAGAAACCAGTGGATACTGGTTTTATAGACAACCTTTGGTTTAGTTATCTTTGAACTGTTCTCTGATCTAAAGAGATTTATAAACTTAAATATATAAGAGTATTTTTCTACTTGTGAATATTTTTCCAAATTTTAACCAAAATCAAAGAATGATTTTCTTGAGTGATGAAGATTAGATTTTCCACATAACTATAAGAGGAAGAGTAACATTCAGCATCTTAGGTGCATGCAAGGCCAAATTCCAGTTTCTTTCCTTTTCACTCTGTATTGGCTCAAGACTGAGAAAAGCACTGAACGTTTTTTCATCAATACAGTCATTATGTAATAATGTTTTTGTAAGTGATACCCTGCTTGGTGTGAACTTTCCCTTCTCTTTCAGAACTGCAGAACTGGTCATTTACTGGCTCCACATATACTGGACATCACTAGCGTGCACATTTTGAAGGTAACATTATGTATTTTTATAAGTGCTACTTTTTTTAACTACAGTGGATTATCATCACATTTCATCAGGAGAAATGCAGCACAAAAATAATGCTGAGAATCAATGCAATGAACAGCTCTTTAAATTAATGGCAGAACATATTTATATAACAAAATGCCAAATACATGAAGCCAAATGACTGTCATCATAGTTTGCATGTAAACGCTGATTCACACACACAATAGATTTGATCATAGTTATATAGTTTCTATGACTCCAATAACTCTGACAATCTCAGGAATCTCAAGAGAGCCACCTTTTGATTTCTCCTACACTGCCCTCTGCTGCATGGTTTCTATTACTACACAGACAATGAGGCATGCTATGTACCAGATGGAGAATATGTTGTCTGAATAAACTAGCTGCAATTTTCTTGATGAATGTTTTATTTGTTTTTTCTATCCATCACTTTAGATTTAGATACATTACATTTTTATACAATAAAAAGTCTGAAGAAGATAAAGTGTTTGTTGTTTTAATATAAATAAAAGAAAACAAAGACAACAAACATGACCTGGCAATTTGTTCAGGTAAAGTTTAAAGTATGCTGTTAGAAAATGCAGACATTAGGGCCCCTCATGGTGTTAACTGAAGCCTACCTAGGGTGGTGGAGCAGTAGTCGTAACCCTGAGGACAAGTCCATATTCGAGTACAGCTGCCAGGATTTGCACCCCAGCAGGTGTAACACTGTAACCCATATACTGAAGGCAAACAAAAATAGTTTACAAAGACTGAAAAAAAAAGGGGGGGGGAAAAGAATAAATAAATGGATGCTGGTCGTAAATGCTTTTACCTGGTGCCAGTATCATACAGAGGGAAGAAACAGACACAAACAGCCTCATTGTGGGTCTTTGATCAAATGGGCAAGCACAGAGAACTGGAAACCTTTCAGACCTTTGGTGTCAAATGAAACTTCTCCACTGCTTTGCACATTATATCGTTTCTAAATGCATCATTTCATTACTTTGGCTTTGTACCAGCAACTTTTTATGTCTGGGTACTTGACACGTGGGGAGTGTCTACCAGTCTTTCTTTAATGTTGGTCTTTATTGTAAATGTTGATTGCTCTCTACAGTTCCACCAATTCATCATCAACCCATTTTCCAGGAATTCCAGTGCTGATAAGAATTTAATTATCCTGAGTGAAACCATACATTTGTCCCGTGTTTGTGCAGTACATACCAAAACACTTAAGTGAAGTGATTGAAGCTGCCACACCCAAACACTTTAATTTCTAACGAATTAGTGTTGAAACAGAAAATTTAAAAAGTCTGCAATGACGTTAATAGCACTGTAGGTTAGATACAACACAGGTGCACTCATGATACCTGCCAGCCTGTGTAGCAATCAGCACTCCCTCCAAGAGAGACCAGCTTTAGCATCCATCAAATAAATTCTAGCTTAATTCAAACTGTAACAATGGCACCAACAGTTCTCTTCTAACACAACAGTCACACACACACACACACACACACACACACAAGGTCTGAGCTTGTTGGTCTATAATAGCATTAATAGATCTACGTCATTAATCTGCTCCCAGAAAAGGAGGAGTCTCTCAGAGCATCACAATTTAAAGAGACAACTCACCCAAAAAATTCAGTCAATCACTATGGCAGTATGCCTTTAATTATAACATATAATCACTCCTTCATCACGCCAAAAGAGTCCAAAAAGTTGAAACTGTCAATATATGGCATAAATCAGCTCACCTCTGTTTGGCCTGTCTGCTCTGTCCAGCAATCACTAATGAGCTTGGCCTTTTACCCCTGGATTAAAGGCCTTGTGTAGGAGGCATTTGAGAGGTTGAGGTTAGAATGTCACGCTAACTTCAGCATGTCATTCCTTTTTATTCTCATTCATTCTGTTTGTTTTATTCCAGACATGTAGACAAGTAGGGTTCAGCACTTAATTATAGAGCTGTAAAGGTCATGACATTATTGCCCAATATAGCTCGTTCTTATTGAGTCAGCCAGCCACGACAGACAATGCTCCTCTTCCCCTTGTGTCTGGAAAAGAGGAGGAACTAGCAGAACGCTGGGCGGTCAAGTGTGAGCATTAACAATATTTTATAGTCCTGTGAGTTATACTTTAATCATTGTAACTCTCTTGTTTCTCTCTCTCTCTTTTTTTTTGTATTTGTGTCATGATAGCTTTATAGTTAAGAAACTAGGAGCATGTCTAATTACATTATAGATACATATATGTGATATTAACAAGATGTGATTAACAAACACCAATAATCTTCACATATAACAATAAAAGTATTGAATTAATGTATAAAAAGTGCTATTTTATTGCTGTTTTCAGAGCAGGTTTGTTTGTTTCAGTTAAGTTTTTATTGTTTGTAAATGTTTACTTTTAATATAGTTTTTATTAGCATCAGTTTTGGTGTTAGACTTTTTAATTGCTGTGGAGTGCATATTACAAAGGCAAGCTCTCAGAAAGTCCGTACAGGCATTACAATAAGGACATACCTTTTTGAAAGCTGTTGACTCACAGTGTTGTAGACACGCAATAAAGACGTCCATCAAAGCTTCATCGGGCGAGATGTGGTAATATTTTACTAAAATAACAAATACTAAAACTTCCTCGATATTCTTTATTTTAGTTTAGTTAGTATTCCAAGTTCAGAAATCATTACAGTTAGTCTTTATTTCTCAAGAGTCTGGTCTTTGTATTTTAATTCATCAAAATGAGTTTTTACACACGTAATTTTAGTTTAGTTTGAGATAATTAGGGCCCGAGCACCGAGAGTGCGAAGGCCCTATTGTATCTGCTCTGTTTCTTATTATTATTATTATTATTATTATTATTATTATTATTATTTCGGCAAATGAATCGGCCTTTTGAGGGCCTAAACATGCTCGAAAACTCATGAAATTTTGCACACGCGTCAGGTCTGGTGAAAATTTACGGATTTTAATGTCCGTAGACATGTCCAGGGAAAATTGGCTCAGTAGCGCCACCTAGAAAAATGAGAAACGCGAGCCCCCGAGATGGGTATGACCTACATGTATAAAACTCGGAACACATATCTAACGTTTGGAGACGCACAAAAAAGTCTATTATGGCCATGTCCTAAACCCAACAGGAAGTCCGCCATTTGGAAGTGAAGGTGACATTTTGGCTCTAATTTTGCCATTTCCATGCCTCGAACTTTTGCGAACTCCTCATTGGAATTTCATCGTACAAGCTTCATATTTGGTCAGTGTCAACTACACACCTGGGCCATGTTAAATTGCGGAGCTTTTGAGTTTTCGGGTTACTGTGAGGCCGTGGCGCCACGGCGAATTTCGATGACTCGCCATGAAAATCTTATTGCCTCTCATTCTGTCATACATTGTCCGACCTTGACCAAAGTGGACACATATGATAAGGCTCCACCCCTGAACATATTTCAACTGCCATATTTGACATCAGGTACAGCGCCACCTAGTGGGAACAGGAAATGTCATGTTTTACACTTTGGGGTACAGTATTGTAATGGGTGACATCTGCAGCCTCAAATTTCTCCAGGAAAGCCTTAAGGAGTTGGACTTGGGTTACAGAGAAAACTGTGAGTTTTCGCTGAAGGGTGTGACCCCAGCAGCATGGCGAACATTGAGGTCTCGCCATGAAGAAACAAATTAGTGTAACTCAATGAAATCCAATGTGATCAGTAGCAGATTTTACAGGGATGATGTCAGACCCGCCCTGAACAGATTGATATGCCCATTGTCAGGAATACGTAGAGCGCCACCTAGTGGCACCAGGAAATGTCATGTCTTTCATTTTGTTGTACTGATTTTCACAGGTTCATCGTGGCCACCTGAAAAGCGGTGAATATCACCATCAGTCCCTCTTGATGCTTCAGTGAGAAAATTGTGACTATAAACTGAACGGCGCACCCTGGTGGCAACGCAGTTCACCATGAAAGATGAAGTGGCTTTTGAGGGGCTTGAAAAGTTTAAAAAGTCTTAAAATTTGGCGCACACCTCTAATGTGATGAGGGATTTCTTTTTATATGTTCATTTTCCTTGAACAGCGCAAAATGGCTCCACAGCGCCCCCTACAAAATTTCAAAACAACAGCCCCTGCTCTGTGTTTTATGTATGAGTTTGAAACCTGGCAAGCTTATTGGAGATATCAAGATGTACAAAAAAGTCTCTTGGAGCAATATCCCAAATCCAACAGGAAGTCAGCCATTTTAAAATTAATGTGTAAATTTGGCGACATTTTCCCCTCTTTTCAGGCCTCATACTTTGACGAACTCCTCCAAGGGATTTCATTAGATTTACGCGATCTCCTGTGTGTGGAATCTAAAGACCTTTGTGATGTTAAATTGCGAAGCTTTTTACGTTCAGGGAAACGGGGTGGTCATGGCGGCACGTGGAGTTTCAATCACTTGCCAAAAAGCAGTAACCTGCTGTCGCTCAAAAACACAATGTCCAATCTCTCCCAAAGGTCGCAGGCGTGATGAGACTCGAGCTTGGAAATGTTTGTTATGCCATTTGTCAGTAATGGTTAGAGCGCCACCTAGTGGGACGACTATAATAATGGTTGAATGAGATGAAATTTTAGCTGGTGGTTAAATGCATGAATTCCATCAATGTGACATCAGATCGGAAGCGCTGGTTTTAGGTGTTGGGCTTGGCTCGACGCGCCGGGGGTGCGAGGGCCCTCATATCGCTGCTTGCAGCTTTAATTATTATTATTATTATTAGGGCCCGAGCACTGAGAGTGCGAAGGCCCTATTGTATCTGCTCCGTTTATTATTATTATTATCATTATTATTATTATTATTATTATTAGGGCCCGAGCACCGAGAGTGCGAAGGCCCTATTGTATCTGCTCTGTTTATTATTATTAGGGCCCGAGCACCGAGAGTGCGAAGGCCCTATTGTATCTGCTCTGTTTCTTATTATTATTAGGGCCCGAGCACAAAAGTGCGAAGGCCCTATTGTATCTGCTCTGTTTCTTATTAGGGCCCGAGCACCGAGAGTGCGAAGGCCCTATTGTATCTGCTCTGTTTCTTATTATTATCATTATTATTATTATTATTATTATTATTATTATTATTATTATTATTATTTCGGCAAATGAATCGGCCTTTTGAGGGCCTAAACATGCTCGAAAACTCATGAAATTTTGCACACGCGTCAGGTCTGGTGAAAATTTACGTATTTTAATGTCCGTAGACATGTCCAGGGAAAATTGGCTCAGTAGCGCCACCTAGAAAAATGAGAAACGCGAGCCCCCGAGATGGGTATGACCTACATGTATAAAACTCGGAACACATATCTAACGTTTGGAGACGCACAAAAAAGTCTATTATGGCCATGTCCTAAACCCAACAGGAAGTCCGCCATTTGGAAGTGAAGGTGACATTTTGGCTCTAATTTTGCCATTTCCATGCCTCGAACTTTTGCGAACTCCTCATTGGAATTTCATCGTACAAGCTTCATATTTGGTCAGTGTCAACTACACACCTGGGCCATGTTAAATTGCGGAGCTTTTGAGTTTTCGGTATACAGTGAGGCCGTGGCGCCACGGCGAATTTCGATGACTCGCCATGAAAATCTTATTGCCTCTCGTTCTGTCATACATTGTCCGACCTTGACCAAAGTGGACACATATGATAAGGCTCCACCCCTGAACATATTTCAACTGCCATATTTGACATCAGGGACAGCGCCACCTAGTGGGAACAGGAAATGTCATGTTTTACACTTTGGGGTACAGTATTGTAATGGGTGACATCTGCAGCCTCAAATTTCTCCAGGAAAGCCTTAAGGAGTTGGTCTTGGGTTACAGAGAAAACTGTGAGTTTTCGCTGAAGGGTGTGACCCCAGCAGCATGGCGAACATTGAGGTCTCGCCATGAAGAAACAAATTAGTGTAACTCAATGAAATCCAATCTGATCAGTACCAGATTTTACAGGGATGATGTCAGACCCGCCCTGAACAGATTGATATGCCCATTGTCAGGAATACGTAGAGCGCCACCTAGTGGCACCAGGAAATGTCATGTCTTTCATTTTGTTGTACTGATTTTCACAGGTTCATCGTGGCCACCTCAAAAGCGGTGAATATCACCATCAGTCCCTCTTGATGCTTCAGTGAGAAATTGTGACTATAAACTGAACGGCGCACCCTGGTGGCAACGCAGTTCACCATGAAAGATGAAGTGGCTTTTGAGGGGCTTGAAAAGTTTAAAAAGTCTTGAAATTTGGCGCACAGCTCTAATGTGATGAGGGATTTCTTTTTATATGTTCATTTTCCTTGAACAGCGCAAAATGGCTCCACAGCGCCCCCTACAAAATTTCAAAACAACAGCCCCTGCTCTGTGTTTTATGTATGAGTTTGAAACCTGGCAAGCTTATTGGAGATATCAAGATGTACAAAAAAGTCTCTTGGAGCAATATCCCAAATCCAACAGGAAGTTAGCCATTTTAAAATTAATGTGTAAATTTGTCGACATTTTCCCCTCTTTTCAGGCCTCATACTTTGACGAACTCCTCCAAGGGATTTCATTAGATTTACGCGATCTCCTGTGTGTGGAATCTAAAGACCTTTGTGATGTTAAATTGCGAAGCTTTTTACGTTCAGGGAAACGGGGTGGTCATGGCGGCACGTGGAGTTTCAATCACTCGCCAAAAAGCAGTAACCTGCTGTCGCTCAAAAACACAATGTCCAATCTCTCCCAAAGGTCGCAGGCGTGATGAGACTCGAGCTCGGAAATGTTTGTTATGCCATTTGTCAGTAATGGTTAGAGCGCCACCTAGTGGGACGACTATAATAATGGTTGAATGAGATGAAATTTTAGCTGGTGGTTAAATGCATGAATTCCATCAATGTGACATCAGATCGGAAGCGCTGGTTTTAGGTGTTGGGCTTGGCTCGACGCGCCGGGGGTGCGAGGGCCCTCATATCGCTGCTTGCAGCTTTAATTATTATTATTATTATTATTATTTCGGCAAATGAATCGGCCTTTTGAGGGCCTAAACATGCTCAAAAACTCATGAAATTTTGCAGACGCGTCAGGTCTGGTGAAAATTTACGTATTTTAATGTCCGTAGACATGTCCAGGGAAAATTGGCTCAGTAGCGCCACCTAGAAAAATGAGAAACGCGAGCCCCCGAGATGGGTATGACCTACATGTATAAAACTCGGAACACATATCTAACGTTCGGAGACGCACATAAAAGTCTATTATGGCCATGTCCTAAACCCAACAGGAAGTCCGCCATTTGGAAGTGAAGGTGACATTTTGGCTCTAATTTTGCCATTTCCATGCCTCGAACTTTTGCGAACTCCTCATTGGAATTTCATCGTACAAGCTTCATATTTGGTCAGTGTCAACTACACACCTGGGCCATGTTAAATTGCGGAGCTTTTGAGTTTTCGGGTTACTGTGAGGCCGTGGCGCCACGGCGAATTTCGATGACTCGCCATGAAAATCTTATTGCCTCTCGTTCTGTCATACATTGTCCGACCTTGACCAAAGTGGACACATATGATAAGGCTCCACCCCTGAACATATTTCAACTGCCATATTTGACACCAGGGACAGCGCCACCTAGTGGGAACAGGAAATGTCATGTTTTACACTTTGGGGTACAGTATTGTAATGGGTGACATCTGCAGCCTCAAATTTCTCCAGGAAAGCCTTAAGGAGTTGGTCTTGGGTTACAGAGAAAACTGTGAGTTTTCGCTGAAGGGTGTGACCCCAGCAGCATGGCGAACATTGAGGTCTCGCCATGAAGAAACAAATTAGTGTAACTCAATGAAATCCAATGTGATCAGTAGCAGATTTTACAGGGATGATGTCAGACCCGCCCTGAACAGATTGATATGCCCATTGTCAGGAATACGTAGAGCGCCACCTAGTGGCACCAGGAAATGTCATGTCTTTCATTTTGTTGTACTGATTTTCACAGGTTCATCGTGGCCACCTCAAAAGCGGTGAATATCACCATCAGTCCCTCTTGATGCTTCAGTGAGAAAATTGTGACTATAAACTGAACGGTGCACCCTGGTGGCAACGCAGTTCACCATGAAAGATGAAGTGGCTTTTGAAGGGCTTGAAAAGTTTAAAAAGTCTTGAAATTTGGCGCACAGCTCTAATGTGATGAGGGATTTCTTTTTATATGTTCATTTTCCTTGAACAGCGCAAAATGGCTCCACAGCGCCCCCTACAAAATTTCAAAACAACAGCCCCTGCTCTGTGTTTTATGTATGAGTTTGAAACCTGGTAAGCTTATTGGAGATATCAAGATGTACAAAAAAGTCTCTTGGAGCAATATCCCAAATCCAACAGGAAGTCAGCCATTTTAAAATTAATGTGTAAATTTGGCGACATTTTCCCCTTCTTTTCAGGCCTCATACTTTGACGAACTCCTCCAAGGGATTTCATTAGATTTACGCGATCTCCTGTGTGTGGAATCTAAAGACCTTTGTGATGTTAAATTGCGAAGCTTTTTACGTTCAGGGAAACGGGGTGGTCATGGCGGCACGTAGAGTTTCAATCACTCGCCAAAAAGCAGTAACCTGCTGTCGCTCAAAAACACAATGTCCAATCTCTCCCAAAGGTCGCAGGCGTGATGAGACTCGAGCTCGGAAATGTTTGTTATGCCATTTGTCAGTAATGGTTAGAGCGCCACCTAGTGGGACGACTATAATAATGATTGAATGAGATGAATCGTTAGCTTGTGGTTCTAGGCTTGAATTCCATCAATGTGACATCAGATCGGACGTGCTGGTTGTAGGTGTTGGGCGTGGCCCGACGTGCCGGGGTGCGAGGGCCCTCATAACGCTGCTTGCAGCTTTAATTATAATAATTGTTATGGGATAGGAAATCAGAAGAAAGGGGCAAAAGAAGTAAATTAAGATCTTTGAAACTGAATGGAGTCAAAGTATAAACAATGCTGAGTAAATTATTTTCCACCTTTGTTCACAAGTTACCTTTTTTGTAGTTACCGTCTAAAAGGCTGTTAATACCACCAAAATTGTAAAAACACCAACCAGTAACACAAAGCTTAATTCATCATTGGAGTTTATTAGTTTTAGAAGTCATGTACATGTAATTAATTTATTTTGCATGTAAGTTAGTACAGTGTTATACATGCAATAAACATTAGTTAAATGATCAGTGATCGGAGGACGCCCACCGCTCAGGATTCCCAGTCGAGGTGATTCTTACTTCCTGAACTGAGGAACCGGGGACGGGATCTTGATGTCCTGCCCCCTCTCCAGCCTCTTCTCACATTCAATAAGGTAGTTAACACCATCAATCACTAACTGCACCAGCTCAACCTGTGAATGCAACGTAGCCAGTGTCAACAATATTTTATTATGAGCATGTACAAAGTTATTACAAAGGTTGCCTTTAAAAAAGTTTAGCTTTCAACCTGATGATGGTGTAACTCAGTGGTTCATCGCTACATGTATCTGATCCTGAAATTCAACTCTATTGGATATAATTGAATGTTACAAGTACTGATATCAAAGAGTTGCTCTTTTCACAAGTTGAAAGACGTGAAATAAATGAAATAGTTTTTTGTTATTTGGTTGCACAAAAGAATAAAGAATTTATTTTTTAAATCAGTCCTTTTTAACTGATTCCATATAACATATGGCGAGAGTCTGGAGATACAAACACAATCACAGTATTTGTTTGTTGACCTTTAAACTAGTTCTAACTTATTAAGTGTTTGATATTAACGCCATTACAGACTTTGTAATCACTGCATAGAAAATAAGAAATAAAAGCATTGCAATATTAAGTTCAGCTGGATCAAACAAACAAAGTCTGTAATGGCGTTAACAACAAACAAACAAAATAAACTGGATCTTAGCTTTTTCTTGAACTTTTTCTTGAAGTTCAGCTAAGATCCAGTTTGTTTTGCCATTCTTTGCTATTAACCCCTCCAACACCAGTACACACCTGGTTAGCATTAACAGTTCTGCAAAGGCTCATGTGACGCTCTGGCAAATTTAACTTAAACCTTTACACTTGTGCCTCCTGAGATTACCCTCGTCAGGCAGGGGCTTCCCCTGAGGCCATTTACAAACTTTGCCCTGTTTGGCCCAAATGGAAGTAACCACAGCACCCCACTATAGCCCTGACCTTACACACTAAGGTCCTTTCACAGCATTTGCCAAAGCCTGCAAAGAAGTTCTGCTCAGGAAGCAGCAGCCATTTAACCTTCACTGGCACACCCCTGCCTGGATTACAGATTAAAGAACAGCATGGGGTACAGTTATTCAAAGCTTACACCTGCTGTGCTACAAATGTCTGCTCTCCTCCGTCTGACTCGGTTTCTCTCTGCCTGCTGTTCACTTTTGAGCTTTACTTTCTTTAGCTGTTGTCTTCATTCCCTGAGGATTTACCTCTGACTTGCCCAGACGGTCAAGGTTAGAGATGTCAAACGTATCTCCGGTAGCGGCTGTGTCAACACCTCCCGTGCCTCTCTTCTGTAGTCTCAGATTATCCAGGATCTTTTTGAAGCGAGCATCCTAGATCATAAACACCAAACAAATTCAAGTTACTGTCAGATACAAGAAGAATACGTGACATCATGTGCATGTGTTTGCAGTTAACATGAGATGAACTGTCATTATGATTCATGAATTACCTTACTGAGGAGGGGCAGACGAATATGCACCCCAGCCCTGAGTCCCGTGCCAAGATTTGAGGGGCAGGTGAGGATATAGCCCAGACGCTCATTCCACATGAACTCCCATCCTCTCTCCTGAATTAGACGCTCAACCTAGAAGTTAAAATAAATACTCAGATCTTAGTTCAGATCTCTGAACTAAAATCTTAGTTCGGAGATCTGAATTAATCTGAGTCTTTGTTTCTTGATTTTTGGTCACTCTACTATAGATTAGTTTATAGACTCACAGTCTTGTAGGCAGAAATGACAAAAAGACTGTGATAAATTGAATTGATGGATAAACATTTCACTTGAAAAATTCACACTGGACCAATGATAATTCAAAGATAAAGAGATGTGCATACCTGCTTCAGCCCTCTGCAGAATCTTTCAAACACTCTCTTCATGTTTCCTCCCTTCTCCATGGATATGACCCTTGTGTGATCCTCTTCATTGATCCAGATCAAGAAGTTCTTCTCATTGTTGTGCCTGAGTGTCAAGAAGAAAGGATTAAACTCCAGTTCAAAACTATATTTTGGTATTCTTGTTAAGACACCAGGACATATTAATAAGTTTCAGTCACATTCAACATAAGAACAATCAATAAAGCATATGTGAGGGAGAAAAATGACATTCTTAAAAAAGGAAATGGTGTTAAGGTTTGTAAAGGACGAGGAAAGATGCAAGTAAAGATGCTTTGAGTAAAAAAAAAAAAAAAAGAAGCATAATATGGTATTAAGTCTTGACTTTAAGTGACTGATTTTGATTTTATTGGAGCTACAAGTACAGGTCTAAGAATACTAACAAATATGTATTATGAACTTTATATTTATGAATGAAAAAAATCCTGGAAAAAGAGTAGCAGAAATAAGGTGGCAAGACGGAAAATTTACACATAAAAAAAAATCAGCCAATACTAGAACTTATGCTACCAGAAGGCTGACATTTCAGTCACTGGAGCCAAACTATAGTTAATTGAATAGTTAAAATAGATGACACAGACTCACTCATTTTAATCATTTGTTCATAACTGACTTAATAAATAAATACAAATTCATTGTCTGTGTTGTTTTTTTTAAGTAACTCTCTTATTTCCTTAAAACTAAAGTGGTGCCTTTTACTATTTTTATCATTTTTATTCTTCGATTTATCAAAATATTACACTGTCTCGCTTACCACTATTTTTCTCTTTTAGCTAATTCTTTCTCTTAGATATATCTTCTTTAGTTTTCTCTTATTTTCTTCGATGGATTACTTGCTTCTCATTGATTTTCTGCAATAAATGTTAAGTGTTTTATATATGTTGAAATTGAACTAAAACATTATTTACTAAAAGACATATGACAGGATAACATCACGTATCCAGTGTTTGATCATAGTGTACTGGTGGAGCCTCTCTCTCACTGGTTCACTCCCAGAATGCATAAATAATATTATAATCACTGACATTTTATATTGTATTATTTCTGGAAAATTACATAATATTACTTAAAATGCTTTCCTTTCCTCATATTATCATCCCTTGTAAGTAAACTATATGCTTTTGTCAGAATTTGGCAATTTTCTTAAAGTGACAGCTAATACCTAATGGTGCCTGATGTTAGACAGTATAACCAAACCAATCTGTTATAACTAACAAAGTGGTACGTCAGCAAATAACATCATGAAATCAATGATGCAAAGAATTTAGAATTGCAATGCATGTGTGGTTGGTTGAGATTTTAGCTCAGCTCCAGGTGGGATGTGGCGTAGAGTGCTGTGGGAATAGTTTAGTTTGAGTAACTGGGACACCTGTTGTGCATTCTCTAATCAACTTGTCCTCTTGAAGAGCACACAGACACCGAGAAGCTGCAGGAAGCAAACTGAGTTATCGTTAATGGAGACTGCACCCTGGAAGCTGGACGTGTCCAACAAGTGGATACTATTCTTCAGTAAATCTCTAACTCAAATATTTCCAAAAACTAGATTTCTAGGTCACTGAGCTACAAAACTACTATATTCCTT
This sequence comes from Oreochromis niloticus, assembly GCF_001858045.2. Taxonomy (NCBI): domain Eukaryota; kingdom Metazoa; phylum Chordata; class Actinopteri; order Cichliformes; family Cichlidae; genus Oreochromis; species Oreochromis niloticus. Next base: position 25,024,469 of record NC_031977.2, read on the forward strand.
CTAGGCTGACTGTACTCCTAGTCTTACCAGATCCCACGAGCATCAGGCCAATCTCTGGCCATCCCAGCTGCCGTGAGCAGAGGTGACACAGGCTTATCAAACAGGAAGTGCTCCTGATTGGCCAGTATGGGGACACAGGAATCACGGGGACATTAGATAGCAAAAGAAATCAAGATAAAAAGAAAAATAAACCTTGCTTCTTAAAATGTGTAAATCTTCACTAACATCAATAAGCTGTTGCTGCTCTCTTTCACTCATATCTCCCAGGCTGTAGTATCGACCAGTCAAGTCTCCCTTCAGGCCAGCCAGAGCCGTCACAACCACACGCTCCACTTCACGGCGCTCGGAGCGCGTGCATGCGGGGGGGAGACTCAGTCCACGGATGCTGCGACCGGTACGAACACGAGATGACAACACGTAGCGCTCATCAAAAAATCCTGAGGTGATCTGAGGACGACAAAGCTTTAGGTTACCTTAGGCATGTATGAGTTGATACACGGACTCATGGATGCTCAAGATGATGTGATGCAGAAAACAAAAGAAAGTATAACCTTGGAAGCGTCCAGGTCAGTCGGGTGCTTCATTGTACGAGGGTCATAGCCATTGTGTCTATCCTTGATAACAGGGTCAAAAAGCTCAGCAAACACCTGATTAAAATAAAAATGAATCAAACATATAATTTCCCATTTTATTCGGATGGAAGCCACATCAACATCGTGCAAATCTGAACGCATACCTCATAGGTCTCCTCATCCCCAGCCACCATTCCCACAGTCTTAATAAAGGGGTGTCCAGGATTGTCCACTCCAGTCTGGATGCACTGGTCCAGGGTCCAGTTGTTGGGTGTTGTCTTATCCCTTAGACGTGCATAGATGCCTGGGGTCAAGGCCGAGGCCATGCAGTTGTTGTGCTTCCTCAGGTCAGGGAAATCAGCACTGTAAAAAGTTTGCAAGATTAAAATCAATGTTTATACAAATAAATAATTTTCATAGCCAGGCTTGTAACCATCTAAATATTGTTTGAAATAAATTACTTGCCGTGGTGCTTTGGTTGTATTGGGGAAAGACAGTCTTTCTGCTATCCGCTATAATTCAAAGAGAGTTTTGCCAAGCGGTCCTGCAATGTAGGCCTGGATTCATGCAATAATTTGATTGACCAGTTAGCTAGACAACTCTCGGTTTGATCTCCCTTCACTTTATGGCACCAACACACACATATACACTCATTTTTAAGTACCTGGGTGGATAGAGCCTTCTCCTCTCAGCAGCTTCCATGTTGTCACTGAGGAGGTATCCGGATGTCAGCGTGCCTGCTCCCATGGCCAACATCACTGCCGTGTTACGGCCAGAAATCACACGGGTGAAAGAGCTTGCCATGCTTGTGAGGCCTCAGTTGTTATCTGGTAAAAGTGCAGATGACAAAGGTTACTCTTCGAGAACTTCTAAATTGTAATTTATTGGCCCTGGATAATAAAATTTCAATATTCAGTCTGGCGGTTTAAGAAACGTGAAGTTGTGTTTGTGTAGGAATGTACTGCAGTTGAGTATTAAAATCCATACTGAATGTAATGTAATGGTTACACTCTCATTGGAGTGTTTCAGGCCATGTCTTTCATGCACTACCGTACAGCACGCTGAGTTTCTCGTTTAACGAAAGCTGAACTTTACAGGGATCCTTCCTGAAGGTCACAGGTGGCATTCAGGGAAAGCGGATAATTGGGAATCAGATTGTTAAACCAGACAGCACCGAGAGGAGAGCAGAAAAATTAGTTACCTTCAAAGCTGAGCAGAATATTTGCTTTAATAATTTGTACAAGTCTGTGCTGCAGACTGAAGCTCGTCGTATTTTTCTGCATGCTGTCATAAAGTTCAACAATCCCTTAAAGCTTACATATTAAATTACGACGCGTCAGCACACATTCTCTCTTCGTGAGTACATACTTAGACAAAACCACTAATAGCCTTAGGCTATGAACTGCTTAAGTAACAGATACGCCTGCAGTCTGTGCGATGGGATTACTGGTGAAGCATACAGCGGCCTTCTGATTGGTCACCCGGAGAGAGTCACCGGCTCAGGTGATCGGGTGATTTGTGATTGGGTGCCTTGACCGTATTAATAATTGCCTATTAATGTTTTTCTTAGTTGCTTGCAAGACTCCTCAGTCTATTAATCAGAGCTTACAAAGAAGCACAGTTTATTTTATTTTTATGTATTTTTTTAAGATACTTTAAATTAAAAATATGATGGGCTAAAAATTATTTATAGCATTATATATACAGCATACATTAGCATGATATAAGAGAACTAGATGAGATATTACTGTATTGTTGCAGATTACCTATATTACAAAAGTGAATTTCTTTCCTTGTCTGAAATTAGGAGTCACAAATCATACCATTTTCTCTCTCACACACACAGACTGATAGTAAGTTAGTGAAGTTAAGCTAAATTGCCAGCTTAGAGTTCGGATCATTCGTGGAAAACACATGATTCTTTCTGACATTGTGAAGAGGCTTAAACAGGCCAAGCTTACACAGGACAAACAGAAGAAAACATATAGAAAGAAACCAGACATTCTTCAAGAACCCAAGAAAGAAGAAAGACCAAGAAGTGGAGTAAAGGTCTTTAAGGGCATGTTAAAGTCAAGGAGAAAAGTTGGATTAAAGGGATTTCTCTCAGGGAGTGCATAGTAAGTAGAGTGGGAGGCACCTGCACCTTTTGACCCTTGATAAAGACATACTGCTATGTCTACAAATGGTTTAACTGACTTATTTGTAGATTTAAAAAAAAAAATAATAATAAAGAAATATAAAGTAAATGTAGGTGCAGGAGGCATGGCTGGCTGTTTGACAAAGAATAACATTTAAGGGGAATAGTAGTTAACAGATGGCTGGGAATAGAGGGCAGCTTAAGTGGTCTTAATGCAAGTGGCTATGTGTAGACTATACTGTGTGGTGTAAATATTAATTTAAGGAAAAAGGATTTAAATTTTTTGCTATCAAACAAAGATAAGCAAAGTATTTCTATTATAGAATAATAAAAATACATCAAAACTGTATCAAACTGAACTGAAAAAAATCATGTGATCCATGAAACGGTCTGTTAATGAATGTGAGAGCTACTGCACTTTTCCAAGAGAGGTGCATGAGTAGGCAGGAAACATAAATGAGGAAAGGAGCTGAAAAAAAATAATAATAATGTGAATTCTGGAGGCAGAATCAATTACTTACCTTTGGATAGCTGAAGAGTGGAGGTAGCAGAAGGTCCTGCAGCTCAGTCCAACGAAGCTCAACCTGCAGAGTGAGAGCAGACGGAAGAACAGGGATGGGATCAGAGGAAGATGGGGCCACTGGCTCAGGATTAGCCTCTCACTGGGTAACAGACTGGAAATCCTCTTTCTGCTGTCAGTCATCATGTCTGCCTGCCTCTTTACACCTGCACTCACGGCCATGGGTGCTTTCATGTATACATAAAAAGTCAGCTGTAGTCTGCTTCTGCTGAAATATAGCTGTCATGTTGCTGTATACATTTAATATACAATCAAAATAATTTGGTTTGGAGTTTTTCTTAAAATCACATTTACTATTGTTGTTATAAATGTGTTTATTCTGGAACTGAAAGGCATGTTTGCCACTTGTAAGACAAAGTACAAAAGGAATATTTAGCCTATAGGACTGATTGAAAACTGGGACACGGACATGTCACCTGTGTGGTTGGAATACCTGCACGTCCTCAAAATGCTCCAGCATTTCCTGGTGATGCTCACTGGCGTTTTGCATTACTTAGTTTAAAGTCCAGCTTTGTTGTTGTTGTTATTTTAGGTGTGGCAAAAGCAAATGTTTGCCATTGTACAATAAAAGTACTTGGATGGCTTAGTCAAATATACGGTCAAAGACCCATTTCTATTAAACCTTTTAGACTACATATTCATCATTACATAGCGATTGTCTCTCCAAATTCAGTTACCCTCTCTTTCGGTGTTACAAATTGTCACAGTGTTGTCATAAACTTCAACTGTCATCCATCTGTCCCTCAAAAACAGGAGTTGTATTGGTTGATCTGCTATAAAATCCCTGCTGAGAGACAAATGCTTACAACCTAAAGCTGCCGCCCTCCCTTAGTCTGTTTATCCGCACTAAAAACTGACAGTAGATCCCACACTAACAACTTGTCACATCCCCTCAACAACAGTTTGAATGATGACTTTATCACTAGCTCAACTTGTCTGAGATACACAGCATGCCATTTTTCCTGTCCACTCTGTTTTTTTCAGGCCCGAATCGCTCTGTTTCTGCTCCTTTTCAACACTGCTAGATTTTTCTCCTCTAACAATTGAAAAGTATTTCCTTTTCATATTTAAATTACACTTTGATATGTTAACTTCCTGGGTAAAACAAAAACAATCACTGATTGATTAGCATTTCCTCTCTATGTCTGTTAATTCTTCAAATGTAGACATTAGGTGCTCACTGCCCTTTTACTACTCTACCTGAGCACTCACAACATTCCTCATTCACCCACTGACTTTTTTTTCTGTGTTTAACTCTTTCACGCATAGTGGTCACTACAGTGGACTGCTATTCAAAGGCTGTTTTCTTGTATTTGTTTCAGTGTTGATAACCACTACATTGGACACTGATGTGTCGCTCCCTACACTGCCACCCACTGGTTGTTTAATGTTACTACAGATGTATGACGTTTTTCATTGTAATTATTGTTATTTAACCCTGTCATGCATGAATTACGACAACCTCAATCAGGGTTTTTTTTCTTAAGTATTTTAATTCATCTTTTCATGCCTAATGGCGAATAACAATACTTAAGAAAAGTATCCTGATTGTGGTTGTCATAATTCATGTATGAAAGGGTTAACAGCTTTCTATCTAATATTCACACACAAGTATGGGGTTAGTGTGTTCTCCAAGGATATTTGGCATGCAGACTGGAGCGGTCAGGAATCAGACCAAAACCTTCCAATTAGTAGATGCCCTGATCTCCTGAGCTACAGCCACCGCTTTAATGCTCTCTAGTTTGATACTTGTTAATTTCAGCATATCTAAGACAATTATTAACCACAACATAATACTCATCCATGAAGCATACAATCACTACATATAATTAAATATGTCACCCACAATTAAACTGAATGTAATGGACTGGTATTTATAGAGCACTTATTCTATTCTTGCAGACCACTCAAAGCACTTTAGACTAACATACATATTTAACCAGTCATTTATTCATTCATTGCATTGTTCTGTTCACTTCATCTTCCTCATCTCCACAACCAGTGTAGAATCACAGATCACCATAAGATCCATATTTTAGACTAAATCAACAATAATAGATATTAAAAAGAGTTTATCATTTAAGATTTATAAGTGTACTACAAGGGGCAGATAGTACATCATGTACCTTTGATGGTCTCGTTGAGCCCATGCTTGAGTGTCCAGAGCTTTGGCTGATGCGTACTGTTGGATAAAGACGCAAAATCAGTTGTGACCACATGGTGGCAGGACGACCACAGTCATGGGTCATCATTCAGAACCTGTCATTTATGAGGCAGATATAGTGATTACAGTTGCTTCACTGACATAGACCTTGTAGCACTTTGCTTTTAGGTGGCACTAAGAAGTATACTTTTTTCCTAAAATATAATGTTGTGTTGCAGTGGATGAGATTGTTTCATTTGTGCACCACTCTGAACATCAGTGCAAAACAGTCAGTAGTACTTTGTAATTTTGTGAAAAAGTGACAGAAAATAACAGTTGGAAAAAAGCTTTATGCTCTTAAAATACCGTCCTCCACGCAGTGCACTGAGTATGTTTGCCTCGGAGCTGCCTGGTTACTGTTTCACAAAGGACTACGCACATGTAAGTAGGTTTTATAGGCCAATGTAGAATACTGTATGCATGAACTGTACTTGTTGTTTTCAGCACTAGTCCCAAGATAGAGCACTCTTCATCAGAAGCAGCAATGCAGCCTGAAGCATATCCGGATAGAAATTCTTATTTCATAGCATGCTTTGCACATTCGTGTATCCCTAACAATCAAAATAAAAAGTGGCTTGGAGCAAATTAATTATACAGAGGGGCATCTTCATAAAAGTCGAGGTCCTCACTCTGCAAATATCCCAAGTTCAGTATCTGCATGAAATATCTCCAGATAACAAGGACAGAGATTTAGACTTTCAAATATTGTGGTGATTGTTATTGCAATGCTTCAAATGTGAATCTGCATCATTTTAAATTACTTAATTATTCATTATTTGAAGAGCACTATCACATTCAATATGTACAACCCCAATTTCAAAAGAGTTGGGATGCTGTGTAAAATGTAAATAAAAACATAATGCAATGATTTGCAAATCTCATAAATTCATATTTTATTCACAATAGAAAAAAAATGTCCCATTTTAAGAAAAAAAATAGATCATTTTGAATTTGATGGCCACAACACAGCTGAAAAAAAAAAGTCAGGACATGTTTACTTTTATGTAGCATCCCATATTCTTGTAAACGTCTGGGAACTGAGGAGACCAGTTGCTGGGCTTTGGGGGGAGAGGAATGTTGTTCCCTTCTTGTTGGATTCCAGCTGCTCAACAGTCCTGGTATGCTTTGTCATATTTTTGATTCATTATGTACCAAATGTTTTCATTTGGTGAAGGGTCTGAACTGCAGTTGGGCCAATTCAGCACTTAGACTCTTCTACTACGAAGTCATGCTGTTATAACAGATGCAGTATGAGGTTTAGCATTGTTTTTGCTGAAATATGAGTCTCAAGGACAGTAAACCTTTTTTCAAAACATAATTTAAAATTTCAATCCATCTGACCACAAACCAGTTTTCCGTATTGCTTCAGTTCATTTCCAATGAGCTTTGGCCCAGAAATGATGGTACCATTTCTGGATCTTGTTCACACACAGCCTTCTCTTTGCATGATAAAGCTTTAACCTTTATTTGTGGATGGCACAAGGGAACTGTGTTCACAGACATTAACTTCTTGAAGTGCTCCTGAGGCATGCAGTGATTGCCATGACAGACTCATGCCTGTTTGTAATCCTGTGTATCACAGGGATCCAATATTGATTTTCAGCCTTGTTCCTTGTGCACAGAGATTTTTGAAGATTCCCAGAGTGTTTTTTTCATTGAAGAACATTATTCTATAGCCAGACTCAACATTATAGAATAATATTCAAAGGGTGACTGGACTCTGGTGTAAGTATAGAATGAGGACCTCTGTCAGTCAGGAGGTGCTCACAGTAAAGCCACTACTCCTGCACAATGAAAGGAGCGACTTGAGGTGGTTCAGCTACCAGGAAGAAGCCCCAAGACAGAAGAAAGGGAGCTGGAGAGATTATGTCTGTCAGCTAAATTGGGAATGCTTTAGTGTCCACCTGGACCAGCTGGAGGAGGTGGCTAAAGTAAGGGAGGACTGGTGACCTGAACCTGGATCAACGGCAGAAAAATTATGTTACATAATATGTTACATGTACAGTTTTTTAGATGCAGCATTTTGCAGGTTGGAAAACTTCTGCCCATCTTGACTTCTGAGAAGCTCTGCCTCTCTAAGATGCTCTTTCGATGTTAATGGCCTGTTGCCAGTTAACCTAGTTAACAGCAATGTCCTTTCAGCTGTTTCTTTTTAGAATCACTTACTTTTCCAGACTTTTGCTGCCCCATCCAAATGTTTTTGAGATGTGATGCTACCATCAAATTCAACATGAGCTAATATTTTTCATGAAATTTTTGTTTACATTTTTTTCCTGTGCATAACAATGAGTTTGAAATTTGCAAACCACTGCATTCTATTTTTACTTACATTTTACTCAGTGTCCCAACTTTTTTTGGAATTAAAATCTAGTTCTGGTGTCTGGTTTTACAACGTTTGGCCACAATATTTTAGTGATATTTATTGATGCATTGATTGAAAGAAGCTGAAATGGACTCAACATTAGGGGGGTAACAAATAGTAAGTAATATTACTGAAATTCTTACCAAGGTCGCCAAAGAAATATGCAAACGTATAAGGCATGTTGAATTTATTTCCCCTGCACCCACACATGAAAATGCAAACAAGTAAACACAAAAAAGTACAGAAAAATAATATTACAATACAAACATAGCACACTGTATTCCCACACTTTTAATGTAAAACAGACACTCAGAATTACAGACGCAGTGCAAAAGGGCAAGTTTTCCCAAGAGCAAAGTCTGAAACATTTCCTCTAATTGATTTTGAATAAGGTTATTGTTCTGTGAGAAAAGTTCCAACACTGCTACTGCATAACAACAGCTTGTTTTGCAGAAGACACGGCCAAGAGGCTTGACTTTGTGAGGTACACTAAGAGACAAACGTGCCTGATTCGATGGACAAAGTATTGTTTTTATACCTTTCTTTTTTTTCCTGACAGCTACAGAGACAATATTATTATAGAGAAGCAGAGGAAGAAGGTAAAGGAAGCGTCCAGTCAGACATGCACAACATGCAGCTGTTGTGTGCATGCAGGACAACTATACTTATCATATCATTAATACAGAAAACAATGTCAGATTATTGAAGTGCTACATTTTTTAACCTTCAAAAGGCATTTTTTTAGAATAAAGTTGAACAGCTTTTTTTTCTATACAAGAGCCTCCGATGCAAAATTAAAATTCAACATGAAAACCAGAGAGACAAAGAAAAAAACCCAACAACAACAATAAAATCAGTTTTCACAGCATAACAATTCCAAGTATTTCTTCTTCAATCATACAATATGTGTAAAGTCACTATATACAAAAATAATATAAATACAGCATCTGAAATAAATAGCATGGAAAATAATGATCACCCTTTCAATCAAGCAAAGCTACATCTCAGGGAGTGCACTGTGTACTGTCCCAGTTTAGACTGTAGTCGCCCCAGTTACACATAGAGGCCCGATGACACCCACTAGCCCAGCTGACAGTCAATAAATGCCAAAAAACAAATAAATTGCACACACATGCTGCAAAGCTTTGTGTTAGCAGAGGTTATAATAATATTTAAACAGTAGAGGGAGATATATGCTCATTGGATGCTGCAATGGCTTTACTACATTACACTGACATGCTACTGTTTAGTCTACATGACACGTCCAATCTTAAAAAAAAGGAAATTAATGAGTAAAATTACAGTCTTTATCTTTAATAAAATTTTTATATTTTAAATTTGGATTTATATAAAACTTTGTGCTTGCAAATTTTCAATTTGGGAATGTGGGAGATTGACCTACACTAGTGGAAGGCACTGAATAAATGTTTTAATTTTAATAATTCATATGTTCTTTTAAAAAAGTTAACCAAATTAAGCAATCGCAAATAAATATAGAATTAATTGCTTATCAAGGGAAAAATCTAAATTCGTTAAAATATATCATGTTTTGTGTTTCGTTTCCATCTTTCTGCATTATATGTGAAGGCTTAAAGGCGTTTTGACGCATTCAGCCCACTGAGGATGCATAGTGGCTTAAGAAGTCACCCTGGCAAAAGCGGTGCATGCTAAGCAGAGGATCAGGGGTCAGAATGAAGGCAATTTAGACAGTTACATCCCAAGCTGAATTCATGCAAGTTTTATGCAGTGACCTTCATGACAGAAAGCATTTTAGGGGTCTTGCTCCAGGACATGGCACGGAAAATGCACAGGCAAAAGAACACAGACAATAGTACAGAGACGTAAGCTCAAACACCTCTCTGTCACACTATCTGTATATGCTACATCTCTGTTACATCCATTAACTCCTCTCTCTCACCCTGTCCTGCACTCTCAGGCTGCCTCGGGAGGTGTGATGCCATGTGCACCAGACAATGACATGCAATTTCCTCAAAACCTTCATACAATGCAACCTCTCTTTCCCCTCGAAGACGAGCAGTCTTACAACCTTACAGGTGCGTTTCTCATTCTTATATTCCCCTTTCTCTTGTAAAGCTCTCAAACATGTTCAACTGACCGCATGCATCGATATCTGTCTCCTCAGACCAAGTCTCATTCTATTTCCAAGTTGCTCTGAAAAATTCTTCTTCCAACTTTCTCTTGATTGATGAGATCACGTGGGCGTTTTGCCCTTTTGGGGGTCCAGGTTCAGCAGGCTCCCACAGGCCACCAACAGCTCTAACTCAGGCGGGAAGCCTGGGCTCTATCTTCAGTGAGAGATCGTAGAGCGTATCCTCATCCATGATCAGAGTCTTATCCATAAGGTATTGGGTCACCTGGGTATAATCAAATATGGATGACAGGCATGATGATTAAAATATCTTTACAGCTACAGCTTCAATTAATTATTTTCAATTAAAGATTGAGGTGATTTTGACTATAAGATGATCTCGCAGGAAATACACCAACATGATTTTGCAAATAAGCTGGTCATTAAAGTAATCTGTTTTCTGGTTGGTCCAACTAATACCTGTTTGAAAGATGAGTATGTTAGAGCAAAAACAGGAGACTGGGTAATTTGGGATGGCTTCTGTTGTTCCATGCATTTTTTTTTAAAGACAACCCATATAAGGGATTTTCAGTAATCCTCTCAGAACAAGAGCCAAGACAAGCACATCCAAGAGTAATCTGTGCTGTCAAACCAAGTAAAACTAATTCCTTAAAACCACTCTCAAACCTCACTTCTTCAGACTAGTTTTCTCTTATTATTTTAGAATTTTTTGACAGTTTAAATGTTATCCTGCCCTTTGATTATATTGTTTAAATAATAATAATTGCATGTCATCTAAATGAAATAATGGCCTGTGATGTTTTTGTCCTTTAGATACAAAAAAATAGTACAAATAAAAAAATTAAAAGTACCTTGGGCTGATGCTCTATTCTGTACGGCGTCTGCTGGAACTGTCGGATCTCTCTGATGATGTGAGATATCTGAATAAAATATGGAATTTACCTTAATACTGACTGAACAGCGTGCACCTCAAGATGGTCTGCTTCCAGTGCATTTATTTACACATGCTTACCATCCTCATTTTGGAGAAGTTAACAAGACCCTCCTCTGTAAAATTTGGTGTTCCCTCTTCTATAAAGGCCAAGTCTGTTAGATACATTCCCAAATATGGCACACAAGGAGGGTTGCAACTGGAATGAGAGAGTTAAAGAATAGCATACAAATCAACTTGCTTCCAAGTCCATAAAAACTCATTTTTTGATTTGTCCGTCCATCCATTCTCTTCTGCTTATCCCTATCAGGGTTGCTGGAGTCAATCTCAGCTATCATACAGAAAGAGGCAGGGTATACCTGAGACAGGTCGCCAGTGTGATGCAGGGCTAACACAGAGAGACAGGCAACCATTCGCTCCCACATTCACACCTATGGGACATTTGAAATCACCATATAATCTAACTCACTAATGAATGAAGCCGAAGCCACAGAAGGGCCTTGGCCAGATGACGGGGCCTTCTTGCTGTGAGCCAACAGTGCTAACCACTGCACCATTGTGCTGCCCTTTTTCTTACATATGATGGTATTTTAAAAACAAATGCAAAGTCTCACTTTTTCAGCGTCTCCCTCAGATTTTTAAATCGTCCTTCTGAGGACACAATCTTCTGCAGTTTGTCCATCAGGGCTTTAGTCTGGAAAAGATCACAAACAGGCATTTATAATGATCTAAAATGGCAAGATTTTAAACTTTCTCCAGCCATGAATAGCATTGCAGGCAGCCTGTCTGCTGAACGTTATCAGGATTAAGTAAAGAGCAGACAATAAACCTTACCGCTATTAACATTAAGTGCGATTGAGCACTCGTCTCTTCTCTGAACCCTCTAATGGTACAGTATAAGTGCCAATGAGAGAATTCCCATTTGTAAACATTTGGACAAAAGATGTTTTTTTCTAGTGCTTCATGATGAGATTAAGTGTATATACACTTTGGATTTTTAAACAAGGATTTCAGGTTTTGCATATAGAGAGGGTTGTTCAGGAATTACCCCACCTGTTTGCTGACTTTAGCCCAGGTCTTCTTCAAACGGTAGATAGCACTTCGATTGAGTGCGGATGTGATCTCCAATACTCCGTTGTAGTTGTTCAGACAGCGACATATGTCTGCCACAGCAACCCACTTCTCAATGGAGTTGGCCCTTGAGCCCACATCAGTATGGGTCATGATCTGTGATGCCACCAGGTTACTCATCTTCAAAAGAAAAAGAAAAGAGTAGTGTGGTATTAATGTAGAGCTATAGGTACTGAATCTTTACAGAAGAGTCTGGAAAAAAATGGTGCTTAAACACATTGGAAGAAGTTACATCATTGAAGTGCTGACTCGTTTTCATGATGTAAGGTGTCCTCTCTGTCTTATCGACCTTCATCCATCCCTGGCCCAGGAACTCTCTTCGAGAGGGAAGATAGAGATATACCCAAATGAGATCACACACACTCAACTATAGCAGAGTATAAGTTTCATTTTCTAATGCCTCTGAAGTCAGATGGTAAGCATGTGCAAATCTATTCTCTGATGTTTGGAGCTGTAAAGTTGAAATAAAATGCCATTAGTTTTCTTTTATGTCCTTCTAAAAGCATGCCCAGTGCCCATAAAGGGGATTTAAGTCTATTTGACCTGATGCAGATCACACATGAGAAGACTGACTGGGTTTCATGAGAGGACTGACTCATAAGGGATGCTCCTGAAGACGATGTGATCCAGCAGAGTGATCTGTTCAGCCAGCTCCATCGCTGAGAGAGATTCAAAACACTCTGCCTTCGGGCAGTCCGCCTACACACACACACACACACACACACACACACATTCAGAGACAAAGACATAAAAAACAAATGACCCCAAACAGAAGTGAGATAGTGAGATATAAATATCTAATAAAGAGACAGGCTGTGATAAATATGGTTTATGACATTTGACTGTTCCCTGGGTAGCATCACTGTCAGCACAGAGTCTACTTACCCCTTCAGCCCAGAGCTCAGAACACTGAATGACAGACGCCTTTCACAATTTACAAACCCAATATGTCTATTTGTTTGTGATTTACACAGATAACTGATCCAATCTAGGAAATTGTCAGTGCTTGTGATTTTTTTTTTTGTCATCATGTGCAACAGGTGGTGATAACTGTGAAAGTATTTTCCAGGAATTTGTAATACTTTGCAACTACATAAAGGAAGCTGTGGCCATAAAATTAGGTATCGTTGAATCTGCAAAAACAAGATGTTTTAGATATGCAGAAAATTACTTTTTCTCTTTTTATACTGGAGATAGAGTAGATAGATTAAAGCTTGCTAAATAGGCTCCTCCCTTATTGGGTTGTCAGAGCAGGTAGCCCTTTCTGACACAACCCCAAAATGATTGGTGTCTCCTCCTGGTCTTGAATAAGGATCTTTTGCATCTTAGGCAAATTTAAAACCCACTATATTATAGAGTCACTACTAATAGCTAACTGAATAAAATACTTTGAGATTTCAAAATAATCATTTTTTTTAACTTATAGTGGGCAATCATGCAGAGGCTCTGTTGATCCACTGCCTAAAACAATCTGATTTAGCTTTCTTCACCCTCCCCTTAAATCACCTTTCTTCTGAGGCTGCCCCTTGCAATGAGAAAGTTTGAACAGCATGTGGGTAGCGCTTCTGCGCCTACAGCCAGAGCTGTTTGCCTGGGATAAACATATCGATGACATCTCCGCTCCTCACTTTGATATAGATCCAAGAACAGATACTGAGGGTTTAGGGCAGCTGAATTTTGGCTCAAAGGAATTATTAATATCAGTACCCATGATGAAAAAGTTTGTATATATGACAGAAAATAGGGAAAAGCTTCATTTTCTCACCATCTGTAAGATGTCTTCTATTCTCAGTTGGGCATCTTCCTGATCATCTTGAGAAAGCGCACTATCAGACAGAATAGAGGAGAACAGTAAAAGTATTAGAACAAGAGAGTGTTAAAAATTAAAAACAACACTATTTGATGACATATTTTTGACATTCAAAGGTGCCAATGTGCTTCGTGTACATGCTGCTTGTTTGTACGAGAGCATGTTTTTGTGTATATTTGAGTTTCGCTGTACTTTAATATGTTTGCTGTAGCTTTCCTCTCCTGAGGCAGAAGGTCTGGATCTCTAAGCACCTCCTCCAGGAGACAGATCACTGACATCTTGAGGTCCCCATTCATCTCAAAGTCCTAAACACAAACAAATACATGTTTACAGTATACGGACTTTCATAGTAATGAATGGTAACAGTAACACAAGCCTGATTTTGATTCAAACTAAAATATTAACCAGAGAAGTGAAGATTAATAAAAAGTAAACAAACAAACAACACAACTGAATTAAATGAAAAGTCTAAGTGGGAAAAATGTCCTCTATCATGGTATGTTTCATTTTAGTTGGTGATATAATATAGAGTACTCATTTGTTATTAGTAATATACAAAGCAGTTTGTCACATCCTCCACCAGAATAGCTCTGATCCATCTGGGCATGTCATTGGCACCTCTGTCCTGTGGCACCAAGATGCTGTTGTTCTGGTTCTTGTGGTTTTAGGCTCTGTGGATCGGTCTCGTTTCGGTGCATCCTTCAAATGCTTGACCAGACTGGGATGAGAAGAATTTGAAGGCTGTGTCTTTAGGCTCTTTATTGTGTTTCTTGTGGAGGATTTAGGTTGGTTTGGTAAACTCATTTGTTTTACTCAGAACCTACATGTTTCAGCTATGTATCTAGTACATTTTATGCTTATTTTAATTCTTTGTTTGATATGTATCTGCTGCTTCTCCTATGTATCCGTGACAGTGATCTGCTTGCATACCTAGTACTTACTTTGGTCCTATTTCTTTTTACCTTTCTTTTATTCTATATGTTTACTTGTTAAGCACCTTGGTATACCCTAGGTTTTTAAGTGTGCTTTATAAATAAAGTTTATTTTTATATTTATTACATTTAACCATTTATAGCCAGTTATATTTCATTCTTCTAAATACTGCTGCTTTTTTGATACCTGGTTTTTAGCACTAGATACATTTGCTTTTTTACTCAGATTTTTAATTTAGAGAACTTGCATAATAAGAGAATTACATTTCATGAAGTCTGTTGTTCAGCTGATGTGTAAAGTATTTTAAAATACCAAAGAAACAGCTACCACTGCACAGAATGGCAAAATAGCTGATTATTAATCTCAGTAGATATATTGTTAACCACCTGAGGAATATTATAATTTCACATACTCTCTGAACTACAGGTGATTCTACTCTTGTAATTAATATCACTCTCAAGTCTCCACACAATAAAAGCACCACCGGATCAATCATCAGTCACTGCAGCATGATGCTTCTTCCAAATCTCCGTTCCTCTTTCATTTCTTACAGTCTTTTCACTTTCCTCTCCTCCAATTTTCTGCTTTACTCCTACCTCAATTTAACTCCTGTTTAAAGGTCAGTTTTAACAAGCTCTTTCTGTTCTCTGGCCTCTAAAAAATAAGTGGGTGTCTATATGTGTGTATGTCTTTGTGCGGGCCTGTGTGTTAATAAGCTGACTAAAGCTGGACTGTCATCACAGCATTTTGTATTATCGAAGAAAAATACATAAAACATATCGATGCAGTTAGAGTGTAAAGATCTCTGCAGGGAGGCAGGCAATTACCTTGATGTTCAATTCATTAGAGGTTGGCTGTTTAGCACAAGAGTAGGCAGGCTGAGCCAGCTGACCAGTTAAAACAATATTTGGTGTGTGTTTGTGCACAGTTTGCTGTTTACATGATCAACTGGGAGCAGCGGAGCAGAGCGAGAACGCATCAATCACCTGTTTTAATGAGACCGCAGACTTGATCACCCCAGCAAAACACTGAACCCACACACACACACACACACACACAACATGCACAGAGAGTGGTGGGTACAGACAGACCTGTGAATGTTTGGAGACCCAGTGGCGCAGAACATTGAGAACTCTATTAGTTGCAGCTCGGCGAATGATGAACTCTTTATCACAGGTTCGTTCAGAGTTAGTAAACACTGGATGGAAAATCAAAAACAAACAAAAAGTAGGCATTTCAACGTTTTGAATATTAAAGCATCACATGAGCTATTTTTTAAAGGTTCATGATTATGGAAACTGAGTTACGGATTATCCACTGACCCTGTCCCCCAAGAGATGTTACTGCTTTAAAAATATTAAACCTATATATAACTAAAAAATAGAAACAAAATTAAGTGTATAACATGTTTAGTTTATGCCCACTATGGGGTTATTATACTTCTGGTTTTTACACTTTAGTGATTATTCACTTTTACATTGTTTTTTCTTTATATTTCCTTTTTCTTTTTTTCAATCCTGACCTGTCTGGCAGCTTTTGCAATCAGAATCATTTTTACTGTGTGTGTGTGTGTGTGTGTGTGTGTGTGTGTGTGTGTGTGTGTGTGTGTGTACCTGGCGGGGTACCGTGTCCTGCTGCTGCTGTGGCAATAGCGAAGGCTGAAGCTGGAGAGACTGAGCAGCGTGAGTTCTCCCCTGGCTGGGCTGCAGGCCCACAATCATATAATTATCATCAAAGGCAACAATACTATTATATTTTTGCATCCAGCGGAGGGACAGCGCCAACATAAAAATTAACTTTCCTTTCAATCTAACATAATGAAATATGATTCCAGTGTCTATTGACTGAAATCATTTTTCTTTTATGTCTTATTGCTTTGCCTGAATATAATCACTGTTTTCTTCATAAATAAAATTATTCTTTTCATAAAAGGAATCCTTTTGTTAATTTTCCTGCAAAAGCCTTGTTTGTATAAGGCAAAAAAAGTATTCATGTAAAACATTCAAAAACTAATCTGTAAATAGCAGATTATGTGTTTTTAGGGAGCATACCAAATTTGAAGGCTCTGAAATGGCCATAGATACTTGTGAGGCGTACATACTGTCGCATGTGCTTAACATCAGCTATCAACACTTGAATTTATTATATGGCTTGTGACTTTTGAATTGATAAAATAAACAAAAATAAAGATGAAATAAAGATGCAATAAAAATATCAAATGTTCTGCTTGCAACATAGACTTTCTTCAGTGTTATTCTGCCAGTCAGTTAATCCACTGCAAGAAAAATCATGCTGACACAGCTAAACACAAATACTTTAACAAACACATTTATATTGCTGTGTGATGTGTGGGTTTTGTATTTTACTATGATGTCAGTTTCTACGGTCAAGGATATCTGCCTAACTCTGTGGCTCTGTAAAGTAGCCTGCACACATAGGTGGCTTCTTACCAGGCTGTCTGTAGCGAAGGTGTCGAGGTGTGGAAGGAGAGCGGCACGGAGACATATCTCCTGCTTCACTGCTCTGTGGAGACTCTGGGATGATTTTCTCTAGTGACACTGACTCCAGTACAGCTAGAAAGAAGGAAAAGCAAAGTTGAAGATTAACAGTGGTGACCATGATGCTAATGGTTTCAATGGTGCCCATTATCTTCTGTTTTACTGGACAAGAGACCCATTATACTTAAATTAACAGAGATTACTCAGTATAGAGGTCACGCCTGGCATTACTGTTAGTTTGGTGAATGTCCTGAACTATGAGCCTCAGCATTTGGCAGGCCCACTTTGCGGCTGAATTACTCTAATTCTTAAACATTTCTTTTCATTTTGTGATATAAAAGCTATAGTAGATTGTGGAATATCTAGGAAGGGTGGCTAACTGTTATAGTACTATGTGTTATGTATATATATATGTATATATATATATTCATGTGGTCTGCTTTGTTAGCAAATATGTTGTTTTATGCTGACAATTTTCATTTAGAGTTCAATACTCACTAAAACAGTAAGATTTTTCGCATAATCACTTTTAACTTGTGCTCTGAATGTCACACTTGTAATTTGCCAGCGTGCATATGCACACACATCACAGGCCAAGAGAAATAGTCACAAACATATACGCAGATGCACATTAGCTGCAGGTACACATAAGCACAACATGTACTGACTGATTGAGAGCCCAAGAAGCTGAGACAGTATAGAGAAGACGTGAAAGTGGCTCTCTGGTAACAGTGCTAATGGGTCTTTGTCTCCTTGTAAGCGGTTAGAAGCACATGAACCTCTCATTCACATACACACACACACACTCCATACACATGTGCAAATATTGATGAGTGTCTAATTGAAACCGTGTTGCCTGAGATGCCCTGACGCTATACCTCTCCAGCCTGAGAGGGCTGTTTAACACTGCCATTACAAGATCTGAGCGTGTGTGGTGGGAAGGCGGCTTAGCTGACTTTGGCACACAAATGCCAGGAGATAATGATGTCCCATCAGGCACTTGTTCTGCTCTTACAGGGAAACACTTCACTCTGTCATTTGATTAGTGACCTTCAATCCTTCATAAACCCTTTAGTACACCAACAACTCTTTAAATGTGTAAATTTAGTTGCAATACATACACTGAAAATATACCTAAACAACAAACATAGTCCAGCACATAGTCTCTAACAGCATGTGGCCTGATCCTATTTGTTATAAAGAAGCAGAAAAGGTTATGGGACATTTTTTTGACCTGCAGGCAGAATTTAAAAAAATCTACTGATGTGTCTTCTTATCAGAAGAAGAATATACATCTTCAATATATGTATTGTGAGGTACTGAAAGGTTACATTTATAGATTTGTAATGTGGCTTATTATTAATTTTAACCCGTGAAAGGTTTTTCTGACCCCCAGTGGTTTAATATCTTCCCTTGCTGAACTTCAGGTAATGCGAGTGCACTGCAACATCACTTATCACTCATTACTACTGTTACAAATGCAGCAAAGCACACTTCGGACCCCATACGCTTAACCTCATGTCAATATTAGTAGCAGCAGAAAGCTTTCAGCCTAATGTACGTATTTTTGCGGTCTGACCTAATAACCTAAAGCTAACAAACAAGAGAAACATTTATATATTTATGTGCCTATTTGATTATTTACATAATCTGTATTATTTTTCAAGTACTAAAAGTTGACAATGATTATTTCCCAGTTTTTCTTATAATACAGCAATGAAAAGCATAGAATAATAGATACATTTCAACAATATTCAGTCCTAATGTTCTGAAAAGTGTAACAGGGGAAACTATGAAATACCTCTGCGTATACTCCGTCGCATTTTTCCACAGAAGGGGTCAATTCTGGGGACATCCTCTCCCTCTGCAGTTGAGCAGGGACTCTGGTCAGGTGAGGAGGGAATAGGAGGAACTTGGTCTTGTGTTGGCTTGGAATTGTTGGGTGGAGGAGAGGTGGAAGAGGGAGGAGGGGGAGGAGAGGAAGTAGTTGGGGTTGGGGTCTGAGGTGTCGGTGTCTGGGCAGATGTGGGGCTACTGCCAGCAGACTGGGAAGTGTTGTTGTTGACACTGGAATTGGACAGAGGACTGGTCAGATCAAGGCCCCCGACTCTGGCGGTGATAGGGGAGTGGAGGGACAGCTTTCGAGTTCGGACGGGGGAGGTGGTCCGGGATGGGATGGACAGAGGAGGCGGAGAGGAGAACTTGCGGCAGAGACGAGGAGATTTGTCATTCATGTGGTCAACGCCTCTGTTATTTTGATTGGTGGCAAAAAACAGCTCCAAAGACCTAAAAAGGAACATATGTATTAGCAAAATAATGGAATTGTTAAAAACAAACAAAACAAAAAAACAAAACAATGAAGAAGTATTTAAGAAAAAAGGAGAAAGGAAAAAGAAATCTGGAGCTGCATCACCTCAAAACAAAATTGCTGGTCTCTGTAAAACTTTCATTAGCGAAAGGGTTTTGTTAGTTTTGTTGTTTTGTTTTCCTGTATTGGAGATAAGTGTTTGGTTTAGAGGCAGAATCCAATAACCCCGTGTGTTTTCATAAGTCAAAAAGGAGAAAAGTGTGGCTCGGGAAAGAATCAGAAATTTTACAGTGCACTGGGTAAGCTTGAGGTACAGAGTACTAAATGTAAGACATTCAGCTACTGCGGTTATCCAGAGTGAATGATAATAAGTGGGCACATACAGTGCAGTAAGAAATTATTAAAACAGTGACACAATTTTCATTGTGATACAGTCATCTCTACTACGCTGAGAAATAACTAGAAATAAAACAACATCTTTGAGGTTACCATGGCGACCGTCAGCTTTAATAGTCAGATATTTATACACATATTAGATTAACAGTGTGGGAATCGCATACCTTTGCACGCATGACTTCCTAATTTCAAAGAACGGGCGGAGGTTAGACGAGTTAAACTAACTCAGTGCTGCTCTAATTAAGCTGAACCCAGAGAGACTCGTCATCAAACTGTGCAGTCCTCCTTAGCACTGTGAAACTTTATGGTATTTATCTAGTAACTGCTTTCTTTTTATGAGCTGGAACTGCTTGGGTTTAGTCTCACTGCTGCCATCACTGATGGTTTAAATGAAGAAGGTAGTTAGAGGTTAGCTGTTGAACAAAATTTAAAAGCTTTCATTTATAGAGCCAGCTTAAAGTGTCGTGGCAGTGGTTTAGAGAACTACTTGCTGTACTTGATTAGTACACCTAAGGTAAGGTGACTGACTCGTGCATTTGAAAAATTTAGTATCTACATTATCTATAGCTGTTGTGATGATTGTTCATGTCCCCTGTCCTAAAACTGCTAGATCATACTGGGCTAATACTGTAATGTGAATATCAAACATGTCAACAAACTGGAAAGACTAGGACTTTAGTAGTTGTGTGCTTTACATGGCAAAATCACAATCAACAAAAATGTGTTCAGCAGAAAAAAAACAAAAATCATCTTTTAATGCAGATTTGCAACATTTGACATGCTTTATTTAGCAGGCAATGAAAGCGTGTAAAAGCTTTAATCAACAAGCATTTGGATTGTCAATCTTATTACCCTTCTAAAAGACTTGTGTGTACAGAGCTACATCGAGAAAGAAGTAATCATGCGTAGATAAACACACTCACAGTCATCATTTATTCACACAAATCTGTTATTCAGCAGGAAACAAGAGAAGAAATTGCAATCCGGAAAGAAAGAGGAGGGAGAGAAATGAAAGCAGCATAAGGGAAGAAAAGATACAGGAAAAGCAGAGACAACGAATACCAAAGTACTTTGAAGCAGGGAGCAGAAAAAGAGGACGCAAGCAGCAGAAGATGAGGGACTGGAGGAGAATAGTAAAAGGGATGAATGTGGTTAAGAGAGACAGAAAAGCCTGAAGGAAGTGATACTTCTGTGATAAAACATGCCACAGATCAGCTGAACATTTAAGAAAATTATTTCATAATTTCTCCCATTCCTATCTTCATATTGTCAATTTAAAACTGGTGGAATCACAACCCCTGTGAGTTCATATAAAGAGCTGTACTAGCAAAGTACAGGGGAAAGTCATGCATCAGTTAAGTATCATAGCAGAAGAAAAGAAGAACAAGCAGGAAAGTAGGACAGAGATAGCAAGAAGGGAGACAGAAAGAAGAGCGTCGGTTACTTGGACTGATCCATGGCAATCTTCTTGATCTTCAGACTGTAGTCAGGACAAATGGGTGAGATGGACAGACGGTCAAATGAGTGGTACTGCATCCTGTAGCTGGAGGGGATATGAAGAGACAAGGGACATGGATGACACAAAATGTAACGAGATAGAGGATGGTTTAAGGGAAGAATATGGAGGGATGATAAACAAATGTCTCAGAAGAGTAAAGGTGTGTTTGAGAAAGGGGACAGAAAGTGTGTGAGTCAGACAACAGCAGCACATGTTCAGTGTCCCAGATGTCAGCACATGACCACATGGGAGAAAACGCCAGCGCAAAAACACAGAGCTGGGTTTTTGTACATTTTGTTTTATGCAGTGTATGTGCTCAGAGAGTTGGCATCGTCTTCTTTAATCTAGAAAAACTAATAAAAAAGAGGTCTGACTGACCTAGAATGTGTTTAATATGTTTTGTAATAATGTTAAGAACCAGAGCCTATGGATTTTATTTTTTTTTACATTTATTTATATTTCAGACAATTCAGCACCTGAAAAATAAAGTTCCAAAAACAGACTTCGTCTATCAGCCATTTGAGTCTTGTTCCAACACTAAACCAACACAGAGTGTAAATTCACCTTTACCAGCATTAATAGAGTTAGCTGATGACTGCACTCCACACTCATCCAAATATGCAAAGCTAAAACTGAGGCTTAAATACAGGTCAACAAACAGTTGGATGTTTTCATGGTGGGCTGGACATAAATCAAAATAATGGACAGAATTTAACCCAATGATAGAATCAGACAAGAAGTTAAAGGAAAAGTTGTGTTGCAATAAATTCTCTGCCTGTGAATCACTGCAGAATTTCACTGTTTCATAGTAAATCCATCCACTCATTAACATAATATTTCTGTCTAGAACATAGAGGTAAACCCTTTTACTAGCATGGCTAAAAAGCACCAGTATAATAAAAAATTCCCCT
Organism: Oreochromis niloticus; assembly: GCF_001858045.2. Taxonomy (NCBI): domain Eukaryota; kingdom Metazoa; phylum Chordata; class Actinopteri; order Cichliformes; family Cichlidae; genus Oreochromis; species Oreochromis niloticus. The sequence goes on from NC_031977.2 coordinate 25,046,849, forward strand.
TATAAACCTCCTATTGTAAAGGTTTTTTTTCTGGAGAACAAAGGAGAGGAAAAAAAAAAAGCTTTAGTAAAGAAGTGGTATCGCTTCACACAGGGTGGTTCATCTTCCCGCACCACTCTGGTGCCTGGATACCTCTCTCCTTTTCTCTTCCCATGAAGGAAGGCCACAGGCCACGGTGAGTTAGGTATTACATTTCAAAACCAGCCCTTGGGTGGAGGAAAAGGCAAAGCTTTTCCAGTTGAAAAGCTAAGTTAAGTAAAGCTGTGAAAGGAATATAAACAGACAATTTTGATGTAGCCATGAGTGAGAGAGAGAGACAGAGAGCTTCAGAAAAGTAGAGAGACAGAGAAACGTCTCATCTGACACACTGATTATTCCTACAACTATGCCAAAAACAGTTTTGAAGCATCTGTTCAGTTGGTCTCCAAAAACAGGCCAGTTTATAGTTCAGTTAGTATGTGTTTAACCTTGTGGACAGAGGTGAAAGCTGCTTGCTTCTTCCAAAACACTGACCCACATCTGACTACATCATTCACATATTACAAAAAAAACAAGTAAAAGGAAGCTAATAAAACCCTCTCAGAACACCCAGTTAATGGCAATATACATGATTGTGTGTGTTTGTGTTTGCAAGGGCACAAATACTGGCCGGAATAAATGTGCCCATGTTCATAAAAATTTAATGGAGCTCAAACCAGTAAAGAGTATTTCCCTGAGGATTTATGAGGTGCTTCAATCTGCACGGTAGCAATGAGCATGTACAGAATCTGCTTTCAATTTCTGTTTGTGAATGGATATTTGCATGTGTGAATGGTAAGACCTGATTGGTATGGAGGAGAAGGGCTTCTTGTAGATGTCAGCCAGCTTGTCCATGACCACGGTTGCTGTGGTGAAGATCCTGTATGTGTGCAGGAAGGTGTTGAGGAAGTCTATGGAGAGGAAGCGAAGGTCGGTCAGCCTCTCCAGCAGCCGCTCCACGCTGGCATAACGGATCTGGGGGACCTTGCAGGAGTTGAGCGTCTTGCTGAAGCAAATGTCAACATCATCTTTATGGAGACGCACATCGGATCTGATGGATACACACGTACACACACACACAAACACATAACCAAGCATGGGTGACTGCTGGGTTGCTAAGCTAGGCAAAGGTTGTGAAAGTAGCTGAGCAAAAACAGCCAAGGAAGATAAAAAAAATTAATATAAAACCCACATATTTCAAAGAAAGGACGCAAATAAGGGAATACCGTCAAGCAGATTTCAGCAACAGCATAAATTAAAAGGAAACAAGCATAAAAAACCATATTTTTAACCAGATGTGCCATCACAGCTTATGTTCTGCGACACGTGCGTGGCATGAAGAGATAGCTTTCTCTTCACACACACAAAAATACTTACTTGATCATATGAGGCACTGTGACTTTCGAGTTTTCCTCAAACACACTGGTCATCAAGCCATTACAGCGAATATTATCTATGCACTACAGAGACAGAGAGACGAGAGTAGTGAGATGAGCAAATGAAAAAGGAAAGAGAATTACATATATAATTAGTATCATGTATTTTTTAAACTACATCATTTAGAGCAGATAAGTGTTCCAGATTTATTCTAAAATAATCTCGTACTGGACATCGGTTTTCTTACTTTTTATTAACAGTAAATACAGCACACTCTCTGACACTGTTTCACAAGTCTTGTTGATAAGGCACTAAAAAAAGGAAGTTATTTAAAACTGTCAGTGTATTTTTTTTTTGTGCCCGACTAGAATTAATGCAGAGTGACATGCTTGTTTGGTGTTACCCTGTTTGTGAAGTACTGAGGCACTGAGCTGAATTCGGCCCTGGGGAACTGCACCACAGTCTGTGTTTACTAAGCCATCTCAATGCCCAGCGGAGACATGCCCTCGTTATTTGAAGGTCCTTGTTTTTTGTCTTTGTCTGGGGTGTATATTTGCATGATTTATGTAGTACCTGGCTAATATCACTAGTCCAGGCAGCTTTCTCCTGTCGTGACGGCGCCAGCAACACCACAGTAAAAGAAGACGAGTCTGACGGCTCTACGACAAGCTTAAAGTCCAGCTGACCAAACACCTGACCACCAGCTTTTGCTGTGATAGATGAAGAAGAATGAGCTTTTTAAACTACAACGATCAGTTATTCATAATTACTGTAAAAATAAAATGCTTGTACATACACGGTCATATTTTACGCACACATACACACAGAGGGTTAATTAGGCAGACCTGCTATATTCCCTCTACACCCCCCTGTGGCTTGGGTGTAAAATTGAAGTGTACACATGTACGTGTTTGTCTCAACACTTTTTTGTGTAGATGTTTCATCAGACTCCCTAATTGCAAAATGAAAAAATAAAAAAAAATAATGGATCTGTAATGTTAAAAGATCTAAACCTGACATTTAAAGGGGTGAGCGTTTGATAATTAAAGTGAAGTCACAGGCAGTTATCATCTGACACCTAATTAACCTCAGTGAGTGGTAAGGGAACTAAATGAGCCATGAGCTGTGCATGTATTGATAGGATGGACATAGTACTTGATAGATGCGATATACTTACACTCTTCATCATTAGCGTCTGGTTCCTCAATAAGTGTGCAGTCAATAAGGGACAAAACTCCACCTTGCTGCAATAGTTTAAGAAAAAATATGCACAACTATTTATTGGTAATTTGGATGAAAATTAATGATTTACAAAAGAAATGTCTTTGCTGAGGTATAGATACACTGCGAGGGTAACCCTGTTCTCACCTTGAGAAGGTGAAGTTTTCCCCCAGAGCTGCGTGTGCAAACAAGGAAGTGTTTGGTAAAGAGAAAACACTGCCTTTCCCCTTCCTTCTTCAGAGAGAGGGACCCCAGGCGGACTTTGCTTAGTTTCCCTCGCTCCACCGATGGCAGCTGGATCAGAGACCCTGTGGAGCGGGAGGCACGCAGGATGTTACATTTGACGAAACCGACAGTAAGCTGAGGGATGTGTAGCATTTGCAATGCCACAAACATAGACATGAAAAAGTGATGTTAAGCGTCTCAACATGACAGTGAATGAGATTAAAAAAAGGAGTAGATTTTTGAAACAGGCAGGTTTAGAGGCAAAAGTTAGTCTCTGTGGATTAAAAGCAGACAGGAACCATGGATCAGTCAAGTGCACTGTCAAAACTGGCGTCAGGGCTTCATTTTGTGATGTGTGATTCAGCTACAGGAGAAAAATCTCTGTCTTCTCTACAGCGCTTTTGTAAGGAAACTTGACATTTGTCTTCCACCTCCTGTACTAGCAGGTATTATGGCCCAGTAATGCACAATTTAAGTGGAAAATTACATCCAACTTTATCTGCATAATTTTGATTAAAAGGATTTCACTGAAACAGAAGCAAGATTACACGTTAAGTCTTTGCCCACAGTAATAGTTCTCATATCCATAGATGAATGCGGATATGTCACTTCAACAGTATTAAGATTTCCATTAAACTCTTATTTCTTACTCTAGAATACTTTGGTATACAGAAGAGTTAATGGACACCTTAATGTCTGTCAAACACCCGGGTCCTGTGGCTGCAAAACAAACCCAAATCATCACCCCCTCACCACAATGGTGATGGTTGGTATGAGGTCTTGGTGTTGATATGCTGTGTTTGGTTTTCCGCAACTACTCTGAGAATTGCACAGTCTGACCTTGGGACGAATTTGCAGGGAGGTCCACTCCTGGGAAGACTGTGGTAATATGTTTACACAAACCTGAATGCTCCAGACCAGCAAACTGGCAAATTTTCTGCAGTTACAGAGGTAGCATTTGGCTCTTACTGACCCTCTTAATTCCCACGGAAGCAGTAAAGCTGTACTACATTTTTCACAGGACTGTACATAGAGTCCTGTGAAACCTTTCTTTTTCTCATGACTGTAGCCTACACAGGTGATATCGACCAATCTATTTGTCTCCGCAGTGAGGAAAACTGTGGTCATGATCTAAGTGCATCGTGTAGGTGAGATGTGACTTATAGGAGTCGTACACAGTATAACACTTAGTTAATAATCCATTAAGGCTTCTTTAGCAGTCAAACAGTCTAGACCAGGGGTGGCCAATTAATTATCCCAAGGGGCCTTCTTGGTGCAGCCGTCCAACCAGTCACAGTCTGTTCTTGCTTAGCCCCTTGGGAAAATTAATTTCCCACCCTTGGTCCAGACAGCCTTGTTACTTTCTAATGCTCAGAAAAATATATACCATTCAGTACCACATCTACATTTTAACTGGAAAAGCTGACAGAGAGAAAAACCTTGCCACGTAGCCAAGGCCATGATACAAAGAAAGAGTTCCAACTTCACCGAGTTACTGATAACAAGTTGACAGGAAAGGAATTTCTTACTATCCAGGAAACCTTCAAAGATTTGCTGTTGTTGAGGTTTGCTCTGCACTGATGAAGACTCACCCTGTCTGACGAATGTCTGGCTGGTGTCCAGCAGGATGTCACAACCTTCCACTATCATCCGTTCTATAGCCAGGTTCTTCCGGATGTTTTCTGTGTCGCTCACCTCATCGTGCATTACTCTGGCCACACACACAAACACACAAGTTTGTTCAGGATTCAATAACAAGAATTTTAATAGAAGTAGACAACTCTGACACATACCTGGACAATTCCTCTAATTTGGACTTGGCAAATTCAAGACTCTTGCGCTCCACATGCTCATGAGGGGTGTGAGCCAATAATTCATGCAAGGTGATGATGTAACGAGGAATCTTGTTGAAGGAAAGAGCACAATAGCACATGGAGACAAGAATTGAGAAAAACACACATGTTGGAGTCATGTGAATACAAGAGGATGCTGGTGCTCGTTATCTACCTGGAACATGGGGTATGTGAGAAAGGTCTCGAGCATCCTCCCCTCACAGGCAGCATTGGACTCGTACTGCTTTAGCAGCTTGTCAAAGTCTCTGTTCTGCTTACAGTTGGCCAAAACCTGCAGGCTGTACTGATGGTTACGCACAAACTCCTGGTAGATGTTTAGCATTGGCAGCAGGATGTCAAATAGGTCAGCTAGAACAAGAACACACACAGAATGTAAGCCACATGAAGGTAAAAGTATTTATGACAAGCACTTTTTAACTTATCATTTGTAGTGCTAACAGCAGTACAGTAACAGTAGCTGATGTTCACAAGTATCTTCCATCTCCACTGCAGTTGGAGTATTAGCTTGAGGTTTTTTCATGATTATTTGTGATTTTGAAAAATTAGCAGAGTTGGTCCTAACTGTGATTTTAAGGATTTTTATTCCTTCTTCTTTTATTTATCTGTACTTTCTGTGTACAGGCTTGTAATATATTCTTGTTTTGGTCTATTCGATTTTTATGGGTAGTAATTCATATGTTTGTATTTTTCTCCACTGTTTATGTCTCCTTCTCTTTTGTCTTCGTATTAGTTCTCTTCTCTCTCTGCTTTCCCCTTACAATTTTATTTTGACACTTGCTTTTCCTTGTGTATTTCTTGTTCTTTTATTTCCTGCCTTTGTCTTCCCTCTTTTGTAATTTACTGCTCCCATCTGTGCTTCACTGTTCAATCAACCCTATGTGTATATACAGTCCTGTCTTGCCTTTTGTCAGCTCATCTGCCCTCTGTTTTTATTTACCAACCTAATTTATTTCCAGTCCACATTCAGTGAGTCTCTTGAGTTTTGTTTCTTCCTCTGGTTGAATGATTTTGCCAATGTTACTCTTTTTGTCTGGAATTAAAGTTATTTTATTTTTCCTACTTTTAATCCTTTTAGGCACAGATTAGGCACCTGTCCACATTTAAACATAGTTTTTTGTGTGTTTTGTGGCCTTTTATCCGCACGTAAATGTCATTTTAGGTCACTGACAATTGAACTTTTCAAAACGTACTTCCACTGTGAAGAGTTTCAGAAGTACCGTTTCTGGGTTTTCATGCAGACAAGAGGAAATTAAAGTCTTGGAAAGGTCCTTTTGTTCAGACCGTGTATTGAGTTATCCTTTGAAAGCTTCAAATTGGCCAATATTTCTGTTGAGTTATGTTTATATCACCACCTGTTGCTTCAGCACACTCTTGACGTCAGTTTTCACAATGTCATGCTGAGGCATATGTTTTTCAAAATTAAATTTGCTCTAATTATTGATGACTGTACAGAGGATAGAGCCATGAATCTTTACATAGAAATTTATGGGCGAATCTCAAAACGGCAAAGATGTTGGCCGCCCTCAAAATGCCCACAAAATAGTGAAAGAAAAAGAAAGAATAAAGAAAAAGCGAAATCATGACTTCGGATGAAAATAAACTGCCAAATGAAACAGAAAGAAATGCATTTCTAGAGCTGTCTCTGCAGAACCGATGTAGGTTAAACACACATTTTTCAGTTGGAATCGTAAGCATTTGAATAGTATTCATAGAAAATTGAAGAGTCATAAATACTGATCTAAAATACTGCAGAATTTGTTGATATAAAACATATTATAGCTCAAAGGACTGCACTGAATCAGTCAGCAGGAAAGGGTGAGATAAGGCCTGAATGTTTAATCAGCAGATCCTGTTCTTTTTGAATTTGTCACAAGTAATTTGCTGCCACATCTTTCAACAGTCCGTCTCCTAGGTGATGCTTATCTGATGGGGGTGGGGGGTTGTTTTAGGAGGTGAAATGATGGGATGCCTTCTGGGTGGTCATTGTCTGTCAACACAATAACTACCCTTGTTGCCTACTGAGATAGGGAAATGTGCGTATGTATGAGCGAACAGAGCAGTAAGACGTCAAGTGTGACGTCCGAATGAGACAAACTGGTTGCAGGGAACCACTGAAAGCCTGACCTTGATGTAACTGAATGGTTGCAGTGAGAGTGTGTTTGTGCGATTTGCGCTTTATGGGAGGACAAGTAACAGCTTACCCAGCACCAGAGTTGGCCAGTTGGCTATCCTCGCCTTCAGGCCTTGATGAAAAATCTCATGAAGGAACATGATGGTCTCACTGAAGACACGTCGCGAATGCGTTGTGAAAACAGAAAGGAAAAGAGGTTTCATCTATTTATTTATCTTCAGTCTCTGTCTCTGCTTGTGCACCATGCGTAATTAACACTCCAGAGATTAATTTGCACTCACAGATGGACAAAACATGTTTGTTAATCGCACACATACACACCTGTTGAGGAAGATGCTGCTGACGTCGTCATGGCTGATGGGGGGTTTCTTGGAGCTGGCAGCCATCCTCAAAGGTCTGAGGAAACAGTTGACCAGGATATAGAGCTGGTGGACGTACCTGTTATTCCACACACAGAAACATTGTCAAACATTCAAATTAACCTATATTTTAATGATAATGTCTCATTAAAATAGTATTAATAGGGTGCCAACTTTGTAGTCAGATGATACAATTTCCTCAAGATTTTTATTTTGTTTTTAGCAGAAAGTTTTACTCTGGTATACTTAGTTTTATTAATTCATTTTTTAGATTTGTAATTGTATTTTATATTTTTTTACATTGTATATTAGTATGCAGCACCCCCACCACCCCTGCACAATGACGCAGGCTACTGGTCAAATGTCAGCTGTCAATCAACAGTCAACATGTAGCGAGCAAAGACCAGACTATGGAAGAAAAGCACATCAGCAGGTCGGTAGAGCGTAAACTGTTAGCAGCTGTTCCACTGCTATAGAGTCCTGCCTTTTGCGTAGGACATTGATGCAAATTATGCTAGCACACGTTCCCAAGAGGCCTGAAGCAATGAGCATCGAGTGATAGCACTGTCACACTGGGAACAGAGGAACTGATAAAATCCACTGACAAAAAAGTGCAGTCCACTTTATTGCGGACTGCATTCATCATTTTCACAACTTATGCAGTTAAGTCTGTTTAATGCTCCCTGGCAGCACCTGCCAAGCAGAAAAAAAACTGACCCTAGAAGAATACAAAGATACCTGAACAGCCAATCGCTGTCACTTATAACCACTAAATTTGAAAGCTGGACTTTCATTTCTGCAAAGAATCCCTCGAGAAAGGTGGGGCATTTTAACGCAGTTTTATTTACATTAAAATGTGTGTTTGACCTAATATTTAATATTGTGCTGTAGATGGCATGTATAAAAGAAAATGATAGGACCATGTACTTTATGTATTCTCTGCTTAAGAAGCAAACAAACAGTCTTTACTCTTCGGATGAACAGGTCAGCTGGTTTATTTGTTTTTTAGGACGTGTGGTCAACATAATCTGTCCAAGACTTTGGCTAAAATCAAGAATCCAGAGAAAACCTGGTTATTTTTCTTTGTCAATCAGAGTGTGTAAATATGACTGTGATTCACTTTAGATTTGTTAAATCTAAAAAAAAAAAAAAACATTAAAAAAAGTACTCTGTATTTATCGGTAGAGTATATATTGTATATATGATATATATACCCTACATCACAGTGCTTACAGTAGAAAAGATTATGACAGTCATTGTTTCCTGAGCTATAGTCGACACAACAAGTGAGATAACATCATGTGCTGTAAGGCTTGACAACAGTGACAACTTTTGTGCAGCATGTGTGACTCGAGGCGTAATGCATTTGCATACTCGGTCTCTGCCTCCACCATATTGAAGACGATCTGGTTCCTCTTCCTCATGCTCTCAGCGTGAGGAGAGCAGATGTAGTCCTGAACAATGATCTTCCACTTCCTCCGACAAAGCCAGCCCCGCATGAAACTCTGAACCTATAGATATAAAGACGTAGTAGTACAACAGACACAAATGAAAAAGCTTAGACAAGTTGGGTTATTTTTGTTTTTGTGACTGCATTATATTTATTCATTCACCTTTTTGATCTTTTTGATATCTGGGTCGTCGTTTTCATGGAAGACATGGTAAGGCCGCATGCGCTCCTTCGTTTTGTTCAGAGCTATAATCTATTGGAGAAATTCAGACACAAATATGAGCACAATGTAGATGGCTTGACAAAAAGATTTAAATGTTAGGTAACAAAAATACCCATAAGACTTAATATAAACTTTCTGCTTTTTCTAGAAGGACGTTATATTCCTGTAGGAATCACCATTGATCTTTTGTGTGTGCGATAATCATTGTTGGTGTGTTTTCACCAGATAAGCATTAGACTTCCTCATCTTTGACAATCTGCTGCCTTCATTCACGAAGAGAAAATGAGAGAAGAGGGAGGCTCTCAGCTGGTGATGGTAAACAAATTAAGGATTACATCATGCGCCTTATCACCTGAAGTGCACAGAAAGTGCAATCTTCTCCTATTCTAAACTAATCGATATAAAGCATACTAGTCTTTTTTTTTTGTCTGATTTTACAGCCGTGAAATACTCAGCTCAGACAACAGTGACAGATAAGCCTGTGACATTTACTCGCTGCAGGCGAGAAAAGACAACCACAAAGTTAATGCCATCTTCATTAGCTCTGAAAATGGAGGAAAGGGAATGAGCTGGACAGATGCCAGATCTCTTAGTGGAAAAACAGAAAATCAAATTTCACTACAATACAGAGGAGCAGTTTTAAATACCAGAGATGACCAACTTCAAACATAGCCAGTAAAGGATGTTTCTTACCAACACTACCATCTGTGCAGAAATAAACCCAGCAGAGGTGTAATACTGGTTTAGCCTCAACTATTTGTTCATACCTTTAGGCTTCTGACAGGCGTCTGACAATATAAGTTTATTACATAGTGAGTAAAGCATGAAAGATGAAACCCAAAACATTTTCAGCCACAGTGCTTCATCTTCATTTTCTTATTCACTAGCGTGATCATGCAAATGGCAGCAGAGAGGAGCATGTCTGCCAACTGTTGACAGTTACAGTGGCTAGTTGGTTTAATTATTCATAAACACGGAGCAACACACACACACACAAACAAACAAACACGAGTAAGCTTTAATGAGATGGATCACCAACTGCACACTGGCTTTCTCTTTTTCCACGAGCAGTCCCATTGCACTGGCAGATGTTTCTTAACATAAAATTACTTTCTTTCATGTTTTCATTATCAGCCAGACTCCGTGTATCCCGCCAATGACAAATAACGCCAGTTGTAGTAGGGAGAAGTATCTGCCACACTTGTTGCTTCGAGGGAGAATTTCAAATAAAATCATCATTACGTGCTAATTCGCTAAACAGAGCGCTGCTGCTGTCCCAAAGACAGAAATACCATATGCAAGTCAAATGTTTCTGCAAGCGGCTATTGACGCAAATGAGCAGAGCGCTGTCAAGTGACAATGACAGCAGAGCTTTGATTTGTGGAAATGTTTGCAGCCGCCCCAAATAAGCAAATAACATCGCCTGGGGACAACTGCTGCACAGACAAGAATTCAATTTGAGTCGAGCAGCTGCACAATCAGAATAACTTTACAGTTCCTTCTGGTAATTCCTGTGCCAAACAGCAGAACATAGCATACGAGAACAGTGCTCCATACATAGCATTCATTTCTTCTTTGATAGAAGAATCATGATAACTTACATTGTTTAAAAAGGAAAACAATGCAATTACTTTCTCTTTATTTTTACAGGCTGATATTTTCAGAATAAAATAACTATAGATTTTGTATCGCCTGATACACTACCAGTGAATAAACCTAATGAAAGCAAGCATAGCTTAATTCATGAAGGCCACAGATAAGAGTTTAGCCACAATGTCAGCTAAACGTTCAGCTGTTACCCTTTTACACCATTTAAACTGCTTTAGTATGCCTACTGTTGCCGTGCATCTGCAAGTGGCTTTGCAACCCACCTTTACCCCCGCTACTTCTTTTATGCTTTTAACTCTTTCCCTCTTGTTTCCTTTTTTGAACTGAGTGGTTTCTGTCATATTTCAGGACTGCTTCTAGAATAAAATGACTGAGTGTGCATCAGAAGTTAGTAACACCCCATCCCTGTGCAGCCAACCTTGGAAAAATCAGGAATCTATTTTAATGGTTGTCAAAAATTGAGGTGTCAAAAATCATCATTATGGATACTGGGGAGGTCGTCAAATGTTGGGGACAACGTTAATCAGTGTCATATGTACTGAATTGGCCGGAGGAACCCACCCGAGGGATTTAAAAAATGTTTTATCCAATCTAATCTATGTGCTGTCTAATCTGTGCTGGGGTCTTGCTGCACCTCACTTTGTTGGAGTTTTCTAGCTCCTGTAATTCTTTCTTATTAACAATGTTGCAGAGGTCACTTTTGTTTTGTATGTGAGCATGGGCATGTGATTTATCGCATGTGGGGTTGGCAGCTGTTTGCAATAAAACTGATGGACTGTCTTTATTGAACAGTGGGCTTCTCTTCCTACGCTCAAAGGTAAGTGAGAACCATTCCCACTCACCCCTTTCCTGAGAAAAGACACACATAGTGAATACCAGAATGGTCTATGTACGCCCTCTACATATCTTTCTTGATTGAGTGACTTGTCGTGTGATTTAGGCTGGGAGGGTAATCGCAGAATTAAAGTTTCTTAACCTTTTCTTAAAATCAACTTGGTGGACATAGTGAAAAAAGTTAATACATTTTCCAAGTCATAAGACATAAGACTCCTGTACAACTTCAAAAATGTATGACTCATTCTGAAGGGTATCCAAATTCATCAAATCAAATATAATTTGTGGTGACTAGCTAACTCTACATATCATATGAAACTGCACTGGCTGTTTTGCTCAGTTGCTGCATAAATGTGTATGTTTGCTTAAAAATCCTAAAAATCCTTGCTTACAGTTCTTTTGAAAAAGCATGCATGATTTTAAATGTCAGAAGTACAGAGTACTGTGTGCTTTTTACTATGAAGACAGCTAGTCCAGAACGACAGGGGTTCTTTTAATAAAGAGAACAGTTAAATGCAGAGAACCAGATGCTATCTTCTGAATTCTTTCAGATGTACTTGCTGAACTGTATCCTAGAGGAAGAATTTTACAATCTAAAAAAGAAAAAAACATTTACAACAAAATTCCACAAACAATACGAATTGTATGTGGTATGAATAAAATGTTAACGATTCCACCTTTTAAGGTCTATGTGCATTTGTGTCGTGCGTTTTCACACATGCATAATGTACCTCTGCTTTAAGCCTCTCAATTTCAGTGTCCTGATCTTCTAGCTGAGTGCGCAGCTGATTGGCAGCGACCTTCTCAGTCTCCACGATCTGTACAAGGTGGATGTATTTCTGCATCAGCACCTCTCGTTCGATGATAATGTCAGAGTAACTGAAAAGTTCACAGAGGATAAAATGTCAATATAAACAGCTAAATAATATACTGAAAACAGAATGTATAAAAAAATAAAAAATGAATAACAAGTTGCATGCATAAAACACAGTAGCTCTCACTGCTTGCTGTTATAGTTTCTATAGTGGGGGAAATAATTATTTGAAAGAAAAGAATTGAACAGTCTCTAATTTTTATGGTAGTTTCATTTTAATGGAGAAACAGAATATCAACCAAAAATCCTAAGAAAAAAACACATTACATAAAATTTATAAATGGATTTGCATTAAGTGAAATAAGTACTTGATACTCAAACAAAACATGACTTGTTTCATGTTTCTTGGCTACTGTGTGGCAACTCAAGTAGCTCAAGTAACTCAAATTTCAGATTTTCTACAGGACTAAGGACCTGGAGACTGGCTGAGCCACTCCATGACCTTCATGTACTTCTTCTTTAGCCACTCATTTGTTACCTTGGTGATATGTTTTGGTGCTTTAGGGTTCTTGCTGAGGTAAGAGGGTTCTCCCTCAGCCCTTAGAAGAAAAACAGCCCCAAAGCCTGAAAATATTTGCTTGTGGGGATGGTGTTGTTTGGTTCATTAATTATTTCACTCAGTGAAATCAATTTACAATTTTTTTGTCTTCTTTTGTCTCGATTTGTAGTTGATATTCTCTCTCTTTCCTTTAAAATGAATCTACCATAAAATTAGAGGCTGTTAATTTCTTTGTAAGTCAGCAAACTTACAATTTCAGCAGGAGATCAAATAATAATTTATCCCATTGATTACTGCTTCAAAGAATAACAAAAATCCATTTATGACAGAAATATATGCCACTGCGTAACCAAAAGTGTGTTTTCTTTACAAGAGCACCCTGATGTTGATTTCATCAGGTTTATTTGTCCTATTAACTATAAAAGTGTTTACTATACATGCTAAAAATTTTACAGTAGATATAATATAATAATATAATTTCCCTTTAAAACTGAAGCTCATAATCATAATGATACATAGAGCACTGGTGCAATTATAAAGCACCAACCATAAATTAGAAGCAATGTCCAAGATGCTTTAAAGCTATTAAATATTCTGTAACTTATAATTCCCCCAAATTTCTGAATATTGTAAGTTTTACAGCTCTTATTTATGAGCCATTTACGAATCCTGCAAATGCAAACTGTAAAATGGTCAATATAATGTCAGTTAGTTATAGTGTGTTTGTCAGATTTAATGTTTTCACATTTTAGTGTCTTTTTTACTTTGGCTGTTTACTATATAAAGCTGATACATAAAGGATGACTTTTGTACAATATTCACAAGAGGTGAAAGTGAATTAAAAAAATGCCAATATACTTTTAGAAATACTTTTTATATAGTAATGCACTGTGCATACCTGGCCTGCTGGATGGCCTCCACCCATTCATCGCACTCACACTCTTCCTCTGTCCGTAGCTCCAGTGGTTTCTGTCCATCATGACCAAACATGATGAGGAAGTAGTGCTGACAGAGAGATAAAGAAGGGAAAAAAAGATTTTTACATTATTGTGTGACTCTCAAACTGGACAGAAGTGTTTTTGTTGTACCTTTACTAATAATACCAACTTTAAAATATTTCTTTTTATTTGCTTTCTATCTTTTAATTGCACAGATTATTCCCACGTAGAGTTCTACACATTTTACACTAAGCAGCTATATCTATCCCATAGCATGGAGAAAAAGGGACACAGTACGGGGGAGGATGGGTGGCTCAGCACGCTTAGCACACAGTTCTCATCTGTTGCTCCCTTCTCCACCAGCCTTTTGCCAATTAGCTCGCTCGTTGCCTCCCTCTTTCCCTTCTCTCGTTTTCTGCCTCCCTCTCTTATTACTCTGATGAATTTCTCTATGTAACTGCCTTCAAAACACTTCCCCACACTTACACACAGACACATGCCAATACATGCAAGTGCAGAGGCACACACCTACAGTAGAGCACACACACTAGGAATTATGTGAAGTGATAGAAGCTTTTATTCAAATGGTCATGTCCTGGGGCACTGGGTTACCAGAAGAGCTGCTATTCTTAGTCAAGGAAAACAGAGACGACTGAGCTCTGCATTGGCTTTCTCTCTCCTCCTCTTCTCTCCTCTTTATCCCACCACCTCTTTCCTCCTCCCTCTCTCTTTGCACTTCACCTATCATCCCACTCCACCTCCTCTGCCCCGCTCAACCAGCATCCTTACTTTTCTTGTTTTCTAATCCCACTCCTCCTCCTCCACATCCCTTCGTACTTTCATCTCTTTGTGTCTCTCAGTAAGGATTCAGTGAACCAGATAGAGTCCAGAGGAGAGACGTTTGCCCTGCAGGAGGATGGATGGGCTTTGGCCCCTGCAGTGGGGATGAGCTGGGGACTGAGGACAGGATATGTGAACACACACACACTCATAGACCCTCCTCCATTTCTATCCCCCTATCTCAGCTTTTTATGTATCTGTCATTTCGATTCACTGCCTGGCTGTATTTTATTATATCAACAATAATCTCTGCTCTAACAGCCTTTGACAGGGAGAAGGATGGGAGGAGAGAGGAAGAGAGAGACAGGAGAGGGAGGTGTTACATAACATTTCTTAACTGAGTACATATTTCTAAATTGTGTCACAACCCAACAAGATAACATTTCCATGGCAACAAAATATCTGCCGCTGCTGCCTTGTTTTGCACTTCCATTTTCTCCTTATGAGTGCTGCCTCTATTAATTTAAGGCTTTTATTTATCCATCATGCAATTTCAGGCATAAAAGGAAATAGTCTTCAACAGGAAGTGAAACATTGAACTTAAATCTCTGGATGGATAACCTTTTGCACATCTAACATAATAGGTGTTATGTATTTGACCAACCGTGGCACTATATGAGTCAGATGACAATTAATCTATATTTGCATGCATGCAAATATTTCCACATCATGTTGATTCAAGATCCTTTGATCACACAGATGTCTGTGTTGTTATTTTCACATAGAACAAATCAATGTGCTTTTGACACGCTTGCTTTAGTAATCAAGAGTCTTGCATTAAAAATGTTAATTCAATAATTATATTTTCAGCATATAGTAGTTAAATATAAAAGTCTATAAGATACATATAAGTAACAATCTACTAGTAAACAAACTTAAAGTTGTGTAGTACTCTATTGACTTTTGGACCAGTCGTAGCACCACAGACCAACTGTTTTCCCATTTTTCTTGTATTGTTCATGAAACATGAATGCGGATGCACAAACGTAATTGGATGGATAGCGGCACAGTGCGCTTGTAATATGCAAGTTACAGCACAATTTAAAATATTAAAAAGAATAAGGTTTGTGAATGTTTATGTGGAAGGAAACACAATACCCCAGTTTCTTAGACTTCAGGGCTTTATAGAGTGATTTGGTGAGAAAAACTGAAGGTAAACATAACTTTTATTGTTTAAAAAAAACTTGTCAGGGCACCTTTAAGCAAAGTATAAATTTTCATGCTCAGTGCAGTTTATATTACATATAATCTTTTTTCCCTTTCAGGCATGTAACTTATTATGCAATACAAACATTGCACTTATTTGCACTAAATTTCTCTTTGAATGTGATTAACTACCTTTTGATTTATACCTGCTACTTAACAGATCTTAAAGATGGTATGTATGCTTGATATATATTTTTGTATCCTGCCTTAACATTTCTATTCTACCATTCTGCCAAGTTTTTGCTGCAACTGTGACCCAATTGTCACCAGGCAATCATTAAAGTTTAATGTTATCGCATCCTTAACAGAAGATTCTGCATCACGCTGGACCCCTAAAGCATTCCAGTGCATTGCTCTGTAACATTGTACTGTGTCCTCATTAGTTGGAGAGATTTTTTTATTTTTTATTTTTTTGAGGACTTGGCTGCTTCTACGAAAACTATAAAAAAAAGCGAGAGCTCTGCACATCTCTTGAATGGTACTCTGACTGTCTCTGAGCTATGACCACAGAGCTTCCCAACTTTACAGTACAGATCTGGACTCCTGGCTCAGTCTCCCTTCAAATCGGTTCAAGCGTACCCTTCATCCCTGAGGGCCTTCGTTGTACTGTAAGAAATTTCATTTAGACAAATAAAGACAGCGAGGAAACAAAAGGAAAAAAAAGACACTGAGCTTCTTTTGTGCTCTTTCACTCTTTATTTCACTTGCAACCAATTTAACAGTCACCTGATACACTCTTTAAATCCTGATGTGAGAAACAGCAGAAATCGGGCCGTGACAGCATGACATAAAGTCTATTTTACTATCACCAAGCAAAGCTTAGGAACAATGTAAGGCAAAAATGTTATTATGCAGAACCAATTTCACTTCAATCTTTAAAACTACCTGCTGTGAAAACAGGTGAGAAGCTCTTCGAACAAAAAAATGACTACTTTCACATTCCAGCACAGCCTAAATGTTGGGAAATGAATGCCTGCCACACATGTACAGGTTAATAATAGTGCAGATGATGAAAAGCTTTTTCTCATTATTAAAGATTTATGAAAGCTGAAACAGAAATTTGTGTTAATAGATTTATTAGCCAAAAATGGCTGGGGGACCCAGAAATACTCATCTTTTTTAATAAATATTTAAAAGCAGAGATGGCAGAATCACTGTGATTGGGGACTGAAATAGCCAATAATGATGCAACACTACCGTCTGCTTTGGGATCTGCAGTGATGAGAGCAAAAACTGCATTTTGCATTACTACAAATGGACCTTATTTTTTAACTTCATTCTGAATATCAGTATTTCAAAGCTATTTTCTGCATCAGTGTTCTGTGCTTCAAAGAGACATTAAAACCCAAACTATTAGAAGTTTTAGCTTCTCTAGAGTTAAATTAGTATGATCTCAGCACAGAAACTCCACAGTCATACATGCTGTAGTATATAACTTGTAGGGTAGTTTGGACTTCATGTCTCAAACACGAAGCCCAAAGAGACATTTTTTTTATCATGAAAGAAAGGCAGTTTTCCCAGCCTTGCTATCAAAAACCCAATATACTTTCATGACTAGGGTATGAGCCAGTTGTGTTTTTGCACAAAAGCACACAACAGGTGTTTGTGACAGTTCCAGCTGCTAGAATAGTGAAGCTGTACGTAGGTCTGCTTGCTGTTTTTCTAGTTTAACTGTATACATAACCATGAATTAGCACAGCACTTGTTCAGTGGTATATGTACAGCAGAAGTGCAACTTGAGTCGAACCTTATTAGGTGGAAAAGTCACCAAAGTTTTTAAGCATTAAAAAAAATGAATTAAAGTTATGATCATCACTTTAAACCTCTATAAAAACTGAGCTGCATCTCAGATGCTTCAGGCCTCAGTTAGCTGTTAGAAAAAGACTGAACACGTTTTATATTTTTGGAATTTCCTTTGGACAGACCAGACCTAGGTAGAGGCACTTGTCTATAATGCACAGCACTACTTTTGGAGCAAACCAAACACATTATATCAGCACAAACAGCTAATAGCAACTGTCAGTTGGTGTCTATTGTCTATCTGTCCAAAAGCTAAAGTTTGGCTGAAACTGCATCATGCAACAGGACAATGATCCCAAGCATAGCAGCAAAACTACAGCAGAAAGAAAAAGAAAAAAAGGTGTTTCAATTGTGCGGTCAAAATTCGGACCGCATCCAAACCAAACTGTAATGTGCTTTTTTTGTTGTTGTTTGTTTTTGTTTTTTTTACAGGACTTGGTGGAGTCCTCCCATGACCAAACTTTCTTTTTTTAAAATCAACACTTCATTACCTCATGACTTTATTCTTATGTTGGATTAACCTAATCCAGTAGCTCAACAGAAAAGGTACAGAACATTCAAATTCCTAAAAAGATTGAATATGGTTTGTAAAAGGTTAACTGTGATGAGTAAGCAGCTGAAAAATGTTTATAAATATCAGCACTACTGCTTTCACTTCTTAATCACAAATCTAATGCAAATGAGACAGCGCAGCTAGCACACAGGTGCACAATTCACAAAAATAACGGCCTCACACAGTGTGTGGAGTTGTGTGTCACAGGACTATCGAAAGCAAACCACAATGCTGGACTTAACTTTAAACTTTAGGTGTATGGAAACAAATACTAAAAAAAAGAAAACAGTGCCACCATTGAGTCAAAAATGCTACAAGCGCAGATGCAACAGAACAAGCATTCAACAGAAAAAGGAAAAGGTAGCTGAGTCTGTGACGTGAGAGAAATAAAGAGAAGGGACTGACACGTAGATAATGAGAGAGAACAGTTTTCAAGGAAAACGCTAACAAAGGTTGGCTGAAAAGTGCTACTTATCTGATACATCTGAAAATACAAGCAGGTGTTTGTCTGTCATTCTATAGACACACTGATTACATGGCAGAAAGGCAAAATTATTAACAAGCAATTTCAGCACAGAGTATAATCTGTCTCCTTTGAGTCCTACTGCATGGTAATTACCATCACAGGGGAAAAACAGTACAAAGCAGGAGTCACAGAACGCAGACCAGAGTTGTGTAGGCAAAACTCTTGTAATCTATAATCGGTTTTTCTAGTATGCTTTTGAGGGTGTATATGTACAATCTTCAAAGATCAGAAGAAAAGAAAACTAAAGGACAAAAAAGCACATGCTGTGATTGTGAGCAATTATCAAAGCAGACATAATCTCATACCACCTGTTGTTGGCAGGTCTCGTGGTGGAAACAATCCCTCAAACACAGCAGCAAGAAGTGATTGGCTGTGTGTGAATTAAAAGGTTATGTTGAAAACCTTTTAATAATTTAAACAACACATAACAACAGTAATTAAAGGTAAGTAATATTTCATTGCTGGTATCGTCTATCAGAATATCATTGATCACATGATCAGCATTCATTCATACTTTTCATCAGCCCAAATATATTTTACTATTACAGGATTCAAATCAGCTACTTAAACAATAAAAAATAATTTGTGAGAAGTAGTTTTGGAAGGAAAAAAAAAGGAGTATAGCTTCTTTTTTTCCCACTAATCTTCTGTATCAGACTCATATCACTTCTTTATATTCCTCTCATTTCTCTCCTGTTGTGCTGCCACAGGCCATTAATGTTTTCTGCTCATAAAATGCTCCAAGGACAAGAGAAAAAAACTACTATTGTCATGGAAACCTTCTACACTCAATAATTCAGATTTGCTTTACCTTATAAAGTAAAGTTGTTTACATGCACAGCCATCCCTCTAAAAATGAAAACTTTTTAATACATTTCTATTGTTATTCATCAGTAGATCCAAAGTACATCTTCTGCCTGGGATCATTAAGCTATTGGCACAGACAATTTTTAGAGGCTAAACAAACATAACAAGTAGATTAGTGAACTTCAGAAAGCTGCTTGGTTGGGTCGGAGCTTGTTTTCATCTAACCCTAACCCTATGCATTCATTGGAGTGAGTGTGTGTGAATGTTTAGAAAAAGTACTTAGGTGTAGATAAAAATGCTTGTATAACTGTGTGAATGGGTTAATGAGTTTTGTGCACTTTCAGTGCTCAATTAGAACAGAAAAGCACTATATAAATATTCATCTATTTACCTGTAAGTCCGTATTTTGTCATTTTGGGCAGCGCTAACTTATCAGTTTCCTCTAAGATCCTAGCTTCCTTATGTTTACATCATCCTAACGCCTGAGAAGAAGAAGATGTTTCTCTTCAACCGTCAAACTTAACCTTTCAGTTCTTTCTCCGTTTCTTTCAGAACCAAAGTAAACAGTATGTCTCTCAACATGACAAAAAAAATGCCAGTTTTGACATGTTTCATTTTCTCACTTGAGTGGAAATGGCTTTCTTTCGATATTTTTGTAAGCCCCACTCTGTAATTTCAAAAAGCTTTAATTTACTATATAATGCATGAACTGTTTTTTTTAAAAAATATACTTCCTGGAGACTTGTCATTGCAAAGTGACACAAAACATTAATCTGACAGCAGCAGCGGCAGCAGCGGTACTTTATGTAACCACCGAATTCAGCTAATGATGTAGGCTACCAGCTAATGTGACAATCACTGAATCAACATCCCACATCCCGCTGTTTTTCCATTGCCCTCCATGCTGTTCACTTCCTTCAAAGAAGTTTGTATAATAAAGTCTGGGGCAGTCTTTTCCTCTCTCACATACACAAATAAAATATCCAGACTGTTCTCACACATATCTACCCACTGTATATATACTAATATACTAATAACTGTTGACCCAGAAAACTCTGATTGGGGATTACCTGTCTATCTGAGATTTTTTTAAAAGGGATTAATCAAATTGCTCCCCTCCTCCGCAGTTTATTTTCACTCCTATCCTCCTACTCTACTAGTTAAATACACACAAATTAAACACGCAAAAGCAAATCCCTCATATGAAGGCATCAACAGGCTTTTGGCCTTATCTTACACATTTGTTGCGTTATAGTGACTGTGTGACTTTATTGCCTTAATGCAGGAGATACTGAATTGGAGATTCCTGTAATACCCAGAGAGCAACATCAGAGGCTTCTAAGCAGACAGTGAATCAGTTTGACTTTTTTCTTGAGAAAACTAACAGGATCTTGTAAAATCCAGTCCTCATAAGCAAAGACAACATATATGAAGGCACCAGGCAGTTGTATTCCTTCATGCTACAGTTTGTTACAGACACATCTCCTACATCTATACCTGTAGCTAGAAGGATCATGTATAATAGATGGCAGCAGCTCCAGATATAACACCACTTGTGAATACAGAGGCCCAATGCCAAGAGCTTCAACCACCTAGGGAGTAACCACAAACATCCTAAGCCCATCTGAGGAGAATGACGAACATTGGTTGACAAATACAATTTACATTATTCTCACATGTACCCTGCCAAACATGTAGCAGCATGGTGCCTGACAAATTTTATAAACAGGATTAGTCCTCTAAAATTAAAGGTACTCAGTATAGTGTAAGAAACAGCAGAGTGTTAATATTTTTACTCACCTGTTTCCTTTAATGATCTCATTTTGGAGAAAAACATTAAATTTTAATGCAATATTTACCAGGTGGGTGAAACTAGGCTGTTCGTAAGATGGTTTACTACAGTTAGAACTCAAACTAAGTTTGAAAAAACAACAAAAATTGACTGAAACAATGTTGTATAAAAATAAAACTAAGTTAAACTATACATCTCTCTGAGGTTTGGGTCCATTTTGACATGATGGCTCGCACAGCTGCTGCAGATTTGTCGCCTGCACATCCATGATCTAAATCTCCCTTTCCATCACATTTGCAGAGGTGCTCTATTGGATTGAGATCTGGTGACTGTGGAGGCCATGGTCATGTTCAAGAAACTAGTTTGGAATAGTCTGATGTTTGTGGCATGGCACAGAAGATGGGCACACTGTTTTCATAAAGGGACCGACACTGGGAGAAACAATATTCAGGTTTACTGCTGTGTTTAAAAGGTGATCAACTGGTACTAAGTGGCACAAAGTATGCCAAAAAATATCCTCCTGACCATTACACCAACAACAGCCTCCAACAACAGCCTGAAACTCTAGTATACCCTTTCTTTGCGTTTACACCAAATTCTGAGACTACCATCTAAATGTTAGAGCAGAAATTAAGACTCGTCAGACCAGTTATTGCTTTTCCAAGCTTCTACTGTCTAATTTTGGAGAGCCTATGTGTGAATTGTACCCAGTGTAGCCTTCTGCTACTATATCTCATCTGCTTCAAGGTTCCATGTGTTGTGCTTTCAGAGATTCTCTACAGCGATTGTAACAAGTTACCTGTTACCTGCCGTTCAGCTCAAAGCAGTCTGGCCATTCTCCTCTGACCCTTAACATCAACAAACAATTTTTCCCCAAGAACTGCCATTCATTGGATATTTTCTCTTTTTTCCTGTAAAGCCTACAGATGGTTGTAGATCTGCAGTTTTTGACATACTCAGACATTTTCCACAGAAGTAAGAGTACTAGCTAAAAGCAGATACTGTTCACAGGTGATCATGGCTCAAGAGTTGGGCGTTCACCTTGTAATTGGAAGGTTGCCGGTTCGAGCCCTGGCTTGGACAGTCTCGGTCGTTGTGTCCTTGGGCAAGACACTTCACCCGTTGCCTACTGGTGGCGGTCAGAGGGCCTGGTGGCGCCAGTGTTCGGCAGCCTCGCCTCTGTCAGTGTGCCCCAGGGTGGCTGTGGTTACAATGTAGCTTACCACCACCAGTGTGTGTGAATGTGTGTGTGAATGGGTGGATGACTGGATATGTAAAGCGCTTTGGGGTCCTTAGGGACTAGTAAAGCGCTATATAAATACAGGCCATTTACCATACTGTTCACAGGTACTTGTAGAGGAAGTGTTTTATTGTACATAAGATCTGCTCCCATTGTTACCAATACTTTGAATAATTTCATATTTCAAACACAACAGACAGATTTTAAGCTAGATGCCAGCTTTAAATTCTGAAACTAATGAGGTTCATAATGGCTCTAACACTTGGCAAAAAACTTAACAGCAAAATGAAAATCAGCCTGCAGAGAAAAGCAAATCAGACTCAGGGTGTACGGGACGAATCGGTTCCAATTAGTGCGCGCAATAGTGAAAACACAAGACCCAGAGAGGGGGACTTAGAGCTAGAGGAGCTTTCCAATGAGAAGTAATCACACACACACACACACACACACACACACACACACACACACACACACACACACACGCGCGCGTGAACATGAAGAAGTCAGCACTGACACTTCGGCTCTAGTGTGTCGCCCCACCTTTTCACTTTTGTAAAAGGAAACCCGTCTGTGAATATACTGTAGCTACACATACACACTGTATTAAACTCAAACAGCACTCAGTTAAATGATTGTAACTTTCCCATGCATCGCATCCATTCTAATGAAATATTCAATCCCAATGTAGTCCAATTAGTCTGTCTACTTCAAAGCAAACAAACTGCGCTGCAAACACAAATTGTACAAATAACCATGTTATTTGTACAATTTTATGGAATTTTAAAAACCTTTTCATTTAAATCCGGTTTGACTCTCACTCAGCGCTGTGCCATTTCATGGGACCTTCCCTGTGATCGACTTAAAGATATTTAAAAGAATGTGTAAATGTAGCAAGCAGTAAACATGATTTCCCAGTTTATGTACAGTTAAACACGAGAATGTCAATGTTTAAGAATTTTCTTCACGTACTTTAGGCCCTTTAGAACCAACTGAGCATTGTTAATGCCACAGCCTATCTGAGTGCTGATCATGTCAATTCATTTATGAGCACAGTGTACTCATCTTCTGATGGCTGCCTCTAGCAGGATAACACCATGCCAAAAATCTCAGATGATCTCAAACTGGTTTCCTGAACATGGCACAAATGTTCTCCACAGTCGCCAGATCTCAATCCACTCAGTCAGTCACAACCACAATCTCAACCAGTGCTTCTCAAACCTTGCTGAATCTATGCCACAAAGAATTAAGGGCGGTTTGAAGGTAAAAGAGGTCCAAGTCTGGATTAACATGGTATACCTAATGAAGTGGGTTGTGACTGTACTTTTTATACTTGCAGCACAGTACTGTAGTAATTTAAACAATGACAGTTTGGTTTACTAATGGAACAACTTATTCTACCTAGAGTTTATGATAAAAGTACAGTTTGCAACTTTGCATTGTAACAGTGCTCCAGCACAGGTTACATTGTGACAGCTAACATTTCAGCAAGAATAAAACAATGACTACAACACACAAACACACACGTTTCTTACAATACAGCTATCAAGCCACATAAACTTAAATGGCTTCATTAGGTTTACTTAGTGTTATGTAAAGTAATGTTGTAAATTACAGCAGGCACTTACTGTCTCATGCTGGCAAATCCAGCCAATAGTGGCTAACTGTAGGAAAAATTGTAGTTTGAGTGTAGTATGACTTTGGATTGCGAGAGGAAGCTGGAGGAGAAAGAATCAGAGAGAATCCACGCAAACATGGGGAGAACACGCAAACTCTGCACAGAAAAGCCCAGCCAGATCGTGCACTCAAACTCAGTGCTAACCTCCACGCTGCCACTGCTGCCAATCTAATACCAATTTTAGTAAAATCACGGATGAACAAACATGTGGGATGATAAATAAAAAAAACCCCAAAAAACACTGCCAGAAATGTTCTGTTATAAACTTTTATTCAGCATAATCTTTTTTTAAACATTGCCACTGACTGTCTCACTTTCCCACTATGGCAAATTTTATGAAGAAACTTCTCAAAGCTTCTAACAACTTTCGCTCCCTGCACCTGATCACCATTTGTGTTCTCTATTTTGTTTTATTAGACCCTGGTGCAAACACAAAGGTTATAGCTTATTTGCTTTTACAATGGCCTTTACAGAACCAAACACCATGAGCTGCTCAGCAAAGTTTGACATATGGGTGACAAGCTGAAGAGAGACTCCACCAATGACTAATGGTCATCTGGTTCTGGTTCATGGCCTCTAATGAATTGTGCTTCACTTTAAAATCAATAAACAACTGGCCGCTTGATGAAGGGGGGAGGGAGAGTTTGGCAATTATACACAGCTGATTGTACCAGCCTTTTACACACATGCATGCATATTCACATAAGCAAAGCGGGTTCACAGTCGCTGTGGAAACCATTCAGACTGGTGTAAATGCTCTCCAAATTATTTGAAGGGTTTGTGTCTATCGGAGTACAACAGGGAGAAAAGAAGGGAGAGAGGCTGTGTGTTATTTGTGCGGTTGTATTGTGGCTCACTGTGGGGGTGTCATACTGCAGGTTGCTGGCAGACTCACTACACTGCACAGACTAACAGTGAGGAGAAAGAGCAACTAATGGCAATATGGAAGGCTTTTCTCTCTCTTTCTGAACCAAACACTTGCATAAGGGATAAAACTCGGGATCAAACTGAACATGGAAATCCTCCTTTACTGAAGTGTTGATCATCTGAAACACAAAAGCCCACACATGGCCTCATGAGCCAGACAAAATGTCAGAGTTATGTGGTTCCTCCTGTGTGTATAGCTATGTAGTTAAACAGTCACACACTAGCAGCAGTCGAGGTTTCAGCTGAGGGCAGGTTGAAAATAACCCTAATTAAACATCACAGCTGTAGTATGAAAGTGAGACAGATGGGGAGAGAGTGAGACAGTCAGTGGGAATGTTAAAAAAAAAGAATTAAATACGACATAATAGTTGCCGAGCTCTCTAACATCAAAAGAGACAGGTTTTATGCCTACATCAATGCCAATATTAGCGGCTGGAACAACATGTAATTTTGCCCTTTCAAAAGCAAGACTTATTCTCATTTAATCATCAATAGTAACAACATATTAACATGCAGAAAGACTCAAAGCGGCAGTGCTGGACCTACTCTCCTTCTATTCCTACACATCTGGAATTAATTTTCTTCACACTGTATATTCAAATCAACTGTATTAGTAGGTGGAGATGGATATCGTTGAGTGATTATTATTGGTTGGCTTTTTTTGACCTCTCCTTACCTCTTACATAATTAAATTTGCATCCACTCACTGTCTATTTAATACTTCCTCACAGAGTAAAAAGTCAGCACTCTCCAGTGTATCCCTCCCCCTCCATTTTTATGGCTATGACGCTGGCACACAGTACCCGAGGTTTGCTAAAAACTGGAATCAGGAGCAGGAATTATTCTGCTTCCCTTTTCTTCCATAAAGCCAATGTAAGTCTGTCTTTTTCTTTATAACTTTTTCACCATAAGACTGACTCACTGATTGATATGGCCCTAAGATTAATCTGTGTATGACAAAAAACAGGCAATTTTTATTTATTTATTTATTTATTTTTATCAATGAAGTGCATTTTCAAATGTTAATTCAAATGTTTCCTAGCAACAAGATGTGCTAACTCTCGGAGCAACAATGCTGAGGCAACTTCCAAGAGCTCTGTCACAACAGATTCCCCCTAAAATATTTCCCTGCATATCACTGCTGTAAATGTATTAAACCTTAACCCTTTTTAGCCTTGAAGGATTCAGCAGTGAGTCCTGTATTGCAAATTAAAGTTGCATAGAAATAATTGACTTGAACTTGCAGAGGTTTATTTGAAATTGTAGTTCCAGTCACAGGAGGGCTGTTGCTCTGTCATTTAGCTGCATTTTGAAACAGATCCAGATCATCTGGAATTTGCAGCTGCATTCCAAACATAAAGTCTTAAATGTAGATGTTCATTTTACCTCTTTTGCAGCCAAAATATGGACCCAACATGTCTATATTTTCCAATTAATCATCATCTGTCCATCTTTTTAACCAATTCGCAGAAGGTGGAGTGGGCTGTAGTCTATCCCATCTTTCATAAGGCAAGAGGTGGGGTACGCCCACCACATACTCATAGGGCTACAATTTATCAGTTCAGCTGAATAATTAGGTCACTTGTGTTCCTGCTGCTTGTAATGACTTGATTATTATTATTATTATTATTCTTAAAACATTAATATATATGACATATATATGTATATGTATATGTATATATATATGAAAGAGTTTCAATAAGTTGTCAAAAATACAGTAAAGCTATTCAAAGTTTCCAATAGGCTAACAGTTGTGCAGGGATTAAATACACATTTGGTCAAATGATCAGCAATTCAGTTGCACATTTAGATGGACTTTATGTTTGTAGGACACAGCAGCCTGGTTGAGAGTAAACCACCAGTTCAGTTCCAATTGCAGCTTCTGGGCAACAGGTAATAAGTGATTGGCCAGCCTTGACCCAGACAAGACAAGAATAAATCCTTCCTAGGAACCAAACAACAGCGAAGCTAATGACAGCTTCACTGTTGTCCATTTACATCACAGTTACGAATGTTTATTAACCCTTAAGATTACACAGGTTTATTGAGATGCTGTGGAACAAAATAAAGCACAGAATAAAAATGAACTTGTTTAAACAAAGAACCTGTTGCTGCACTGTTTTGTTGCTGACATGAATTTGAGTTGAAGCTACATACATCTTTCAGTCTTGTGGTTTTCATAATTCATATTTGGAAACAAAAATAATCCACGTGTTGGAATAAATCCTTTAAACTGATGGGATTACTTGATTCACTCAGTTTTTGTCTTTGCAACTGGCAGCTTATGACCTCACGGAGACCGAAAGCTGTTTCAGCTATAGTGTCAAAGACAGCGAGAAGTACTTGACTTTTAAACTTGTGGACAAAGATTTGAGGTGTGAAAGCTTTGTGCCCCCCCCCCAGTCTGCAATGTATCGCACATCAGGGAATGGTCACCTGCTCTGGGAGGATGCACTCCGAGCTCTTCTCACTGCAGGGTTTTTTGAAGCGAGCAGAGAGGATGAGCTGCTGCAGCCACCTTAGTCTGAGGCTGCATGATCTCTTCGCTCTTTATATACTGTCGTCAGTAATAAAGCGAGGAAAAGATTTGATCTTGTAATTCTCATTAATATAAGAATGTGTAACACTCGACACAAGTAAGTCAATACAAAATATCTTTGAAAAACCACGACTGGTTTCGGTTATCTTCCTCGCTTTTGTCACACTACTATACACTGAGTGCCTGGCTCAGTTTATGATGTTAGTGGCGTCAGTGGGATTGGGATAGGCAGCGTTTTGAAAAGTTGTGGCAGGTGACATTAGACGTTTGAACGCTGTCATTCACAGCAAGGTTCGGTGATTTGACTTCCCCTGTTGGCATTCAATCTCACCTGCTTCTCTAGCGCTTCCTTCCCAGTGGTGGACATCTTGGGAGCCGGCGCGCGCTCGCAGGTGCATCCTTCCAACAGGTAAATCCCAGCAGGGCGCGCGCTTTGCTCGTTCTCAAAGTAGAACAGTACATTCTGGTGAAGGGCGAAGAACTTCTCGTGCCATCGGCTATTCTCCGCCGTCTTCTTGCTCAGGTAGCCGCGCTTAGTCCCCTCTTTACGCGCGATCGCCGACAAAAATAGCGCATGCCCTTCGTTGTAGCGGACGCTCTTCTGCATGTTGTCGTACTGTTGTGTAGACAAAAGAAAGTGCGACAACCGGTGCGTTCACCGCGAGCCCATGTTCCCCGGGGCTTGCGTGGAAACTTTGCCACAGAGCGACGCGCGGCTCAGCGGCGCCGTGGCGCATAGAAAAGTTGCCCCGCTGACGGAAGCGCTTCTGCAGAGGAACTCATAGTAAAGATACCGGAGTCCCACATTCACTCAAATAAATCCATCCTTCGCTTTTAGAAACAAACAAATGAAAAGCGACAGAAAGCGAGAGGCGTGCCGTTCACAGAGGGAAGAACCCTCTTAAGTGGACACAGAGTCGCAGTCCCGATACACTGTAATCGGCTTTGACAGTGGTTTACTCTCTCTCTATCGCACACTCACTGCACTAGGTCTCTCTCTCTCTCTGGTGATGCGCGCTGATCTTGGAGTTGACGGAATTAAAGGCGGAGCGACAGTGAGTTGGTCGTGTTTGAGAGTGAGTGAAGTCTTTACAGATGTAGCCTACAGTGTGGCAAATGTTGTGAATTCTTTCTGTACTTTTTTTTCAACAACAAATGTTTTGTAGTTTTGGGAATTAATTTTATATCCAAGTTAAGTTTACAGATGTTTCGGGTTATTCCCATGCATGTTTTATTTTAAATAGATAAAACCTTTCGATGCTCCAGGGGGAGCTGCTGGGCGTGATAAACTGCGTTCAGTGATGTAATCGGAGTCAGCTCAAGTTTGAAGTGGAGAAAAAAAATGTTCTGCAGTTTGCTTCTTGTCTTTTAATGAGGGATGATGAAGGCTTTAGGCTACAGTAGACACTGCTAACACAGCTCCCCAGAATCTCTGAGTAACTTGGGGTTCTTCTAGAGGTCCACAAATTTGGAATGAGCTTCAAAGCAATCTGTCTGTCTTCAAACGGACTTTAATACGACAGTTGCTAATAAAATGTTTGACTTTGAATCCTATATGGCAAGGATCCTTCAAAACTTATATATTATATATATATATTATACCTTCTTGCAGCTGTTTCTTAGATTCATAGCATACATATTATGTATTAATGCAATTTGCACTAATCTTTTGCAATGTCACTCTTACCTTTTATTCTTAATTTCATTTTTATTTTCCGTTTCTTTTTTAAATCACTGAGTCCCTTGCTATGCACCTTGAATACTTTGAGTTTAACTATGTTTTTTTTATTGTAGACGGTACTATTTTTATTCTTTATCCTGCTGCTGTAAGACAATAATTTCCCTTGTGGGAAATTGAAAGCATAGCTATTATTGTTATGTGTCACTGTGATACACTGTAGGTTCATATCATAATGTATGTTAGGATAGGATATATATGTATTTGGTGTATATTAGCTGAAGTTTGATAAGCTCTTTGATAGACTGCGGATAACTTTTAAGGAGACACATTTCACAAATTATTTTATACTTATTATTTAAAATATTAATCAGGTTTGAAGTTGAACTTTGATTGATTTGTGAATAAACATAACTAAACTAAACCTGCTATCATAAGCGAAGTTGCACAGTTGGTTTTGTGGATGCCATATATGGACAGGAACTGAATGGAATTAAAAAAAATACTAAATCAGCAGGGAGTCAAAGAGCAGCAAGTAAGGCAGGTTTGAATTTTTTTTTAATAATTATTAAATAACCACAATCTTGATCAGTTGGCATTATTGATGTTATGACAGTTACAGTGGAAAATATGATGACTGTCAGAACCTGAGATGGTTAAAATCCTTTTTTTTTTTTCACAAATACACGTACACACCAGAAAAGGGGCAGCATCACGTACTCCATCACGTCAGCATATTTGTACTTTTGTTCTTCTCAAAGTATTCCCGTTCACTGGTAGTGGGATTTTTTTCTTCATACAATGGTGTGAATAATGTTCCGGTGATGTCAAGAGTTTGACTGCAGCCATTTCATGAGGGACGATCTGTCGGAGATCCTCCAAAGATCTAAGAGAAGTTTCTTATTCTTTCTAAAGAGAAAGAGACAAGGAGACTTAAATGTTACACACAGTACTGCACGTACAACATTGCCTGTCTTCACACTGTCCAATATGCTTAAAGTCTAAACACATGTTCTCTCACACATAGCTGTGTACAATAAAATGCATATTCCTAACCTGCAAGCAGCACCTCAAACTCCTCTGTGCATGATTATTGTGCATTGCTTGGCTTCGCTCAAACATTTCATATAGGGAGGATTACTCTGACAGGCGTTGTGTGAGTGATATTTCATAATGTGAGAATTACTTTGGAGGAAGCTAAGCAACACTCAGCTCCCAGCAGGCTGTCTGTTACACAGCGAGGATAGTGGCGTTTTACAAATTTACAGAGACAGAAGACTGCTTTTGGAAAAATGTGCAATATGCTGATAATTTGCTTGCAAAAAACAAAAAACAAAAACAAAAAAACTTGGAATTGGTCACATTTCTACTTTTTAACTTGATTGTAGGCTGAATCTTTCTGAGTTTTATCCTAAAACAAAGTTTTTTCTGCATAAGCATTAAGGAACGCAGTATTTTCACTTCCTTTCTGAAAGTGTCCAATAAAATTATCCAGTGGAAAATAGGATTGAACATATGACAAACTGTGACTAAGGCTTTATTTTTTCCAGTTTCTTCAAATTTATGCACTGGCTGCATATATTCTGCCATGGACTTGCTTGTAGGTTTCCCTGTCCTGATGAAGGGGACAAAGTCTGCACTGATTTTCCAAGAATATTGGTACATTTTCTGATTCAGATGTGGCAGCCCGAGTATAAAATCTAGCTCATTTGAGTGTTGAAGCTGAAGTAGTTTTATGTCAGTTGAACTCCCTTGAGTTTTATTATTTCATGGCACACATTTCAACCCTAGTTTTCAGCTTCCAGGCTCTATTTTTTCATAAAACTCTCCAAAACACAGGACTGGGGCATTTTGTAATTTATTGGAAGACTTACAGGATACTCAAACAAAACAGTATCACACTCACACAAAGTTAGAGGACATAAAAAAAACATTACTTAAAAAAAAAATAGCAGCAGAGGCTCAGGTTTTCTGCCTTTTAGTTCTTAACATAGCTGACACTCCAAAAACACTGGTTTCTAAAATTCCCATAATTCAGCTTGGCAGTCTCACTTTCCCCCTGCATGGGAAAAAAGCCCAGTTGTTCAGCAACTCTACAGGGGTGCCAATCATTCGAAAAAAAATCAAAGCAGGCACAAATAGTGCCACGAGTGTACATCATCTGGGGAACAAAAGGCTTATTTCCACAGTTCATGTTAGTATTAGAAAAGTCAATACAGTTTTTGGCCTCTTGTAAACCTTCACACACATATCTGTTACATGAATTGTACCTCTTGGATTTCATCACCCCACTGATAGGCGAACAAATTCAGTCTACTGCATTGTTTTAAAGATGGGATGCGTCCATTCTGACTCTCCACGCTAGTTTCTAAAGTAGGTTTCCCGCTAAAATAAACTTGGATCCTTCGAATTTTAAAATCTACTCCAGAACTACAACATACATTGATCCTCATACTATTAAACTGATCTCAATGTGTAATTTAAGTGGAATCATCCCTTTATGAAATGGTTAAATGTGAACGCGTACCTTCTAGCCTCGACCATTTTCTCCAGCTCTCTGGCTTTGTGAGCAGCAGTGTGCAGTATAGGATCTGGGATGTCAGCCAGTCGGGCAACATTCAGACCATAGCTCCGCCCTGCAGCTCCTTCAGTTAACTGGTATAGGAAGGTAATGAACTCTGGCTGAACTTCTCCATCTGTTAGTGCACATCATATACACGTAATATATTACAGTCTTAAAGTGTCAAGCAGTCATCATTTGAAAATGTCAAAGTTAAAATCATTCCAAATTTACACTCGAAGCAACAGGAAAACCAAAAATGAATGAAAACACTGAAAACAGTGTGTACAAACCATCAGTGTCAGCAGAGATATCAGGTTCATTGAGCAAGAAAGCCATGTGGTAGTTAGACACATGTTCAGGATACACCCGCTCCAGCTCACACAGAGGAGGATAATGGGTTACAAACAGGGTTAGGGCTTTCACCTAAGAGAGAGAGTGAGATGTATAAGCGATAACATCCAGAAACATTGAGTACATGGCACCTCTGGAAACTTCTTCAGTCTTCTACACTTCTTCTTTAAAATGTTAAGGATCAGGACAAAAGCACAAACAGGGTTGTCACTTTTGTTGCAGAAAATGTTCTTCATCTAGGTAAACTACAACAAAAAAGAGTGAGCACAGATTTAGATGGACTTTATGTTTGTAGGACACAGCAGCCTGGTTGAGAGTAAACCACCAGTTCAGTTCCAATTGCAGCTTCTGGGCAACAGGTAATAAGTGATTGGCCAGCCTTGACCCAGACAAGACAAGAATAAATCCTTCCTAGGAACCAAACAACAGCGAATCTGCAAATCTGCAAAAAAGAGTGAGCACAAGTGATCCAGTGATAACATTAAATGAGCCTCCAGCTGCCATGTCTGGCACGTTACTGTTTACTGACAATGCAACTACCACATTCACACCTACTCAGAAGCTCTGCATAATGCCTATATATTACAAAAAGCCCATCTGACTGCGCTGTGCACAGAATGTATGCATGAACTCTATAAAATAAAGGTGCAAAAGCTTTCTGTGTGTTGTGGAAATTGCATGCTGCGCTGAGCTCAGTAAAACCACAGCTACCTGATGACATCAATAGAACAAATTCTCCAACAATTCAAGGTGTTGTTGCTGGGACAGCCCACTCATGACTAGTATCTACTGAAGCTTCAATAGTGCAAAAGTTAACCTCCAACTCTGATATTGCAACAGCTAAAAAGATCTCTGTCACACCTGCAGACCACATGAAGAGTTCTGATTAGGATGATGTGATGGCTTCCTCTGCTGCCAATAATAATATTTCCTAAACCCAAACCATCGCCTAGGTTTGGTTCATTATTCCCAGCACCAATAATGATCCAAGCCCAGCACATGTGGAGACAAAGAGGCAAGCAATCAGAAAAGCAGTGTGTATGGTAAAGCCATCACAACAGCCCTGACCTGGAGAATGGCTGTACAGAAAAAAACAAGAATGATTCATTCATTCAATCATTTTTATGTTATGGTAACATTTAGAGAAATCGTGTTATGTTATATTCATTATGGACCGTTATTTCCTGAGAGTTGGACAGAGATTACCCTTTGCTTAAGAAGGAGACCACCCACTTCTTCACTCCTTTCACACACGTTCATCACTGTGGCAGGACTGTAAAAGTGCCACATCATACCATTATCCTTAAGCTTGGGAGCACACTGGAACTCTGACTGACTCGGCTTCATTTTTTCTGATTGAAGCTTGGATACATTAAATGACCATAACAAAGGAGGAAAATTGAACTTAAACGGTCAAAAGGAATCTTGAAATCTTTATCAACATGTTTCAAATATGAGTTCAGTTTCCAGTTTATGGAATTTATCTTATGTGCTCCAACCATTAAACAACGGTAAAATAGTCATTTTTGCACAGAGACCATTAAGTATGGTATTCACTGGTTAATTAATGCTTGATCGTCAGTCTAGAGAGATAAGCTTTTTCATACCCACTGTGATGAAAATGGGCCTCCTAAAGACTAATGCACTTGTAAGGTACCCATTCGATTACTTTAAGATGGGCTGCAGATATTGAAAGGAAAGTGAAGGCTTGTGAAACGGGTGTCCAGAGGAAAGCTCTGATTAATAAGTCAGCTCTATTTGCAAACATCTAGACTTCTAGACTACAAAGCCTATGAAGCTTTTCTTTTTTCCCCCCACTAGGGCTGACTTTAAATATTATCACTCAAAAACTCTGCCTCTTACAAAGCATACAGAAGATTATAACCTTAGAGGAAATTTGATATCCCACTATTACTAGACTCTATATGTTTATTACATTATAGGACTAAGCAAAAAACAGCTAATCAACTAATCACTGTGCAAGAATAATGTTGCACTTGGCTTCTTAGAAAACAAATATTTTGTTTGAAAGCAGCCTTCCTCTCTCTCTGAAAAGATGAAAAAATGCAACATGCAAAAGTTAAAAAGCTGTCCATTTCCAGCAATGCGCCTGATTCTAAGGCTAAACACAGTCACTTAAACTTGCCTCCATCAATGCCATATAATTTTCCAGCAGATGTAAGAGCCTCACGCATCCGTCCATTTTAATAGATAGGGAGTTGAAATATTGGTGAAATAAAAATGGGTTCAAAAATTAGTGACTCAAGAAAAGCCACAAACCATCAAATACACTCCATGCGGAATTTCTAGTGTTTTAAATTCACTTGCCTAGAGTGTCAGTCTTGATTTTAACCTCTCTCACTGGTTTAATGGTGCCAAATATATTTGAGCTTACATTTTTAACATGCTAATATTGCTAACTGAGAGAAACAAAGTATACCCAAGGCTGCTGAGAATATCATTAATTTTGCAATTTCTGGACATGACTCAAAGTATTTTCCCTGGATGGAGAAATTAGGATGCATTTATTCCGAGCATGATGTGAAGATTTGTATTCAATTTCATCAGAATTGTTAAATCACAAATGTGGTAATGAAGCTTAGTCAGGGGATCACTTAAGTCAGTAGGAATCCTAAATGTCTACAGAATTTGTGGTAATCCATGTATTCGATCAGCTGTGTTTACGCCGAGGCTCCCAGTGGGTCATGAAATGAGTATAAGGGGTCACCAGAAAATTACTTTGATGGGAAACAATGAATAACAAAAATGAGATCACATGCGCATATGGATCACAGTTTAGGCTGACAACCACTGTGACCTAAGACAAAATATTAGAGGAGAAAATGGAAACTTGGAACTGCCAATAAGACCAGAGGAAATTTAAGAACTGGAACTTTTGATGACCTTTAAGGCCTCTGCAATTCTTTTCTGGCATACTCACCAGTCTGTGTGCTGACACTTTTAACCACTTCAACAACAGCACTAATTTACCAATATCTGCATTTTGTTCTATCAAGTTTATCTTTGTCTTTTGACTTAATAGTATATTTATCCATTTACTTACTTTTTTAATTTCTAAAAAAAAAAAGAGGAAAAAATAATAGAAAGACAAAAAGAAAAAGAAAAGAGATTAAGTAATACATACTGTGCACCAAATGGTAGGTATTACAACAAATGTTAAATTATGTAACACTGTGTTACTGCAACTAAGCCAAAGCAGTAGCTGAAAAACAAAGAACCGAGCATCAATATCAACTGTTCTTTGGCTTGGCATTACTTAACTGCCTCTGTACCCTGCAGTATGCTGAATCAATACAAACTATTGTGTAAACCCCCACCACCACCACCCTCTCTTAGTCGGTTTACTTTTTTTCCCTTTGTCTTAAGGATTTCCATTTTCAGTCACTTCAGTTTTTTTTCCTGCCTTTCACTGTAAATACCAAATTTAGTGTTTTAGGCTCCGGAGAGATATTCAGCAAAGTGAAGGCACGTCACTTCATCCTGTGATTCTTTAATCTCCGTCAATCCTGGGAGCTATCTGAAGGCTACACGACTGAACTGTGGCATTAAGGTTAAGACATGAAAATCACAAAAAGCGAGTGGTGCATGCACTCACTCACCCAGCCTCTGTCAAATGCATGCACAAACATTTTACCTCTTAGCGCTGCTCTCTCAAGACACCCGCTGAAAGCTGTTAACGAAAATAAATGCATTTCCTTTTCCTGATTACTTTAACAACCCAATCACGTAAATGGAGAAGTGAGTGCAGAAGTACTGTGAAAACCTTTTCTCCCACTTGCTATAAACTGATTTGAAAACTGAAAATACATTAATGACTGATAGAAAAAAATCCCAAAACTGCTATAATTAACCACCGAGCCCAGTGACGACAGTTATGACAAGAATTTATGTACGATCTCTCGTGGTGGAGCAGGCCTAAATTTCACATCATCACAGTAGACAGGCTGTTGCGGGAGTCCAAGCGGGCTCCAGGATCAGCCCACTAACCGCTCGCTCTAAGAAAGGTCACATGTCAGTAGTAATACATCTGTCTAAAAGAGATGTGCAGGGTCACTCCCACACTCCTCAAACACCACACGCAGTACAGTCTCGTTTTCAAAACAGGTGGAGTACAGTGCAATGAAATGATGTGTAAATCAATTAAACATTTGAAAAAGACGAAATCTAAAATGCCAAATCCATGAAATTTGATTGTGTTTTGAGAAATATATCCTTGTAGGCGAGAGTATTCCAGCTGCAAAGTTTTTCACATTGGTAGAACAAAAACAAGGTTGCAGGATAGGTTAGCGGACGAGCAAATTTAATTACCCCATGGCCAAGCACCACCTGGATTTTCATAATAGCAGCCCTTCTACACTGCAAGCCGATGGAATTGACCACATTCCTCTTTCAATACAAAGAGGTAACAGACAAAGGAGTCTTAACCAAACGGAAGCTTTGGGGATTTCTAAACTACAGGCTACTAAGTGATTTTACTTCTTATTTTATAAACTGAACTGTATTGTTAGAACCGTTATTTGCCTTTGACGATGCATTTATGGTTATCTGTGGCGGATGCAGCTTTGGATTGAATTGATTGAATGTGTGTTGGTATCTTTTTGGCGTCTTGTATCTCAGGTTATTCTGATGACTCGTCCTATAGGTGGCATTTTCACTCTCGACCTAAGTGGAAGCTTGCTATTGGTGGAAGCCCATATGTCGAAGGGCCTTATTGATGCAACACCACTGGAAAAGATTCAATGTGTTCATAGACTTGTTCATGAATGTTTTCTCCCTGATGAAGGCTTGTATGCTGAAATGTGTTACTGTTTTAGATTTCATGCTAGAATTGCATTTCGAAAGAGGTGGGACAGATGAAAAAATAAAGTTGTGTAATGTTAAAAAAAAAAAAAGAAAAAGAAAAAAAAAGAAACACCCTCTCACAACTAATTAGGTTAATTGGCAACAAAGCAGTAACAAGACTAAGGGCATCTCGGAGTTTTCCAGAATTAAAACTGGGCGCTTTCAGTCTGTGAAAGATAATGTGGGCAAATAGTTTAAAAACAAAATAAGAATAGCATAATGTCATCATTTTTCTGTGTTGCATAATATTAAAGAATCTGTGAAATCTCTGTAATTAAGGGGCCAGGACATAAACTAATACTGAGTAGCCATGATGTTTAGGCCCTCAGGCATGTAATGTAATGAAAAGAAATCACTGCATGGGTTCAGCAACATTTCTGAAAACTGCTGTCAGTGCCACTCCATCCTCAAATCCAAGTTAAAACTTCTAATAGCACAATAATACTAATATTATTAATAATAAATGTAAAAACCCCACAGAGACTGATGCAAAGTAGAAAACTGTTCTGTGGATGGAAGCTACATCCTTTGAGCTAAAGATGAGAGAGAGACCATGTGCCACACAGTTGAAAAGCCAGCATCTGCGATGTTATAAGGGTGCATTAGTGCATATGGCATAAGCAATCTGCACACCTATAAAGACAAATGATATATACATAAATATATATCTATATATTGGGTAGCAACATATGCCAGTATTCACAAAGTGTCTTTGGAAGTCAAGGTCTTCCCTATTTTAGTGCCAAACCACATTCTGCTCATGCTTCAACAGCTTGGCTTTGCAGTAAAAGCAACAGTCATAAACTATCCTGCCTGCAGTCAGACCTGTCACCTGCTGAAAACATCTGGTTCATCAAAAAACAAAAAAATGCAAAAATATACACCACAAATTCTGTGCAGATTTAATATGCTTTAGGAGATAATTTCGCTTGCAAAAGTTCAGGAGTTGTTCTCCTCAGTGCCTAAACACCTACAGAGTGCTGTTTAAAGAAGAAGTGATGCAACACAGTGGTAAACATGTTGTGAATGCTTCCCCACCGTTTCTGAGATGCTCTTTTTCATATCCAGTCATGGCATTATTCAGAGTATGTAGTCTTTGAAAGTGTTAATAAAACAAATTCAAAATTATCATTTTTTTTCTATATCAATGAAAATGTCTAAGTTGTAATATTTGGTATGGTGCCCTGTTGTTTATGTTGTACTATTTTATATTAAATGCATTATTACAAATTCCAAAAATCATTGCAGTCTGCAATTTTTTATTTACACCTGTTTAATGACACTGGACAAAAAAAACTGAGCATGACAGGAGGAGGTTGCAGTTTGGAAAATGATTTGATTAAGTGCTAATGGTTGGTAATTACCAGACCACCCCGGGGTGCACTGAGAGCTGAAGAAAATCAGAGCTGAAACAATTAGTTAACTAATTAATTAGTCATTGATAAAGCTAAATCATTAAGAATTTTTCCATTCTCTTCTGCTTATCCTTACCGGGGTCAGGATGGGGTTGTGAGAGTTTATTCCTGCTACCATTGGGCGAGATATCATATTTTTAAAGAGTGAAAATCCAAACTATTACCTGCAAGCAGTTAAAAAAACAAATACTCCTTGAGGTTGAGAAAACAGACACTTAACATTTCTCACTATCTCTGCCCATTTTTCTAGAATGCAAATGTTTTAAACCTTAA
Organism: Oreochromis niloticus; assembly: GCF_001858045.2. NCBI lineage: Eukaryota > Metazoa > Chordata > Actinopteri > Cichliformes > Cichlidae > Oreochromis > Oreochromis niloticus. The sequence continues at coordinate 25,085,507 of NC_031977.2, forward strand.
AAAACTAATTAAAAAAAAAGAAAAAAGATATTTTGTTTACCAGTCTTTTCTGTAAAATGAGCTGAAAACATAGCCTGATGTAACATCACCAATTAAAGCGTACTTGTCATCTGTCGTGTTTCCATATTCCATGCTTTTAGCATACAGCTGTTTGTTTACAGAACCAGGAGATTCTATACAGACCGCCACAGAGACAGACAAACAGACTAATAATCTGCCCTTTCCTGAAGATGATGATTGCCTGGTATTGAGTCACCTTGTTTCCTCCAGTATGTTTCTAAATCTGGTTTAAAGCTCCAAATTTGTCTCAGGTCCAGGTCTCTGCTTCTGCACCTTGAAAGACTTATTAGAACTGTTTTATATTGATATCTTGTGCAAAACAAGAACATATGCATGCTCTAAAATGTGCTTCCAGCCAGTAATATGATCGGCTGGAAAAAGGCTAGAGGTGTCAATACTACTACTCCCGTCTCTTTGTCTTGCTACTTCCCTCTATCCAATTAGACTCAAATGCAGTTCAAACTCAACACCCTTTGTATTCTCGGCTCACACAGGTAACAAGGCTCTCGGTGAGGTGCTTGAGTGTGAGAGAGTGGAAGATTTTGTGAAAATATACCGCTGGTGTGTAATTTGACGTCTTTTGTTTAAACAAAGACCGCTTTTTAGTAGTCAAGAGCTTTATTAGAGGTAAGGACTGCAGCAGTGAAAAAGAGTAGCATAAAGTTAAAGTCCCCCTACAACCAGCTCTTGCCAATTTGCAACATCTTTACAGGAGGTAGTTAATTTGAAGGTAATTCAAAACATCCAAATGAATGGAAAGCAAGCTTCAACATTTTCAACAGGACATCAAAATTGTCTGTACAGTCACCACTGATAAAAACCGCTTTGAACATTTGGTGAGCTTGTTCTACTCTTCTCTTACTCATGAACAAGATTGGGAGATACCATTTCCATGACTTGACATGACCATATTTGGCACACCTGAAATTTAGTTGGGCGTATAATGCCAATTCATCTTCACCCATTTACAAAGAACAGGGTGTCCTCCTCTTCTTATTGCAAGTCGTTATTAAAGCAGAAGGAAAAGGAAACACGGCCTACACAGCGCTCACACTTTTTTGGTAACACCTTCCCTTCGATACTAAGGGTAAGGAGATGTGAATATTCAAATTGTATTCAGGTACAATACAGTAAACAAAAAAACTTATTGGTAGAACTTTTACTTACTGCTACTCACATTTTACAGACAGAACATACAGTGCAGACTCATTTAGGTTTTAGACATATCTCAGCCTGAAAAGGATTCATTATTTTTTTCCCACATCAATCTATACACACTACTGCACAATGACAAAGCAAAGAACATTTTGGTGGAGAATTTTATACAGTCAGGAAAAAGGTCTGAAATATCCTACTTGGCATTCACATCGTTTACTTAATACTCAAAGCACCTTTTACAGCGATGACCGCCTCAGATTTTCTTGGGCAAGATCTTTCAAGGTTGACACACCTTTTTACACGGTTTCTGCCATTCTTCTTGGCAGAATAATTCAAGTTTAACCAGGCTGGGTGGGAACATCGGTGTACAGTCATTTCCACGTGTCTCTAGAGAAAATAATAGCCTAATCTGTTTAATATGACTCAGATGAGGACAAAGTGGAAATGTTTGCCCATAATGCATAGAGCCACATCTAGCGATAACCAAATACAGCTTATCAGCACAAACACCTCATACCAACTGTCAAGAACTGTGTTTGAAGATAGATGAGTTGGGCTTGTTTTACAGCCAGAGGATCCGAGCACCTTACAGGCTTTGAGCCAGCCATGAATTTTTCTGTATATCAAAGTATTCTAGATTCAGATGTGAGGCCATCTGGCCAACTGCTAAAGCTCAGGCCAAATTGGGTCATGAAACAGGACAATGATCCCAAGCATACCAGTGAATAAACACCATATGGCTACAAAGAAATGAATCAAGGTGTTGCAGTGGCCCAGGCAAAGTCCAGACTAGGGCTGGGCCATATTATACTGTTCAGGGTAATACCGGTACAATGCTAGGCAACGATAAGAAAATGAAATATCGTGATAGAATATGGGTAAAACGCGCATGCGCAGTGCCGAAAAAGCACGGCGGTAACGGAGAATGAGAATGGGGAAAGCAGATTGTTGAGTGAAACGGATGAACCAGAATTGGTTTGTAAAAATGGTTCAACTTAACTTGTTTGGTGTTTGTCTGTCAGATACACAACAAAGCAGATTTTTTTTGTAGAACATGCAAGCGGGCCGTCGTTATTGCCGTATTTGTCGGACTAAGGGTCTCGTAAATCTGGGAGTAACCTGGGTCCTAAACTCCGTCTTTTAAGGTCCCGAAGTCAAACGAACATCACTGAGAGTTAAAAACTGTCTAAATTCTTTCATCCTTAATAAAACGATCAGCATTGCTGCTTTACCAGGTGTAACTATGATGTTTAACATCCAGGCATCCATGAAAACAGAATTCATTACATTTAACGGAGTTAGAAGTTAGCAGGAAGTTAGCTCGCTAGTTTCACTAGTTACCTAACCATGATATAGCATGTTCTGACTGAGAGATTTCTGAAAATATTCAAACGTACAGCTCTGCTATCACTTCCAACATAAATGAAGACAGGAAACTAAACAGCAGTGACGTTTGTAGGGTTACTGAAGTTGGGCTAGGTGGTATATAATGATGTGCTACATGATCGCTAGCAACACAGCTGGGTTAGCATAACATAAACAGTGAAGCTGGAGGATGAAGGCTAACACTTTTCCACTCGATAAAAGTTAACGTGAAGGTTCCTGATGGTTAGAGACAAATGCAATCGCATGGCAGGATGCTGTAAACGGACCAAACTTCAGTCAGGAGAACAACTGAGATAATCCATCCACAATACGAGGTTAGTCATTAATATACTGCAACAACATGGGAATAGAGCAGCTGTGATAGAATAAGGCATTAATGAATCAATGGCACAGAAGTGGAGGAAGCAAGAAGAATGAGTTGAATAAAGTTTGATTTATCTGACTGCTTTGTTTCGCTTAATGTGCCTTATAATCCCGTGCACCTTATGGTCCGAAAAATACATATTTGACTTTTTTATTTGGCACACTGCAGTTTCATGTTGCAAAGCACCTCTTTTTAACTTCAGTGGATATTATACATGGTTATGCTCAGGATATGTCAGCCCATTTCTACTGGAAATGCCTTTTGGTTAAACTTTCAGCAAGGAATTTGCATTTGCACTGTTAAATGTTTATATAGCTTTAATGCACATAAAAAAATAGCTGCTTGTTTAAGTAAAATAAATGGATGGGTTTTTTTTTTTCCGCTAGTAAAGTTGTGGAGTTGTATTTTGTTTTGCAGAAATTATATCGTCAGTTATATCGTTATTGCAAATTTTCAAATATATATCGTGATATATATTTTTGGCCATATCGCCCTGCCCTAGTCCAGACCTCAGCACGATTGAAATACCCCAGTAGGACCTTAAGGGCACGGCGCATAAACGAACAAAGCTCAATGAACTGATGTTGTAAAGAAGATCAAAAACGTCTGGCACAATGATAAAAAGATTGATTCAAGTTATTTCAGCTAATGGTGGTTCTACAAGCTACTAAATCATGGGATGTACTTAGTTTTCCAGTGTTTCATTTTCAGATGACTTTATGATCACTTTAAAGTCACCATAACAAGTGAAGTAAATAAGTAAATGCTAAATATATGTTCTTAATAGACCTCAAAGTCTAAACTTGAGTCTTGAATCTAAGGACACTAGCGTAATAACACTTCTTGCATGGCAGAGTTTTCATCTAAACTGAGCTCCAAATCACAACGAGGCACTTTTTTTTGTAAGGCAAGGACCTTACATACCATAAGGACCTTAATACAGGAAAAACAACAATCAGACAACCTATATGAGCACTTGGCAATAGTGGGAAGGAAAAACTTCCTTTTAAGAGGAAGAAACTTTTAGCAGATTGTCTTCAGTCAGGACAGATCTTTGCTCTAAGGTAGTGGTTCACAATGCTGACAACGACTTGTGATCCCTCATTAATGCCAGTAGTGTGTATGCATGTTGCGGGTGGTTTAACTAAATTAATTTTTTTAATCTGGAACATTTTCAGACGTCCCAAGAAGTAAAACGATTTAGTATTTTATTCAGAAGAGTAAACAGTAATTATATATACTTTGAATATCACAGTTTGTTTCTCATCTCTTTTGGTTTTTATCCTGAGATATTGTTCTTGGGTCCTGACCCACATGCTGGGAAGCATGTTTCTATAAAATATAAACAACAGAGTGACACTCTGAATACAAGTCTTGCAGTCAAATAAGTCACAACTTGAAATTTTGAGAAAGTAATGGAATTACTGTGTACTGAGAGACAAAAGAACAGAATTTTATTCATGTGTATGAGTGAAGTGCAAGCATAGCGCAGGGCAGAGTACTGTGGAGCACATTTGGGTCTTTGTAGGAGCTCTGTGCATCAGCATGAGCACATCAGACTATTTTACGCCCACATGAGTGATACAGTACGTTGCACTGAAAATTTACTCATTAGTGTGCAGCCAAAAGTGAGCTGTTGCGAGTTCTACTTCTCCACAAAGCTGGACTTGCTTCTCTCTGCTATTATAGTGTAAAATTACAACACAAGTGCAGTCACATGCAAACCGAGTAAGGAGCAGTGTGCAGTGTTAAACTTTGTGTAGAGCCAAAAACAGGACATGCTGTTATTGTGATTAAGAGTCAACAACGGCTTAAGAAGAGGATGGACATCAACGTGAAACCCAGAAGCAACCTCTAGTTTTAGAAGTCTTTTCCCTTCAGCTTTCCAGTTTATTTTTCTCTTTCTGCATCAAGGCTGTCTCTGTTATTGAGTGAAGTTATGAAACCCATCTACATTCTTAACTAGCTCTCAGGTGAATGTTGGGGACAGGAAAAGGTGTGTTACTATAACAACCAAGTCAAAGGAGGAGTAGTCTGACTTTTGACGTGAACAGCTGAGTCTGTTGAGGAGGGGGACGGAGCAGAGGAGGATGAGTAGGAGGTAGAGGAGTCGGTATGAAAGGCTCTGCATGTCTGCCTCTGCTAAAGAGGCCGTTTGCTGCAAAAGCTTAACTTCTTTTGTGCCCTTTTGTTTGCCTTTCCTTTAATAGCAAGGCTTTTCTAACAAATCAATGCTGTTATACAACAGGTAGTCAGAGAGCTCCCTTCCTTGTGCCAACAGCATCTCCCTGCTGCATTAGGTGCTACTTAAACATTTTCATTCTACGTTTTCCAGCAGAATTACATAACCCCAAGACTCTGTCCAAAGATTGATGTGGAACTGGCAAAAAATGAAACCCGGATAGAGTTTTTCAAAGATAAATGTTTATTCATCCATATTTGAACAAGGTTAACTCGATCCAATTTGGAGCATTTGGACTAGAATTTTGGGAAAACAGAAATAAATCAGTATCAAAACTCCAGCTCTCAGTGACTGCTTACAGTTTGTAAGCTTTGATTAGCACTAAGCAGAACTCCAGAAACCCATTGATAATATCTGTCACAGTGGAATAAAGTGGGAGCTGCACCCTGGGACTTGAAGAGACCCAAATTCAGAATCTGTGGCTTGCGTAGTCCATTGACTGTCAGCTTAACATCTGGTGTTGTGGTTATCCACAACAGCCTGAAAAACAATGTGCCTCAAGTGTGAGATTAAATGCATGCTCCCTAAGGTCAACGTAGGCCATCTGAGTTGATAAATCCTTTCTCTCCAGAGAAGCTGGAGCCTGGAGGGCACTAATACGCACAACCAACTGTTAAAAACACAAACCTCTGCAGTGTGTATGTTAAGTCTGTTAGCTTCTTGTAGTTTTTGTCTTTTTTGTGTGTTTTCTGCAAACTACAGAATTGCCTGTGTATCAGCTTCAGTGACTTTGGGCATTTTCTTATCAACAGCATTGTAATAAAATTATTTTTCAACCAGTTTTGATTTTTGTGTTTAATCAGGCATGAGAGACATTTGTTTATCAAACATTTAGAAATACAACATAAATGGTAAGAAAGGTGACATACTCACTGTCTTATATTACTGCTATCCCATATGGAAAAGAAATAGTAAAAACTTATAAAAGACTTGCATAAGATGTGGCCTACTTCATATAGCGAATCATATAAGGCTTATATGATTTACTCATGAAAGTGGCCACTTTCTCATTACTTTCATATGTTGTTTTAGTAAGTATCTAAAACATACAAGTTTCATTTATACAATTTTTCAAGGGATCTTATATCTGTTTTCACTCTTGTATGCTTTTCATACAAATTTCACACAAGACAGATACAAACTTTATAAGATTTATATATATCTTTTCCATATGGGATAACAAGACTACTTTTGTTTGATGCATACCCAAATTTGGCATGAATGGCATTCTAAAAAGGGGATAACGTGGTTTTCAGATAACTATTTGTTTTTGTTGCTATAGAAAATGTTTTATTCTTTTTTACCCACGAGATAATTAACTTGGTCACTGTGCTGTTCGGTTCTTTGCAGGTAGAGCCTGGTCAATGTGTCAGAAAAAACAGTTTTTGCTTGCCGAAAGATCAGCAGAGAGCGCTTGCTGTTTCTGCTAGAAAAAGGTTTCATAAGAGAGGAGCGTGCCAGCCCAAAAACCAAAACTAAAATTTAAAACAGACTAAGAAGCCCCAGGGAGCTGCAGCATCGAATAATATCAGTGCCGGGTTGTTCTACAGCAACATCTTTCACATGACCTGAAACAATTTGGCCAACTCAGTTGACCCATTTGACAAAAGATCCAGCATCAGAGGAGTAATTCCAAACTAAAATGAAATCAGAAAACATGGAGTAAGAACAAAGGAAGCCTGATTTTTTTCTTTAGTCTGTTATACGATGGAAAATACTGCGAGCGTAAACAGCTGAGAAGACAAACAGCTGTGTCCAAACTGATGCCACAACCTCAAGCACTCAGCCTGTGTCAAGCAGTCATAATGAGTTTTCTGTGCTGACAGTAACGATCCATTAATTCAGCAAAAACTTGAAAATTACAGATACTGTGACTTTATTTGACTTGGCAATTTCAGTTAACAATAACACGACCCCCATCCCCCTCAAAGTGCCGCTCATCTGTCCTGCCAAAATAAAGATACGCAACACTGTGCAACATCCCGAGGGCTCCTGACTGCGCCAGTTCACATATTCCCAGCAGAGCACACACACATGCGCACGGGCAGTCTCTCATCCAAGCACTCATTCCAGGTATTCAGAGGTGAAACAGCACATATCTGCTGCTCTGTCTACCCTCTTTAGCGAACCTTTGCGTGTGAGCCACTCTTCTCCTGCCTTTGGCTAAAATTAGACTTTTCTAACTTCTGTCCACGCCAGTTTAATGAACGCTGACAGGAGGTGAGAGCGGATTTGGTCACAATTATGTCCAAGCACAACGGTGGACAATGGACAGCGTATCATCAGCTTTAATTATGTCAGCATTTTAGGATGCTGCACTGCAACATAAGTAATGAAGCAGTCCTCCATGTGCCTCCTCTCATTTCTTTTTCCATTATGTCTTCCTGTCTATTAGGATAGCAGCAGCAAGTCCAAAACATCCTGGCATGCTGCGCAATATGTAAATAAAAACATAACGTAATGACTTACTAATTATTTAGACACCACATTTTCAGCCTTGTCTCTTGCATACTGAGATTTCTCCAGATTCTTTAGACATTACCTAATGGAGGTGCAACCCTAATGTCCGATGACATCAGGCCTTTTATGGTTTTTAAGCCTGTGTGATACACATGGGAGTAGCACTGGTGAATTTACAGCAACAAGTGGGCATAATGTGTCTGACTCCTACTCGCTCTGCCCAAGCAGCGCCCCTAAATAAACCAAAAAGAATATTTCCAGCAGTCAGAACAGGTCTGACATAAGACTGTGGTACGTATGAGAAAGGGAAAACAGCTTAGGAAACTCTTTTTTTTTTTTTTTTGTACACAGTCAAGTTAGGCAATCTTTGTGTTCGTCTCCTGTTCGAGATCACCTTCTGGTGCCTCTCTGGATCATTTTCAGTCTAAGTGTCATTTTTAGGTCACTGAGTAGATGTCCCATGCTGTTCCTTTTGAAAACTGCTCAGTGGTATCTGGAGACCCTGCTGTCATCATCAGCAGTGACTCTTCTAACAACATTTGGGTGAGTTTGAAACAGAAGTTGATGTTTGTTCGTTGCCCAAATTTGAGGTCTGTAGTGAAATTGCAGAGGGCACAGCGCAAGGGAGTGATCTAAAAATAAAAGCTCAAAGCTGGCCAATAAGATGACCCTGAAGAGGGTCCAAAAGGATTTTAGATAAGGTTTATCATTTTAGAGACATGCTCCAACAAATTTTTGATCCGTGTATTTATAATAAATAAATAAATAAAGTGTGTCTGTAGAATTTACACTTAAATTATTTGCAAATAACCGTTTCCTGTCAATACATTGAACTTGGTATGGCAGCAGTCTTTGTCCTTTCTGCTGCATTATTTCACTCTAAAACAAACACTCAAGGATGTCTGCAGCACCATCAAGCACATGCAATCAAATAATTGTATGCAAACAAATTGAGACACACACACACACACACACACACACACACACACACACACACACTCTCACACCTCTTTACCAAAGGCAATTACCTTTATGATTAAGGCTGGTATCAAGATCCCACAATGTTTGAGGATTTATGAAAAGGATTAATTGGCACATGTTTAAAGATATCTCTATGGTAACCAAGCCCAGGTAGCCTGCCTATGCTTTTTTACTGATTGCTCTTCTAATTTTCATTTCCACATTCATTAATTTAATTGTTTTATTTAAATGCCATCACTGTAGAGCTTACATTGCACACACTTACATCTTTGATGAAATATTCCAGGGTGGCATAGGCGATGGCAATTCCATCATGGGTGCTTGTGCCCCGTCCCAATTCATCAAGGATGACCAATGACTGTTTGGTCGCACGGGAAATTATGTCTGAGGCCTCTGTCAGCTCTTCCATGAATGTACTGCGGCCTTTGTAGATGTTGTCTGAGGCTCCCATCCTGATCAATCAGAAAAGGGAAAAAAAGTCAGAGAAAATAAGTCAACCATAAAGTGAAACATAATATTTTTGTCTTTTGAGCCATTTCAGTTTCAATCAGGAAGTCAAACATTTTTGTGGTACAACGTCGCAGACTAAACAATAAATTACTGGTTAAATGCCAGGGACTCCCTGCCAACCAAAACCAAATAAAAAATTACATGTTTACTTGTGGAAACTTTGTGGTGATAGCACTGCATTATAGTGACGGACAGTTTGAGAGTCATATGAAAACTAAGTACACCTTTACTGTTTCCATAGGAGTTAAGAGGGTAATTAACAGCACTGTGCTGCTAATCAAAAGTACTTGAAGTAATCATCACTGACCACCTCTGTGAAAGCACAAGTTTTGGCAGTTTTTGCATGACGCCATATTTAGCAAAAACCAAACACCACACATCAAAACAGACACAAACAATTCAAAGCAGAGCAGCAAATTTGTAACCATTGTGGCCAAAAAAGAAAAGAATAAAGGTGCCACAATGGTCCAGTCAAAATCCAGACTTCAGTTCAATGGAAATGCTGTAGCGGGACCTTAAAACCACTAAGCGTAAACGAATGATCTCAATGAAGTGAAGCAACATTGTTAATAAAAAAAAGAGTGGACCAAATTACTCCACGATGATGTAAGACACTGATAAAGCCATACAGAAAGTTATTACCTGTTTAAGCTAAAGGTGGGATGTTCTTAGTTTTTCATAGGACTGCACGGAGTACTGTGAACCTTTCTTTTTTTCAAACTTCTGGACGTTTCCTCATTTCCCATTGGGTCACCACAGTGGACGGCTGCACATGTTTGATCTGGCACTGACTTTTCCCCTTCCTGATGCAGTGCTTCCATTTATCCAGGCTTGGGACCAGCACTGGGAGTACACTACCTTATGATGTGAAATGCCCAAGTAAGCACTGCGAGCCTCCAAATGTTAATGATTTTTAAAAAATTATTGAGTCAGCCTGCTAACAAATAATTAGTAAAAACACGTCTTTTTCAGGTAAGCTATGGACTTAACCATATGTTGAGGTCATGGAAGAAAGCATTAAATACTAAAAGACAGATGTGTTTAAAAAAGAAAACAAACGACTCACACTGAAGTTGCAATAAAAAAAACCCCAAAAAACTACTCATGCCACTAATGCAATCCACAATTATGGATTGCAAACTGCTGTTGTTCTTCCAGAAATCCCACAAACACCCACAAACAAACAAAGAATCTGCCATTTTTCTCACAGTGAACCTGCTCCTACACAGTCTTATTCTAGGAGAAACATTTCTGCACTGAAAAAAAGAACAAGAGATTGAAATGATGGGTGTGAATAATGAGGGAGAGCAACAGTGGGGGGTTCATTTTCTGAAATTGAACAGAAGTTAAAGAAATCAACTCATTTTAAGACGTGGCTGATGGTGTAAAGGATTTAAATGAATTCTTTAATCTCATTCATTCACACATTAATGGCCACACAGATATTAAAACTAACTCTAAGGTTTGCTTCAACATTACTCACATTTAAATGAGCCATAATCAACTCTTAGCATTGTTCAAAGCATTTAGTGGACGGGTTGCTGCACCTATAAAAGATTAAAGACTATAATAACACACTTTTTAATATCTCTGTGATAGTCATTTCTCCTGTTTTCTGAAGATGGGAAAAAGGTTGCATCCATCAGCCTGAGAAGAGATGACCAGTATGACCAGTATGACCAGTATGACGACTTAGAAACAAAAACCAGTCGTTTCAGCAAGCCTGACAGAAAAAAGTACAAACATTTGAAATCACAATACCAAAATGTTATTGTTATATTACAATAATTTATTAGAAAAGACTGAAGAATACATCAGTGACGCGAACTCAGCATGCAACAAGACCACCTATATTTCCACAATAATAGAAATGTACTGATTGGAAATGCTATGACAACGTGTTGAATTCTTCACAAGCTACAAGGCCAATTTGAGAGCTCTTGCTTTCACACAGACTGACAGACAGATCATTGACTCATCTGATAGAAACTCGACTCCAGCTGGATCACAGATGCCACATCTCTCTGGCAGTCGGTGTTTCTCACCACTAAATCTGTCTCTTCCTGTTCTGCTCTGTGTCTATGAATGAACCTCCAACAAAAGCATCTAACACCTGTGTTGCCATGGTTACACCGCATGCCCTGTGGATGAGAGGTGTGGCAGACATGTTGCTGCATTTTATTAGCCAGGTTATTAGATCCCAAGTGATGAATTAAACGTCCATTATTATCACAGCGAGCTCGATACTGGCACATATGTTTTCCCACGTACAGCATTATGAAAACCCTTTTTTAAAGGGATATAATGAATTAAAAAGATGCTTGAGGTATATCGGATGTTAGTTATAGAAAAGTTTGTTCAGACTGTGACTATGTTACTTGCAATATTCCCACTATGGTCTGAAGCACATGTAGCAGAGCAGCATCATAGATGAGCAAAATACTATGACAAACACTATTAATTACTATTAAGCTTAGCTGGTAATTAGTTTTATTGAAATACACAAATACTCTATATAAAAGGTGAAAGCCTAAATATGAGTGTTTTGGCTACTGACATAGGAAGCCACACATGATCATATTTAGATGAAAGAGTGGACTGCTAATTTATCTGCCAACACTACCAAGCCTGGTACAGACACAGATAAATACACCAACTAATTAGTGTTCAGTAACAAAATAGTCAACTAGAAACACAAACGAAAGCCATATGACTTATAACCATATAACTAAATTGCTGGAGGTGCAGTCTGTATTGCAAGACTGGTTGCTCAGAGACACATGGTGCTGTACCGATAACCGATAACGTCACAGGAAGTTACTGCGGTCAGTTGTAGTTTGCATGGAAGACACAAATTTATCTGCAAACGATTCACCAAGCAATAGTGAATCTGTGAGAAGTGGGAAGTAGAAGTTGGAGAAGTTAATAAGTAGCAAGAGAAGAAAACCTTGAAGGTCTGACCTAATTTAATTCAGGTATTTTTTTTTATCTTTATAGGCAGAGTGCCACAACTTTTTGATCACAACTATGTTAAAACAAAAATTGGCAGAACATCAAAATCCTAATTTTCCCCCCAAAAATCCACTAACAGATAGGGTCTGAAATAAAGGTTGTATCTGCATGCATGATTAAAACTCAGAGGAAATTACACCAGATGTATAATGCGTAGGGCAAAGCAGTTTACACACTCACTCTGTCCACAGATGAACACAGAAACACAGCAACTCTCCACCAGCTGGGTGTCCTGCTGGTCTGATTGAGTCCTCCTTTCTAGCCAAACACACTGATCCTGAAAATAGACTCCATTTATTTTCAACTCACACATTTCAAGTAAACATGTTGAGCTGGATTCAAGTGTTTTTCTGACACTTGTGGATCTGTCTTTAATTAAGATTGCTTTAAAAAAAATAAAAAATAAAATCATCCCATATTTTAAAAGAAGCAGTGAAGCATTATGAGTATGTGTAGTTTTCTAAGAAGAAAATAAAAGCCCAAGTATATTTTGCATGACTATTACAATCTTCTATTATTCAACTTTAATTAAAAAAACTTTGAAAATTTATGTATTTTTTTCCCTTTTAGCAAAGTAACTGACAATGGTCTAAGCCTTTTCCATGTCAGATAATATCCTTAAATAGTTAAACAGTTGATGTTAAAGGTGTTTAGGGTGTTATATTCTTCATTTCAATTTAAAGTTAAATCATCTTTAGCCCCATTTTTTTTTTATACAGACTCAGTATTTCAGGAAAGGATTTTAGTCGATTTCTTCTTAACAAAGCTGGGTGACTGTTCTGTCTGTGGGGAGAATTTCGCTGCCATTCTTTTTTTGTTTCCTTATAGCAATGTTTCTCAAGTTGGAGTAGTACCCGAACGAATGTGACTGGAGTTTGTTTTAGAACTTAGATTTTATGCTATTTATGCCTTTTTTGCTGCTCTTTTTTAAAACTCGTTTTTTTAAACTGTATTTATTCTTTTTAACCTGTATTGCTTATTGCACTGTAGAGGCTGGTGAGAAACAGTATTTCGTTTCAGGCTGGGTAACACCATACGAAATGACAATAAACTTCTTCTTGAGTTTTGAGTCTTCTTGAGTATTAGTAATTCCAGCAGTAATCGTAGCAATGCATGAAGTAGTTGATTTTTTTATATTATTTTAAAAAATTATCAGAATATCTGAATACTTCCTGACAAACACAAATCAAGAACATGGATTTGTGATTGAATTCTAGCAGCAGCACCAATGAAATGACTCACATATTTGTTTGAGCCTTCCTTTCCTATGACTGATCAAAAAACAGATAGGAACAGACTGCACCCACAAAAGAGATCCATGGAGCTGCCTCCCTGCCACTGAAAATGACAAACATCTAAATTTTAAATGCAAATTATTAGGATTCACTTTGCAACAACATCATTATCTTTCTGTCACTGCATGATGATTGGCTGCCCCTTGAAAACAGAGGATTTGAATAGTGGGTGAAAGAGGTTTCTCACAGTCAGAAGTGTGTGTCTGACATAACAATTTAATGACGATAACTCCTCACTGACATATTTTTACCCGGAGAAATTCTTGGATTACTTTTTCAGTATGCTTTGGGTCATTATCATTTGCACTGGGAAGCTTTGCCCCAACAATTTTGGAGCATTTGACTGAATCTGAGCAGAAAGTACAGCCCTGTGCATTTTAGAAATCATCCTTCTACTTCTTATCAGCAGTCACATCATATATAAACACTAGTGACACAGACCTACTGTCAGCCAGACATGCCCATGCCATAACATTAACTCCATCATGCCTGACAGATGATGTGATACGGTTTTGGATCATGATGCATTTCTGTTTTTTATGCTTTTCTCATAATTCAGAAATAAGTTTATTGCAGTTTGATTTGATCAAAGATTTGATGTTTTCTAGTCTATTCTGGTCTTCTTGTTTTTGAGGTGAACCAGTGGTTTGCACTTTCCTGCCAAGTATTTACATTACCTGAATGCATCTCTTGATTGTACCCCAACCTGACAACTTCTTCACTTGGTTAGCTGCCGTTTTTTTTTTTTTTTTTTAATCCGTGGAAGTAAGTCTGTCATCGTGCACTTTAGTTATCTTCTGTGGTCTTTCAGGCCAGTGTGTGCCTCCTTTTTCATTAGAATCTACCAGACAGAAGGTTTGGCAAATCTTAAAGTTTTTGCATTGTTTCACCCAAAGAATTGCCTTCCTCACTTGAATAAACATCAGCTCATCAATTATTGAGGAGTCCACTGAAAAGCTGCAAAATGTAAATTCAACACTTGGAATCCAATAAATATTTTTTATCTGCTTTTTTTTCATGGAATAATGAAGGAATAAACCTCAGGTGCCCATCAAAATGCTTGTCAATCAATCATTAAATTGCTTTTGAGCCTCTGAAAAAGATGGACTGTGTATAAAAATGGCTGAAATTCAGTTTGTGGCTGAAACAGTTGATGCACTTTTTTTCCTTTTCTTTTTTTAAAATCTCCTTGAATTAAACCTAAAGACCTGCACTTCAATCATTCCTTGTTTGTCTGATTGAAAATCCACTGTGATGGTGTACAGGGGCAAAACTACAAGGACAAATGTGTCATTGTTGAAGAACTAACTGCATATGTGGACTTCAGAAGACACAACCACCCTGTGTAAGCCAATGGGATCCCCGCACGGAAAAAGATATATAACAATACATGTTTTTATAAATATAAAAAAAACCCTGATACAAGTATGTTAACGCTTAATATTTTGTAAATTATTTCAGGTTATTCTCAGGGTTCGCCTTACTATTCTGCTACATGGATTTCTGCAGAATTTAATCCTGTGTGATTTAAACCTTCCAGGTCTTATAGAAAACAAAAGGCCTAACCAGCTCTGTATACCGCCTACAAGATGGCACAGGCTCTCTGACACTGCAGCACTATTAAAAACTCATAGGAACAAATGAGTCGATGCAGGATACAGCATCTTTCCAACGGATCAACATGTGTACACCCACAAAGGTGCTGATGTTGCACAGAGACCGGTTGGCAGCAAAACACTCGGTGCCATTTGTGAGGCCTTGTGAAGATGATATCCACATTTCTGGACCCAAAAAAGAAAAATGCAGAAAAGCTGCGCTTTCAGAAGGGAGGGGAGCGTGAGAAAGATTTGTGTAAAATACGGTATAATCACTGCTAGGAGTCCATGGTCGATTAAAGGTCTTTTCAAAATACAGTTTTACATTCAGCTTCCTCTTGCTGTTTCCATAACAACCATGAAGGGATGGATGAATGTGCTCTATAACCTTCAGGACTAAAAACCAACAAGAAAACACACAGCAGCTGCACCTACGAATACACACACATGCATCTGCCAGCCACTTGGAAACAAATGCGCGCACACACACACACACACACACACACACACACACACACACACACACACACACACACACACACACACACACACACACACACAGACACACACTCCAGGCTGCTAAAGTCACTCTACCAAAGTCTGCAAAAGAACAAAAACACACACAGATTTAGTGGAGTGGGCAGAAAAATTCAAACAAGACTCTTGTGAGGCAGCACACAGCTTTAAAGCAGAATCCAGATTATTCTCCTTCTCCTCATTGATAATCAATCACCTCGATCAGTTCAGACAGGATATCCCATTAGACACCTACGCACCATCTCATTATCCCCAACCCACAAGTCTGCTTATGTCACTCAAGTAAAACTTTCAAGCTCTCGCTCTTGCCTGGCTCGCTTTCACACTCATAAATGCATAATATCTCTCACACACACAAAAGATGAAGCAATTCCCAGTGCTGCACCTATTATGCTTGACACAGGAGTGGGAATTGATTGAGCGTTTATCATAAGACAGATTCTCCTCAGCAACTTAGACTCTCTGACAGAGAGGCCGAGTAGTCCAATTAGAAACTGATAGGACGACAGCGGTTACATAGGAGGTGAGGAGAGGATGGATTATACAATGAGGGTGTGCTTTCCCTGTGGACCTTAATTAGCTCTTAGTTGTATTGTTTGAATCAGGGGGAGTATATTAACCCCCAACCCTGATCAAATACCTCACTAAACACCAGAGGCACACACGGTCAAACACATGCACAGCTCTGTACTAATTTATTATATATAGACCTTCACTGGCTGGTGTATAGCTCACTCCTCTAAAGCTGACGCTAACTGACCTTTGTTTAAAAGTCTTATCCATAAACAAGCATCATCTGTAATCCAAAACTAGGGTTTTCCATTTCAGCCCTAAAAATATTTGTTGTGCCTTTGAAATGGGCCCATTATACTTTTCCTTATTTTTTTGTCATATACATTATAATGTATTATAGAGGTAGATTCTCATATTAAACATAGCATCAGCTTGACTGATACAACGACACACCGAATATATCAACAGATATAAGCCGTTTGCCAAGATTTTGGCAGGTTTTTAACAACCGATAAATTCTACATTTTAAAGAGTAAAGACAAGCTGGCAGAAACACCCTTCAAGCATGTTATGAGTGCTGCTGTTACAGAGTTTGTCCACCAGAGGGCGCTTCACAGTTGGCAACAATGTTTGAAATGCCACAAATAACTTTACAGTAAAGCAGAGTGTAATAAGAGTAGTAAGTGAAATAAGTGCACCGTCTTATTATCTTTATAATGACTCATAAATAGACAAATGAACAAATGTTAGGAAAATCTGTTTATGTGGTCTAAAAGAAAAAAAAGTACTGGCCAATTTTTTGTATTGTACTGGTCTTAAGAATCTTATACCAGTTGTGCTCCATGCACCAGTAAGACCTGAGACTGATCTAAATACTTTTAGAGCAGCTTCCTTACCTGAAACTGAGCTGACATTTGTCACAAAGGCCCAGTATACGAGACAGGACAATTATTTCAAACTCTTAAAAATTGCCTTTTATTGGTTTTGTTCATTTGTTTTTTGCAAGTAAAATGCAAGCCAGTAACTAGTTTTAAAAAATTAACTGTAATGATTAAAAAAATCTGTAGCATGATTACTGCTGTAAAGGTGCAGAGACCATGTTATGCATGCAAGTTCGTTCAAAGAGCTGCTCGCACAGAAAAAAATAGAATTGTTACAAAGTCTAAGTTGATCACAGAATATTGCCACAGAACATAAAATATACTGGAGGTGTCCTTTGGTACCCCTCGGCCTCCTAGTAAATACAAGTATTGTATCAATTTGAAACTCCTATGTCACTTTGTTCTTGAGTCATCACATTCGCAAGATTTTCAGAAAATTTCACCTCACCTGACCCTGCAGGGCTCTAGAGTGCGACCAATTTTTTCAGTGGTGCGACTAAAAAAAATATTTGGTCGCACCAGTGCGACCAAATATTTTTGGGTAACAAAAAAAAATAAAAAATCTCTGCAACTCTCCGTGTGGTCAACAACAGACACACATTATGCCCCTATCGTGGACTAAACCAATCAGAGATAGTCAGGGGCGGGACCTCTCTGATTGGCCGTGGTCCAGTTGAAAATGCAGTTGGAAGAGAGAGGTGAGTAGCTTGAATAAAGCGATATCGATTCATTAATGGATTCCACACAAAGACGTAAACACAGAGCGGACCCGACGCATCAGAATCAGCTTTGTCTTTCTCGGCTTTCTCACCCCACGGCCCGCACACGGACACGCTGTCGGAGCTCAGCGATTCTGATGCGTCGGGTCCACGCTGTGTTTCTGTCTTTTTTGCGCTAGATTTTGAGCTGCAGGTTTTGTCTCTCCAACTAAAATTCGCCGAGCCAGCAGCAAAAGAAGCAGCAAACTACGCTTCACATTTGATCAATGTTGTCATGAATTCACTCTTACTTTTGCTGTTTTGCTTCCACCACGATAAAAATCACACTTCATGCACAGCTCTCTCTCTCTCTCTGTGTGTGTGTGTACTTCAAGAACAGTTTCCCGTCTCAAATCTCTGTTTTCTGCATTATTCATTCGCTTATTACCCACCAGTCTACCGTTGTTTACAGCGCTGTCGGCCGCTGTCTTTTTCTTTTCTTTTTCTTTTTTCACTTAAATGACCTCAGACAAGAAAGCCTAATTTCTGCTGTTCAATACTGAAGAAATTTAAACTTCTTAAAATTATGCAAAATTGCAGAATATTTTTAAGGTTATCTGCTATAAAACGCCAGACCAGGAAAATCTCCTTCATGTTTTTCTGTGGTTTTTTTTCTCAGTTACTTTGACACAAAGGCATCTGCTGTGATGTTCACAATTCTGATGAAGTCTCATGTGTATCAGTACTGACAAATGATCAGAATTATAATATTTCTGACTGTCTGAGGCTAAATTGAATTGAATCAGGACTTTGAGAACCGGAATCGAATGGATTATAGAAATCAGTGATGATACCCAGCCCTAGTGAGTAGCCTAGGCCTGACAGAAGTGGATGTAGCTGTGGGTAATAAGAAAAGATGAAAAGAACTATTGATAACTTTTGTGTTAAGTTAAGGACTGATCCGTCTGAAATTCACAGCCAGCTCTGACACGGTGCCATCAATCTTTGAATGCTGAAAAAACAGCAGTGTATCCAGAAAACACATTATATGCTGCAATAAATGCACTGCCCAAGTGTCCCCTGTCCCCACTGCCTTTCAGCAGCAGGCAACAGCAAACAGGTCATCAGAGGAGGCCAAGACGATGATTAAGTTTAACATTTTCTACAATATTGACAAAGCAATTTAAGTACAAGTTTGTTAGTTAATCATTTAGAAATGAATATTGTCTGCATGGACTTCCCCCCAAAGAAAGTGCACATGTAAAACTGCGGTGTTAAGCGATGCGGTTGAAAAATTTGAGTGCGCCTAACTTTTGTGCCGGTACGCCTAACTTTAGGCGTACCGGTGCACCCATGTCAAAAAGTTAGTCTAGAGCCCTGCCCTGAGGTTGAGGTCGTTAAGATTTGAACTCGTCCAAGATTTTTAGTCGATACACCTATGACAACAATTTGAAAGCCCTTTGTCGCTTTGTTCTAGAGTTATTGCATTCACAAACTTTGCTGTCCATGTTGTGCGCTTGCCTTCAGCGTTTTACAGCTGAGGGCTAATAAAATCTATGGTGCACAAGGTATCTAAAAAACAAAAATAAAACTGGTGTTCTTGAAAGCCACGTAAAGGGTTATCAAAGGGCATTAATCAAACGGCCATCTTTTTGTTTTTTGTCTTTAGTTCATGGAATGGCAACCTGTACATAAACCACCAGGTGTATCAGTTCAGGTCCTTTTGTCCATTCACCAAATCCATCACTGTGATAACTGTAAACCCAGGAAATGACAACAAAACTGTCCACTTACAGATGTAATGACCAGTCAAAATCACCTTGTTAGGCTAATGTGAAACCTAAAAACCCCAGACTGTTTTTCCCAAGGATATAATTAAGAGTGCACATGCACAGACACACAGACACATGCACACTTGCTGTCTCTGGCTCCCACTGGGTTAATACTTAAGAACATGCTTAAAGCCACAAAAAAGACAATTACACACATCTGCAAGCCATTAGGTCTAATCACATAGCGCAGCACAGGCAGAACATGGAGACTGTGTGTTGGCCTCTATTTCATTTAAACATGTAGTCAGGACTAAATATTAAACGCAGAGCTTACTGCTACTCTCCTCATAATGAGAATAATCACCAGCACAAAAAAAGGTCTCCAACAAAACCTTATTGCCGAGGGTTTCTACTATACACCACTGATGGAACAATAGACCCAGCATTGTCATACAACTGTAGTTCATCTTTTCCCCCTTACACACTTCCTCCTGTGCAGTGAGGAAAAAAATAGGATTAGAAGGGATAAGTGTGATTGTCTGGCCTATGAATAAACTTGACTGTTTCACAGACAGTGAAGGTGACACACAGTAGCTCACGTGCTTTTAGGGTAACAGTTCGATTACTTTTTTTTTTTTTGTCAACTCGTCTCCACGGTAACCTCTACTTGTTTTGTTTAATTGTACTAACAAAGCATTCAGAAGTGAAACTGTGCTCAGTCAGAGCTTTCAGGATCATTGTCCTAATCTCACTGTCAACAGAGGCAAAGCAAGAACAACCCACTCAAAGAAACACCGCCCCGTAATTGTCTTGTTGTGCGATTTTATATGGCAGACTTGGTATTACACATGTATATTTACTAACCCGCTTTAATGTGCCAGTCTATATGGTTTTTCCATCTTTAACACGTTTAGGAGGAAAACAAACGTCTATGCACTGATGTCACTGAGATACTGCTTAAAAAAAAAAAAATCAAGCTGTGTCCATTTTCCTTCTAAACTGAATCAAATGATTGCTTTTCTTCATCTCCTGCTTTTTTATTTTGTTCTTTTAGTAAGACAATAAAATCAGACTGTGACAAAGTTGAAAAGTTAGAAAATTATTTTCAGAAATATTATTTGCCTGTCTGCCATAGACTCTAGTCAGGCTCATTAGATGATTTGCAGAGTGTGAAAAAGTGTGTGAAAAGTGCCAATTTAAACTCTCTCAATAAAACAAAGACATAGGGCTGTGCGATATGACCAAAATCTCATATCCCGATATTAAGACATCTATCGTCCGATAACGATATAAATCACAAAAATGTAACATTTTCTGTAAATTCTGTGAATGTCGGGCAGCTCGACTTGCGTGAAGTGTTTCCAGCTGGGCGTCGCGTACCTGGAGTCGAGTGTTTTAACTGATGCATGAAACGATACATTTTAGACATAAGTTGTAACGGCCGCCGTTTTCTTTGTATTTATTACACAGCGTGCTGCGGGGAAAAGCCTGTTCTAACGTTTGAGTCTAAGGTTTATTTTTTAGCACCTGACGGCTCTTTTTTGCTTCTCATCCGTAAATACTCTGCATCTTTCACGTGATTCAGTTTATTTTGAAAAGTCTCAACAGGATCTTGAGCTTTATTGTGAAAGGTTTATGTGGAAAATAAACAAGCGGACACGAGGTGGTTTTACCGTCATTGTTGCTAACGACAACGCATAAAAACAAGCGCTTGTCCGTCTGTAGTGTGGTTATATTAAATATAAGAGAAAGAGAGAACTTTAGGAAATTAATATAGCCACTACAGTGACCATCAAAATAATGAAAAAATATTGCCGTAAACAGTTTATTTTGCGACACCACGAAACAAACGACAGCGTAAAATGAAACGATAGACATTTTTATATCGTCATCCGATATATATCGTTATATCGAACAGCCCTAAGACATGTTCCCAATGTTGTAATAACAGCATTTCTCTAAAGAAGTTAATAAGTATTCCTATTTCTTGACAATCTTTTCAAAACACAAAGTAACATATTAATGTTTTCCTTTAGTTCTACAGTAGTTTAGATATTATACTCTTGTCTGTAACGTCAGACTCACAAAATGTGGAAAAAACTAAGACTTTTACTTTCAGCTCCCTTTACTTAGTACTAAGTTGCCAGATTGCAGCCATCTTTAAATTGGCTCACCTTTGGATCCCAACTACACACCTGCAAAGTGACTGTGTCTTATATGACTGTGATGCATGGTTGACAAAATATGTCCACAGACAAGTTTTTGCTTGTACTCGTACCTGGTGTAAATGCCATCCAGTATGCCCACACAGGCCGCTGAGGCTGGGACGTATGAGCCCATCTGAGCCATTACACAGATAAGAGCTACCTGGCGAATGTAGGAGCTCTTACCCCCCATATTAGGCCCAGTGATTATCATTGTTCTCCTGCCATCACCCTAAAGGGAGGGAGAGAGAAGAGGATAATAGCTGTGACATAGACAGAAGGCAAATGAGAAGAGAGACAGAAAAAGATATATGCATGCTGTCCTGCACAGCTGAAGCTGTGGGTGGACTGAAAGCTTGGCTTCTCTTCCTATTGGCTTGTGCTTCTGTTACAAGATTAACCTACACCCACTCCAGCGCTGAGCTAGGAAGCATGTGTGTATGCATGTATCTGTGTGGTTTCGTGTAAGTCTATGTGCGTATTCATGTGTAAGACAAAGTCTGTGTGCCTTTGCAGTTTTGTTTCAGCACGGTCTCAGTGTGTTAGCGAGCAGGCAAATGTCTGTGTATGTTTTGGCTTGGCTTTTTTTTTTCTTCAAAGTTCTCTGAATGAGCCTGTGTATGAGAGTGTGTATGTGTGTGTGTGTGTGTGTGTGTGTGTGTGTGAGTGAGTGAGAGTGTGTGTTTACCTGTAGTTCAGTGTGGTTGGGCACATACTGGTTGTGCTCTCCCATCAGTAAATCAATAGCAGGATGCCTGCCATCCCTGATCGTAATCTGGTGCTTATTGTCACACACCTCTGGCCTAAAAACAGAACAGTCAGTTAGGCGTGTGAACACACACCCACACCCACACAGAGTGTGAAGATAAATATGTACAGAGTAAATGTTAAGCTGTACTGACAAAGATTTTGTTTAGGCAAATCTGTATAATTAAAAATAAAATTAAAAAAGTAGAATATTGTTACTTTGTAAATATATTCTACTATCTAGGATTGCAGTGGAAATCAATACAACACTTAATTATGTTCACTGTATTATTTATTTTAAAAACTATAAACAAAACAAAAATGATCATCATTTGGGAACTTGGGAAGTTCTGCTTTACCAAGAGTAAAACTGCTTCTTTTCATCATTTATTCAATAGAAAATATCCACATATCCGTGATATGTGGATATTCTTATGTTGAAAGACTGAGTGCATTTTGAGCTCAAAAACTAGAATTTTTCCTTCAGCACAAATAACTTCTTGCTGGCACTTTGCATAATTGTGCACCACTCATTGACCTCAGCTGTAAGATGTTTGCATTTCCTTGCCGGGATTTTCTTGCATCGACAAATCCTCCCAAAACACTTCAATGTGGATCAAGCCATTTTTTCCCTTCTAGAGGTAGATTAGTGTTCTTAGGGTTATTACAACACTGATATGTTCACTTCCTGTTCAACTTCAGCTCTTGGACAGATGGCCTCTCATTATCTCAAAGCACTTGGAAATTATGCATAATTCATAGCTGAATCAATGACTGCAAGCTGCAGAGTCTGAGACAGTGAAGCAAAACCAAAACATAACATTCAATCCACAGTGCATCACAGTTGGTATGGGACCATTTTCCTGAAACGTTATTAGGTCTGTGCCAAACATATCTCATGTTACAACGACCCTTTATCTTTCTTGTTTTCTTCATCTTCCATTCATTAGTTCAGAGCACTTTATTCCACAAGTCCTGTTGCTTTGCTTATATGTTGATCGTCTAATTGCAGTTTTTCTCTAATGTTATTTCTGGACAGCAAATACTTTTTCCTGGCAGATCTCCCGTGCACATTGCATTTGTCCAGCTTGTGCAGTCCCTCTCTTACACATGCACTTTGACACCAACCAGCTGCAAGAGTTAATTTCCGCTGATTACGTTTTGGGGTTCTTTTTGTATCAAACAGTCTGCTCTTTGGCTCAATTTGCTGGGGCAGCCAGTTCCACAGAAAATCGCTTGCCAGACTCATTGACAACCACATTCTTTACTCTAAATCACCTTAAAGACCTTTTTAGACCTTGGCATGTTCACACAACAAACGTTAATAGCACAATAAGGCACAGGGTGCAAGCAGTGCACTGCTCCATCTAGAAATCCAACGATTTCAAACAGAAGACACAGTATAAGACTCTACAACAGCAATGTGAAGTGCATCCTCCTATACGGTCTGAATCTGGCGCATTACCAAGAATGACATCCGAGCAATCAAGTTGTTCCAAAATGGATGTCACATATGCGACATGTTCCTTCCAAACAAATGCTCACACATGGAAAAGTAGAGTAGAACTGCCTGTATCAACATCACCCATAGAATAAAAACAAAGAATTGCTATTACAGGTTCTGAAAGGATAACACAGATTGCCCTCAGATGGACGCCATAATCTGACAGAAGAGGAAGATGTTCAGACCAAATAAAATATTGATGAGGACTAAGCTAGCAGTGCTACAAAAGATGGGTCTCTGATGGGTACATGCATAAGATGGGAGGCTGTCACAAGTTGGAGCCTTACGTCCCACATGGAAAGAGAATAACAAACCACACATGGCAGAGATTCCTGTCAAACTGACGGATGTGAGGCTGCAGACAAATTTGGGAGTGCACTAGTTTTTCCCGTGTGTCTGATGTGCTTTCTTAATTTATTTCTCATTTTCTTGGTTAATAGAGTCTCTTTCAAGTTGGATTAGAGTATTTCTTGGTTGAATGGATTAAAAAAGCCAACAATATCCACTTTAACACACAAAACGTAACATTTCCAGTCAAAGAAACTAATGACAAGTAGGACATAAAAATACAATGGAAAGAGGGCCAGAGGTAGCAGTATATGAGAAGAAGCAACCCTGAAACACAGAAATTTGTAGCACAGCATAAAGGTGTATGTGAGACTGTGTGTGTGTGTGTGTGTGTGTGTGTGAGAGAGAGAGGCAAAGAGTGAGTGAGTGGGAGAGATGTTGGAGTTCTGGCAGAGCACACTGCTGAGCGGGGTGCACACACCCACACACAACCTGTCTGAGACTATAGGACACGACACGACCCCGAACCACATACATATACAGTGTATCCCACACCTAAAAACACATGCACACAACCAATTTACATACTCAAACACATACATCAATATTTATGGTCATCGTGAGAGGACATCACCTGCAATAGTCCCCTTGTTTAGCCACCTCAGCCAATGAAAAGAGACAGTCCATGGTTGCTAGGTGACTAATAGCCCTTTTCATGGTGTGGTAGTGCTCCCCAAACTGACTGTAGAGAGAGAGAAAAAGAGATTTTGAAGTGTTCTGAGTAGACAGCACTGACGGTGTACTTGACTAAAACAGACTAATTCTGGCAGGCTGAGAGCTGTGGAGGCATACCTCTGAACCACAGACTGGCATGTTTTCAGATTTTTTTCCAGCTGAGTTTATAGTTAGGCTTGTGTGTGCGTATGCATATGTGTGTGTGTGTATATGCGCGCATGTGTCTGTCATACTCCAGAAAATTGGTCCACTCCCTCTGGCAGTCCAGCATCAGCTGCTCTCGGAGCTGCTGCAGCTTCTTGTAGCGGTCCACCAGGAAAGGAGAGTGATACCTGCTGACTGCCTTGGTGCTGCAGAGGAGACGGGGGTAAACGTGAAGTACAGAAGGCAAGGCAAAGAATGGACTGAAGTGAAGAATTAAACTACTGTATTTTAGCATATAAGAGGAGTGTAGCATACTAAAAAGAAATTAATTTAAAACCACTATTACACAAGTGCTGATAACTTCTGGACACCAGGTATGTTTTCTGTGCCCCCTTAAAACAAAGAGACAACTTGTTGCATATCTACTTGGGTTATGACCAGTGTCAATATAAAATTATTACTTGGTAGTCAGTATAATCTTTTAATAATATAAGTTTACTTATGGTAGAATGCTGTATGTAATCATTTGTGTTTAGAAGTAAGTAGTTGATGGCATATTGAAAGAATGTCTCATCATACGAGGTTTGTGTGCATTCCAGAGTGTTCTGGCATTCACCCCCCACATCCTAGGAGCATGGGAAAGGTTGTACCTTCTTTTATTGTTTTACAGTAGGATAAACGTAGCTATGTCAGTTTTAGTCTAAGTGCCTTTTTTACATATAGATGAACTGTTGGATTTTCCAGACCAGCAGGTTTAGGGAAGTCGTTTATGGGGTCACACTCGGACACACACACACACACACCTAAACATCTACATTCCAATGTAAGGAACAAACACCCACTGATGTATAAATAAAGACCAGGGCAGTCTCAGAGTGCGTGTCACAGAGCCCTCACTCTCACTGCGGGTGCTCTGTGCTGCCCTTGCTGCAAGTAAATCTGTGTTTCTCCTCTCTGATTCTCAACTGAAGAAGTGTTTTAGAATACATCTCTTGACATTTGTTTTGGTCCTTCGCAGCCGGAACGGAAACATCAGAACTGTTATCTGTGACTCTGTTCCAGGATCTGGCGGACTGAGTCCTGACGCCGTGGGAAGCCAGCACCGAAGTCTGTGCACAGCCCTTTTAAGAATTCGGGTCCGGACCGGTGTTCTTAGTCTGGTCCACGGCGGTGGGATTCAGTCAGACGATCCGAACCACCACTGAGACGTCTGAGGGTGAGAAACACTATTTTGGTATATAAAACGGCCGCAAAGGTTTAAAGAAACGTGATAAAATAGGTTTAAGTTCGCCAAAAGGAACTGTGTTTAGACTGGTTTTAGAGGTAGCCATAAAATACTTCGTGACAAATTAGCGCGCAAATGTCTATGTGTGTGTATGTGTCTGGAAGTAAGTTGATTTTACAGCACAATACGCTGCTGAACTACTTCCACTTTTGTCTTCTTTGCTGAGGCTCACGTACTGGTGACAAAGGAGAACGGTTGAGTTTTGGGCTTTCATGAGTTATGTATGCCAAAATCATCAATATTAAAACAATGAAAGGCTTGAACTACTTCAGTTGTGTGTAATGAATCTAAAATATATGAAAGTCTAATGTTTATCAGTACATTAGAGGAAATAATGAACTTTATCACAATATGCTAATTTTTTGAGAAGGACCTGTAGAATACTGTTTCATTAATTGGTCCATGGCAAGTACTACTACTTTAGAACCAGCAGAAACATCTTAAAGCTTTTCCCCACCCATTATTGTCTCATACTTCAAAAATACAATAGCTTAAGTTTGAAATTTAAAAAATAAATACAAAATAAAATAAATAAATACATTTGCTTGTCCTATTTATAAGAACCAACATGGACTTGCTCTACCCTCATTGGGTGAGTTCATTAATGTTAAAATTGAATATTAGAATTCTTAACTCTTAATATCAATATTAAGAGTAACCAGAGCCTCCATTACAGGCCTCTTAGACATATAATATGTAGCAATCAGGTGTTAACAGTTAAAGGTAGTGAGATTTGGAATAATATACCAGCTGTAATAAGAGAATTTACAATCTTTTATTGGATTTTATTGTTGTAATTTTATGTTTTCTTGTCTGATGGAGTGTTTTTGTTTGTTTTTTGACTTGCAAGGGGCTACAGGAGAAAAGCAGGCCTCTGGCTAATTCTGGAATATTTACAGTGGTATGTTTATTAATATACGCTGTCCCTTTTAAATAAATAAATTAAAATGCCAAAGCATCTTAGTCTTAAAATCTGGACTTTGAAAAGCTACTCCAAAATCTTTTTTTTTTCCTTTTTTTTAAATTTAGCCATTCAGAGGTGGCCTTGCTTGTGTGTTTCAGATCAGTGTTCTTTCTGTCCATAACTCAAGTGGGTCCCATCAGGGAACAAACTGGTGGCTGGATATTCTCCTTCAGGTTTAACGTTGTTTTAAAAAATGCTGTGTTAGTTTTAACACAAGATATATAAGGGCAACAAACTTTCAAAAATGTATTCTTCTGTCTTGTAAGTCCACGGAAAATTTTCCCAAAAGTAAGAGGTAACTTCAGTTAACGTCTCAGCTTTTGATCACTGAATTGTGAAGCCCTAGTGCTGATCTGCTTATCTTATTGGCGCCTTGGATAGATTCCCTGGCCTGTTCTTTGATTGGATACCACTCCATCCAGCACCCTCTATTAACCAATTTTTGCTGTTCTTCGCTGGTTATCATCTCTGCCCCAGTGACTTTAGAGTCTGGGATTTCACAGTAGTGCAGCTCTATGGGCTCAAAATGTGGTCATGAATATTTTGTACTTGTAAATCAGTTTTGTACTTGTAAATCAGGATTTGTATGTGTAAAAAGAATTTGTGTGTGCGTAAAAAAGATTTGTGTGTGGACTTAGCCAAAAAAACACCTGCAAGTTACAAGTACGAATTTTGACCCTATTTTTCTTCCTTCCATCTGATTGGTCAATGTCATGTCAATCACAAATGTAACAATCCAATCGGAGAACAGATGGGTTTGGCTGTCGGAGGGGCGCTTTTTTTGAACTTTTTTTTTTTTTTTTAAAACACACACACACAAAAAGCGCCCCTCCGACAGCCAAACCCATCTGTTCTCCGATTGGATTGTTACATTTGTGATTGACATGACATTGACCAATCAGATGGAAGGAAGAAAAATAGGGTCAAAATTCGTACTTGTAACTTGCAGGTGTTTTTCTGGCTAAGTCCACACACAAATCTTTTTTACGCACACACAAATTCTTTTTACACATACAAATCCTGATTTACAAGTACAAAATATTTATGACCACATTTTGAGCCCATACAGCTCTCCCCTTTACAAAAGCTTCCAGTCACCTCTGATGAATTTCAAGGGACCCTCAGAGTCTTTCTGTAAAGGACTATGACATTAACATAATCATTAAGCTCCTTGCAGGTGCTCTTTGCTGATCGTTATTGGCATCCTGCAGATGGCTGGGATTCATAGGTTTACTATTGATAATATTGATCTGTCCACCAATCTACCTTTCTTGAACACCAAGGACCTTTATTATTCCAGCAAAAATTTCATTTTTGCCAATCCCATCTGTCTGTTCAGAGCCTAAAGAATCCATTCAGCTGCAGGATCCTTGAAAATCCTCAGATTTATCTTGCAACCCGTTGAAGGACCAGAGGCCTTTGTCAACCACTTACCTACAATATGACAAAGGTTTATAATATGACAATCTAGGAATCCTTGGCTACCACATAATATTTCAGCCTCTGGGGGCAAGGGTCAGGGATTCAGGGCTTCCCGTGCCATGTTCATGCTGAAAAGCAGTCTTCATAATTGAATTACCCAATACATACTGAAAATACAACATATCAGATGTTTAAACTCAGAAATTTGATTTGTATTTAGTAATAAATGCTCATTTTGAATGTGACACCGGCAAAATATTTTTGAAAGATTTGGGGGAAGGTCACAAATGAAAACTAGAAAATTTATTTAATGAGCAAAATAAAACAAACACACCCAGTGAACCAACTCAAAATTAATTTAGTTAATTTGCAAATGGTAAGTTACAAAGAGCATCCCAGAGAGGCTGAATGTTTCACAAGTGTGTTAAATTAAGCATAATTTTTCAAAAAACAAAACATTTCACATTTTTTCACTACTTTTAGTTAAATTTAGGCTTTTTGCAAGTCGGTGCAACAGTTTTTTTAAATTCATATGCTGCTCGAAAAACAAACAAACAAGAAAAAATTGTAGCAGAGTTTAACTCAAACAGATCTTGATGAGGAACCAGGATTTTTAAGACTAATGCTAATATTTGGTCATTTAAAAATCAGGCATTCAGATATATTTTCTGATATTTTTTACATTTACTTTTTTTCTTCTCACAGAGACACAAAAAATAAACAGAATGCTCTGATCTGTTAAACTTAATTATTTAATTTTGTGTTTATACCCTGCTCGAATCAGCTGATTGTTGTTTGTGGCATTTGAAAGGGTACTGCCAACAGGGAAGCTGCAGGTATTTGCAACGACAACGCTCATAGCATGGTTGAAGTGTGCTTTCCGTCTCTTCTTTACTTTTCAGATTTTCATTTACTGGCCATTATAAATGCTAATACTGATAGATTGGAAATCAGCTAATAATAATAGATAATATGAGCCCATCAATACATCAGTGTGGCTCTAATCAGCAGTGCTAAAGTTAAAAAAAAGTAAGCTCAAATATGCTAACTCCTCAACAGAACTAATGGAAACTTGGTACGTCTTTGTGCGAGTTTGTTACTACAAAGAATCTCTTTTTAACCTTTCATCTAGAGCTGGGCGATAAAACGATAACGATATGTATTGCGAAATAACTTTTTCTCGATAGAAAAATTAAACTATTGCGATAGGCCTCATCTCTCTTGCGCTCTTAAAAAAAAAAAAAAAAGAACAGCCAATCCAAATTAAGTAGCGCAGAGCCGAACCAATCACAGCCGCAGCGTCACGTCACGTGACTTGTTATGTACAGCACAAGTGCCAATCCGCACGTGTGTATTTCTTTGGGAAGCACCCAGCCGCCGTGCCGCCCGGGTAATGAAGGAAATGAGTGTGCCGACTAGAGAAAAATCAACCGAGAGCGTGACCGAAGGTTATCGAAGAGAAAACAGATGATGGTTCCAATGCCGGAGAGATTGTCGAACGGAAGGGCCATAGAAGTTTCGTAGTGTGAAGGTATTTCAGCTATTTCAAGTCTGACAAAAAACAGACTAGCGCGCACTGTAAATTGTGCCGAAAGCAAGTCTGGAAATGCAATAAAGCGGTGCATGCTCAATCTCTGACTGAAAGCGCTAATTCGTCATTCGGCTTTTGTCAGACTAAAGTAACTGTTAAAACTGTTTGAAAAGCTAAGCTATACAACAAGGAGAGATTGAGAATTTCCTTTTAGTTCTCAGTTTATTTGATATTGACAAAAGTTAGTCAATTTTGTCTGTTCTTCTGTAAAACAAACTAAGATTTATTTTTAGAATTAATATTTTGTTTCTAAGTGGAACTGACAATTTAGTAGTCTGTTTTGTTTGTTCTATTTTGAAACTTAAACGCTTTAGTGGCTGCCCTTTGTGTAGTTTGCAATATTTGCCTTTATTTATCTGAAAAAGTCTCATGTTCCTTAAGTACATCTGCCCTGTTGAACTTATTATGGGAAATAAATATTTAAATCAAAACAAGCTGCTGATTATTTCAAATATAGTTATTTGGCTTATATCGTGATGTATATCGTTATCGCCTGAAATTAAAAAAACATATCGTGATATGAAAAATTCTTATATCGCCCAGCTCTACTTTCATCTGCTTGTGTTTTGGGAGATTGTTCTTATAAAAATGTATATACCAGTAAGGATACAAGGCCAAATTTATTTCATGTGATGTTGATATTGTTCATTCAACATTATATGACCAATACAGTTTTGTATACTAAGTAAGTTTCTTCCAGTTCAGAGCAATCTCCAGACTAAAACCTTCTGCCTATGTTACATCTAAACTGGACTATTTTAATACACTGTGTACTGGAGTTAGTCAATCATCTCTTCCGCATTTAGACTTGTGCAGCAGTTGGCTCAGATGACTCCATTGTTAGCAGACTTCCACTGGTTCGCTGTGCGTCAGAGGATCCGGTAAATAGTGTCACTGTTTGTGTTTAAAGCCTTAGATGGTCTCACACCTTCATATGTCTTCGACAGTATTCAAATACTCCCTCAACATCATTTAGGTCTGCTTCACAATCATTCCTGATCACTTTTTAGTTATCTGTTTATTCTGTTTCATTTTTGTCCAATACGCTTTAGTTTTAAATGTGGTATAGGAATTGTTATACATCATTCATTTTAGAAAGATTGCCCAACAGTATTTCTGTTGTGTAATCCAAGTTAGATAAGTCAGATGTGATATTTGACATCACACAATGATTATTATAAAGGAAAATCTATGCTAAAAACAAATAGTACATGTAAGTGTTGTTTGTAATGCAGAGGTGAGTGAGCTGACCTGCTGATTTTGACCCAGTCAGGTGGAACAATGGATGACACTGAGTTCTTCACCTCAATCAGAAACTGAAGGCAGAGGAGAAAAAGGAGGAGAGCTGATAAATAAGACCAGAGAAGACAGGGAAAATAATGTGTCACTCTTGATTAAAACTGGCAGCCACAGACACAAAAACACAGACATCAGACCATCACTGTTGCTGAGTCTTCCACCCAAATGGCCATCAATCCTCCCACCTTTCTTTCACTTCCAGCAACACACACACACACACACACACACACACACACACCTCTTGTCCAGAAACAGTTGTATATTCGAGCGCGGGGGCCTTTAGTATCAGACGGATGTCTTTGCGGTGGTCTTGAATCTCACGGAGGACAGTTTGGATTTGCTCCCTTCTTTCCTGCAGCACTGGGAATCCAGACAGATCTGAGAATAGCTCCGTCTTGTTCCCTGACCTGCACAAATACACAGTCCAAATGTGACTGTTACTGGTAATATATCTCAGCGGATTTTCTAAGAGATGAGCCTGTGGTCAGCTTGACCTTTCAATAATGAACACTGAGGAAAAGAATTATCCGTGTGACACTAGGAGGCCTTTTCCTCTCTCATACTGTATGCCAACTATTGGTCATACATTTATGGAGTGACAGCAGGCATCTCCCACTGTGCCATATCTTACATTTGTCAGCCCAGTTTTATGATGCTGTGTTGTTTTTCTGATTGCACCGTTGAGTCAATTAATTGTTTAGGGTAGACTGCTGTCAGCTGGTTAGATTTATTTATTTATTACTGCACCTTTCACTATGCACGTGTTTAACTATCCATCTATGTATCACTACAAAATTAAAAAACAAATCCAAAAGAATTCCTTTTCTCTTTAACAGTAGGGCTGCCACGATTAGTCGACTAGTCACGATTACGTCGACTATCAAAATCGTCGACGACTGATTTAATAGTCGACGCGTCATTTGAAGCTTTGTAAGATCACAAAAGACGCAGGAATAAGTAGTAGGATTTAAGAGTGTAATAACGGACTGAAACAGAAGATGGCAGCACTGCATGTACAAGGATGCCAGCTGCCGTTAAACCCCGAAGAAGAAGAAGTAGCTCTGTCCCAGAATTCATAGCGCAGCCCAGCTCAGTTTCCAACAATGGCGGCAGCTAGTTAGTTTTAATATTACTCTTATTATTCTTTCTGGGTCACAAAATAAACGTTTAACATATTTTCAGGCGAGAATGTAGCTGTGTAAACTTCAAATATCTGCTCAGTTTATCAAGACACCGCATATTTTCAAAAGCGCTCCGACGTTTTCGGAGACGTCTGTTACCCACCAGCTCGATAGCGAGCCGGGGGCAAGTCTCACTAGAGCCCGTGAGAACACCGGACTCCCGGCAAATCGTTTTCAAACCCACCGCCGTCTTTCGCTACTCAGATTAAACATACATAAGTCACTTAGATAACTTCAGAATGTTATTGTTTGGCTTTTTTTTAGTATTTTATTTGTTCCTGAGTAAATCGGTTTGGCTGAGATGAAAGTTATAGTTTTTACACAGCTGAATAAACGTCAAGCAGACAACTGATTATCAGAAGTGTGAGATGGTCGAGAATTTACTCCGGTGTCCTGTTATATTTTAGATAGCAAGGAGCAGACGGCTGAGTTTATTAAACTCCACCGAAACAATCTGCAAATTTCATTAAAATTTAATAAACTATCATCTTGTCTTTATTTTTAGTTAGCACAGACCTTAAACACTTAAAGCTGTAAGCTAATGATAGTTATATAAGAGCAGATGCTGCTGGCGCAATAAGCTGTACGTTTTACATCCAGTGGATGCATGATCCGATTAGTCGACTAATCGCAAAAATAATCGGTGACTAGTCGACTATCAAAATAATCGTTTGTGGTAGCCCTATTTAACAGACATATATTGTTTGCATTTAAGTAAAATATTATAACCCAACACACATCAAAGCAATCAAAATTATGCTTCTTCTGTCAGTTCCACACCTGTGCTGCTGCATACTTACTTGGCTGCCTTTTCATTGAGCACCTTTAGGAAGCTTTGGGCTGGAATCAGCTGGTCTGGAGTGTCCAACAGAAGGCTTCGAAGTAGCACTGAGCTGATCTGGGAACGCATGGCTGGTAGCAAAGTCTGCAGTTCCAGCCCCAGGCGAGAAAGACTGCTACTAATGACGTAAAATTCCTGAGTAGAAGACTGAAAAGATGTGCAAAAAAACCAAGCAGAAACATTACTAAATATATACCAAAGTGCCTAAAAAAACTATTTAAAATTGGTCCTTTGCCAAGTTGTCTTGTATGCGTAGATGCAATATTGGTTTATCTTTGAATAACTCATAGGTCAGTGTTAAGTGCTAAACAAATAAACATTCTTCATAAAATGGTCAGGTTTAAGGATTTGAATCAAAAAGAGTGAAAAAGCAGCCAATGGCCAAAGTAAAATTTGAAAAGACTCTGGGGAACTATTACTCACGACCACTAGCAAAAAAAACAGCCTGGCTCTTTGGAAGCAAATATAAAGAAACCACTCGTGACTCAAGACTTTTGCACAGTACTGTATGTTCATGTTTGTAAGTGTGTTGTATTATCAGGGTACTCTGTAAGCCAGGGAGATTACATCATTAAATCTTATCCGCGCTGGCCAGCAGCCGAGCTTAAAGAATAGCCATATATTACATCCAAAGGCTGTGAGAAAACACCACTCACTACCAGCAGCACCGACTGCACGTCTTCACAACAAAGCATCAAGAAAATAAAACACTACCCTTCAATATGCATCATACTATATTTGCTGTATTGCACAATAAAAAAATAGAAATGTAGATACAGGACTTGGCTGGTGCTATTTAGCATCTATTAAGACGCAAATGATACATTTTACTATCTGTAAACGGCAGCTGTCTTGGGAATCACTGATAATCCACAGTACAGAAAGCAAAGCAGCCCATAATCAATAACTTCTCATATTTCTTCAAGATCAGTGTTGTGTCTTTTAAAATAAAAGTGCCAATCATTTCAGACTGAATAAAATTAATGAGTAATCAATCAGTGATAATGTAGATTATACTGACCTTCTATTGCCATTAGCAATGTTACTGTATAGTACCAAGTCTTGACCCTCGGGTTAATGAGAGGTCACAGTGACAGTGGTTTATGGTGTTAATCACATGCTGCAGTTTTAATGCTCCTGCCCCCGTGTTGCTCTTTTATGGCCCCAAACAGGCAGCGACTAGAGGCCACAGGCATGCCCTCTCTCCCATTATGTCAGTGGAACCGTGGAGACACAAGCCATTACACACAGGCCCATTTATCTACAGATGGGCAAAATGACAATTAAGGCCCCTCTGAGTGTCTACTGCATGCGTGTATGTGTGGGTGTTTGAGTTTATGTGTGCGTTAAATGACATTTTATCATTTTCTTTCAGCAACAGATGAAGGAATCCAAAAGCTGAACATGAAACAAGACATCAAGCTCAGAAACAAAGTGTCTTTTTCATCATTGGAAACACACACACACACACACACACACACACACACACACAGAAGATGAAACCTTCTGACATTTCAAAAAATGGGTCAGATGGGAAATGAGACTGTGTCAAACAATCAGGTAAGCGCCACAGAGGAGACTGCTCCCTGCTGTTAATCAAGTGTGCCATAAAAAGAGAGAGAGAAACAGAGAAAATGTCAGTGAAAGAAAGAAGAAGAAAATCTTCTTGCCTTTCATTTCTATGCAAACCAACGAGAGGAATTATTTCACAAATGATGTTCCCCTGCTGTTAGGGCTGGAGGATTATTGCAAAAATTATGATCCGAGTTGTCTTGTTCAATATAAAGATGATTATTTAACAATGCTAATTTTTAAACTATCATCTTTTTTATTAAATCCGCCTGTTCTCGTATCCTACAGGATTCAAAAACAATATCACAAAAATTGTGATAAAATATAATAAACATTATCCAAGTTAGTGCTGGGCGATATGGAAAAAATATTTATCACGATATGAATTATTTTATATCACGATAACGATATATATCACGATATACCACCTGACCTGTGGTCATCTGGAAAGTATGCAATCTGTAAACAGCGAGTGGAGAGGGTGCAGTCTTTGTTTTGAGTTACCGTAAAGCATGTCGCAAATCCGGGTGCACGTAAAGCAGCACAATGTCGCAAAACCACAAGACGGAGTTTCTTTGCAAAAAATATCATTTTTTTATACTTTATTTTCTCTTGCATAAAGTTAAGAGTATGTATAGTGAGAAGACAACACTAATATATTTGCCACAGGCTATTTAACCCTTTAAGACCTACCATAGAACCAAGTCCGCCAGAGCTTATCTTTACATTTTACATGCTGTAGTGCCATTTGTGGGAGCATTTCAAGTTGCTATACATCAATACAACCGTTATAGCCCAAATTTGAATAATATGTATGCATTAAGTCCATAGTAACTACATAAATTGCAAAAAAGTGCAATAAACTACAAAAAAATTGAAAATCGTTTATGTTTTGTTTTTTTACATATATTTCTAGTTAGAGAAATTTAAGAGGTTTATCCCTCAAAACTGTAAATACAAGAAAGTTGCACAAAATAGTTTCCAACCACGAGAAATTTATTTTGAGTGTCTTTATAGTTTTATTTTTGAGATACACTAATTTTTATATACTGCAGGAAAAATGAAAATAAATAAATGCAAATTTGCAAAAAAACAGCATGTGCATCAAAATAAACTATTTCCAACAGTGTAATTTGACTTCTAAGCATCCCAGAAACGATACAGAAAAGCATAAAGTCAAACATGACTTTTAAAAACACCAACATAGGCTTTGAAAGTAAAAAACTACATTTTCCGCGAAAATGACATCACTTCCGGTTTCGGCCAGGTAATGGCAGACATGCGATAGTTCGCGCTGACTTATGAACAGCTGATCGGATCGGAAAAGCGTGTTTCTGGAATATTGTTTTTGTTGCTGCAAGTCTGGAATATTATGTTTTTGTTGCTGGAAGTGCTTTTTATGCAATTTTTGCAAAGCTATATGTGGAAGGAAACTGTGACTTAGGACAAGCTAATGAAATAAGATGTAAGTACAACTCCTACGGTTTCATATGCAAAAAAAATTATTGCGCTACCTTACGTGGTTACAGTTCTACAGGGATTTAAAAATAGTTAGGCAGAACGGAGTGTGCCTGCTCCGACCGGTTGTAAAGGGTTAATGATATATTTTATGTAATAATTTATGAAATTAGGGTTAGAAACGATAGAAGACAAATGGCACGATAGAAACTTTTCTATCGTCCACACGATATATATCGTCATATCGCCCAGCACTAATCCAAGTTATTTATTTGTGTTCTTTTACCTTTTTGTGATATATGCTGCAGATGCCTCGCTCCAGGTCTGGCAGACGTGACAGCAGGGATCGAATGGAATTTAGAGTCAGCGAGTCCGATTCCAGGATTTCCTGCACCGCATCCTGCCTCTCGGATATAGACCTGCAGGTTCATGAAAGAAAAGGTAAGAAGAAAGGAAAGACTTGCAGAAATTAAGAAGATAGCAAGGATAACAAAGAGTTGAAAGAAATGTAAATCAGTGTCATCATCACCAAAAGAAATGTGTCATTTGGAAAGCTGAATCAGCCCTGATTGAGATAAATGGGTTTCCTTAAAGGTGATTTACACATGAAACAAACAAGCACCAAAGTGTCACTGATTAGTTTCTATGTAGATTCACACTTGCGCCGTATGTCTAAAAATGTGTCATTTTTAAGAACATTCAAAGCAAACAAAGGTGACCAAATTCTAAAAGATGAAAGTATTCTTGGAAAACGTTAATCCAATACCCAAATCACCAACTTAAAACTGGAACTGCCCCCTGTACTACTGCACCAACTGCAGTCACTGTTCTTTAACGTGTAAAGTCACTTTAAATAACTGGTCTAAATAAAATCCCTCGACTGCACAAACCAGCATTCATGAAGGTACAGCTGCTTGTAGCTTCATTTCCCCAGTGACCTTACAGGACCTTTGACCTCTGTAGATGTGGTTGACGCTAAGAAGATTAAGATATGCTTATTAAATTTAAACATTTGGAAAATGAAAAATTCTGCATTTGGGCCAGGTGAACTACTAAGGCTATGAATTTAGGGAAATGATCAAAATCGCTCAGACAGCTTTGTTTACAAAATGCAGAAAAAGCCTCATATTAAAGTCCTCTATGAAATGCTTTTTAGTCCACAGTAAGTCCTTTCTGTAAGCGTAAGCATCCAGAAAAAAATGGACTGAAAAAGCAGATCAAAAGAAGCTTAGTGACGTAATAAATCGGACATCACAGATCATACTATTGTGCGAGTGTGTATGTGCACATGCCCACAAGTGTCTGTTCTCTGCACTGCTGTGCTCTGTATCTTGGAATTAATGTACCTGGGAGTAATCTGGGTTTTATTCATGTTGAACGTCTCTAGAGGAGCTATCTGTATAATCTGAAAGCAGTGCTCTATCCACTGCAATAATCCCTGCCCAGTGGCAGAGGGAGGGCCACACACAGAGAAAATGTTCACACACACTTAAAAACACTACAGAGAACGTACAGAGGTACTGCTGTGTGTCCTCAGCAGTGCTTTTATTTAAGGAAGTCACCTCCAAAACATATTTGTATGTATTTTCACACCACAGTCTCTCTAAAAAAAAGGAACAGCTGCTCTGCCATATATCCTCCCAAACAACACTTACATATTTATATGTGAGATCAGCTTTTTTATATTCAAAAAAAGAAAAGACAGAAAACGTGGAGCTGGTTATAATTTTCATCACAGTCGTGAGTCCTGGACCGGGATGCAGGCCACCAAGCAAACATTAATATTATTAACAAAGGCCTGCCTCACACATCCATTGCACCCTGTGTGTTCACTATGCACCCTAGCTAGGTAAAGGAATTGACCTTTCTAGGAGCTATCCTGTGAGACCTATTCCTGCTGATGTTGATGCCAGATGTGCATTTATCGCCTACATCTGGCCAAGTCATCACCCAAGTCGAGATCATCCAGTTGTGCCCACAATGTCCATAAATGCCATTCCATTTTCCTTGCATAGACGTTCTCCAGTATATCACCAGAATGAACAATACAGCAAAAGGTGAGAGCAGATGCTCCTGACAAACACCGGTGGCACTGAGGGGCTCCAACAGCTGTCCCTTACGTATGAGTCTGGGGGACATTTCCTAGTAAGTGCAATATATTAACTCTTTTAACTCTATTACCAGCTTAAAAACCTACTGGGAATAACCCTTGGCACTTTTTTCTAAACTATTTTAAAAATAGGGCAGCATGTTTGCGTGGGTTCCCTTCGGGTACTCTGGCTTCCTCCCACCGTCCAAAGACATGCAGTTTGTAGGGATAGGTTAATTGATTAATCTAAATTGTGTGAATGTGGGAGTGAATCTGAGCGCGAATGGTTGTCTCTGTGTGCAAGCCCTGCGACAGACTGGCGACCTGTCCAGGTTATACCCCGCCTATCGCCCTATGACAGCTGGGATAGGCTCCAGCACCCCCCGCGACCCTGAAAAGGATAAGCGGAAGCGAATAGATGGATGGATATTTTAAAATATTTCAAGCCTGTTTATAAAACAAAATAAGTGGATATGCATTAAGTTTGAGGGTGGTCTCCGCCTGTACAGCGACTCTTGGAATAACCTGGAAACTACTCTAATAGCTGTCAAACCACATCTTTATTGATATACAATGAGGTGTCAAAACTCTTCATCAAGGGTACAGGGGAGGTTGTTAAATGTCAGGGTAGCATTTATGGGGGAAAGAGTTCAGGAGACAGTCTGGTCAGGGATGCCATTATAACCAAACAGTTTCTAATGGGTTTTACTTTCTACACTAGAAAGCTGTCTCATATTTGATGAAGTAGACAAAGAGTAAAGATTTTATTACCTGTTGGTCACATGCCATGTTATCCTCAAGAGGAAAATCATATATTTTTTTTTTGGGGGGGGACGCAAATGTGCCTGAAAATCTCACATCTATCTCATGTCAGGTAATTAAAACCTATTATCCTTTGTTAAATCCAATAAGGAAATTTACTGCCAGCATTTAACCCATCCTAATAAGTGAAACAG
Source organism: Oreochromis niloticus (assembly GCF_001858045.2). Lineage (NCBI taxonomy): Eukaryota > Metazoa > Chordata > Actinopteri > Cichliformes > Cichlidae > Oreochromis > Oreochromis niloticus. The sequence goes on from NC_031977.2 coordinate 25,125,251, forward strand.
TGGGCAGCCAGTGTGCAATGCCCAGGGACCGATTCTAGCTGTAAGCCTGTGTCCTGGCCAGGGGCACAGAGACAGAAAAATTAACCCAGCATGTGTCTGATGGCAGGATAAACTGGAGCTCCTGGAGGAAACACACATAACAATTGGAGAAATGTGAAGCCTGTGACCCCTCTTGGTGTGTGGCAACAGTATTAACCACTGAGCCACAGTGCCTGAAAATGATTATCACAGGCATCTTTCTAATATGAGCCAGTTATCACATGTGACATGAAAGTGGCATTAGTGCTGCCTCAGAGTCCTTCAATGTGGTTCTGTGATCCAGAGAGCCTCACAACGCAGACCAAGCTGCATGGAAATAAAGTGTGGAGCACTGAAAAACTAAATGATAAGAACGGACACTGAAGCTAAATCAGTATTGACAATCATGCTCCATCACGTGTCAGAGGGTATTCTATACTCACTGCAGGTCTGTAAGGGGCTGGCTCACCCACTTCCTCATTAGTCTCCTTCCAAACGGAGTGCGAGTGTGGTCCAACACCCACAACAGACTTCCTTTCACACTACCATCTGTCTGTGATGGAAAGAGCACATAAAAAAGCTTAAATGTACATTAATGGGTGCCAACATATTCTAAGAAAGAAAAAAATAGTAAGGAGAAGGAAATATGAGGTGAACAAATGGTGTAAGCCACTAGCAGACATGGTAGGAGGCTTGAACTGATCTTGAACTCCATATGTGACACGTGACGCATATGCTGTGGCAGCAGAGTCATGCTGAACCTTTGAGTCGTCACCCACACACAAGTAAACCGAAAGAGACTTTTTGTTATGGCTGAAATGTCAGTTTAACTTAACTATCCGTTAATCTTTTTACAGTTTGTGTAATTATAACTGACTGTAGATCTTTAATTTCAAAAAGATTTTTCAGTAGTTAAATCTGGGAGGCGTCAACACACCTGCCAGATGACCATATGCAGCTGTGATTAAAGCTCAGAGTAACAAAAAGGTTTATTGAAGTAAAGCAAATCAGTTATCCAAGTGACTTCTTCAGTCTCAACTGACAGTTTTTAGAAGTTTTCGATCAAAAAGTTTTCAAGCACAGACAGAGCATCCTCCAAACTTGCTAAGCTTTCTCCTACAACCCCCACATTCATTGGTTAGACTGTCAATATTGTGCCATGTGGTGAGCAATAGGATTCAGTGAATTCTATTCCTTTGGAGAGCCATCATGTACCCTCACACAGGAGATTTTTTTTTTTTTTTTTTTTTAACCAATCACCACAATCTAGACCTCATCTCAATTTCTCTTAAATGGAAATCAGTTTTGACACTGGATGATCCACCAGAGGTAAAAGCAAGGTGGCAAAACAGGATTTGTAAGGACCAATCTAAAAAGACCAGTAGTTCCAGTCAGACAGACATGAGAAGAAAATACTGAAAGGGACAATGATTGATCAAATTTAAATCAGGTATAGTTTTTGCTTAATGAGCCAAATCCAGGAAATGTTCATCACATCTTGTTGTTTAAGAAAAGTATAAAAAAAAGTAAAGGAACACTTTTTAAGTGTGTAGCATCAAGTCAATTAAATTTCAATTGAACTTCTGTTTTCTCACTAGTTTTGAATTTGGTTCGGCTCCATGTTATTACTGGTAGTAATAAAAGCGATACCTGGACCCCACAGAGGTAGCCCTCGGATGGGACATCAATACTGTGTCTCCCAGCACAGTATCAAGAGAATGGGGGAGTGACTCACTGCCCGGCACCATGGAACCCGATTGGCACTTGCCAATACAACAACACAAGAATTGGCAGGCACCAATTGGCACCACTGGCACTGCTGGCACCCTGGGTTTTCCATAAATGACAGCAGGCTCACCCTAAGAAGATGTGACACGGCTTCTCCAGGGTATGGAGAAGGTGTGGTAAATGTTATAACATCGCTCAGGATGACCGGTGACCTCCATGGTCATGTCCATGGAGGGACACAGACTTCTACAGGTTAGGCAATGGCATCCTAACAGCCATTAAGTTTCAGTATGAAATCCTTGGCCCCATTGTCAGACTTTATGTTGGTGCAGTAGGTCCTGGGTTAATCCTAGAGCATTACAACGCCCTGCCTCATGTGCTGAGACTATGCTGGCAGTTCCTACAGCTCCTTTTTGAGCAGTGTATTGTTATTCAATAGCTATAGCAGTGGTGTTGAGGCTTGGTTGTGAGTCAAACTTGCACAGCAGACATAACAACTACAGATTGATTTAAATGGAATGTCAAAGCAAAAGACACACAAGTTTCAAATTTTGACTTGGTGAAATTCTGCCTGGTGTAATGAGCGTGACAGCAGTAAGACCTTGCATAGCCAATTGCAATGCGATTACTAAGCTAACAATGTAAAGGTTTGATCAAAACATTTTAAAATATACTACCAACAACATTGCTTTGAAAGGGAAATGTTTAAACGCTGTGTAATGCTGATGGCCAGGCCAATGCGAACAAAATAGCTGAACCTGCCAGACGAAAATCTGGTGCAGATGTTTCCGTTTACCAATTACTATACACCAGAGGACTATACTGTACGGTGCAGTGCAAACCATTTATCATAGAGACAGCCATCACCCTTTGTTATGTTTAATCAGTGGTCAAGACTTCCAGCTCAGATGTGAATATTTACCTGATTGTTGAGTATTTCTAGATTTCGGAGAGTGCTGGCGCTTAGAGTCATAATCTCCGACTCGCAGGTCAGGCGGCGGAAGGAGCTGCAGGAAGTATAAACTCATATAAAAATATAGCTGTGGGATTAAACGATCGATCACATCATCTGGAAACATGTTGCAAGATCTGATGACTAGAATGATGGCATTTTGTTTCTATTACAGGGATTAAAGTATTCCAAGATATTATTTTCCCTTTCCTGGCGTATAAACACTGGTGTTCACATCAAATGTAAAATAAGATTTAAAATAAAACAATACTGCCATTATTTTGTTACATGTAACCTGTTAATCCCTTGGAAATGCCAGAACCAAGGAAGGAAATAACAATCATTTTCAGTATAGATTGATGTATCAATTGATCCTTCAATGTGTATCTGAAATGTCAAAGAACAGAACCAAAAAAAACATCCACAACACGTTCCCAGATTCTACAGTGACACATCCAAATATCTTGTTTTGATTGGTCAGAAGTCGAAGAAAAGAAGCAAAGCTGGCAAAATAGAAACAATGAATGTTAGTTTAAGAAAACTACAAAATAGAATTTTAACACCTGAAAATTATATTTGTGTCCGCTCAGTGGAAACAATGGATGATTACAGTCGCAGGCTGTGTTGCTGAATGTTGTGAACGTTTGTTTTCATGTACCTTTCACTTCTAAGAACTCGCTCCAAGTTGAATTCTTGAAGGTACTGGATGAGCGGCCCCAGACAGCTGATCACTGGGCTCTCCAGGGACGCTACGCTCGACAGAGAGCGAGAGCCTGGAGGACACACGCATAAAAACATGCAACATTTTCAACATCAACACACAGCCATGAGTCATGAGCCCACTCCTCAGACACATCTACTGTGCTCTCAATGACAGGATGTGAGTAACTGAGGCGATCGTAGTGTAACAGGAAAAATAAAAGCGTTGCAGTGACACAACCACACACCTTTCGCCTGGGTGTGACAGTAGAACGAGGTGAGTGTGTTCATTGCCGAGGCAAACTCAAACTCCGCGCTGTCCCTCCTCTCCACTCTGACTCTGTCGTCAGCCTGAGCGCTGAAGGAAAACAATAACAAACTTTATTTAAAACAACACAACAGCATTAATATCAGAGATTAGTGACTGTACAGATGCAGAGATAAAGAATATATACAGTACTGTGTGCAACAGTCTTGAACTACTATTATTTCTGTACATTTCTCTTAAGAAATGAGGAACGGGGGCAGTGATTTATTGATACAGGTACAAACATAAAAGGAAACAGTACACAAAGTCTAAACAATTATGAGGTTGAAATTCAATATTTGGTATGAACCCCCTTTATTCTTCAACATAGCCTGAACTTTCTAAGGCAAGCTTGTGTGTAATTTCTTTAAGCAGTCTTCAGGAATCGTTCTCCAGGCTTCTCAAAGGAGATTCAAAGCTTTTCTGTGGATGCTAGCTGCCCTTTGTTTTGCTCTATTTTGAGATAATCACTTACTGTTTACTAATGAAGTAGAACTCTGGGGAGGCCAATCCCTGACTGACAGTGTTCAATTGTGTTTTTTTCTGTCCATATACGTCAACAATTTTGACAAGATTCCCAGCACCACTGGTTGAAATGCATCCCTAAACCACACCTCCACCGTGTTTTACAGTTTGCTGCAGTCTCTCTCTTTGGCATCTCCGTGCATATCGATGAAGATTTGGGTTCATAAGACCTGTTGCAGTAGTACTCAGTCCAGTCCTTCTATAATTTGGCACAGCTCAGCCTTTTCTCCCTAATTCCATTCCTTAAGAATGGCTCCTTAACAGCCATTGAGCCCATTTATGATGACCATTCCAGTGAATGGTAGATGGATCAGCTGAAGGGTCAAAAGGGTTCTTCAGTATATTGTTATGTGTAGGCACAACTGTTTCATCCATCGAGTTTGGTGACTTTAATTTTTGCTTTTGAGTCATTGGTTGGTGTTAAGTGGCTGAACAATCAAGAAAAACATTCCCTGAAAATGGTCAACTTCAAGAACTAAATTGAAAATGAGAGAAAAGTCAGTCAATGTCCAAAGAAAAACTTTGAAAGCCCTTCAGAAAGGCTGGAGAACTATGGCTCAAGACCACTTTAAAAAATTACAAGAAAGTCTGGCTCCTTGGAAAAGTATAAAGAAATACAAGGAGGCTCAAGACTTTTGTACAGCATTGTATCTGAACATCTTCCTCTGAGAGAAAAACATTCACATAGCTGGACTGCATGTTCCAGCCATCCTTTTGTTTAACTAGACTCTATACACAGAAATGCAAACCTCAGTCACACACACCTGAACACATTTTCACTGCATCTCCTCGATGCTCCGACGGATCTCCGTTTTGCTATATTCACTCTTTCGGCACTGCTGCTTTCAAGGACTCTGTTACTTTGTCTGCACAGTTGTTGCCAGGGCAACCTAGGCAAACACGTGGCTCTGGACTAATGCCCACACATACACACACACACTTACTTCATCATATTTCACTGCAGCTACTGGTTGGACTGGGAGTAAGGATTATGTAAAATGATCAATAGACGGCATAATGTGCAACTCACAGAATTAACCTTTTTTTTTTTTAAATCTAAAAATATTTTGAGATTTATAAGAAAAGCGACAACTGCAAGTATCGATTCGGATGAGAGTGCAGTCTAGCATCTCTGCAGAATCCCTAACAGGTCCCAACCAGGTGAAGATGGGTTGTAAGAAACTGTTAAGCTGGGTACTGGTGAAGGTTGTTAGAAACAAACAACCGGGGGTTTGACTTCTTCATAACTCATCTCGACTCAGCTGATATCTAAATTACAGATAGCTTTGATTGGATCGGTTTTCATTTCATTTAAACAATAGAAAGAGTCTGCAGTCAGAGCAGCAGCTCTTATCCTTTTAAACTAAACAAAGGATGTCAAATATACAGCCTGAAGGTGCCAGTAGAGTCTGCTGCATGGGCTGAAATGAAAATGTGTGAAAACGGCAGAGAAAGATGGCTGTATTTATAAGTTTTGTGTCCCAAGTTGTAAAGAATAAATTTGCTAAAGAGTGGTTGTCCAAACTTGTAATTTCATAAGCATTATTGCCAGTTCTTACGGGCAAAGTCATTAACTATGTGTGTTACCACATGGGAACAGGAGTGTTAAGGCTAAGAAGTCATACAGACAGAGCAGTTTCTTTCTTTTACAACAGCAACGTTTCTTTGTAACAATAAAAGTCTGAGTGAATATGGAAAACAATGACATATTACCGAAACTGCACTTTTTTTCTTAAAACATGTTAGGCTGTTAACATATATGTGTGGATGAATCCATAAATATGACCATTTTCATAATGTATCCCTTGGATGCGGTACATGAACTAAAATAGGCTTGATACCCCTATGCCAAAAATGTAAACAATAACAATCTGAGGTTGATATCTAGTTGGAAAAATGTCAACATTCTAGTATTTTTAAACCAGGTCAACAAAGTGAAAAACTCATTTACTAAACTAGTTAACATTTTGATGTGGTTATAGCACAAAAAGAAAAGGTCAGAGGATCATCGAAGTGGTTATGATTCATTATCTGGGGACTATGAATGTCTATGTGTCATACAGAGACTGTATATAAAAGACAGGCATAACAACTGACACATAAGCAACTGGCTAGCAACAAACCCTGTTGTGAAACTTATTACTAAGCTTTTATTTGCTGTCATCAATTTGGTGGCTGCAATTTACAAGTTAACATGTTGTGTTCAGTAAGATTTTAAGCTACTGATTGATATCAAAGCTAAAACACGTCGGGAAAGTGTCAACATAGGGCACAAGAAACAACATTGTTAGCTATACAGGTGGAATAGACACTCCCTGCTGGCCATTAGAATTGAGTTGTAAAGCCTTCCACATTGGCTTCACTCTTTAGACCTTGTAACTTTGCCCATTGTTTAAATTTAGTCTACTGGTCTATTAGCAATACACAGTTGTTGAAGAATTTAACTCAAAATCACCAAAAATCAAGGTAATGGGCTCCTGGCTAAAAAGTTAACAGTTAATTTAACAGATCATCGGAGTCTTTAGGGTTGATCTCCTGAGGTGTGGGAGATTTATATTAAGGTTTAATCATAATCTATCCAATAATTCTGAAACATTTTAGGTTTGGGCAAAATTACACTGCCATTTGTAGAGTCACTAGTATGGACAAATTATACTGTAGGTACCATCAGCTCACAGAAAACCCTGTTTATGCACTGTACAAGAAAAAATGCTACTTTTGATACTGGGACTACAACTTGCACTGTATTGTGCAAGCAGCATAGAATAGCAGCAGATGGTAAACGGACACTTCTTAAGCCTGGGGTTTAGCATCTGTCCCAAAGACACTTCATGCGGACAAAAAGAGTTAGGGTTTGAAATCCCAACTCTGACATTACAGAGGAAAACCTGACAAAGTCATCAAAACCATCCTGACACCACAACAAAGAACTGGTAAAATGTGCCTCATGTTAATGCCAAGTTTGCCGTGATGGTGAAAAATCAATGAAAATCAGAAAAGCTAAAGGTTAAAACCAAGAGATCAGAGGTTAACATGCATAGGATCCAGATTAAAGTTATCAGGTTAGTATTACCGCAAAGTGAATCCAAAGCTCTGAGAGCAGCCACTGAAATGTAGATACACACTTTTAAAATGCACAGTGTACGTCTGCTTGTGTGGACATCTTCTAAAACATGACCGTGATCTTACCAGGAGCCAAGGACTTAAAATCTTTGAAATAGTGAGAAGATTTATGCTCATCTGACACTGAGCATTTTAGTCGCTTCAATCAGCGTCACTGCTCTAATCCAGACTCATGACTTCAGGCTCTGCGTAAATAAAGCAACTAATACTTCACCTAGCTACAACCGACCTCAAAGGGACTCATTATCAGCCGCTCTATAGACACAAATCCTGTTGCCAGGGGTTCCATCTCATCAGCCCACCCCAGAGACACACTGTCACCAAGAAAACCCAGTTAAAATTGTTCACCGGTGTGGGCCTTTTTTCTGTATTTACTGTAACCGCAACATGATATAATCAAAATATCAATTATGCATCTATGTATAATTATTCTGGTCTAATGAACTTCAACTGAGAAAATGAACTGCAAAGAAGAATATACTGGAGAACTTGTCAGTAGCAAAGCTGCGATAGGCTGGGAAGTATTGTCTCTGAAGAAAAATGCATTAAATGAAATAAATCTGTCTTAACAGACAAAGCTGCACTCTATTTTTATGGCATAAGTTGAAAAGTGAGAAGAGCCTTGTCTCTGATAAACACACTGCCAGACAGCAGAGCTGTTCAAACACAATAATTGAATTGGCCTTTACAGGCCCGTCTCACTATAATCACTCAACATGGACATCTGAAAAAAAAGGAAGCCAAGAAAAAATAGAGAGAAATTAATCCAGATTAACTAAATTGTCTAGAATTAAATTCAAGCTGAGGGTGGAGAAAAAGGAAGGAAAATTGCCTCCAGCATTATAAAAAGGTGGGTAATGAGAAATCTGCCCAGCCAAGGAGTCAGACAAAAGAAAGTAGCAGAAATTTCTCCCATTTATCCAATCATCCTCTGCTAATCTAATCCACTCCACTCCCTCCCACTATCTCGTTTCATTTTCACAGCATAATGCAATCACAAGCTCCCTCCAGAGGATCTCCTCCCCACTGGTGTGAACATGCTGGCTCCAGACTGTCAGCAAAGAGGAGTCGAATGGCAGCGCAATGGGAGGCAACAGGTTTATGGATTACATTCAGCTCAGCGTCACCGTTGCTGCTCGTGCTGTTGGTCTGCCAATTAATAAAAGGACAAATGTACTCAGTTTTCCTTTTTTTGTTCTCGTGATTCATACAAGAGCCTGCAGACATTAAATTAAGGCTTTCAAGTGAAGCTCAAGACCTTCAAGACATTCTGATGCTCCTTATGAGCTAATCGCTGGAATAATCAAACCTGATGCTGTTAACTTTTCTGAAGCTAACTTGCGTCTTCATCTGTTTCAAGTTGCATAAATAACAGAATATATTTCTGTTTTCCAATGAAAATATGGTCTTTATGTGTCTATAAGAGTATTTTTCTACTAAATTCTGGTGGATGAAAAGTCCAAATTGTGTTGATCTCACAAGAAGCCAGCCTACCAATGAGAAAAGGAAAACTATAAAGCACTTGTTTAAACTGATTACAACCACCAAAGCCTCATGTTAGCTTTACACACACACACACACAAAACATTAAGAAAGAATATTATGAAACTTGATCTTTTAAACGACTGAACTGGAGGAAGAATTTTAAATATGTGTAGGCAGGTGTGTCTGTTTCTGTAACTGCTGTAACTTTTTCTTTAAATAAATCTAGTGATATAAAATGACCATTTATTGGGACAGCCAGTCTATGATCTTTTAAAGTACAGAAGGCTTGGCTGGATCCTGTTTAGCCCTGCAGTGAAATCCAGAGTGCTGAGAACCAAGCCCACATTGATTTCCTCATCCAGACTGAGCCTGAGGAGTTTCCAATAAAACAACTGCCTGCCTGCCCGGGGAAACCTAAACCTAATTCTGCAAAATGAAATACGCCAAACTCACAAACAGATACAGCTTTGTAAACACATATATAAGCTCAGCGCTTCAGTACGTTTTAGTAATAAATTGGTATATATTGCCCTCTAGTGCCTTCCCAGCATATTACCTTGCATTAGTGATGCTGTGCAGGAGTCTCTCGGTTTGCTCTGAGAGGTCAGAGGGCACCAGGATTTCAACAGGGTTGATTTTAAGCACACGGCATTCCAGCTCAGAGCGAGAGGGACCGTCAGGAAAACAGTCCAGAAGCACGTCGCCTGTGCTGGGCTGAACTGCCTGCAGACACAAACACATGCTGTAAATCAGATGATGTCAAAGATGTGCAGCTAGAGCTCCAAGTTGACAGTTATACACTGTATAAACTGAAAAATGGCAAAGCATGTTCAAATTTAAATAAAGTAACTTTTTGTCTTAAGTAACCTATTAATCAAGATTTAATTTCTTTACAATTTCTTCTTCACTACAAATGAGTGTGTGTTGTTATTACACTATTAACATGCAAAGAAACTGAACAGTGAACAGTAAATTATTTTAAAATAATACATAACAGTCCCATAATATGTGTTGAACCAAAAGCCAAGGGGTAACCTTACTTTTAAATTAAAAGTAAGGTTATTTATGGATTGACTTATGAAACTCACCACAAGCCCTACAGTGAGCCGCTTCTTCAGTTTGTCCCAATTCTCACTAATACAAAGCAGGAAACTGTCGGGAGGGTCCGACACAACATCATCGCAGCCCCCCTCCTCCACATCCCCGAGTCTGCAGACCGGATTTACATCTTTAAAGAAAACTGTCAAGGAAACTGCTTCAAACAAAGAGTGACAATAAAAAGTTGTTTAAGAACACGTGCACACATTCATCATCTATAAGGATACCCTCTCCCACCAAAGTGGACTTGGTGTACAGGGCACTGAGCTGACGAGTAAACAGAGCATTTCTGTTGGCCCCTGACGCTTTGATCGCAGATGTTTCTGTCTGTTTAACCACTCCAACCTATAAATTAAAACAAACAAATAAAAAAAGCCAGCAGAGCATGAGCCTAAACGGCTTGAAAACGGTAATCATATAAAGTCAAAGATAAACCAGAAACCTTGTGTCCGTGAGACACCAGCCGTCTGACATGAACAAACAGGCGGTGTGTGGGGATGCTGCACGTCATGAAGTTATGATCCAGATGACAGACGATGTTCAGCTCCTTTGCAGCAATCTGTTCACAAACAAAACGTTCTTCAGCGATCAGTGAAACACAAATCAAGTGCAGAGAGCCACTGTGTTGAAAGAAGAGAATCATCTAAAACATAAGATATGTCTTTTATATTTTATATAGTTTCAATTTAAACTCCTTCTAAATGCATCACTAACACATCTGCTTTTTAGTTCTCACCTCTGCGTCCTCTCCAAAGAACCTGTACTTGTAACCACACTCCACAGCCAACAAAGCATCCTTATGCTGCTGTTTCAGCTGGATCACCTGCTGCTCAAGGGGGGTGAAAATGCTCTTTGAACGCCTGGAGGAGGTGCTAGACCCCAACAGAGGACCCAGCTCTGCACACTTTCCTCCTCCTGTCTTGGCAAACTGAGAGAAGTGAACTCCCTGCAGAAATAAAAATACATCAAATCTGTTACGATGTGAAAAGTCACAGTTGCTTTTTTCAGTGTTATCAGTTACTTTTCTTTTTGCATACCTGTTTTGCTGCAGCCAACCCCAGATCTGCCTTTTCTTTATCATCCTCCTCTTCATCCTCATGCTCCCTTTCTGCATGCTGCAGTCTGTGTGTAGTTTCAGGTTGACCTGTAGCACAACGAGGAGGCCAATCACTGCTTTCCTGACCTGCATCAGCTGTCTCTGTTTCTTCCCGGGTGATGCTGCTGACGACACTGGGCTCAGCCCCGCAGGTGAAGCCTTTCAGCTTCTCCAATGTGGAGGAGCACAGGCTGCCTGCTTTTCGGCTCAGCGTCAGCTTTGTGTCTGAAGAGAGAAGACAAGTACTACAGTCACATCAACGACAACTTCACTTTTTACCTCTCAGCTGTAAGAGGCTGGATTTGTGGATGAATTTGTGAATGCAATAACACGAGTATGAGGCGAGGTAGGATTCTGATATTTATAACACAGGTGCTTCTACTAAAAACGTTGGACAAGTTCAAATCTCGGTTACCTCAATCTTTCTGAAAATATTGTGAATGCAGTAACTTAAGAAGGAAGTCACCTAGGATTTTCAAAATTTTACCATAAGAGCATCTACTAGTGCAGCGATGGGTAGCACTGGAGCCCGACAGTATTTTTAAAAAGCAACCAAAACGCATTGTGGGCAGGGTTATCTCATCACAATCAAACCAGTGCACATGTTGTTTGGAGAACTATGATGACGCTGGGCACTGGACAGATATAAGTGACTTTAATGAGGGTTTAGAAGATCATGACATATTTTTCTGTCTGAAGTCAACACTCACCTTTAATGCCCTGACAGGACGCAGGCTCACACTCCACATCCTCCGCCTGTTGGTCCTTTGGAGAAGGCTTAGCTCGTTTTCTTGGCAATTCCAAGTCATCATCAGATGAAAGCTTCTGCTGGAGGACAAAAATGAACTGCACTTCAGTAATTAGCATTGAGTGAAGCATGTCTGATATGTGCGTGTGAAGCTCAACTCACGTTGCCTCTTGAAAGCTGCTGCTCTGTAGGACTTTGGTTAATCCCGCGCTGCTTGTTGGAGGCAAAGCTGCTGCTGCTGCTCAGTCCTCCAAAGTACCTGCTAATAGAGGTCTGAGTAGTGCAGGACTTTTTCAGAGACTTTGGCATGCTTTAATGTTCGCTTACATGTGATCCATAATAACAAGTCGCATAGAAATTTGCGTATACAATAAAGTGCAGAGCTTTGACAGCCGCTGTCCAGCTTTTCAAAATATAGCAGCGCATCCGATGAGGTCACAGACGCGTAAATTACGCGCGCCTTCTTCTTCCTCTTTGGTTAGCAGAGGTTGGCGGCTCCCAGGAGCGTTGCTGCCTCCTCCTGGTTTCACCAGGTATTCTAATCAATGCATTCTGCTCTGTGAAATCTTAAAATTATACACTCGTCGTCAGCGGAACTCCTCTGTAACGTGTATATTGTAGTTAATTTCAAGTTCATTTCATCCTGAAAAAGATAAAGACTAAATTGTAAATGGTTGTTTTTGCAAAACGTCGAATTTTTTGAACATTTTTCATTTTTCTGATTGGCCGGATTTCAAGTAACGAATATGAACAATGACGATGAACAATGAATAACAATGACAATGTCAGCAGTGCATTGTCTGAATGAGGACTAAACGAGTGAATGATTGTATGCATGTGAAACAAACAAAAACAAAGGATTAGGAGGAGAGGGAGCAGATCTGGACGGACTGATTTGTCTTGTGTTTTAGAGCAGCAGATAACTGAAACAATCTTTCAAACTTCATACAAGCCCAAATGCATGTTTGTCCCTCTGCAAACATTACTGTAAAAAATGCCATAATTTCCATCCGAGGTAACAGCTGTTTTGCCACGGCGTGTCAGGCACTGTATAAACTTTCAGAGGTTTTAATCGTGTTTGCATATTTTTGACTGCAAGTAGGTCATAATTATAACCGAAAAACTTGTTTAGAGCTTCTCTGTTAAAAAAAAAAAAGAGAGAGAGAAAGATACAGATTCATAACTAAAGCTGTGGAAAAAAAAGATGCCTTCATTTTCTCTCTAAAAACAACAAGGAAATAGCTTCTTTAAAGTCTGGTAATCTAGTAGTCTAGTAATTGTCGAATAGAATACTTATTTAGCTTATAGGCTTTAAACTAAAGATAAAAAAATAAATAAAATTCTAAACAAGGAAACCAGAACACTTCAACTTGTGAGCATCAGCTCATCTTAACCTGCCTGATGATTGACTGGTGCTAAATTCCTTTTAAAATACATAAAGAATTATTAACAACAACAACAACAAAAAACCTCCCAATAAAGAAATAAGAAACACATGCGCACACAAACACACAAAATACACACGTCTAAATATATTTTCTGTTTGGATTTTTATTTGCTTTAGGAAAAGTGAATATTCCAGAAATAAAATATTTGAACAGGACAGACCCTGATTAAATTGGAATGACATATCAAAATGTCAGTGACAATTTTATGTCACATCATTGCACCGATTATAGAGTCGGAAAAAAGTGCAGCACGGAAGTGAAAACATTACATTTAAGCAATACAGTATTTGGATAGGTCACACCCAGAACTTCTTCAAAAATAGCCGATGAAAGTAGCATTGATAGTTTTATTTCATATTAAGCACTTCAAAGTTGTTTATTTCTTCCCTGCTGGTACAAAATGTGCAGTTTGGAAACAACATCATTCCTCAGCCTCAGAAAAGAAATTTGACGATGCCTGAAGATACCAGCAGCAGGATGGCACTGGGACCAGTTGGAATAGCGCTGTTACACAGGTCCCCTTCACAGCAAGTCATAGGCCAAACACATAATGCACTGCGCAGGCAGCCCTTAGTAACTGCATTAAGAGCTGTAAGACATGAGGGGAAAATTCTCAGAAAGAACTTTACAAAACATGATGTGACCAAGAACCAGCAGACATTCAGCATTTGTGTTTAGTTTTAGACAGAGCTTCAGATATGAGATAACAACTCACCCAGTACTCTGATGGTGTAACAACGGTCAAAGCCATAAACACAAGATTCGGTCTCTGTGCAGGAATTAGGATTGGTATTCAAGCATGTGTAGCAATTGAATCCACATGCTATAGAAGTAAAAAGAACACAATTTCATACACATTAGAAATTACAGGGAGTATTTTTTTATTCTCAATACAGTGTTGTCAGAAAATGGGTCATGTATAAGGGGTGAAATCTTAAGAAGTCTTCTTAGTCTGGAAAATACTTCCCCTACTCACCACAAAATAAGTAAATATGTTTGTTATTATAATAATAATGTATCTATAATATATACCTTTATTGATCACTGTGGGGAAATTCCTCTCTGCATTTAATCTATTCACTCAGTGAAGCAGTGGGCAGCCAGCAATCTAGCACCCAGAGAGCAGTGTGTAGGGACAGTGCCTTGCTCAGGGGTACCTCAGGGTAGCCATTCAGTGGATTTGAAACCCCGACCTTCTGATCATCAGGCCACCACTCTACCTACTGAGCTATCCCTGTAACCTTTTAAGCCTGTTTCTTGTGCCCAAAATTAACCAGGAAATGAATCCTATGTAGTCTGGTGTACATTTTTTAGACCTAAAGTTTCAATTATTAAACAAAAAATATATAAAATCATATCTGTTTCCACACAAGCCTCACTAACTCATTATTGAATTGTTAAACTATTTCTTTAACCTTTTACCTTTAAACATCAATACATTTTTTCTTACCTGCAGACAGAGTCACACTCAAGATCAGAGCTGCATAAAGCTGCATCATGAATTCAAATTGCTGGGACTAGTTGGAATAGCGCTATTACACAGGTTACCTGCACAGCAAAACATAAGCCCAGCACATAATGCACTGGTTTGGCAGCCCTTTGAAATTATGTTAACACCTGCAAGACATATTGTTACTAGCAGCTGGTTGACATTCAGCATTTGTACTCAGTTTTAGATGGAGCTTCTGACATGAGAGAAAAACACATGATCTGTGCTGCTAGTGTAACAACAGTATAAGGTGTCAGGATTTTGCATCAAGTGCAATGCACGAATAACACCTTAACCCACATGTTATAGAAAGAAGCAGAACACAGATTGAGAAACAGATAAAGAAAATGCACATCCCCCCTTTCAGCAGGAAGTGATGGTGGTGTGGTCCAATCATCCCCTCTGTGTACTTAAGTGTTTTAAACCTTGGCCTCTAAACCTCGAAACAAAGATTAGTCAAAATAAAACCAAAAATAAGAAATGAAATGGTATAAATATATAAGTAAATTAAATGTGCACACTTACAAATAGAACTAATGTAGCTAAACCAATCAATCAATTTACTGCAAACCAAAGTGTGCAATTGTGTTCAGATGAAGAAATAAATAAAAATACATAAGAGTGACTGACTTTTATAACTGTTTCTCTCTTGTTACAGGCCTACCCTGCTGTTGTCTTGTTATTTCTAGTGTTTTCTTGTGTCTGGTGGTGCCTTGTTTTGGTCTATTTGTTAACTCAGAAAGATCAACTGGAGACAAAGAGTCCAAATGAATATCAATGGTACTAAAAGTAGCTGTAGATAATGTTACATCTGTGAGATGATTATGGGTAATTTTTTCTCTAATGATTAAAATTTTATTTGTGAAGAAGTTCATGAAGTCATTACTAGTTAGCGTTAAAGGGATTGTTGGCTCAAAAGAGCTCTGACTTTTTGTCAGCCTGGCTACAGTGCTGAAGAGAAACCTGGGGTTGTTCTTATTTTCTTCAGTCAGTGACGAATAGTAAGATGTTCTGGCTTTGCGGAGGGCTTTCTTATAAAGCAGCAAACTATTTCTCCAGGCTAAATGACGATCCTCTAAATTTGTGACACGCCATTTCCTCTCCAGCTTACGAGTTATCTGCTTTAGGCTACGTGTTTGAGAATTATACCACGGAGTCAGGTACTTCTGATTTGAGGTCTTATTTTTCACAGGAGCTACAGTATCCAGAGTCGTACGTAGTGAGGAGGTAAAATTATTAACAAGATGATCGACCTCTGTTGAAGTAGCGTTCAGATAGCTGCTCTGCTCTATGTTGGTGCAGGGCATTGAAGATGATAACAGTGGGTGGATTATATTCTTAAACTTAGTTACAGCACTTTCTGAAAGACATCTACTGTGATGAAGTCTACTCTCCACTGCTGTGTAATCAATTATTGTAAATGTGAATGTTATCAGGAAATGATCAGACAGGAGAGGGTTTTCAGGAAACACTGTTAAATGTTCAGTTTCTATTCCATATGTTAAAACAAGATCTAGAGTGTGATTAAAGTGGTGGGTGGGTTCTTTTACATTTTGAGAGAAGCCAATTGAGTCTAATAACAGATCAAATGCCATGTTGAGGCTGTCAGATGTCTGTAAGATGTTAGCAGGCAGGGCATACATGGAACGCCATAACCAAGTGGCCGGCATAATATACAGAAACATCTGTGCCGAGTATGGCCTGGAAGTCCGGAGGTCAAAATGGGAGACGCCCCCTAGGGTGGAGGAGAATGACCGAGCTAAGATCCTGTAGGACTTTCAGATACAGACGGACAAAATGGTGGTGGCTAACCAATCGGACATAGTGGTGGCAGACAAACAGAAGAAGACGGCTGTAGTGATAGATGTAGCAAGATCAGAAAGAAGGAGCACGAGAAGCTTGAGAAATACCAAGGACTCAGAGAAGAGCTCAAGAAAATGTGGAGGGTGAAGGTAACAGTGGTCCCAGTGGTAATTGGAGAACCAGAGTGGACACACACACACACACATATATATATATGCTGGGCATAGTGATAAGCACACAGATGTCTACTCTGGTGGGGGAGTTAAATGTTAAAAATGTATTAATATTATCTTAGAAAAATTCTAAATTCAGTGATCACTGAATTTCTAATATTGCCTACACTGGACACAGGACATATTGGGCTGGAACGTTTAGTCTTTTTCTCTCTAACTTTTGATCACTTCAACAGGGAAACCTTAGATTTCTGCTGCCTTGTTCTTACCTCTTTTCTTTCTTTCTTTTTTGTTAATAAATACATCATTTTTGTAACCACTGCTATGCTGTGTATCACAAAGAGCAGCAGCCCACCATTACTCTTAAAGTAGGAAAACAAGAAGCTTCATCAACTATTCTTTATCTATTTTCCATGTTATTACAGACAAGTTTTAAGTTTTCATCTGGGAAATTAGAACAAATGATGATTTTATAATCCTATCTTGAAATCAGAGTACTCTGAATTTTACCTATGTAAAAGTTGAGCAACAACTAAAATAATTATTTGGCAGACCAAATTATTTTTACCCTTTAGTTTTACCACAATATAACCATCAAGAGACGACAGGGAACATTTTTAAAAGCCACTTTACCAAAACTGTTGTTGCATGTAAAGTTATTGTGCATCCTTGAAGTGTTGATATGATTCTGAGAACCAGCAGTTGAAGGTTGCAACACGATTTAGGTTTAGATGCTGCACATGTGTAGCATCTTAATCACATGCTATAGAAGAAGCAGAACACATATTCATACATAATTGTAATTATTTGTTGGGCTTTTTTTGTTGTTTTTTGATACATTTCATAGCCCTAGTTCTGTCTAATCTAGACAGAAAAGGGGAGCAAAGAGACAGGTATTGAAAGCATGAAACCAGCCAGGAAATGATTTACTCAGAGTCTACCCAAACACTCAAGAAAACCACAGGCAGTTGTTTTTAAACAAGCGTGTTAAACAGAAAGACACCACACATCATCTTTAGATGTCAGTAGTTTAAGCAAAGAGAACAATAATCTGACTCACAGCACCTCAGTATGTATGCAGTGTCTAAATGAGTGACAAATCTACATCAAGTGTATGCATGTGGGAAAAAAGAGTAAATAGCTTAAGAACAGCCAGCCTGACCTCAACCTGTTCAGCTGTGCTGCATTCCTTCCCAGTTCACCTCAATTCACAAGTTTCCATGAAGAGAAAAAACCAAGAGGACGAGTCACAAGAGGTCAAGAGAATACTGCACATTAAATATATGGTGCTGTGAACAAATATTTCCTCAATTTCTGATTATTATTTTACTTTTGTTTTAATCTTTGCATGTGTCACTCATATTTCAAATCAAACAAATTCTAATATTAGAGAAAGATAACCTCAAAAAATGCAAAATGCAGTTTTAAAATTAGTTAAGATAAACAAGATATTCAAATCTACCTGGCCCTGTGTGAAAAAGTAACTAGCCCCCTTTTTAAATGATAAATTAACTGTCAATAATCAGACTTTTGGAAAGCTGAGTTCAATTTTAAATTATTTTGTTATGTTTTGTTACCAAAAGACTCAAAGCAGATGGTCCAACAAGTTCACAGATTTGAATGACAAGATTATAAACATGATTAATCTGCAAGGATCCACAAATCATGAACTCAAGTCATTGTATCAGGTAGTCAGGCAGATTTACAAAGTTGTTCAGCCAGACATGCAAATCAGACTCCAGTACTCCATGGGTAGAGCTTGCTGATGGACATGGAGCTGGCTTCATCCCAAAACAACCACCTGACACTACAGGAATGAATCTGGAAGGAAAAACAAGAAGTGCTGTGTTTAAATACTGCAGATGAGGGTGATAAAAGATTGATTCCACTTACACAGGAATGGTAGATAGACGTGGATAAGAGAGACAAAGACAAAAGCAGGTCAGGAACTGGAGGACAAGGACCTTAAAATGATTTCTGGTGAAGTTACACTATATTAAAAAAGAAGAAAAAAACAAAACCAAAGTGAAGAAAGCATGAGAAACAAAATCAGTGACATGTATCGATCTCAAAATGAACAATGAATTAACCTCAGATTATCGAGCAGGGCAATGATCCAAACCTCAAGAGCAAGTCAACAGCTGAATGGCTAAATAAAATAACAACAACAAAAATAACAACAACAAAACAAATCTCCCTCTGTTTTGTAACCAGTAAACTCTTGACTCCTTGTGTTTCATTCCCCAAGCTGGAGTAATAAAGCTGTTCAGAGCTCAGTCTTGCATCCGGGTCTGCACTCTGCCATCCAGTTTGAATCCTAAATTTCACTTAATCTTTCCTTGGCTTCAGTGTTTCAACAGTCTAACAATACAATTTCCTTGAGCGCCCTCAGGTGGTCTTTCACCGCAACAAAATCTAGGAAACCATCCAAAGGAGACCTGAGGAATGTTCAACTGTAAAAGCTGATCTCCTGTCTCTTTTTCCTAAAATGTCCCTTTCCCCCGAAATGTAGAAAAAAAATTCAGGATTTCAGAAGGTCCTAAAATGAATTTAAACATTAACAAGTGTGACAAGAAGAAAAAAGTTTTGATAGGTCAAACCCTGAACTTCTCTAAATGACACATGAAAACAGTTTTATTGCATATCAGGCACTTCAAAGTTTTTATTTCTTCCCTACTGGTACCAAATAGAATAAGAAAAAAGTACAGTAGGGAAACAAAATCATTTCACAGCCTCAGAAAACAAATTTGAGTATAGCTGAGGATACCAGCAGCAGGATGGCACTGGGACCAGTTGGAGTAACGCTCTTACACAGGTACCCTTCACAGCAAGATATAGGACAAACACATAATGCACTGGTTTGGCAGCCCTTTGAAACGGAATTAAGAGATGTAAGACATGAGGGGGAAAACTTTCAGAAAGAACTTTACAAAACATGATGTAACCAAGAGCCAGCAGACATTCAGCATCTATATTTACTTTTAGATCGAGCTTGTGATATGAGAGAGCAACTCACCGTCTACTCTGAGACTCCTACAAGCCTCCGACCAAATGATCGTAATAACCACACACCCTGTCATACTCACCACTTTAGAAAATGAGGACCAGAATTTAGATACTATAGTGTTACTGAATAAACTATCCTATCAAAAAGGAAAAAAAATTGTGTGAAAATGAGAAGCAAAGAAAAGAAAACTCGAGGTCAAAAGTTATTTTCATAACAAATTATAAATCTATTATATTTTTTTCTAAATGTGTTCAATTTCAATATAAATCCTCAAATAGAAAAAAATCTTATTTTCTCACATTTATAAAGTCATCTTTCATGACAGTTTGATGTTGAGTTGGGCAGTTAACTCCTTTTAGTTATAGCAGCAACGCGAAAGTGTTTCTTAATAAAGTACCTCAAAGATGATGAGAGAGCTTCAGATGTTTTCATAAAAATAAATAACAACTTGGATTTATATGGTGACTTTCAAGGGAACCCAAGATTGCTTTACATTTAAAAACTGATTAATGGAAGCTTTAAAACTTTGCTGAAAAACTAGTTCATGCATTTATTTGTCATGGTCTGGGTCTGATGACTCAGAGCTCATGTA
Source organism: Oreochromis niloticus (assembly GCF_001858045.2). NCBI lineage: Eukaryota > Metazoa > Chordata > Actinopteri > Cichliformes > Cichlidae > Oreochromis > Oreochromis niloticus. The sequence continues at coordinate 25,145,542 of NC_031977.2, forward strand.
ATTCCTGTATATGTTTTTCCGCATGTTATGTTTTTGGTGGTTTTCTCTCCTTTTTTGTCCTCTTTCTCCCTGTGTGCTCCCGGATGTTTTGGGGTAGCTGAGGGGACGGCGACCCGGAAGTGTTCCCGCAATGGGGACTGGCGCACCTGCCGCTCATTAGCCCTCACCAGCTGCAGCTGATAGCCTCATGAGGAGTCTTATTTAAGAAGGTGGCGAAGCTCCAGTCGGCGCGGGATTATACTAAGTCGAACCTGAGTCGGGAGTCAGGAACGTCGTCACGAGGGGAAATCACGGAGTGGAATCGGGTTTTTGGAGTTGTCACCTTTTCACTGTTATGGACACGTGCACTGTGTGGGATTCATAGAGGAATCACCACAGGAGTCACAGTGCTGGAATTGTATATAGTTGTTGTTTCTGTCCACTCACCATAAATAAATCCACTGTCCTTCACTAAGAGTCTCGCGTTTGGGCCCTACTTTCACTGCAACTCCACGGTCTGCCGTCGCAGCCCGTGACATTATTACTTAGGCTGGACTACTGTAATTTATTGTTATCAGGATGTCCTAAAAACTCCCTGAAAAGCCTTCAGTTGATCCAAAATGCTGCACCCAGTGCACTGACAGGGACGTGAAAGACAGCACATATTTCTCCTATATTGGCTTCTCTTCATTGGCTCCCTGTTAAATCCAGAAACAAATTAAAAATCCTTCTCATCACATACAAAGTTCAAAATAATCAGTCCCCATCTTATCTTAATGACCTCATAGTGCCATATCACCCTATGATGGCCTCAGCAACATGAGGGTAAAATCCGTTCACACACTCACGTCATTAGTTTGTTTGTCCATCCATCCATCTTCATCCGCTTTATCCGAGGTCGGGTCGCGGGGGCAGCAGCCCAAGCAGAGAAGCCCAGACCTCCCTCTCCCCAGCCACCTCCTCCAGCTTATCCGGGGGAACACCAAGGCGTTCCCAGGCCAGCCGAGAGATATAATCTCTCCAGCGTGTCCTGGGTCTGCCCCGGGGCCTCCTCCCGGTGGGACATGCCCTGAACACCTCACCCAGGAGGCGCCCAGGAGGCATCCTTGTCAGATGCCCGAACCACCTCAACTGGCTCCTTTCGATGTGGAGGAGCAGCGGCTCTACTCTGAGCCCCTCCCGGATGGCCGAACTTCTCACCCTATCTCTAAGGGAGAGGCCAGCCACCCTTCGGAGGAAGCTCATTTCTGCCGCTTGTACCCGCGATCTCGTTCTTTCGGTCACTACCCACAGCTCGTGGCCATAGGTGAGGGTAGGGACGTAGATTGACCGGTAAATTGAGAGCTTCGCTTTTACACTCAGCTCCCTCTTCACCACGACGGACCGGTGCAGCGTCTGCATCACTGCAGCCGCAGCACCAATCCGTCTGTCGATCTCCGGCTCCCTTCTCACATCACTCGCGAACAAGACCCCGAGATACTTGAACTCCTCCACTTGGGGCAGGAACTCATCCCCGACCCCGAGTGGGCACTCCACCGTTTTCCGGCTGAGTTTGTTTGTATTTTTGTTTTTTGCAGTCAAACACGTATTCAGTAATAAAATTCATTCACGACCAAGTGCAGACATTTACTGCTTTCAAAGAAGAGAATCATCTAAAACATATAAGATATGTCTTTCAGGCTGTAACATTCATTATAGGTAAAATTTAAACTTCTCCTAGATGCATCACTAACACATCTGCTTTTTAGTTCTCACTTCTGTCTCCTCTCCAAAGAACCTTTATTTGTAAACACACTCCACAGCCAACAAAGCATCCTTATGCTGCTCTTTCAGCTGGATCACCTGCTGCTCAAGGGGGGTGTATATGCTCTTTGAACACCTGGAGGAGGCGCTAGAGTCCAATGGAGGACCCAGCTCTGCACACTTTCCTCCTCCTCCTCCTCCTCCTCCTCTTGTCTTGGGAAACTGAGAGAAGTGAACTCCCTGCAGAAGCAAAAATACATAAAACTATTATGATGTGAAAATTCACACCCCCCCCCCCCCCCCCCCCCCCGTGTTGTCAGTTACTCGTCAGTTACTTTTCTTTTTGCATACCTGTTTTGCAGCAGTCAATCCCAGATCTGACTTTTCTTTATCATCCTTCATCCTCATGCTTCTTTTCTGAGTCTCAATACAGACTACAGTCTGTCTGTAGTTTGAGGTTGATCTCTAGCACCACAAGGAGGCCAATCACTGCTTCCCTGAATTGCATCATCTGCCTTTGTTTCTTCCCGGATGCTGCTGATGACGACACTGGGCTCAGCCCCGCAGGTGAAGCCTTTCAGTTTCTCCAAGGTGGAGAAGCTGGTCCTTTAGAGAATGCTTAGCTTGTTTCCTTTGTCACTTGGACTCTTCTGCAACATATATATTATAGACTGCATTTATCATATTGATTTTATCACAATCTTTTAATTTAAGAATATATACAATGATGTGACTGTCAGCAGTCAGCAATGTGTGTGCATTGTCTAAATGAGTATCAAAGAAATGAGTGATTGTATGCATGAAACAAAGAAAAACAAAGGATTAGGAGGAGAGGAGGGAGCTCTGGCAGGGCTGCTTTATAGTTCACTAAGTGTGAACTTAGAGTGAAGGGCACAGGAGAAAGGAGGCAGCACCAGGGGGCAGTCTTACGGTGACAGTCTTGTGTTTTAGTGCAGCAGATATCTGACATGATCTTTCAAACTCTATACAAGCGCCAAACTGCAGTTTTGTCTCTGCAGACATTATTTTGAAAAATGCCATCATTTCCAGCAGCAGTTTTTTTTCCTACAGAATGTCGGCTTCTAGATAAGATTTCAAGGTTTTAAACTTGGTTCATATATTTTTGATTGCAGGCAAATCATAAGTTTTTAGATTGTCATTGTTTCAAGAAAACAACACATGTCAAGATGACATGTGTTACATGTTGCCCCAATGGGCCAATGACAATTGCAGCAGTAAGCAGAACTGTGCAGGTGAAAGATTTTGCTTTTTCCCTTTTAATAGCACTATGATAAATAAACTGGTACTTATAAAGTTAAGAAATATGCTTTTATATTTTCTAAGCTTCTATGTTCTGTTGTAAAACAACAAGGAAAAAACTCTTTTAAAGTCTGGTAAATATTAAACACTCATGCACCAACAGTTGTTTTTACACATCATATTTGAATGATTTAAAAAAAAGAAACCAAGATATCAAGTGTTAATTACTGTTTCCATACAAGCTATTCCTGCTGCCATCTGACACTTTGGTCATCAATGTCTCCATGCAGATTTAGGCTGCAGCTGCACATGTGTTGCATTTTAATCGGCATGCTATAGAAATAAAGAAAACACAATTTTACAAACATTAGAAATCATTTGTTTCATGTTCCATAGGAAGGAAAATCAGTTCTGAGAACCTCAGGGTTTGCATCTCTTCAAAAGCCTCCTACACAGTTTCATGAATAACCACGCCCCCTCTGTGACATCACTGCCAGACACCATTTTTGGAAATTAAATAAAGAACTAAAACTGTGCTATAGTGTTACTGAATAAACTATCATATCAAATGAAAAATAACTTTGCTCTCTACATGTGTTGAAACATCTTTAGGTGTCTGCAGCATGAGGGAAACTTGCCATGTTCAGTGTGACTATAAATTTAAGGTACCCTTGATGTAAGTGCTAGCTGTTTTTAATTTGAGTTCTATGTTTTCTTTATGGCTCATTAAAGCATTTTTTTTTTAACATAGCACCTTTGTTTTTTCACAACAAATTGTTAGAACTTTTCTGTTGTGGTCTATTTGTGTACAGGCACAGGAAGTAAGTGTGACTTAGAGTGTTGTCATTGTAAAACAAACTCAGTTTCACTTAAGTGAAAGATTATATAAAAGTATTTATAAAGTGGTCTTAGAGCAGCAGATTTATTTGTTACTGTAAAATGATTTAAGGACAAATATAGCAAAGTGAAGTGTATTAATGTTGTATTAGAGCACACTTACACAAACTAAGTTTTGTTAAACTCTTTTAATATTCACATCCATCAGTATGTGCTTGATAAGTTCTGTAAGTAAAAGTATACTGTAGTTACATTAACATTTGATGGAAAATTTATGTTAGAATACATGTAAAAGCTGTTTATACAAAATACATTTCTTCAGCATTTGGTTTCGTTTCTGTTGTGTAATGTGAACAACAGAAGCACAGGCCTTCTCACAGAGGCATGTGCCATCTTGCCATGCCTGTTCCAGAATTTAGCAGCCTGAACCTGGGACAAACACATAATTGGGTTTCCTAAATCTAACATATTAATCTTTCTCAGGTTACAGAGTTACCTTTTCTTTTTAATCAGGGCATGATTGTTAGGTGCACAAATACAAAAGTATGTTTCAGAAATACAACCACAATATATATTTTTAATGTCTCAATAATATAACCTGCTGAATGGTTGCTGAACCATTCAGCAGATATTATGACCGACATGTATAAAGGTTTTAATTTTGGAATTTAAGATTGCATTACCATCACGATTCTAGATTGAACTCAGAGTACTCTGAGACTTTTATCAATATAAAATTCAGGAAACACTTTAAAATAAATGGCAGACTTGTTGACTTTATATTTTAATATTAAACAAAAGGGTGTTTCCACATGTAATTTCCACCTTCCTACCTAGTTTTATACATTCTAAGGTATGAGGTGAAAATTCTCAAAAACCACTGTACAACTCATGTTGGGCATTGACATTCCCGACCACCTCATGTTGATAAGCTTTCACCTCTGCAATACAAATAGTATACTGTAAAATACTGTGAATAGGCCTACTATGTAGGAATACAAAGTACTAATACATTTTCCAAATACGTGAAACATACTTTACAGTATTTTCATAGTCTACAGAACAGTACACAGGCAATACCGTGCTACAGTAATGTACAGTGAGATTTCTTACCTATTCTTGTTTTGGAAAGTCCAGAAAGTCAGGAGGACGGATGCTACAGTGTACTTAATACATTTTTGCAGCCTTAGTATAATTATAAAGTTAGTGAGGCTTTAAATTAATGGGCTCCACACTGCTTCCCTGGTAGATACACATGACATTATCAGTGCTGTAAATGGACGTTGCTACTCATGGTTGCATAGGCCACATCACAGACAATGTTACAGTCAAGGGCCGAAGACCCCAGCTAAATGACAGGCAGCCAGTCTGAGCTCAACCTGTTCAGGTGCGCTGCATTTCTACCCAGGTTACTTGAATCCACTAATTTCCTGGATGAAGCATACAGGGCTGTGAACAAGTATTTCCTCCCTTACTACTTATTTATTTTGTGTTTGCATGCATCACTCTGACATGTCTTAGAGATAAAACACCTACAACTAAAAACTGTTATCCGACTCTTGCATTTAGGACATATTTATGAGGTGATTTCCCTAATGTTGAGTTCCTGTTTAAGTATACAACGAAGTACTTTAAGTTTGTTTCCTTTTATTTTGTTTAAAAACAAATGCATCACCCAGCAGCCTACCTGTGCTCTAAGCCCCCATTGACTGTAGTAAAATTAATTAAACCAAAAGATTCTGCCATATTCCCAAACACAGTTCAGAGTATTCAAAAAATATGCAAATATATTTTCTGTTTGCATGTTTATTTGCTTTGGAAAACATTGCATTCACGCAATACAGTATTTCAAACCCTGAACTTTTTTAAATGATACATGAAAATATCAGTGACAGTTTTATTTCATATCAGGCACTTCAAGGTTGTTTATTTCTGCCTCTTTAAGCCTGTTTAAGTATACAAAAAGTACTTTAAGTTTGTTTCCTTTTATTTTGTTTAAAAACAAATGCATCACACAGCAGCCTACCTGTGCTCTGAGCCCTCATTGACTGTAGTAAAATTAAATAAACCAAAAGTGTCAGGGGTCTGTGTGCGGGCAGGTGGAGATGTGGATCCAAGTGCAGGACTCAAACACTAACTTGAAACTCAAAACCTCAGCTTTATTGCTGGCAAAGCACAAAACATGAACAAAACATGAACAGAACATGAACATAGAGAACCAGGAACACACAGGCATGATCTGATGGTACAACACGACACCGAGCACGGGAAAACACAGGGCTTATATACACAGGGTAGTAATGAGGGAATGGACAACAGGAGGGAGACACAGCTGGGAGAGATCAGGGCTAACGAGACGGGGGAACCATGCTGCACACACTAACATAAGACAAAGACTTTCACAATAAAACAGGAACATAAATTACTAAACAAGAGCGCAGACTCGACACTGAGAGACAGAAAACACATGGAACTCAAACAATACATGAAACCACAAATCCTTAAACACAGAAACAAGAAACTAATAATCATCACCATCACAAGAGAATACAAAAACAATCCATCATTCAAAATTAAACCAAACCATAACTCAAAATACTGGGTCCAACGGACCCAGAACCGTGACAAAAAGATTCTGCCATATTCCCAAACACAGTTCAGAGTATTCAAAAAATACAGGAAGAAAATATAATTAGCAAATATTTCCTGTTTGCATGTTTATTTGCTTTGGAAAACAAAGCAATACTGTATTCACGCAATACAGTATTTAGATAGGTCAAACCCACAACTTCCCTCAATGACAGATGAAAAAAGCAATGACAGTTTTATTTCAGGTACTTCAAAGTTTATTTCTTCCTTATTGATACAAAATAGAATCAGAAAATAGTGCAGCAGGGAAACAACATCATTCCTCAGCCTCAGAAAATAAATTTCAGGATGCGGAAGATACCAGCCCCAGGATGGCACTGGGACCAGTTGAAATAGTGCTGTTACACAGGTCCCCTTCACTGCAAGATATAGAGCCAACACATGTTGCACTGTTTTGGCAGTGAAGCTGCGTCAAAATGTGTAAGACATGAGGAGAAAACGCTCAGAAAACGTTGCAAAACATGATGTGACCAAGAGCCAGCAGACATTCAGCATTTATGTTATTTTATAACAGTTATTTTTACAATAAAATAGAATTTTATTGTATTAAAAAAATATGTTTAATATCAGTAAAAGTTCTCATATACAAATAAGAAAACTTCCTAGAGTTGAATGTGAAGGCTCTGATCTGAGTCTCATTAACTCATTAACTTATGTAAGGGAACTACTCTTTTGTGTTGCTGCTGATAGACTTACAGTAGTTTACGTTAGCTATCTAGTGACAGAAGAGATATCTCAGTGGAGAAAAGGGGGTGGGGGGCTTAAAAGCAGTTTAAAGGGGGCACTTTTTTATAGCTCCTGGCTGCAACAATAAGTTTTATATTAAAAAACAAAATAAAAAGAGAGCTTGAATGAGTCACTGACTGTCTGATTACACCGTAAAATTAGAAGAATTATATGGCAAGTTGTAATTATCAAATAGAGTGATGATTCAGCTTATAAGTTTCAAATTATTGAAAATAAAATTGTAAACAAGGAAACCAAGAATCTTCAATTTGTTACAGATCTATTTAATGTTTAATTTAATTTCACACAAATTCAAAACCCCCTAATCCTGGACACTGACATGACCGCTGCAGCACACCTGCACCAGGGCAAACCTCCACCTGCCCCACTCCTGCTAAACAGGTGAAACTAGATTTAAGAACAACAAGACTTATTGCCGCTGAGTCTTTGATTTTATTTATTTTCTGCTGTGTTTTACTTGCATCTATTTGAAATAGTATAAACACAAAACGTGTTTTATTTTATATGCTAGAATATGCAGAAAATAGGTTTTTTCAAATCAAAGACAGTTGTGTATAATTTAATTTTACAGATAAATACAGTGGTGAGAAATAGCTTTTTTCAGCTGAGGCAGCTCTCTAAAGTAAAACCTTTTATTTCATTTTGTGACTTGGAGAGAGTTTTACATGCATTTGTGACCCACTCGCCTTGATTATTGTACTGGACTTTTGGTATTGATCAGGCTTCACTATCACCCTTGCAAATGGTCCAGAATGCTGCTGCTCGCGTGCTGACAGGGACACGCAAACGTGAGCACATTACTCCTGTTCTTGCCTCTTCACACTGGTTGCCTGTCCATTTTAGAATTCATTTAAAAATTTTATTTTTTGCTTTTAAAGTTTTAAATGGCCTGGCTCCTTCTTACCTGTCAGACCTTCTACACCGATACACTCAACAAAGGTCTCTCAGATCAACTGACCAGTCACTCTTTGCTGTCCCCATGTCGAGACTGAAACAGTGGGGGGGGGGACCAAGAGTGGTAATATACCTGTACTGTTTTTTGCCCCCCCCCCCCCCCCCCCCAACTTTCCCTTTTCCCCCACACACCCCACTTCCCCTTTTCCCCTCACCCCTCCCCTTTCCCCCTGCGCGTTCATGTGATTGCACGTACGCGTGAACGGACTTTGCTCGTGCATGTGAGTTCGGGGGTCATGTGAGTACACATCTGTTTAATAGTGTTTTATTTAATGAAACCATTATGTGTTTTAATTAAACTGTTTTTAACGGATTGTATAGGTCTTAGAGCTCTGTTATTTAGACATAGATGATTTAATTTAGCTAGTTTAGGAGCATTTTACTTTTCTTTAGTGCTTCGAACAGTCACAGGAGCAAATAGTTTTTAAACAGAATACCACAAATAACATGTATTCTTTTAGAAATAAACTGTTATACTTCTAAAAACTGTGTATTCACACATAGCCACACGAGCACTGTATCAACCCCACAATGTTCCTTTAATGCAACTAGACCTATAATTATCTACTAGTCACAAACACACATAGATGATTTAACTGTTTTAGGAGCATTTTACTTTTCTTTAGCGCTCTGAAAGACACAGAGGCTAATAGTTTTTTAAACAGAATACCACAAACAGCAGGTATTCCTTTAGAAATAAACAGGGATACTTCTAAAACTACATATTCTTAACTCTGCAACAGTTAGACAGAGGGGCTTACAGTTAGACCCCCAACAGTCAGCAGAAGAAGTCATAAAAAAGAACCATCCTTATCAAGAGCATCCCAACTGTAGTTCCATAGTTTTTCAACCTTTTTCATTACAAACAGTTTCCTTTATCTTATCTTATCATGTCAGAGGTCAACTGAAACCATGGCCAACCCCGGGGGGTAATGACACCTCCTAGCGGTCTGGTCTAACCCTTATACATATAAAGTATCTTTCATCATTTGGAACATCAGCAGAGTGACCTAAGGAACACAGACACCTCTAACTAAGGAGTGCAGGATGACGTCGGCATCAACCATGACGAACAGCCAGAACATCGTCCAAGCCACAGCCGCTCTAGGTACGTCTACAGGTGTATGTACCCGATGCCCTCATCGTAAAAAGCAACGCTGCGAAAACGCTGTAGATGGGTCTAAATTTAAGTTAGAATAGCTAGGCAGTAATAGGTATGTGTATACTGTTAAATATAACAGCCGAGCAGTTATACTTCGTGTAGATTGTGGTGAGGGAGTGTTTTGGGGGAGTCAAAAGTCATGTTTGCGCTGTCTTGGACAATGTAGACATCCCAGAGATGCTGTATGTTTCCCAGTGGAACAGTCCAACAGGCCCTGAGCTTTACAGGGCAAGGCTGATCGTTTTAACCGTAGACCCGATGACTTTATTTTTCTCAGTGTATGTGATGACAGGGAAAGTCTTGTTGGTGCCAGAGGGGTTGAAAACTGGAGGTTAAATCCTTACCCTCTGAGCATAGAAGAGCGCACTACATGGTTTAAGGATATGGGTTTTTTTTATACAGTGGCATAAATATGTGTGTGTGTATCTATGCAACAAAATATAACATCTTTTTATTGTTCCCATTTTCAGAGCGAGACATGCAAGCGTGGGACCTCTCAGACTCGCCAGACTTCCCACCTCCACCAGCGTTGCTAATCCAGACTCCACCACCTCCTCCCCCTTCTCCACAGATGCTGCAGGATCCTACAGGATCAGGTCTGTGTGAGGAAACCGTTATCGACATCAAGCTTGCAACCCATCACTTGGTGATGTTGGCATTAAACGCCTTTCTACAGGAAACATGCTACGGATGTCGAACAGCGCATCCCAGTCAGGTGCAACACAGCTGTTTGCTCGAACTGCCCGAGTATTACTTTGACATCTACTACAACGATGTGATGCTGAGGCTCAAGACATTCCGATTCATCCCCGCCATACGCCTGTTTGTACGCGCATACACAAACGATGGGACTAAAACACAATTCAGCAGGATTGCAGAACACATCATGACTGAACTGAGATCATCACAACATATAGTATGTGCAATTAACGACAATATTGCACAGCTGCTAGAAGCAAGTCGTTATGCCCGTCGTGTTAAACCAGCCATGCTTCGCATGATTGGTAACTACTGGGTTGGGAGACACCTGGTTTAATGTATGCTGTTGAGTATTCATTGTCTGTGTGAATGAAATAAAAAGACATGTTAACACCAACATCTTAGTCATTTGTGGTCGACTTTGCTTATACAATAGAGAAAAGCAACAATACAGCGTGTTTCTCTGCTCCAAGACATCGGTGGGCCTTTCACACGGTAAGCATGTCTGTTATACCCAGCGCATAAATGTCTGTATGTCACTGCTGATTGTACAAACCCTGTTTAAAATGTGACACATATGTTGTCCGAAAACAAATCCTCTAAATTTGCAAAGTTACTGATTTAAAAATATATTTTTGAATTTTTAGTTGCATGACAAACATACGAGAGACTCTTGAGCATATTTATATAGCTACATTCACAATGGTATAAACGTGCTAAATAAAAGAGGCCCAGCACCAATGCACTCTAATGCATGCCTCTGAACTGTATGTTGATAAGTGCATGAACTGTACCTCTACCTCTACAGCTGAAAACAGTTTGTATCCAAACTTTGAGGATCTGCTTAATTGTTTTAATGCCACATTTTGACGAACTGCAGATGATGAATTCCTCTTTATTGGAGAAACTGGCCCTAAGCTATTGTTGCTCATACTTACTGAGTTCCCTAGCTACTTCCTTACTATGTCAGTAAACTTTTTGAACAATAAAAGGTATGGTAGATTTAAAGAAGCATCCTAATTGAAGCAAAGGCAAAAAATTGGAATTAATTTTAGGTGACTGTTCATATTAAAGCCAACAACAAGTGAAAATCCCAAACCAGCTCCAATCCTTTGTATTAATGATCTCTGTCTCTGTCTCTCCCCCCCTGTATTTAAATCCAGATTCCTTTTATAGTTTGCAGTTTCTTTACTAACACATTTTTAGATAAGTTTATCGCTGAACAACACAGTTAGCAGTCTCGCACACTCCTTAGGTTTTTCAAGTTTTGTGTGTAATGGGTGTGTCTATCAAACCTTATCCTTTTCTCCCCAGTATCACAACAGTATGACTCCCAAAGTACGGCTCAGTAAAAAACCTATGATTCTAAAGCCCGAACAGAAAGGAAGATGAATGATTGCGTTTTTATGATGCATAGTAAAACTACCCCCTCTTCTTCTTCTCTGGCTCTGACCTCACATGTCATGAAGACGCTGGAGAGACTCATCCTGAAACATCTGCGTCTGCTGGTGGAGCCTTGGCTGGACCCCCTGCAGTTTGCTTATCAACCTCGTATCGGCGTGGAGGATGCCCTCATCTACCTGCTGGACCAGGCTTATTCTCATCTGGACATTGTTGGGAGCACTGTGAGGGTCATGTTCTTTGACTTCTCTAGTGCTTTTAACACGATCAGACCATCACTGCTGGGGAATAAGCTCACGGAAATGCAGGTGGACGCCCCACTGGTAGGTTGGATTACGGACTATTTAACAAGTCGACCACAGCATGTCCGACTGAAGAGCTGCCGCTCAGATAACATCCTGAGCAGCACGGGGGCGCCGCAGGGGACGGTCCTATCACCCTTCCTCTTCACTCTCTACACATCTGACTTCAGGTACAAGTCTCAGTTATGCCATCTGCAGAAATTCTCTGATGACTCTGCCATCGTGGGCTGTATCAGGGATGGACAGGAGGAGGAGTACAGGAGTGTGGTGGACAGCTTTGTCGAGTGGTGTGAGCTAAACCACCTACAACTTAACATCACAAAGACAAAGGAACTGATTATGGACTTTAGGAAGCAGGCTCCTCCTCCTACCCCTGTCACCATCAGAGGGGCTGATGTGGAGATCGTTGAGGACTACCGGTACCTGGGGGTACACTTAGACTGTAAACTGGACTGGACCAAGAACACCAATGCTATCTTCAAAAAAGGGCAGAGTCGGCTTTTCTCACTGAGGCGGCTCAGGTCCTTCAATGTTGGTAGGAAAATGCTGACCATGTTCTATCACTTGGTGTGGGAGAGCGTCGTGTTCTTTGCAGCTGTGTGCTGGGGAAGTGGGGTGAAGACAGCTGATGCCAACAGGCTGAACAAACTGATTAGAAAGGCTGGTTCTGTCCAGGGTGTCAGACTTGAGAACCTGGAGGAGGTGTCTGAGAGGAGAATGCTAAAAAAGCTTCTTTCTATCATGGACAACCCCTCCCACCCCATGCGCGCCCCCATGATGGACCATGGGAGCAAACGCAGCAAAAGACTCATCGCCCCGAAATGCAGAACTGACCGCCACAGGAAATCTTTTGTACCGGTGGCAATAAGACTGTATAACTCTTCCTCACTCTGTAGGTGATTCTCCTGAGACTATTACCTATGTTATTCTGTTCCCTCCTAGACCGTGCAATATTACCCAAGAGTACTTATTGAATATTTGTTTTCATCCCCCCATCATATACTGCTACTCCCTTTATTCTATTGCACAATACTTTGTCACTTTCTAGAACCGCCTGCACTGATAGTTAAGTTATTTATTCACCAGGATATAGTTATGTATATTACTTTGTTAGAGTTATCCGATACTATGTCTTGCACTATCCTACTGTATATTACTGTACACTATTCTTATTGTATATATTGTATATCTTATATCTAGTTCATCTATTCCTCTGTCTCTCCTGCTGCTTTGAGCATGTACATGACAAAAGAATTTCCCTCAGGATAAATAAAGTTGTTCTTATTCTTATTCTTCTCTGTGTTGTTGTTGTTGTTGTTCTTGTGTGTGTGTGTGTGTGTGTGTGTGTGTGTGTGTGTGTGTGTGTGTGTGTGTGTGTGTGTGTGTGTGTATGCCTTAGAAGTCAAATAATACATTAGCAATACTTAAAAAAAAAACATCTGAATTTCATTTAGAACTGAGATTCTAAGTTGTAAGCAGAAATCTTATGCTCAGTCAGAAGCATGTTTCCCCACTTTCACAATGCTGAGGTGTCAAATCCACAACCCCCAACAAATCGTTTGTTACACGAGGGTGTGAAGGGCAAGCTTTACTTACACAGCCTCACACACAGTAGATTTTTAAAGTTTTTTGGGGGTACAGTGGTTTGGCCACAGATGCAACTTCCACTTTTGATAAAGATCACTTCACCTGTTTATTTCTTAAGAAATTAAGCATCTTTATTAAGCTCTTATTTATACATGTCTACACAATAATAGACACCGCGTACTCTGTAACATTATAGTCTTCTACTTCTGCTTCCACTGGTTTGCATTTTAAACTCCCAACCTTTTAGGTTGTTATGAACGGCTTATATTTCTAACATTTTTATTATATATATTTTTACCAAGGAGTTATGTGTGGACACCTTGACTGCGAACCTTAATAATACACTTCTTGAATTACTGGACTCTGTTGCTCCCGTAAAGAAGTTAAAATGTCAAAAAAGGAACCCTATGCCTTGGTTAAATGAGGAGCTCTTGAACTTGAGAAGATTTTGTAGGAAAGCAGAGCGTCACTGGAGATCTTCCAGACTAGAAGTATTTCTCCAGGCTTGGAAGGACTCATTATCTTCTCTTCAATCAGCAATGTTGACAGCGAAGGCAAATTATTTCTCAAATCTCATCATGAGTCATAAACATAACTCAAAACTCTTATTCAACACAGTGTCGCAACTTACAGAGAGTAAGTCAACTCTCTGCTGTTCTAATTTGATAGCCCATGACTTTCTTACGTTTTTCAGAGACAGGGCTGAAACACCTAGGAATCAGATTACTCCCTCCTCAAGCTGTTCATTAGACTACTCGGCTGCTTTGCCTGCTGGTGCTGATAAACTGTTCTCTGACTTCAAGGTTATTTCTCTGTCTGGATTAACTAAGGTTGTAAAAGCAGCTCGATGTACAACCTGTTCTTTGGATCCTCTACCAGCCTGGGCTATAAAGGAACTGTGGTCAGCATTAGGACCCTACATTCTGTTTCTTTTAAATACTTCATTGACGACTGGAGTCTTCCCTGAATGTTTTAAATCAGCTGTGGTAGTGCCGATCTTGAAAAAGCCCGGACTGGATGTTGACATGGTCGCAAACTATAGACCCATCTCACATCTGTCTTTTTTATCTAAAGTCTTTGAAAAAGTGGTTTTTAAGCAGCTCACTGAGCATTTGTCAACAAGCAATCTGTTTGAACCATTTCAGTCTGCTTTTAGACCAAATCACTCCACAGAAACAGCTTTAGTAAAAGTGGTAAATGATCTGCTGGTAAATGCAGACAATGATCGCACTTCAGTTTTATTACTGCTGGATCTAAGTGCTGCGTTTGACACTGTGGATCACTGCATTTTATTGGATAGGCTTGAACATTTTATTGGAATTACAGGAAATGTTTTGTCATGGCTGAGATCTTACCTGTCTGGGAGGTCTCAGACAGTTAGTTTTAAAAACGATCTCTCCGAGACCTGTGCAGTGAGGCACGGGGTCCCTCAAGGCTCTGTACTTGGACCGTTGCTGTTTTCTATGTACCTGCTGCCTCTTGGTGTTCTTTTACGTTCTTTTAATGTAACCTTTCATTGTTACGCTGATGACCTGCAGCTTTATGTTCCTTTAACCATTGGAAATTGTGCTGAAGTTTCTAAACTAGAATCTTGTCTATCTGCAATTAAGGGCTGGTTATCGGATAATTTCTTGCTCCTAAATACTGATAAAACAGAGTTGATGGTCATTGGGCCACACAAATTTCAGCACTTGTCCCAAAATTCCATCTTGAGAATTGAAGACAGTGTCATAAATTGCAGGGACAAGGTAAAAAACTTGGGCGTGTGGTTCGACATGGTGCTCTCTTTCGAGTCTCATGTAAAAGAGATAACAAAGACCGCCTTTTATCATTTGAGGAACATAGCCAGAATCAGACAAGTTTTGTCAAGCGACACTGCAGAGGTTCTTATCCATGCATTTGTGTCTTCACGTATTGATTATTGTAACGCTCTTCTTTCTGGGCTACCAAAGAAAAGTTTTAGAGGTCTACAGATGGTGCAAAATGCAGCTGCTCGCATTTTAACAAGGACTGGGAAATTTGAGCACATTAGCCCTGTACTGAACTCTCTGCATTGGCTACCTTGTCAGGCTCGAGCAGATTTTAAGGTCCTGCTGTTCACCTACAAGGCTTTAAATGGATTGGCACCTACATACCTCTCCGACCTTTTACATCTTTATGTTCCATCCCGTGCTCTCCGATCTCAGGACTCTGGCCTTCTAAAAGTTCCTAGAGCCAGAAAAAAGACAATTGGAGAGCGTGCTTTTTCTTTTCGTGCCCCGTTTCTGTGGAACAACCTCCCTCAAGATATTCGGCAGGCATGCTCTGTGGAGGTTTTTAAAACTAAGCTGAAGACACATTTGTTCACCCTATCTTACATGTCTTAATTCTATTGCTTTTAGTTTTTAAATTTTTACTGTTTTTAACTTGTATTGTGTCTTTTACCTGTATTGCTATGTATCGCTTTTATTTTACTTATCTTTTTAGTTTTAAATAGTTGTACAGCACTTTGTTTGAAAGCGCTTTATAAATAAAGTTATTATAATTATTAAAACATGAGTCAACATTACTGAAGTGACACTTTAACAATGCTTCATATCACAGTCTTTATGATGATAAAACATGTTCTCTCGTTAGCAGATGTCTGCACTGTCACTTGTCATGAAAATGTCCAGAGCCAGGGTTCAAGCTTCCTCTTAAATTAACAGGGCCCACAAAAGATTTGTCACATTAACCACATAAACAACATGCTTTATAGAAATCATTGTGACACAAATATTTAGATTCTTGTTTCACAATGTGCATGAACTCAAATCTTTAGAGTTTCATCTTTATAAAGTATCGCAAATAATACATTTATACCACTGTATGAGCTACACTTCTTGTAAAAAATAAACTGATTGGAAATGCGTTTGAGAAAAGCTCCTGCTGTGACCTTCCTTCTGTGAGGACACGCACACACACACACACACACACACACACTCAGAGGGGTGGGGGGTGGGGGGGGTGGGGGGGTGGGGGAGACAGACAGAGACAGAGATCATTAATACAAAGGATTGGAGCCGGTTTGGGATTTTCACTTGTTGTTGGCTTTAATATGAACAGTCACATAAAATTAATTCCAATTTTTTGCCTTTGCTTCAATTAGGATGCTTCTTTAAATCTACCATACCTTTTATTGTTCAAAAAGTTTACTGACATAGTAAGGAAGTAGCTAGGGAACTCAGTAAGTATGAGCAACAATAGCTTAGGGCCTGTTTCTCCAATAAAGAGGAATTCATCATCTGCAGTTCGTCAAAATGTGGCATTAAAACAATTAAGCAGATCCTCAAAGTTTGGATACAAACTGTTTTCAGCTGTAGAGGTAGAGGTACAGTTCATGCACTTATCAACATACAGTTCAGAGGCATGCATTAGAGTGCATTGGTGCTGGGCCTCTTTTATTTAGCACGTTTATACCATTGTGAATGTAGCTATATAAATATGCTCAAGAGTCTCTCGTATGTTTGTCATGCAACTAAAAATTCGAAAACATATATTTAAATTAGTAACTTTGCAAATTTAGAGGATTTGTTTTCGGACAACATATGTGTCACATTTTAAACAATCAGCACTGCCATACAGACATTTATGCACAGGGTATAACAGACATGCTTACCGTGTGAAAGGCCCACCGATGTCTTGGAGCAGAGAAACACGCTGTATTGTTGCTTTTCTCTATTGTATAAGCAAAGTCGACCACAAATGACTAAGATGTTGGTGTTAACATGCCTTTTTATTTCATTCACACAGACAATGAATACTCAACAGCATACATTAAACCAGGTGTCTCCCAACCCAGTAGTTACCAATCATGCGAAGCATGGCTGGTTTAACACGACGGGCATAACGACTTGCTTCTAGCAGCTGTGCAATATTGTCGTTAATTGCACATACTATATGTTGTGATGATCTCAGTTCAGTCATGGTGTGTTCTGCAATCCTGCTGAATTGTGTTTTAGTCCCATCGTTTGTGTATGCGCGTACAAACAGGCGTATGGCGGGGATGAATCGGAATGTCTTGAGCCTCAGCATCACATCGTTGTAGTAGATGTCAAAGTAATACTCGGGCAGTTCGAGCAAACAGCTGTGTTGCACCTGACTGGGATGCGCTGTTCGACATCCGTAGCATGTTTCCTGTAGAAAGGCGTTTAATGCCAACATCACCAAGTGATGGGTTGCAAGCTTGATGTCGATAACGGTTTCCTCACACAGACCTGATCCTGTAGGATCCTGCAGCATCTGTGGAGAAGGGGGAGGAGGTGGTGGAGTCTGGATTAGCAACGCTGGTGGAGGTGGGAAGTCTGGCAAGTCTGAGAGGTCCCACGCTTGCATGTCTCGCTCTGAAAATGGGAACGATAAAAAGATGTTATATTTTGTTGCATAGATACACACACACATATTTATGCCACTGTATAAAAAAAAACCATATCCTTAAACCATGTAGTGCGCTCTTCTATGCTCAGAGGGTAAGGATTTAACCTCCAGTTTTCAACCCCTCTGGCACCAACAAGACTTTCCCTGTCATCACATACACTGAGAAAAATAAAGTCATCGGGTCTACGGTTAAAACGATCAGCCTTGCCCTGTAAAGCTCAGGGCCTGTTGGACTGTTCCACTGGGAAACATACAGCATCTCTGGGATGTCTACATTGTCCAAGACAGCGCAAACATGACTTTTGACTCCCCCAAAACACTCCCTCACCACAATCTACACGAAGTATAACTGCTCGGCTGTTATATTTAACAGTATACACATACCTATTATTGCCTAGCTATTCTAACTTAAATTTAGACCCATCTACAGCGTTTTCGCAGCGTTGCTTTTTACGATGAGGGCATCGGGTACATACACCTGTAGACGTACCTAGAGCGGCTGTGGCTTGGACGATGTTCTGGCTGTTCGTCATGGTTGATGCCGACATCATCCTGCACTCCTTAGTTAGAGGTGTCTGTGTTCCTTAGGTCACTCTGCTGATGTTCCAAATGATGAAAGATACTTTATATGTATAAGGGTTAGACCAGACCGCTAGGAGGTGTCATTACCCCCCGGGGTTGGCCATGGTTTCAGTTGACCTCTGACATGATAAGATAAGATAAAGGAAACTGTTTGTAATGAAAAAGGTTGAAAAACTATGGAACTACAGTTGGGATGCTCTTGATAAGGATGGTTCTTTTTTATGACTTCTTCTGCTGACTGTTGGGGGTCTAACTGTAAGCCCCTCTGTCTAACTGTTGCAGAGTTAAGAATATGTAGTTTTAGAAGTATCCCTGTTTATTTCTAAAGGAATACCTGCTGTTTGTGGTATTCTGTTTAAAAAACTATTAGCCTCTGTGTCTTTCAGAGCGCTAAAGAAAAGTAAAATGCTCCTAAAACATTTAAATCATCTATGTGTGTTTGTGACTAGTAGATAATTATAGGCCTAGTTGCATTAAAGGAACATTGTGGGGTTGATACAGTGCTCGTGTGGCTATGTGGGAATACACAGTTTTTAGAAGTATAACAGTTTATTTCTAAAAGAATACATGTTATTTGTGGTATTCTGTTTGAAACTATTAGCCCCTGTGTGTCTTTCAGAGCCCTAAAGAAAAAGCAAAATACTCCTAACTAGGTAAATTAAACACTGTGTGGGGATATGTGTTTTTAGAAGTATCACAGTTTATTTCTAAAGGAATACATGTTGTTTGTGGTGCTTTCTTTGAAAACTATTAGCCTCTGTGTCTTTCAGAGCGCTAAAGAAAAGTAAAATACTCCTAAACTAGCTAAATTAAATCATCTATGTCTAAATAACACAGCTCTAAGACCTATACAATCCTTTAAAAACAGTTTAATTAAAACGCATAATGGTTTCATTAAATAAAACACTATTAAACAGATGTGTACTCACATGACCCCCGAACTCACATGCACGAGCAAAGTCTGTTCACGCGTACGTGCAATCACATGAACGTGCAGGGGGAAAGGGGAGGGGGTGAGGGGAAAAGGGGAAGTGGGGGGGGGCAAAAAAGTACAGGTATATTACTACTACCGAGCTTTCGCTTTTGTGGCCCCCAGATGTGGAATAAACTGCCCCTCAATATTAGGCTGACCAACACACTTTTTGTCACAGGCTTTTTAGGTGTAGTACCAGAGTTGTAGTCAGTTTTAGTCAGCTGTTGGTCACTCTTAATCTTTTTATTTTGTTAATTTTATTCATTGTATATTTTATTTTCTATTTTACTCATGTCTTAATATTTAATATATATACTGATTTATTTTTATCTTCTTTTTCACTTATGTATTTATTTGATTATTATTTACATTTATTATTTGTCTGTTTAATGTATGGTTTTTAAATGTTATCTCTGTTTTATTATTGGAAAGCACTTTGGTCAACTTTGTTGTTTTTAAAGTGCTATATAAATAAAGTTGGATTGGATTGGAATTTTTGCTTGATGCAATGTGCATAAGGTTAAAATATTAAAACTAATAAAACAAATATTGAAAAAAGACTTTTTCATTTGATTACATTTTATATGATGGATTATGCATAAAAAATAGAATTGGGCTAAAGGTCTATAGCTTTATTACCTATTCATGTTGTGTATCATGTTTTTAAAAAGTAACTAAGTAACTAATTACTTTTAAAAATAAGTAATCAGTAAAGTAACGAGATTACTTTTTTGGAGAAGTAATCAGTAATCAATTACTAATTACTTTTTTCAAGTAACTTGACCAACACTGGTCCTGTGCTTTTATTTTTTTTAGTGAATGGAGGATGTGCCAGTGTCCCTGGGACCGTAGGTGGTGAGTCATTTCCACACACTTCTTTTATTTGTACAGCGTTGGGTGTATAGGCTGTGGTGATTTTCCCGTGTGATTTTCGTTTGGTCCACGGCTGCTGGCAAGTCCCAGCTCCATGATTGTTTTGTTGTATTTCAGAACACTGTCAAAGACAATGCTACATTTAGTGTTTTATATTGTTTTTTATTCCTTGTTTATCCTCCTGACAATAAATACAATTGTATTAATATTGAGCCGACAGTGTGCATCCTTGAACTTGTGCGAGCCCTCTTTATTTGTTTCTATCTCTTTTTTTAATATATATTTCCTGGGGGTGAAATTCCCCTAGGTGGTGTTGTCATTTTTTTATTAGTTTTTATTTAACCCCTCAGACCACTTTACACTACTGTCATCAGTCATTTTGTTTAAAAATTGGGGCCTGCCTGAGCTTAATGCTGCCTTAATTTTTATTCACATGCATGCTCCTAGTTTCTACCACAGGTCTATTTTTAGTCGCAAATGTTGTGTTTATGTGGTGATGACAGAGTGCTACAGCAGAACTGCAGCAAAAAATAAAAAATAAAATCATCATGTTACCTGATCTACTTAATACATTTTTGCAGCCTTAGTATAATTATAAAGTTAGCAAGGCTTTAAATTAATGGGCTCCACACTGCTTCCCTGGTAGATACACATGACATTATCAGTGCTTTAAATGGACGTTGCTACTCATGGTTGCATAGGCCACATCACAGACAACATTTACAGTCAAGGGCTGAAGACCCCAGCTAAATGACAGGCAGCCAGTCTGAGCTCAACCTGTTCAGGTGCGCTGCATTTCTACCCAGGTTACTTCAATCCACTAATTTCCTGGATGAAGCATACAGTGCTGTGAACAAGTATTTCCTCCCTTACTATTTTTTTATTTTGTGTTTGCATGCATCACTCTGACATGTCTTAGAGATAAAACACCTACAACTAAAAACTGTTATCCGACTCTTGCATTTAGGACATATTTATGAGGTGATTACCCTAATGTTGAGTTCCTGTTTAAGTATACAACGAAGTACTTTAAGTTTGTTTCCTTTTATTTTGTTTAAAAACAAATGCATCACACAGCAGCCTACCTGTGCTCTGAGCCCCCACTGTAGTAAAATTAATTAAACCAAAAGATTCTGCCATATTCCCAAACACAGTTCTAAGTATTATAAAAAAATATGCTGACATTCAGGATTTATGTTATTTTATAACATAAAGTTATTTTCACAATAAAAATATCATTTTTCAACATATTTTTTTCTAAATATGTTTAATATCAGTATCAGTTCTCATATACAAATAAGAAAACTGCTTAGAGTTGAATGTGAAAGCTCTGATCTGAGTCTCATTAACTCATTAACTGATGTAAGGGAACTACTCTTTTGTGTTGCTGCTGATAGACTTACAGTAGTTTATGTTAGCTAACTAGTGACAGAAGAGATATCTCAGTGGAGAAAAAAAGTGTGGGGGGGGGCTTAAAAGCAGTCTAACTGGGGCACGTTTGTATAGCTCCTGGCTGCAACAATAAGTTTTATATCAAAAAACAAAATAAAAAGAGAGCTTGAATGAGACACTAACTGTCTGATTACACCGTAATATTAGAAGAATTATATGGCGAGTTGTAATTATCAAATAGAGTGATGATTCAGCTTATAAGTTTCAAATTATTGAAAATAAAATTGTAAACAAGGAAACCAAGAATCTTCAATTTGTTACAGATCTATTTAATGTGTACTATTCAAAAATATATCAGAGATAACATAAATACAGCAAAAAATCTGAACCTAAAAAAAGTAGTACTCTGTAAATTGGCATAAAGTTTTTACCTTTAAAAGAAACACACAAAAAAACAGCTGGTTACCTTACAGAGCAAACTACCTGTGCTCTTAGATCTCATTGGCTGTAGTAAAATTAAATAAACAAAAAGATTTGGCATATTCCCAAACTCAGTTCAGAGTATTCAAAAAATATGCAAATATATTTCTGTATTTTTATTTGCTTTAGGAAAACATTACATTCACCAATACAGTATTTTGATAGGTCAAACCCACAACTTCCCTGAATGACAGATGAAAAAACACAATGACAGTTTTATTTCAGGCACTTCAAAGTTGTTTAATTCTTCCCTACTGATACAAAATAGAATCTGAAGTGCAGCAGGGAAACAACATCATTTCACAACCTCAGAAAATAAATTTGAGGATGGCTGAAGATACCAGCAGAACGATGGCTCTGGGACCAGTTGGAATAGCGCTGTTACACAGGTCCCCTTCACAGCAAGCGATAGGGTCAGCACAGTATTGACTGAGCAGGCAGCCCTTACTTACATTAAGAGCTGTAAGAGATGAGGGGAAATTCTCAAAAATAACTTCACAAAACATGATGTGACCAAGAGCCAGCAGACATTCAGCATTTGTGTTTATTTTTAGATAGAGCTTCTGATATGAGATAACAACTCACCGTTTATTGTAAGAGTGCCACAACGGTTGCGGCCAAAAGTACAAGTTGTGGTGTCTATGCAGGATTTAGGATCTGACAGGTAGCATGTGTAGCATCTTAATCCACATGCTATAGAAATAAAATGAACACAATTTTACACACATTAGAAATTATTTTGAGCTTTTTATGCCCTTTGAGAGAGTTGACAGAAATTGGGTCATATATAAGAAGTGAAATCTTAAGAAGTCTTCTCAGTCTGGAAAATATTTCCTCTACTGACCACAAAATAATTAAATATGTTTGTATTTTTTTAAGCCTGTTTTCTTAACCAGTAAAATGACTCCTTTAAAGTCTGATGTATTCTACATATCTTTAAAACCACAAACGCTTATTTTTAAAATTAAAGTCTTAATGATTAAATAAAAAATATTTAAAGTGTTCATTTCTGTTTCATCACAGGCTGTTTATGTAACTCAGTATTGAATTGCTAAACTATTTAACTTTTTACCTTTAAACATCAATACATTTTTTCTTACCTGCAGACAGAGTCACACTCAGGATCAGAGCTGCATAAAGCTGCATCATGAACTCAAATTGCTGATCAGTCTTGTGAGAGAAAAAGCTGCTGCTAATCTTTTCTTTCTCAGCTCAACTTTCTCGTTTGCTTTCAGAACCTGAGCTTTTGTATCTCTTCAAAGAGCCTCTTACCAAGTGATCCATATAACCACGCCCCCTGAAGTGACAATATGGTCAGTCATTATAAGTCATAGCCAAAGGACAGAAGAGTTCCTCATATAATGTAATAACAATAAATAATAACTTAAATTTATATAGCACTTTTCAAGGGAACCAAAAATTGTTATACATTTAAAAACTGATTCATGGATGCTTTAAAACTGGACAGTAGCATAAGTGTGAAGTTTGCATTTTCCACAAGAACCAATTCTTGATTCCTATACGTGCTGAGCCTTTCTTTCTTAGCTCAACTTCTTAATCTTCTTTCAGAACCTGAGCATTTGCATCTCTTCAAAAAGCTTCCTAGCAAGTGCCCAAATAACCACACCCTGTTAAATGTCAGCACTGTCAGACTATCCATTTTTGGAAAGGAAGACAAGAACTAAGGTTATGCATTAGATTCTTGCCAAATAAACTATATCATATGAAGTAAAAAAAGATGTGTGCAAATAAACTGATAACAAAACTTTAGATGAGAAGTTATGTTGTATTCATAATAAGACATTTTTTTTTTTATCATGCTTCTTTCTGAAAGTCTGTTTGATTGGAGTATAACATTGCCTCAAATATAATTTTATCTGATTTTTTATGGTCCTTTATGTTTCATAAGTTGTTCAATAAAGAAGGTTTGTAATGACACATCTGTGCTTCCTGGGTGTTTGGTAGCTAATCTATGCTTTATATTACTTCCCCTTTCCCCTGATGTCAAGCTCATTGCTGACATCACTGGTCTAGTCAAACATCTTTCTGCCTGCCTTCTTTTGGCCAATTAGCCTTCACTCTGGGTATTTTAAACTGCTAATCTGTCATTCTTCCTTGCACACACCTTTGTGCAACCTATATCTCAAAACACATGTTGAGGTTTACTTCTTCTTGACCTCACCAATCCTTTTGATATCCCAGCTGGAGAAGAAGGGTCAGATGAGGCTGGAGTATTTTTCATCAAAGCTTTATTACCAATTGGCATTGGGAGATCACACTACATGCAGCCACAGCAAGCACCAAGTGGATCTGAGGATCGTTCCTCATACACATACCCATATATAGTAAGTGGGGGGGCTGCCCTGTGTCACCCCTCTTCAGTTCTTTTCCACTAATTCTATTGTTCAGTCTGGGAGATTTGGCCTCCACCAGACTAGTACAGTTGTGGTCAAAAGTTTACATACACTTGTAAAGAACACAATATAATGGCTCTATTGAGTGTCCCGTTATTTCTGCAACTCTGATTTTCCTCTGATAGAGTGATTGGAACAGACACTTCTTTGTCACAAAAAACATTCATCAGGTTTGGTTCTTTGATGACTTTATTATTGGGATAACAGAAAAAAGCGATCACATCTGCTGGGTCAAAATATTCCTACATGTCCCTTAGCCATTTTCATGTCAATTAGGCACTTTTGGTAGCCATCCACAAGCTTCTGGTTGAATCTTTGACCACTCCTCTTGACAGAATTGTTGCAGTTCAGTTAAATTTGATGGCTTTCTGACATGGACTTGTTTCTTCAGCATTGTCCACATGTTTCCAATGGGGTTTAAGTCAAGACTTTGGGAAGCCAATCTAAAACCCTTATTCTAGCCTGATTTAGCAATTCCTTTACCACTTTTGATGTGTGTTTGGGGTCATTGTCCTGTTGGAACACCCAACTGTGCCCAAGACCCAGCCTTCGGGCTGATGATTTTAAGTTATGTTGAAGAATTTGAAGGTAATCCTCCTCCTTTATTATCCCATTTACTCTCTGTAAAGCAGCAGTTCCACTGGCAGCAAAACAGCCCCACAGCATAGTACTCCCACAACCATGCTTGATGGTAGGCATGGTGTTCTTGGGGTTAAAGGCCTCACCTTTTTTCCTCCAAACATATTGCTGGGCATTGTGGCCAAAAAGCTTGATTTTTGTCTTGTCTGACCTCAGAACTTTCCTCCAGAAGGTCTTATCTTTGTCCATGTGTTAAGCAGCAAACTTCAGTCGAGCCTTAAGGTGTCGCTTTGGCAGCAAGGGCTTCCTTCTTGCATGGCAGCCTCTCAGTCCATTGAGATGCAAAACACGTTTGACTGTGGACAACGACACCTGCGTTCCAGCAGCTTCTAATTCTTGGCAGATCTGTTCCAATCACTCTATCAGAGGAAAATCAGAGTTGTAGAAATAACGGGACACTTAGGCTACGTTCACACTGCAGGCGAAAGCGCATCAAATCCGATTTTTTTGACCCTATGCGACCTATGCGACCCATATCCGATCATGTTATGACAGTGTGAACGGCACAAATCCGATATTTTCAAATCCGATCTGGGTCACTTTCGTATGTGGTACTGAATCCGATACATATCCGATGTTTTAGAAAGTGACTGCTGTTTGAATGGTCAGGTCGCATTAAATCTGTCTTTTACGTCACTGACACAAGACAGACGCCAATTATCAGCTCGGAGAAGCACCCGAGAAGTCATCGCGAACGCTTCCTGGCCATCCAGTCTAGATGTTAGCGAAACTGTTGGGAAGACAACGTTGGAGAAATGTGAACATTTTATTTATACTGTATAATCTGCAGATTCTGACAGAAATCTGCAACTATCCTTTGAAGCACCGCTCCTCTATAAAACAGCAATAAGGATAATTAGTAGGTTATTTACATTATTTGTAAATAACAAAATGACTTAAAGCAAAAATTGGGAAACGTAAAGTCCGACGTCTTTATATTAAGGGCCATCAGTCAAACAATATTGTTTGCTCTGGGTCTAAACAGAGCGCGTTGTGTGTGACGTCTTCTTTTGCACATGCAGGCACCTTTGAGTGTTCACACTAGAGCGCGTTTGCTGTCGCATTTTATTTGTAGTGTTAACAAGCAGACAAAAAAATCGGATTTGATCAAAAAATCGGAATTGAGCATTAAGACCTGCAGTGTGAACGTCTTGGTCCACTGCAAGCAAAGGCATCATCACCCCCTTTTGTTCTATGGCTGGGATATGAAGGAAAAGCCTATTTCCCCCCACAGTAGTAATAGAGATCAACAAACCATGTGACTTGGGGCGATCGTGGCTCAAGAGTTGGGAGTTCGCCTTGTAATCGGAAGGTTGCCGGTTCGAGCCCCGGCTTGGACAGTCTTGGTCGTTGTGTCCTTGGGCAAGACACTTCACCCGTTGCCTACTGGTGGTGGTCAGAGGGCCTGGTGGCGCCAGTGTCCGGCAGCCTCGCCTCTGTCAGTGTGCCCCAGGGTGGCTGTGACTACAATGTAGCTTGCCATCACCAGTGTATGAATGTGTGGGTGGATGACTGGATATGTAAAGCGCTTTGGGGTCCTTAGGGACTAGAAAAGCGCTATACAAATACAGGCCATTTACCATTTTGCGCGCGTTGCATTGTAGGTATGAGTGGCAGCAAAATCAAAACACTGCATCAAGTGCTTGCATTTCCAGCACCGGTAACTTTTAATTCTGCGGTTTTCATCCCTACTTACATTTTATTTGCCCCCAAAACAGTTATGTACAAAACGAAGGAGAACACGGCAGGTCCATACAAAGACAGAATTGACGAAAAGGCAAGAAAAAAGGTACAAGTCAAAAGTCAAAGGAGTGAAAGGGTTAGACCCACACGACCATACAGAGTGGACTAAACACATTAGCGTGCTGCCCAACTTGCATCACGCTGATATTTATAATTATATGGTCCTAAGTGTGAGTGCATACTCTCACAAAGTGTTTAGTAACTTCAGATCCCTGCAACAAGCCCAGGTCCAGTTTACTTTGGTCTATGTATTGCTGTATCTATTCTCTGATTTGGACTATTTCATTTTACAGCTGTCATTAAAATTTTTTCTGTATCTCCTGTACAGGCCAACACAATCTATTTGTCTTTTCAGGTTGTAGTATTGCACAACATTTTCAGATCCAATACAAATAAAATAAGTGTTTCATAATTTATTCAATTTATTGTCTTTATTTATACCTGGCATTATTGTTTGATTTTATTACAGTATCTTACAAGAAAGAGGCAAAATTGTGTTCCATTGTGCTTTATTAGCTGCTTTGGGAAAAAACAAATCAACAGTGCAAAACAAAAAAAACAAAGCATTTCAAAACAACAACATACTGGAAAACAGTTATTCATCACTTAATTGCTTCAACACAACATTTGGGAACATATTTGTGAGAGCACATGAAACAGCGACTATCTTATCCGGCACAGTCATGCTTTCACCCTCACACGGCACCACTAAACCTAGACGTGTCATTCAGTATGGTGTACTTTGAGCGTAGACAGCCTATAACTCGTTCAACATGGATCCTGATGTGAGCAAGTTTTCGTGTCTCTTCCACATCTTTTGATTGTAGCTGACTACGACCCCGGGTAAATGCTGGGATTTTTAAAGTGGAACCCATTAAGGCAACACTTTCCTTAATATCAAAACCCTGGTCTGCAAGCACTCTGTCCCCAGGTGACAGCTTCTGTAGAAAGCCAGATGTTTCAGCTATATGTTTGTCACCGGTACGCCCTCCCCATCCTTTAGAAATGAAAGAGATAGTCCCTTGGGGTGTGATGCCTATGAGATATTTCATTGTGTGCCTACTTTTGTATGTGGAATATGTCTCTGCCTTAGCGCGTAAATTTTGTGCTCTCTCTATGAAAAGTTTGAAACAGTCAATAATAACTGTCACACGGTCACCAAACATCTCAACATACTGGTGTGGCATACTGGCCTGTATGCAATGTCTTTTAGGCCAGTACACCAATGGGCTGAGGTGAGCGTACAGTACATTTACAGTAATGTTAAACAAAGTGGATGTAGTTGTCCAGCTAATATCAAAGAGGTGTGCAACATGTTCAAGTGGTGTGTTTAGTCTTAAACGCATGAGAGTCAACAAGGAACCCACCCGAGGGATTAATAAAGTTTTATCTAATCTCTCTAATCTAAGAGCATCTGAAAATTTTTCCGTCGGTATCTGGTAGGCTGGGGCTAATTTGTTGTAGCACCCCCATTAGTAAAGCAAAAGATGGCAGCCCTGTGTAGAACTTCTCTTTAGAGTTCTTGTCTTTCAGGAAGTCCTTGTCTAATTTCTTTTTGGACAGTTCTTGTTTCAATTTTTGGTTTTGTTCCTGCAAATACACCAAACAGATTTTACACTCCTGCTGATCTTCATGCTTGTGCTGTGGTTGGGTCTCTGCTGCAGTTTCAGTAGTGACTGGTGCTGAAAAACAGACATACATACACAAAAAGACGTTTATTTTAGGTGCAAAATCAAGACGAAGTACTACAACACCACCAGACTTGGCACAACACACTCGTTAAATAACATTTGATTTACAGAATTTGACTTTTAAACAAAGTAATCAAACAAGCACATTTCTATTTGGGCATTTAAAACTTGACTTGGCCCTGTGACCCATACAATTTTAAAATAATTACTTTTAAAACAAATGATGAAAAATCTAAGTACAACATAGACAGCAAAAACAGTAAGTGACTTGTAACTTTGAAGTGAATCCACAGCGAAAGAGCAAAATAGTTAAGCTAAACACAGGTAAACACAGTGGGAAAAGTAGAATATTTTTATGTAAAATAACAATTTTACCTGCATAGATCTCGCCTGGATTATCCGTCTCTGGCCCAGAGGAATGTGGGACTTTTCGTGGCTGTTTTCATCTTGCTCTCCCTCTTTAACCGATCAAATCTCACCATGGTAGCAGCTTAAAACTCGGTATGACCCAGGTTGATAGAGGGTGCCCAGTCTGGATCTCATTCCAACATTTTGTAGGCTGGTTTGCCTACAAAACAAAACAAACATTAGCCCGCAAAGCCACAGTAAACAAAGTAGCATAGCGCAAAGAATTCAATTAAAATCAATATAAGACTTATTTGTAACCTACAACAAGAAGGAGTAAACCTCAACAATTATGTTATGATAAATTACTTATTAACTACAACAAAAAATACCTTTGTAAGTGGACTTACAAAGGTAAGTCCACTTACAAACTGGACTACTGTAATTCAATATTATCAGGATGTCCTAAAAACTCCCTGAAAAGTCTTCAGTTAATCCAAAATGCTGCAGCAAGAGTAGTCAAAGGAGTTTGCAAAGAAAAGCGTCTGGACTTCTTTAAGTTGCTTGAAGACGTTTCACCTCTCATCCGAGAAGCTTCTTCAGTTCTAAGGTCAAATGGCCAAATGGCCGAGAGTCCCATTTGGCCATTTAGTGGTGTTTAGTGGTGTTAGCGATTGGCCGGAACGAGCTAGCTAGGATTATAGAATTTGCTGGTGTTGCAGCTTGAGTAATTTGCAGCATGCAATTGAATCCCCAGGTGTCATTAGGATAGAGTAGAGCTGGTTCAGTGAAAAGATGGGGGCTGGCTGTAGCACAAGCTATGCAGTCTCCCACCTCTTGTTCTCTGGAATTCTGGATAATCCAGTCTACCCAGAGATTGCTATCTTTATAACCTGTGGCTTTCTCTATCACCTCTAATAGCTGTTATTGCAAGTAATCTGCGATCAGCACACCAGTCTTTCTGGGCTTAGGCAGCGGTGTTAGACTGAAGTGTTAGTAACATTTGCTGCAGCTGTTACTGGTGGGTCTTGGAAGTTCACCTCTATTCCATTATAATATGCTCTACAAGTGTCAGTCCCAACATAACCACATTAATCCAGCCTAAGCAAGCTAAGCATTTTTGCTCTCCCACAAAACCATCTGCACTGGAGTCTCTTTTTCTCTGTTCTGAAACTAGAACCTCTGTTTGAGGAGCTTCTGACCTTCTTTAAGTCACGCCAACCCATGTTGGGTGATTCTTTGCGTTCTTCCTCCTCTTCTTACTTCAATCTCAGGGTTAGACTACCCTGAGATCCGTTGTTCCACAGACCAGGGGATTATTCTGCCCCTGCGGTTGAGTTCTGGGATTTTTCTGACTTAGCTGAGTCCGGGCCTGGGTCCTGCCTGGTCAGGTCCTTCTGGATCTCTGCAATGCTTCTTCCAGGCTCCTCAGCTGCTGTGCACTGGGTGCAATGGTACCACGTCTCCTCTTCCTTTCAGCTGGACCACGTGAGACGTTCTCTCCAGTACCTCGAAGGGCCCTGTCCACCTCGGCTCCGATCACTTCTTTTTCAGCACCTTGAGATGGACCCACCGAGCCTCTGGCTGCGTGCTTCCCTCTGCGAGCCTTGTTCTTTCTCCTTGTTTGATAAAACTTAAGACAAGAGCTTTATATTCATTGAGTTGTGCAGGAGTTGTTTTCTTTTGATTTCTATCATTCAATTCTTTGATTCCTGCACTAGGACCTGGAAACTGTCGCTCTGTCATTAACCCATAGGGGACATCCACCCTTTTAACTGCTAAGGGTGAATTAGGCTTAGAAGTGAGTGATCCTAAAACAGGTGCAGTCTTTAATCTCAATTACAAGTCAGTCAAAACTTCAGTCCACATCATCAGTCCGTCACAGTCCAGTCACATGTGTTCATACCTGTTATTGCTGATAGTGGAAACGCAAGGTTCGCAAAATTTCAAAATCTCTGGTAGCCCTTCGGGCAGGCACTCTTCAGTTTTTGGTAGCCCAAAATAAATTTAAGTAGCCCGAATAAAAAAGAGAGCAATTTTTTAATGTTTTGTTTCCTTTACAATATTATACATTAAAGTATAATATTGTAACGGAAACAAAAATTAATCAGAAAGTTGTTAAAATACAAATCACAACAACTGTATAAAAATTACAATCATCAACTCAAATACTTGGTTCTAATTGAACAGAAATTTCTATGAACTTGTAAGAACTGTGTAGAACATGAATCAGTCTGTGTCAGATCCTGAATCTGAAATTTCCACTGAAGTCAAGGGTAAGGGGTAAGTGGAACCAAGATCTAGGCCATTTGCTTTTTGAAGTTTGCAAAGACTGCTAAATTTTGACAATGGTAGTTAACTCTTTGCAACATAGTACGCTTTTGAAAGATTTTTCAGGACTTCTGCTTGTGCTTGGTTTATTTTTAGTATGTTTTTTGCAATTGTTGTTTGTTCTGGGAAAGATATTGCAGACTGAGCAATAATGTATTTCTTGCATTTCTCATGGGTTCTAATGGGGTCTTTCTTAAAATTACTGGTCCCAGTTACAAAGGCGCTTGTCGACTCAAATGAAATGAAACTCACAACACACCTGACAGAACATCATGTTATTTAGCTCGTCATATTCCAGCCACATAAATTCTTTTGTCCATGAAACCAAAAAAGCTGAGCTTTCTTTTTGCCTCATAGTCTGATTTGTCATAACTTTTCCATTTTGTGGTAGGCTTTTATTTGGCTGCCCCTTCTTCACCCTGACCTGTCTTATTTGGCTCAGCAGAACTAAAATACAGGCGTAAATCCTGCTGTTTTTACACACGCACTCACATAACGGTCAGCGATTCTCTGCACAATCAACCTCTCATGTTTAAGCTTGCTGTGGGAGATTTCACTTGTCACGTTTGAATAGTAGCTAATGAGTGATAAGACGATGTCAGAGGAATTGGTGCGCAATTAATCGTCACTCACCAATCAGTGCTGCCGCTCTCTACACACCGTTCGCGCGATCGCAAAGTGAAAGTGAAAGCAAAAAACAAGCACAAATTCAAACGCGATTTAAATATGTCACATAATGGCAGTGGCTCATCGATGCCAATGACATAATTACCCAGCTACATTTTCGAAAGAATGCAAAAGCATTGACATATATTTTTCCTTCCTATGATAGCCCGACGGGCAGGGCTGAGATAGATTTTGGTAGCCCGACTGGAAAAATCGCTAGCCCCGGGACGTCGGACTCGGGCTAGCGATTTTGCGAGCCCTGAAACGCGCACAATGTATTGAAGTATCCACTCAGTGGCGGTCCTAGCCTGTTTGGCGCCCTGGGCGAACACTCCCTCTGGCGCCCCCCCCCACACAAAACATGTTAAGGATTGTACATTAACATAAAACTGTTGTCCACACACACATATGAAGAGAGAGTATGCATAGTATGCAAACAGCTACCAAACAGCCATCATAATTCGTCATACAATGAGAACAGGACAAATCAACAATTGACAATGACTAATTAATATTAAAATCTGTAACATATTGTATTGTTTGGAGTTTAGTCTGCTACTGTTACTATTTTTACCATTTCTTCTTGGAGCAACTGTAACCCACATTATTTCCTTAGGGATTAATAAAGTATTCTGATTCTGATTGTTTCAGGATGACCTGCCATTATCCAATGACACATCTGCTTACCTGCATCTTTTGTTCGTTTCTCCTCCTCTTCTTTTCTCTTTTTTCTAAACTGAGGACCTGATGACTTTGAACTTTTCTTGTCCATCTTCCGTTGGTTTTAATTTTGCACTCCAGTATGAACACCCATCCCTCAACCAGAGGATCACCACAACATAACCTAACAGACCTACACCTTAGTTCACAGATTAACTTTGTCTAGGGTGTATTTCTGAGATTTCACACAACCCAGGATTCAAATCATGAATACATAATGGGCTTGGATTTACAACATTATAAATGAAATGTGCTCTATTTGGAAGCAGCAGGTCTCCCTCCCCTTTCGACGGGTTATGTGTGAGACTTTAAATCATCAAACTGTAAATTATAAATTTTAAATTGTTATTGATCCCTTTACCCCGAGTCCTAAAGCGTATATTTATTTTCTTACTCTACTATATTTATTGTTCGTTTACTTGCACTGCTGTAACTGGGCCTCGTCGTCTCGTCTCTCTATATACTGTACTGTATGTAGCGGAGATGACAATAAAGTTTACTTTGACTTCAGCAGCGAGCAGGCGCACCGAGGGCTCTCGCGCTCACTTTTAGTGTATAGAATTTCGAAAAAACATCAGTGCAAATTATAAGTCTGTATCATAATGTCTGGTGTTTTCGTGTTTGTTGGTTTGTTTTTATTTTGTTTTATTTTGCGAGTTGGTTATTAGATGCTGCTCCAGCCAGCCAGAGAATCCCCCGCCGCCCCGCCCTCTCCTCCCTGTGCCGCAAGCAGCAGGCGCACCCTGCAAACGGAGGGCGCCCTTACTCCCAGCAAATGGGCGATAGAAAACCGATCGGTGCCTATGACATTCCCAATATGCGCTGGCTGCCGTCGGGGCAGCATGAGTACGAGCATTTTTTTTAATTTTTTTTTTGCCGATGCCCGTGATGCCGCCCCCCATCACGATGCCGCCCCGGGCAACCGCCCGTATCTAAAACCGCTACTGTATCCACTAACAGCAATATGACATCATCAAAAAAAGGAAAAGAAGAATTTAAATAGGATTACCGTTGCTGCTCGTGCTGTTGGTCTGCCAATTAATAAAAGGACAAATGTACTCAGTTTTCCTTTTTTTGTTCTCGTGATTCATACAAGAGCCTGCAGTCATTAAATTAAGGCTTTCAAGTGAAGCTCAAGACCTTCAAGACATTCTGATGCTCCTTATGAGCTAATCGCTGGAATAATCGAACCTGATGCTGTTAGCTTTTCTGAAGCTACCTTGCGTCTTCATCTGTTTCGAGTTGCATAAATAACAGAATATATTTCTGTTTTCCAATAAAAAATATGGTCTTTATGTGTCTATAAAAGTATTTTTCTACTAAATTCTGGTGGATGAAAAGTCCAAAACAAAGTAATTGTGTTGATCTCACAAGAAGCCAGCCTACCAATGAGAAAAGGGAAAACTGTAAATCACTTGTTTAAACTGATTACAACCACCAAAGCCTCATGTTAGCTTTACACACACAAAACATTAAGAAAGAACATTATGAAACTTGATCTTTTAAACGACTGAACTGGAGGAAGAATTTTAAATATGTGTAGGCAGGTGTGTCTGTTTCTGCAATTGCTGTAACTTTTTCTTTAAATAAATCTAGTGATATAAAATGACCATTTATTGGGACAGCCAGTCTATGATCTTTTAAAATACAGAAGGCTTGGCTGGATCCTGTTTAGCCCTGCAGTGAAATCCAGAGTGCTGAGAACCAAGCCCACATTGATTTCCTCATCCAGACCGAACCTGAGGAGTTTCCAATAAAACAACTGTCTGCCTGCCCGGGGAAACCTAAACCGAATTCTGCAAAATGAAATACGCCAAACTCACAAACAGATACAGCTTTGTAAACACATATATAAGCTCAGTGCTTCAGTACGTTTTAGTAATAAATTGGTATATATTGCCCTCTAATGGCTTCCCAGCATATTACCTTGCATTAGTGATGCTGTGCAGGAGTCTCTCGGTTTGCTCTGAGAGGTCAGAGGGCACCAGGATTTCAACAGGGTTGATTTTAAGCACACGGCATTCCAGCTCAGAGCGAGAGGGACCGTCAGGAAAACAGTCCAGAAGCACGTCGCCTGTGCTGGGCTGAACTGCCTGCAGACACAAACACATGCTGTAGTTATATGCTGTATAAACTGAAAAATGGCAAAGCATGTTCAAATTTTAATAAATTAACTTTTTGTCTGAAGTAAGCTATTAATCAAGATTTAATTTCTTTACAATTTCTTCACTACAAATGAGTGTGTGGTGTTATTACACCATTAACATGCAAAGAAACTGAACAGTGAACAGTAAATTATTTTAAAATAATACATAACAGTCCCCTAATATGTGTTGAACCAAAAGCCAAGGGGTAACCTTACTTTTAAATTAAAAGTAAGGTTATTTATGGATTGACTTATGAAACTCACCACAAGCCCTGCAGTGAGCCGCTTCTTCACTTTGTCCCAATTCTCACTAATACAAATCAGGAAACTGTCGGGAGGGTCCGACACAACATCATCGCAGCCCCCCTCCTCCACATCCCCGAGTCTGCAGACCGGATTTACATCTTTAAAAAAAACTGTCAAGGAAACTGTTTCAAACAAAGAGTGACAATAAAAAGTTGTTTAAGAACACGTGCACACATTCATCATCTATAAGGATACCCTCTCCCACCAAAGTGGACTTGGTGTACAGGGCACTGAGCTGACGAGTGAACAGAGCATTTCTGTTGGCCCCTGACGCTTTGATCGCAAATGTTTCTGTCTGTTTAACCACTCCAACCTATAAATTAAAACAAACAAATAAAAAAAGCCAGCAGAGCATGAGCCTAAACGGCTTGAAAACGGTAATCATATAAAGTCAAAGATAAACCAGAAACCTTGTGTCCGTGAGACACCAGCCGTCTGACATGAACAAACAGGCGGTGTGTGGGGATGCTGCACGTCATGAAGTTATGATCCAGATGACAGACGATGTTCAGCTCCTTTGCAGCAATCTGTTCACAAACAAAACGTTCTTCAGCGATCAGTGAAACACAAATCAAGTGCAGAGAGCCACTGTGTCGAAAGAAGAGAATCATCTAAAACATAAGATATGTCTTTTATATTTTATATAGTTTCAATTTAAACTCCTTCTAAATGCATCACTAACACATCTGCTTTTTAGTTCTCACCTCTGCGTCCTCTCCAAAGAACCTGTACTTGTAACCACACTCCACAGCCAACAAAGCATCCTTATGCTGCTGTTTCAGCTGGATCACCTGCTGCTCAAGGGGGGTGAAAATGCTCTTTGAACGCCTGGAGGAGGTGCTAGACCCCAACAGAGGACCCAGCTCTGCACACTTTCCTCCTCCTGTCTTGGCAAACTGAGAGAAGTGAACTCCCTGCAGAAATAAAAATACATCAAATCTGTTACGATGTGAAAAGTCACAGTTGCTTTTTTCAGTGTTATCAGTTACTTTTCTTTTTGCATACCTGTTTTGCTGCAGCCAACCCCAGATCTGCCTTTTCTTTATCATCCTCCTCTTCATCCTCATGCTCCCTTTCTGCATGCTGCAGTCTGTGTGTAGTTTCAGGTTGACCTGTAGCACAACGAGGAGGCCAATCACTGCTTTCCTGACCTGCATCAGCTGTCTCTGTTTCTTCCCGGGTGATGCTGCTGACGACACTGGGCTCAGCCCCGCAGGTGAAGCCTTTCAGCTTCTCCAATGTGGAGGAGCACAGGCTGCCTGCTTTTCGGCTCAGCGTCAGCTTTGTGTCTGAAGAGAGAAGACAAGTACTACAGTCACATCAACGACAACTTCACTTTTTACCTCTCAGCTGTAAGAGGCTGGATTTGTGGAAGAATTTGTGAATGCAATAACACAAGTATGAGGCGAGGTAGGATTCTGATATTTATAACACAGGTGCTTCTACTAAAAACGTTGGACAAGTTCAAATCTCGGTTACCTCAATCTTTCTGAAAATATTGTGAATGCAATAACTTAAGAAGGAAGTGACCTAGGATTTTCAAAATTTTACCGTAAGCGCATCTACTAGTGCAGCGATGGGTAGCACTGGAGCCCGACAGTATTTTTAAAAAGTAACCAAAACGCATTATGGGCAGGGTTATCTCATCACAATCAAACCAGTGCACATGTTGTTTGGAGAACTGTGATGCTGCTGGGTACTGGACAGATATAAGTGACTTTAATGAGGGTCTAGAAGATCATGACATATTTTTCTGTCTGAAGTCAACACTCACCTTTAATGCCCTGACAGGACGCAGGCTCACACTCCACATCCTCCGCCTGTTGGTCCTTTGGAGAAGGCTTAGCTCGTTTTCTTGGCAATTCCAAGTCATCATCAGATGAAAGCTTCTGCTGGAGGATAAAAATGAACTGCACTTCAGTAATTAGCATTGAGTGAAACATTTCTGATATTTGCGTGTGAAGCACAACTCACGTTGCCTCTTGAAAGCTGCTGCTCTGCAGGCTTTTGGTTAATCCCGCGCTGCTTGTTGGAGGCAAAGCTGCTGCTGCTGCTCAGTCCTCCAAAGTACCTGCTAATAGAGGTCTGAGTAGTGCAGGACTTTTTCAGAGACTTTGGCATGCTTTAATGTTCGCTTACATTTAATCCATAATAACAAATCGCACAAAAATTTGCGTATACAATAAAGTGCAGAGCTTTGACAGCCGCTGTCCAGCTTGTCAAAATATAGCAGCACATCCGATGAGGTCACAGACGCGTAAATGACGCGCGCCTTCTTCTTCCTCTTTGGTTAGCAGAGATTGGCGGCTCTCAGGAGCGTTGCTGCCTCCTCCTGGTTCACCAGATATTCTAATCAATGCATTCTGCTCTGTGAAATCTTAAAATTATACACTCTTCGAAAAAGTAAAAGACTGAATTGTAAACGGTTGTTTTTGCAAAACTAGTCGTATTTTTGAACATTTTTCATTTTTCTCATGGGCCGGATTTCACGTAAAGAATATGAACAATGAAGTGTCTGTCAGCAGATCAATGTGTGTTCATTGTCTGAATGAGTGGTAAACGAGTGAATGTGAATATAATATGCATGTGAAACAAACAAAAACAAAGGATTAGGAGGAGAGGAAGCAGATCTGGCAGGGCTGATTTGTAGTTCACTAAGCTCAGCCTGCTCAGGTGTGCAGCATTTATACTCAGGTTATCTCCTTCCATTCGGGAAGAAACAGACAGGCCAAAGCAGAAAGAAGGCGGCACCAGTGGGCAGTCTTGTGTTTAAGTGCAGCACATAACTGAAACAATTTTTCAAACTTTATACAAGCCCAAAAAAGGCATGTTTGTCCCTCAGCAAACATTGCCTAACACTGCCTGTCAAAGTAATGTATAAAATCTTGATCTGCATACTTTTGACTGCAAGTAAGTCATAAACATAACTTAAAAACTTGTTTAGAGCTTCTCTGTAAAAAAAAAAAAAGAAAAAAAAGATAGAGATTCATAAGTGAAGCTGTGCGAAAACATGCCTTTATTTTCTCTCTAAAAACAACAAGGAAATGGCTCCTTTAAAGTCTGGTAATCTAGTAGTCTAGTAATTGTCGAATAGAATAGTTATTTAGCATATAGTGTGGTGGACCACTGGAGGGCTCCACTCACACCCAGTTCTCAGGAAGTGTTGTTGCTGTGTTTTGGACGGAAAAGTATTCAGTTGTGTGGTGATGAGTAATAAACCAGGAGTGTTAATCGAGAGCTCTCGTGTCGTCTGTGTTTACCTCCACAATAGGCTTTAAACTAATAAATAAAATTCTAAACAAAGAAAACAGAACTCTTCAACTTGTGAGCATCAGATCATCTTAACCTGCCAAAATGTTTAAACTGAGATGACACAGCTAAAAACTGTTACTTGAATTTGGTATTTAACTGATGATTTCCCAATGCTTACTTTCCTTTTAAAATACATAAAGGAATATTTTTTTTTTAAACATGTAAAAAGAAAACTCCCAATTAAGAAATAAGAAACACATTAACACACACAAAAAAATACACACGTGTAAATATATTTTCTGTTTGGACTTTTATTTGCTTTAGGAAAAGTGAATATTCAAGAAATAAAATATTTGAACAGGACAGACCCTGATTTACTTGAAATGACTTATCAGAATGTCGGTGAAAAATTTATGTCATATCATTGCACCAATCATAGAATTAGAAAAAAGTGCAGCATAGAAGCAAAAACTTGCAATGCAGTATTTGGCGATGTCAAACCCTGAACTTCTCTAAATGACAAATTAAAATAGCATTGACAGTTTTATTTCATATCAGGCACTTCAAAGTTGTTTATTTCTTCCCTACTGATACAAAATAGAATCTGAAGTGCAGCAGGGAAACAACTTCATTTCACAACCTCAGAAAAGAAATTTGAGGATGGCTGAAGATACCAGCAGGATGGCACTGGGACCAGTTGGAATAGCGCTGTTACACAGGTCTCCTTCACAGCAGGACATAGGCCCAACACATGCTTCACTGTTTTGGCAGCCCTTTAAAACTACAGTAAGACCTGTAAGACATGAGGGAAAATTCTCAGACAGACACTTTACAAAACACGATGTGACCAAGAGCCACCAGACATTCAGCTTTTGTGTTTACTTTTAGCTAGAGCTTGTGATTTGAGATAACAACTCACCGTCTACTCTAAAAGTGGAACAACGGTTGAAGCTGAAATCACAAACAGTGGTGTCTGTGCAGGATTTAGGATCGGCAACTGTGCATGTGTAGCATCTTAATCCACATGCTATAGAAATAAAAAGAATTTCACACACATTAGTAATTACTGGGAGTTTTTTTTATGCCCTTTGAGATAGAGTTGTCAGAAATTGGATCATAAATACGAAGTGAAATCTTAAGAAGTCTTCTCAGTCTGGAAAATATTTCCCCTACTGACCACAAGAAAACTAAATATGTTTGTATCTTTTTAAGTCTGTTTTTTGCCCCCAAAATTAACAGGAAATGACTCCTTTAAAGTCTGGTGTATTCTACATATTTTTAAAACTACAAACATTTGTTTCTTAGACTTAACGTTTCAATGCTTAAACATAAAATAGATAAAGTGTTCATTTCTTTTTTCTTACACGCCTCACCAACTCACTATTGAATTGTTAAACTATTTCTTTAACTTTTTACCCTTAAACATAATTACACATTTTCTTACCTGCAGACAGAGTCACACACAGGATCAGAGCTCCATAAAGCTGCATCATGAACTCAAATTGCTGATCAGTTTCTTGAGAGAAAAAGCTGCTGCTAATCTCGGCTCAACTTTCTAATTTGCTTTCAGAACCTGAGCTTTTGTATTTCTTCAAAGAGCCTCCTACCTGGTGGTTATGACCACGCCCCCTAAAGTGACAACACTGTCGGCCTCACACATTTTTGAAAATCGAAAGACCAGAACTGGGACCTGTTGGAGTAGCGCTGTTACACAGGTTCCCTTCACAGCAAGACCATTATGTGCAAGCCCAGCACATAATGCACTGGTTTAGGCAGCCCTTTGAAATTATGTTAGCACCTGCAAGACATGCGGGGAAAATTTTCAGAAATCACGTTACAAGACATGTTACTAACAGCTGGTTGACATTCAGCATTTGTACTCAGTTTGAGGCAGAGCTTCTGACATGAGAAAAAACTCATAGTCTATGCTGCTAGTGCTGTGGCGTGTCCAGCGGGGTGGCCTGGCCCTGGGAGGATTTCAGTACTTTTCCATGAAGGTTGAGAGTCGGGTGACAGGAGGTGGGGGTGTGAAGGTATAAGTGTAACTGCTGAGTCAGGGGGGTTACTACGGTGGCCCTGAAGTGCAAACCACAAAAACAAATCACAAAACGCACAACAAATTGAAAAGCGCAAAAACAAATTGAAAAGCGCAAAAACAAATTCACTTAACGCAAAAACAAATTGAAAAGCGCAAAAACAAATTGAAAAGCGCAAAAACAAATTCACTTAACGCAAAAACAAATTGAAAAGCGCAAAAACAAATCACAAAACGCACAACAAATTGAAAAGCGCAACAACAAATCACTTAACGCAAAAACAAATTGAAAAGCGCAAAAACAAATTGAAAAGCGCAAAAACAAATTCACTTAACGCAAAAACAAATTGAAAAGCGCAAAAACAAATCACAAAACGCACAACAAATTGAAAAGCACAAAAACAAATTGAAAAGCGCAAAAACAAATTCACTTAACGCAAAAACATTCACTTAACGCAAAAACAAATTGAAAAGCGCAAAAACAAATCACTTAACGCAAAAACAAATTGAAAAGCGCAACAACAAATCACTTAACGCAAAAACAAATTGAAAAGCGCAAAAACAAATTGAAAAGCGCAACAACAAAAACCAAACCGGAAGAGGTAGGTACCAATGCTGCAACAACAGGCATCACTGATTGGATGATGGATCCGGTAGCCTTTTGAACCGGAAGTTGTTCTGCCGAACGTGGTTATGAGAAAGAGCAGTCAACGGCTGTATCCCAATTCAGGGTCTGCAGCCTTTAAGTACGCAGCCTCAACGATCCTCAAGGGCCGCGTACTCAAAGACCGCTAAGGCCGGAAGTGCGAGGCTTGTGAAATGGGACGGTCTAGCCTCCGTCGCGCTGCCCAGGTTGCCTAGCAACCATAACACCAACCGCTGGAAACGTTTCATACAGCTTTGACGGAAATGAAGGAGAACATATTTTGTTCGTGTGTTTGTTTCTACACGAGCTTTGTGTGATTTAATACGTATCTGAGGCTGAGACCACAGGACTGTAAAACATGATTGCTGGCCTTCATATCTGTACTGAACAGTCATTTAAGATTAGCTAGTAAATAACAATTAGCTAATGTTGTTCATGAGACTAAAGTCAGTGTAAATATGATATGGCCAATATTATAGTTATTATATTAATCATAAGTTATTACAGCAGTGAGTTTGAACTCTCAAATCAAATCACTTCTATTGTCACATCACATGTGCAGGTACACTGGTACAGCACATGTGAGTGAAATTCATGTGAGTGAACTCTGTGTCTAATACTGAGCTTCAGTAAAGATTCAAGTTGCAGTTATTTATATGTCCTATCACCTTAAATCTTCACTCAAAGACACTCAAGTATCTTTGACAGTGTATATGTAGATGTATTATATATAAGAGACAAATATTGTCCGTGTAATATGTTGGCATTACTAAATTTGGCTCAATGCTTACATATATGTGTAAATAGAAAATGTACGAGCTGTGATAACTGTGTCTGATAGAATGAAGAGTAGACTGATACATTAAA
Source organism: Oreochromis niloticus (assembly GCF_001858045.2). NCBI lineage: Eukaryota > Metazoa > Chordata > Actinopteri > Cichliformes > Cichlidae > Oreochromis > Oreochromis niloticus. The sequence goes on from NC_031977.2 coordinate 25,187,358, forward strand.
TATCCCTTTATTGGGTGAGAAAATCAGACCATGTCATAACTGCTTTAAGTCATACAGAATAGATATCAGAGCCTTAAACAGGCTGACTTCTGCTAAATGGGTCAAACTGGGCAGAAAGTATACAAACACATAACATCCTTATAGAATATGATGTAACACTATAGATCAACTTACCTCAGAATATATAAAGCATATAAACAATTACAGCAATATGATGCAACAAACACAGCAGTACTACTAATCCAAAATACTCAAAGCTTCATAGAACTGAAACAAACATTTATTTTTAGCTCCATTCTGCTGCTGATACATACTTTAGGTTTCTGAATATTAAACTTGGTGCTGCCTTTCATAGTGTGTAACTTGAAGGCCCTGAGTACTTTCTCCCACACTGAAAACACTGGAATGATCAAATTATCTGAACATTACCTAATAATGATTCAGGACAGATAATTAGTTATTTTAAATGTTTCTAGCAGTCCTTCACAAACAGGAACAGTATGTCTATTCTCCACATCTGTCAGCTGCTGCTGGCTCTTCCTCCTCCTCTTCCTCACACACTGCTGAGTTTGTCCTGGTGGATCATCAGGGGTGCAAAGCCTCACAGATGATGTGCAGCAGTGGGTCCCTCAGTCTGTCCTCACTCTGGACACTTGCAGTCGTCACACATGGAAATCAAATGTGTGATAAGCTGCAGGATTCAAACACAAGTGTAACTTATAAATACATGTTCATACTTTTATTCCACAATCAGAGAGAAAGAAACAGAGAGAGAGTGCAGGACAGACAGACAGGTGACAGTCTCAGGTGTATACACTGCTACAAAACAGCACAAGAGAAGGAGGATTTAGTGTTTGTGTTATTACAAGTGCTAAACAAGAAGAGTTCCCAGATGGTGCAGTGGACACATGTGTGACTCCTGTGATTAAAGCATCTTTCTTTCAGCTTAACGAGTGAACCGTCAGCTCGTTCAAACACACGTTAAAGTCCGTTTGGCTCGACACCACCGAACAGAGGCAGCAATATAACATAGCTAGCAATATAACATAGCTAACATTAACAGTGCAGTGAATCCTGCTTGTGCCGTGATATTCAGGACTGCAAACCGAGCAGCATCACTGACTTTCAGCTTGTTGTGTTTGTAGATATATGACTGACTTTAATTATCCATAAAATCATCACATTCTCTGTAAGATTAAGGTCAACTATTGTATTATTATATTTTAAATGCTTTAAAACAAAGTAAACGCTGAAAGTACAAACATCGCTAATGGCAAATAACTTTGCCGACATGTGGCCAACAGTAATGTTTTAATGTTCCTCATTATTAAACATTTGCACATAAAAAAGTGACATCATATTCAGTACTTACGTTTAACAGTTTACTCTTCGGCCGCTACGCTTCTGCCGTCTGCAGCAAAATTATCCACAGTGACTGCCGCGCTATAATTTGTGGGATATGTTGGGCCACGAAGTCTACACCGCCACAGCCTTAAATTCAGGGAAATGAAGGCCGAATTTGAGGGCCGCATTTCGAGCAGCCTTTGAATTGGGACAGCCTTCGGCGCGCCGCTGTGACGTAATCGGCCTTAAAATGCAGCCTTTAAGGCTGCAGACCCTGAATTGGGATACAGCCAACAAGTTTTGTCCAAGTTGTGGAAAAAAGTTGGTAGAGCAGTCACCAAACTTCCGAACAGAACAACTTCCGGTTCAAAAGGCTACCGGATCCATCATCCAATCAGTGATGCCTGTTGTTGCAGCATTGGTACCTACCTCTTCCGGTTTGGTTTTTGTTTTTGCGCTTTTCAATTTGTTTTTGCGTTAAGTGAATTTGTTTTTGCGTTAAGTGAATTTGTTTTTGCGCTTTTCAATTTGTTTTTGCGCTTTTCAATTTGTTTTTGCGCTTTTCAATTTGTTGTGCGTTTTGTGATTTGTTTTTGCGCTTTTCAATTTGTTTTTGCGTTAAGTGAATTTGTTTTTGCGCTTTTCAATTTGTTTTTGCGTTAAGTGATTTGTTGTTGCGCTTTTCAATTTGTTGTGCGTTTTGTGATTTGTTTTTGCGCTTTTCAATTTGTTTTTGCGTTAAGTGAATTTGTTTTTGCGCTTTTCAATTTGTTTTTGCGCTTTTCAATTTGTTTTTGCGCTTTTCAATTTGTTTTTGCGTTAAGTGATTTGTTGTTGCGCTTTTCAATTTGTTGTGCGTTTTGTGATTTGTTTTTGCGCTTTTCAATTTGTTTTTGCGTTAAGTGAATTTGTTTTTGCGCTTTTCAATTTGTTTTTGCGCTTTTCAATTTGTTTTTGCGCTTTTCAATTTGTTTTTGCGTTAAGTGATTTGTTGTTGCGCTTTTCAATTTGTTGTGCGTTTTGTGATTTGTTTTTGTGGTTTGCACTTCAGGGCCACCGTAGGGTTTCAGATCAACTAGTGTTATGTAGCGCATACCATAGCAACTGGTTGAAATCCTGACACCTTAAACCGTTGTTACACTAGCAGCTAGTGTAACAACGGTTTAAGGTGTCAGGATTTTCCATTGAGTGCAGTGCATGAATAGCACCTTAACCCACATGCAGAAACAGAACACAATTTCACATGACAATTTCTATGAGTTTACAGAAAATGGGGGCACACGTACTGAAGTAAAAAGAATCTTCTCTGTCAGGGGCTAGGTCTGTGACCCAGCAATTTTGAGTTCATTTTGTATTTTTAATTTGTTATATTATATTTGAAATATCTTAGTTCTTGTGTTGTTCTTATTATTAGTTAGGATTTAGTTGAGTTTCATTCTAGTTTTTGTTTCTTCTATAACTCTTGTTTTGTAAGTCTTTTCTTGTCCTCTATGTAGTCTGTCTTGTCCTCAGTTTTTTATTTTTGGTTATGCTCGTGCTCTCATCTCCCTTATCTGTTCTCATGTGTCTCTCCTTGTGTTCCGTGTTTTCCCAATCTGTCATGTGTTTTATGTCTGTGTGTTCCTTATTGTCAACCTTGTGTTGTCATATCTCTCAATGATTCTTTTTTATTTTGAAGAGTCAGATGTTTCCATGTTCAATGTGTTTTGTTTTACTTCCCCTGTGGCGTCATTATATTCATTCCAGTCAGCTGTTTCTCCATGTATTTCCACTTCCCCTGATCACCTCCTGTGTGTATTTAGTCTGTGTGTTTTCATTCAGTCTTTGTCAGGTCATCTGTTTCCTTCCTCCATGTCACATTTCAAGTGTTTTTCATGATTCTGTTCAGGGCATGTTCATGTTTTTTGTTTAGTAGCTTCTCTTTTGCTCCTGCTCATAATCATGTTTATGTGTCCTTTGTCATAGTTATCACAGTCTAGTTTTCCCAGTTTAGGTTTTAGTTTAGTTTGTTTGCTTTTTCTTTATTTTGTATTCATGTTTAATCAGCCATTATACAGGGAGTGCAGAATTATTAGGCAAATGAGTATTTTGTCCACATCATCCTCTTCATGCATGTTGTCTTACTCCAAGCTGTATAGGCTCGAAAGCCTACTACCAATTAAGCATATTAGGTGATGTGCATCTCTGTAATGAGAAGGGGTGTGGTCTAATGACATCAACACCCTATATCAGGTGTGCATAATTATTAGGCAACTTCCTTTCCTTTGGCAAAATGGGTCAAAAGAAGGACTTGACAGGCTCAGAAAAGTCAAAAATAGTGAGATATCTTGCAGAGGGATGCAGCAGTCTTAAAATTGCAAAGCTTCTGAAGCGTGATCATCGAACAATCAAGCGTTTCATTCAAAATAGTCAACAGGGTCGCAAGAAGCGTGTGGAAAAACCAAGGCGCAAAATAACTGCCCATGAACTGAGAAAAGTCGAGTGTGCAGCTGCCAAGATGCCACTTGCCACCAGTTTGGCCATATTTCAGAGCTGCAACATCACTGGAGTGCCCAAAAGCACCAGGTGTGCAATACTCAGAGACATGGCCGAGGTAAGAAAGGCTGAAAGACGACCACCACTGAACAAGACACACAAGCTGAAACGTCAAGACTGGGCCAAGAAATATCTCAAGACTGATTTTTCTAAGGTTTTATGGACTGATGAAATGAGAGTGAGTCTTGATGGGCCAGATGGATGGGCCCGTGGCTGGATTGGTAAAGGGCAGAGAGCTCCAGTCCCACTCAGACGCCAGCAAGGTGGAGGTGGAGTACTGGTTTGGGCTGGTATCATCAAAGATGAGCTTGTGGGGCCTTTTCGGGTTGAGGATGGAGTCAAGCTCAACTCCCAGTCCTACTGCCAGTTTCTGGAAGACACCTTCTTCAAGCGGTGGTACAGGAAGAAGTCTGCATCCTTCAAGAAAAACATGATTTTCATGCAGGACAATGCTCCATCACACGCGTCCAAGTACTCCACAGCGTGGCTGGCAAGAAAGGGTATAAAAGAAGAAAAACTAATGACATGGCCTCCTTGTTCACCTGATCTGAACCCCATTGAGAACCTGTGGTCCATCATCAAATGTGAGATTTACAAGGAGGGAGAACAGTACACCTCTCTGAACAGTGTCTGGGAGGCTGTGGTTGCTGCTGCACGCAATGTTGATGGTGAACAGATCAAAACACTGACAGGATCCATGGATGGCAGGCTTTTGAGTGTCCTTGCAAAGAAAGGTGGCTATATTGGTCGCTGATTTGTTTTTGTTTTGTTTTTGAATATCAGAAATGTATATTTGTGAATGTGGAGATGTTATATTGGTTTCACTGGTAAAAATAAATAATTGAAATGGGTATATATTTGTTTTTTGTTAAGTTGCCTAATAATTATGCACAGTAATAGTCACCTGCACACACAGATATCCCCCTAAAATAGCTAAAACTAAAAACAAACTAAAAACTACTTCCAAAAACATTCAGCTTTGATATTAATGTGTTTTTTGGGTTCATTGAGAACATGGTTGTTGTTCAATAATAAAATTATTCCTCAAAAATACAACTTGCCTAATAATTCTGCACTCCCTGTAATGAGCTCGCCTTTTGTTAACCCTTAGTTCATTTCTCCCGTGTCTGCGTTTTGGGACTGTTTCTTAAACACACCGTCGTACCCTGCTGTGACACTTCTCAATCTGGAAAAAAATCTTTCCCTACTGACATAATGTGAATAAATATTCAGTTAATGTTTTTAAGCCTCTTATTTGTGTCCGGTAATCTGGAAATTACTCTTTTAAGGTCTGTCATATTTTAAACATCCATAAAACCACAAACAGTTCTTTTAACATTTTTTTTTTTAGAAAAGTCAACCACAGGGGAGGGGGTGGAGCTGGTTTGCACAAATAAAAACATTCATGTGCTGAAACTGTCTGTTGGTCTGGTTCTTTGTTACAAAGACCAACTGGGGAGTGGCCAATGTCACGCTTAGACGTTGTGACCCTGAAGTATCTGCATGGCAGCCATACTAACAAGGGCGTAGATTTGGTTTTGGCATTGGTGGGGACGGATGATTCAACCACCAAACCCTGTCCCGTTTCTTTTTTTTTTTCCTTTTTGTCTTTGCTTCTTGATAAAAAAAAAAAGGAGAAATATACTTGCTATTAATACTTAATATGCTATTCTACATGCTTTTAAACCATTTAAAATTACAATTCATAGTTTTATATGTGAATTATATAATATAAAATTACTATTAAACAAATGACTAAGTATTTTAGACTTTAGTTTACTTCAGCCATATTCCATATGAATCAGGTATCATACAAAAATAAAAATAGCTTCAAATACAGTAATGAACCACCAAGTCATCATCCAATTTCACCTGTGATCTTGTATCACCATTACTCTATGAGCTTTGTGTTGGTTCTTCTGTCACCTGACAAATAGCACATACATGACAATAAGAATGAAATGTGTAGCTGCTTCAGTGTTTCTCTCAATTTGTGCAGATCTTGACTCATCAGTAATGTTTGTAGGGTGAGTGCATTTTTAAAACAATTTGTGCAAACTGCGCTACAAGGTGGAATATTTGCAAAATCATGACTACCTCATGATATTTTGTCTCAAAAATTAACCCTATGAATATGTCAGTGCCATTAGGATGAAATTATTGTGTCACCAACATTTTAATGTTAGACATATAATTTTAACAGCCTCTGTAAACTAATATCCTGGCTTGCTCGAGGCTGCCGTTTTCTCTGACAGTTTCAATCAAAATTAGAAATGCTACTCTGGGAGACTGAGATAACTAATAGTGCTGCCTGTTGTGCAGTTAGTTTCCAAAACACGTTATTCATGGTTACATACAATTTTAGACTGATGTGGGCCAAAGCCTAGCATAGCCTGTAACATTATTATGACGGACACATTTTATGAGTGAGTGGCACAAAAATAACGCCATAAAAGACTGCCCCACTCCAGTCGAACTCCGTGTAGCTACTTGGCTCGTTGAAGCTACCTGGGTGTTAGCTGGTCTAAAAAGTTCCCTCATGTCACTTTCCACCGTGCTGTGGGTAACACTGGGTGCAGTTGAGCCCGTCCCATCTCGATCAAGTGACGAGGACAACGATGTGACCGTTTCAGGAGATGATAAAATATTTCTTAACACCCCGATAGCTTGCTGAAGAACTCGAGTTTCTTCTCCCCCCTCAATGCTGTCAGACACTTGAAAGTGACCCGCGCGTGCTTCTCAGCCAATCACAACGGTACAGACACCCAGCTTTCCGTTTCCATTAAACTCCTTCCGTTTCCACTATACTCTTTCATTCACATACATTATTCTCTTGCATACATATATTTTCTTCTGACATGTATGCATTCTCTTCTTATATACATATATTATTTGTGAGATTAAATGCATATTGAATGCATGTAAATGAGAGCAAAATGTAGGAATGCATAAATGAAAATGCATGTTAGAGTGAGAATTTGTAAATATGTACATTAAAATACATGTATAAGAGAGCACAATATTGCAATGTGTGTGTTAAATATGTGTAAACATGAGAATAAAAATATCTAAATATAAAAATTAAAATAAAACTATGTGAGAGTGAAAGTATATGTATGTGAAAGAAGAATATATGTATGTGAGAGTGACAATACGTGTGTCTGACAGAAGAATATATGTATGTGAGAGTGAAAGTATATGTATGTGAGAGTGAAAGTATAGGTGTGTGAAAGAAGAATGTATGTGTGTGAGAGTGAAAGAATGAATTTTGGCTTGTACGGCCCCTCATACCCCTCGCAGAGGGGCTTCTCTGCAGAGCATCAAATCTGCATGGCAAAGTGACACACTTTAGGTGATCTTCATCCTTGGGAAAAGTGGTGTCAGCTATTTCCCAGTCTCCTAGCATCTGTGCTCCACGCAGAACCACAATTCCATCGCTGGTCCCCCTCTGCGCTGTCACTTTTGGAGCTTGGCACGCTCCCTTCATCCTTCAGTTTCGCATGTTCCATGTCTGATGTGCTGAAGATGATCTCTGATCCTCCTGAAGACTCTCTCCTGGCCTCAGCTTCCATCTTGTGGACGATCCCCTCAGTCACTCCTTCTTGTCATGGCACCTCACGACACCTGCAAAACTAAAAATTGACACTCCTCTCGCCACACAGCTCTCGCCATGTGTCAACTCCCACACAATGAGACATGCACAAGAATGTTGCGCATTCTCCCTAAAAAAAAAAAAAAACCTCCAGGGTTTCCCTCTTGGAGCAGCTCCACTCCAAACCTGTAACCCTGTGTCAAAACATTAGTCAGCAGTTAAATGTTAAGATTTGTTTAACTCCCAGCTCCACCTGGAGTCTGTATCCTAGAAAACAAAGTCTTTAAGTTAAAACAAATTCACATTTGCAACCAACTGCAGCTCATAAGAGTAATAAAGTATTCAGCATCACAGAGACAAGTATCATTGCAGGTTTATTCTAAACTCATTAAACCTCTACTTTTTTCCATAATTTGCTCCAAAATCATTGAACATCTCAACGTCATTCCACATTGTAATCAGTGACTTTCCTTAAGTTTGTCACTCACCATGAGCTCAATAGTGGTCAGATAATGAGACCCATTCAACTATTCAGTAACCACTGCACATCTGTTCAATTGTCACTTGTCTGTCTGTGCTGAATCCTTTACAAGCACTCTTAAAGAGAAACATTTGCAGTAATATCCTAGGTCAGGCCTAGGTCATCCAGATTCCAGAGGTGCTGTAAAAAGACTATAAAGTTAACACTCTGCTGTAAAAAGAAATAACACTGGTTTTAACACAGTATGTATCACACTGTATTCACTTTTTCCCCTGTAATATTCAACATTTTCTCAACAACACAGTGTAATTTCATCACCAACATATGGCCTGTAACCACAGTTTTCTTCACAAAAAACTCAGTAACCATGTGGTAGAAAAACATTAAGTTGTGTCCTGCTGTAAACCACATAATCAAATCACATGATTAACGCTCTGCTGTAGAAAAGTAATGGAAATGTTAGCGCTGCGCAGGTGTATACACACTTTCTCACAGTGACCTCTGTGAGCAACACAAGGTGGTGAATAACACCCTTGGTAAATTCAAAAAACATAGTTGACATAGTCATGTGACCCAAGTTTCCTCCTGCGGTCTCCTCCTGCTCTTGCAACAAGAGGCACACACAGAGATACATCCACACCTTTGTCACGTCGACGTGGGGTTTAACTTCGCATAGTGGTGTTAAGTCAGTCAAGTCTTGTCAGCTTTTGTCGGCTTTAACCAGTCAGTCAGTTCCCCATTTTTTTTATTTTCACTCATTATTCATTCATTCATTCTTTCTTTGCTGATAGTGGAATTTATCGTCGCATTTCGTTTCCACCCTCAGCAAAATGACGACATTAAAAAGAAAAAGAATTTAGACTGGATTACCTCGCTGAATCCTTTTAGACAGGAATAAGTGGCTTCCTCCAGAACCCATTTTAATGTGGAAAAGCTCACTTGCAACAGTTTTCCCAACGACATGCCGTATAGCGCTTTCGTTCTAATCGTGCAGATCTGCTCAAACCATAGGGATTATCAAACAAAACTTTCAGTGCATTATGAAAGTACCAAAATAAAAAGAAAAAAAGAAACGAAAGAAAAGAAAGGAAAGGCCTTGTTAAATCACATGTTCTTCATCTTGGGGGGGGGGGCTCAACTTAGTAACAAAATACAAATCATCAGCCAGTTTAATCTCAAACATTCATCCAATCAGCCACACACAACCAGAGATGGGCGCGTTACTGTAATCTGATTACTTTTTTCAAGTAACGAGTAATGTAAGGGATTACTATTGCAAAAACGGTAATTAGATTACAGTTACTTTCACGTAGGAACGCTGCGTTACTGCGTTACTAAAACCGTGATTTTTTGCGAGAACGTCTCATGACAGTGACATAAGCCAGTGCAACGTTCATGACAACAGCTGTGTGCAGATCATAATATATCGAGTGCGGGACAGAGTGTAGCATGCAGCGTTTAAAGCGTGGAAGTACTGACCTTATTTTGAGTTTGATTCCATAAAAAGCGACAAAAACATTAGTGTCCGTTGTGCGTGGGAAGAAAACTTCTTTTTACAGTGAAAAAACCCCTTAACTTCCAAGCAAGCACCGAGTGAAATTCACAGAGAAACTCGCGGATTCTTCCACTGACCGCTGCAGCACACCTGCACCAGGGTAAACCTCCGCCTACCCCAGTCCTGCTTTACAGGTGAAAATAGAGCAACAGGACTGCTAGTCTTTGATTTTATTTATTTTCTGTTGTGTTTTACTTGCATCTATTTGAAAGAGTGAGTGTAAACACAAAAAAATATTTTATTTTATGTGCTGGAATGTGCAGAAAATAGGTTTAAATGTTAAACAAATTTCTTCCAGTCAGAGAATGTTGCATATAATTTAATTTTTGCTTGATGCATAAAGTTAAAAGATTAAAACTAATAAAACAAGTTTTAAAAAGAGACTTTTCCATTTGATTACATTTTGTATGATGAATTATGCAGAAAAAGTAGAATTGGGCTGAAAGATCTATCGCTTTATCACCTATTCAGGTTGTAAATCGTGTTTTTAAAAAGTAACTAAGTAACTAAGTAATTAATTACTTTTGAAAATAATTAATGAGTAAAGTAACGGGATTACTTTTTGGGGGAAGTAATCAGTAATTAGTAACTGATTACTTTTTTCAAGTAACTTGACCAACACTGCACACAACATACAGCATAACCCTGTTGTCTCATCACATAATAAGTTTCTTCTCATGTAACCAGAATTTTGTTATTAACCAGCTTGATGCGGTCAATGCGGGCTTCTTGTTTGCAGTTTCTCAATGCTTCAACGAAGCTCTTGGATGATACAAGAGCCGAAAAGGAAGTTTCTGTCTTACCGGGCATGTATGGGCTTCAGCTGAAACCTGCACCACCACTCCTCTTATCCTACCTACTACATGATTTATCAAATACAATATCTGAATATCTGTTATCCAAATCAAGTCCACTTTCTATAGTTAATCAAACCGAAGATACACTTCAACTCCAACTACTTCCAAACGTCGCCCCACACGCTCTACATATGCTCTGATCCTTCTTTCACTATCATGAAAAGAAATAAACAAAAAAAATCCTGATACCCCAGGTTAAAATTATTTTTAAATAAAGCATTTACATATTTTCTGTTGATATTTTATATTTGCTTTTAGGAAAAGTTAATACTTGAGCAATACAGTATTTAAATAGGACACATCCTGAATTACTTTAAATGACGTATCAATGATAATCATATAATTGTTAAAATTATACAAACTGTTGTGTCATATATATCTATATCTATTAATCTATCGATCTATCTATCTGTTTATCTAAATTCAGTGATCACTGAATTTCTAATATTGCCTACACAGGACATGTATGGTACATGTGGTTTGTACTGGCCTGGAACATTTTGTCTTTTTCTCTGTAACTTTTGGTCACTTCACCAGAGAAACCCCGCTGAGTCCTGCTGCCTTGTTCTTACTTCTTTTCTTTCTCTCTATTTTGTTATTAAATACATCATTTTTGTAATCACTGCTATGCTTTGTATCACAAAGAGCAGCAGCCCACCATAAATCTTAAAGTAGGAAAACTAGAAGCTTCATCAAACATTCTTTATTTATTGTCCATATTATTAGAGACATGTATTAAGTTTTCATTTAGGAAATTAGGATTATAAAATCATCATTTGTTCTAGCTTGAAATCAGAGTACTCTGAATTTTAGCTATGTAAAAGTTCAGCAACAACTAAAATAATTATTCGGCAGACCAAATAATTTTTACTTTTCTTTTAGCCTTTTAGTTTTACCACAATATAACCATCAAGAGACAACAGGAAACATTTTTAAAAGCCACTTTACCAAAACTGTTGTTGCATGCAAAGTTATTGTGCATCCTCGAAGTGTCAATATGATTCTGAGCAACCAACAGTTGAAGGTTGCAACACGATTTAGGTTTAGATGCTGCACATGTGTAGCATCTTAATCACATGCTATAGAAGAAGCAGAACACATATTCATACACATTTGTAATTATTTGTTGGGCTTTTTTGTTAAAGTTTGATACATTTTATATCCCCAGTTGACGGAAAAAGGGAGCAAAGAGACTGGTACGAAACCAGCCAGGAAATGACTCAGTCTACCCAAACACTCAAGAAAACCACAGGCAGTTGTTTTTAAACAAGCATGTGAAACAGAAAGAGACCACACGTTGTCTTTAGATGTCAGTATTTTAACCAAAGAGAAGAAACTGAACAATAATCTGACTCATAGCACCTCAGTATGAAGTTTCTAAATGAGTGACAAGTCTACATCAAGTGTATGCATGTAGAAAAAAAACAATAAATAGCTTAAGAACAGCCAGCCTGACCTCAACCTGTTCAGCTCTGCTGCATTCCTTCCCAGGTCACCTCAATTCACCAGTTTCCATTAAGAGATAGAAAGGCAAAACCAAGAAGACGAGACACAAGAGGTCATGACAATACTGCACATTAAATATACAGTGCTGTGAACAAATATAAACAAATATATAGTGTTTTATTCTTCTCGTGTGTCACTCATGTTTCAAATCAAACAAATTCTAATATTAGAGAAAGAGAACCTCAATAAATGCAAAATGCAGTTTTAAAATTAGTTAAGAGTAACAAGATATTCAAATCTGCCTGGCCCTGTGTGAAGAAGTAACTAGCCCCCTTTTTAAATGATAAATTAACTGTCAATAACCAGACTTTTGGAAAGCTGAGTTCAATTTCACATTATTTTGTTATGTTTTGTTACCAAAAGACTCAAAGCAGATGGTCCAACAAGTTCACAGATTTTAATGACAAGATTGTAAACAGAACAAATCAGAATGATGCAAAATAAACTCAAAAATATTTATTCATTCTTCCACAAGATTAATCTGCAAGGATCCGCAGATCATGAACTCAAGTCGTTGTATCAGGTAGTCAGGCAGATTTACAAAGGTGTTCAGCCAGACATGCAAATCAGACTCTGCTGGTCTCCCAGGTTAATTAGTCTCAAGCTTGTAAAATCTCTGTTCATGTTGACTCGAAGGTCTAATCAGTGCTCTCGTGTACCAGTACTCCATGGGTAGAGCTTGCTGATGGACATGGAGCTGGCTTCATCCTAAAACAACCACCTGACACTACAGGAATGAATCTGGAAGGAAAAACAAGAAGTGCTGTGTTTAAATACTGCAGATGATACTTTCTAAATGGAGGGACAGTAACTTAGGGTGACCAACCGTCCTCTTTTCTCCGGACATGTCCACTTTTCACGTTCTGTCCGGGGGGATTTTTGAGATTGATGAAAATGTCCGGGTTTTCCTATAGTCCGACAGAGGACCCATGTGTTTGAAGTCATCCCCGAACTGCTGCTTTGTGAGCGCTTGTTCTGCGCTCGGTCACAGACTGACGGTGCGCAGCAACGCGCCTAATGATGTTTAAAAGATCCCAAAGCGCAAGTGCATCATTTCAGATGAGTGGGTTGATCTGTAGCACCATGAGGCCAATCACCATTTTCCTGACCAGCATCGTCTGTCTTTGTTTCTTCCCGGATGATGATGCTGACGACACTGGGCTCAGCCCCGCAGGTGAAGCCTTTCAGCTTCTCCAAGGTGGAGGAGCTGGTCCTTTGGAGAAAGCTTTGCTCGTTTCCTTCGTCACTTGGACTCTTCTGCAACATATATATTATAGACTGCATTTATTATTTTGATTTGATCACAATCTTTAATTTAAGAATATATAAATGATGTGACTGTCAGCAGTCAGCAATGTGTGTGCATTGTCTAAATGAGTGGCAAAGAAATGAGTGATTGTATGCATGAAACAAAGAAAAACAAAGGATTAGGAGGAGAGGAGGGAGCTCTGGCAGGGCTGCTTTATAGTTCACTAAGCCCAGCCTGCTCAGGTGTGCTGCATTTATACTCAGGCTCTTCCATCCACTCTGGAAGAGTGAAGGGCACAGGAGAAAGGAGGCAGCACCAGGGGGCAGTCTTGTGTTTTAGTGCAGCAGATGTCTGAAACAATCTTTCAATATGGAAGAAATATAGTATCATCAGAATCCAACTATTTTTAGACATTGAATTTATAACACTGAATTTTTATCCTCCAAATTTCCCTGCAAAAATATTCACCTGCAAAAATTCACCTGCAAAAAATTCAACTGCAAAAATTCACCTGCAAAAAATTCACCATCAAATATTCACCTGAAAAAAATTCACCTGCAAAAATTCACCTGCAAAAATTCACCTGCAAAAAATTCACCGTCAAATATTCACCTGAAAAAAATTCACCTGCAAAAAATTCACCGTCAAATATTCACCAGCAAAAAATTCACCTGCAAAAATTCGCCTGCAAAAATTCAACTGCAAAAGTGATGAACTTAAATGACCCAAGCCAGAGCAATCAGCACTAGATCGAGTCGAGCGGCTCTCAGCCAATTAAATTACGCTGTTTGATCACATGACATCGTTAGCCAGCAGTGTGTCTCCTAGAAGATAGCTGTTTAGAGGTGAGGGATTAAGTTTTTCTCCTAAATAGAGATCATTACAGGACGCCTAGTCCTACTTAAAATCCCATTCATTTTTCTTTTATTTTATCATCTACTCGAACTGAGGAAAACGTTTGACTAACTCAAAGAAAATTTCCGCGCCTCCCCTGCCTGTCTGCAGAGGCAGTTTTGAATTCAGGAGCGGCAAGATGGCAGCGGCAAACCCTGGCGGTTCTCCGGTAAGTATATTATGTTTTATCTTCAAGTTTGTCTTTTGAAACGTTAATTTTATTTAAATCCGTTGGTCACGTATAAAAGTACACAGACGGGGTCTTTGCTCAACTCGTCTGATGCGTGTCTCACTAAGCGCTACATGCTACCATCCTGCTAACCGAGCTAACCTTTACATGCTGTGCTCTACAAAATAGGATACTCGCTACAAAACCATACTCCACAGATGTTGATAGATAGACGAACACTGCAAATATAATGTGGGAAACGAGAACGGCATTTGGTGAAGGGGTAAAATACACCATGAATAAAGCCATAGAGTGAATGGCTGCCATGGTTGCAGAACGGCCTGATTTAATGACAAGAATGGGGAAGAGTGAGGTAAAGTGAACCAAAGCCACAAAACACGGTCAGACAAGGCGGGAATAGGGCAGTGATATGTCCGTCAGTATGAAGTTGGTGTGCTTTAGTGACCAAAAACTCGAGACCGGTATCAGGAAGATGGGAGACTCGTGTTTCACTGGAGTAGTTGTGAATTAAAACATCATTTGTTGGGGAAATTTAGGTGTAAATGCAAGGCAAGAAAACAAGGCAAACATTAGAAATATTAAAACGGAAATATGGGATTAATATAACATACAATTAGGGAAAATTGAAGGAACACAATGTAAATTATACTGTAAAGTCATTAAAACAGCATAACCTGAGTAAAAGAAACATGTAATTGGGTAGGATGGTGATGATGATGATGATGATGATAATAATATTAAAAAACATGTACAAGATGGGCATGTATACTTGTACCCAGAATTTAACAACTATAAAGTTGTGGCATGACAGTACCTTACCCCATCCATTATATCCACACTTTCAGAAAAGGATATGGTCAATATCTTTACAAATCTAAACTTAAACAGATAGCATAAGTTAAACGGGATATTCCCTCTGCTTTCTCCTAGAGAGAATACATCAAATTAAACAAATAAGTAGTCTATGGCATTTAAAAGTGGTTACCTACAATTCTGAAATGATAATACTAATTCTTATTGATGATGATATTGTATTTGAAATCCTGGTGTAACACTGAACCCGACATCATAAAATGATTACCCTTGTAATGTCAGGGAGCTACAACCAAGGAGGGAAAATATTACTGTCTCACCCCTTGTATCCAATTACATAACAGCACTGCTTGGTAAAGGTGTTGAATTAGCTGGGTCGCTCAGTTTGGGGAAAATTGTGGGTAGCCTGCAAGGGCCTCAACTTTTCCATTCCCACAATGTGCAACAAATGGGCACAGCTGATCTTCAAGATTGGAACATCGGCCAATTACTTCCAACTTTAACGTATTTTTGCAAAAATATTCTTAAACTTGTCTCTTTACACAGATCATAATGATACAAGATGGCACTTGTGTAATTTCCTATAAATTCAATAAATCTAAATAATTGTTACCAACCCGGTAAATCCTGAGAAATGTTTTAACAGCTGTGTTAAATTAAACTTCATACTGACACATGCTGGAAAGTGCATTCATGACACAATTTTTTTTTTTATGCCTTCTAGAGCAGTAGCAATCAAAGATTTTAAGGATTCTTTTACATTTTTTAAAAACACTCTGATTAAGGCATAAGTTGTTCTTTATTATCAGATCTAAGTTTGTTTAAAGCTTCGAATGTTTTGAGGTACTTTTCTTTGTTTTCAGGATTCGTTGCAACCACGGATGGGAAAATGTGGAGGTTGCATGGCTGATGTTTACTGTTCGTGGCACAGGAAGAGGCAGTTTCATTTCAGGAATGAGTGTGCACAATCAGAGGTTTGTTCTCATAAAATACTGTCAACCTCAAATGTTTCTGACATAAGATGGAAGGTGTTGCAGCTTTATTTCCATTATTTAAAAATACATAAACATTTAAAGGATATAATGTTATGATTTAATGTTGTCAGTGTTTTGTTTTATGTCATGTTTAAGGATTTTGTTCTCGGTTGTATCTTACGTTTAGTTTAGTTCAGGGTCCATGTGTCATTCTGTCTCTGTGTCAGGTCTTCGTCTTGGTGTAGTGTTCTCATTTCCTGTTTTATTGTGAAGGTCTGCGTCTCATGTGAGTGTGTTCAGTTTTACCTCTGTCTCGTCTGGTTGATTATTCCCAGCTGTGTTCCCCACCTGTGTGTAATCTCCCTGTGTTTCTCTGTGTGTATTTAAGTCGCGTCTTCTGTCTTTGTGCTGGCTGGTCCGTCTGTGTATCCACCATGTTCCACTCGTGTGTTTGGTGTTAGTGTCTTAGTTTTGTAAATAGTTTTGTCAAGTAGCGATCGTACATTTTGTTCACCTTGTGTATATATCCTTCACTGCAGCAGCCTAGTAGGCGTGAGAAGCCATTTTTGTTTAAGTTTTCTCCTGTTTTTGTTAGAAAGTTAGGTAAGTGGATTGTCTTTTGGTTGGTTTTTATTTTGTGTAGGACAGCATAGGGACCAGTAGGGAGTTTTGTTTGTTATTTTTGGCACTGCTCACAGCTGAAGCAAAATAAATGGCTGCTTAGCACTTTTAGAAGATATTGTGGTTTGTGTACTTATTTGGGTGGTGTGTGGGTGGGCCAACTTCTTGTTGCGTTCGATACTCGCCTAGACAAAGAACGTAACAATAGTTTTATGAAAAAAGTTTTATAGTAAAATGTCTTTAGAGAACAGTGCCCTATCCAGCAGGATATATTGTCTCATATGTGTCAGGTGTTGTTGTTGTTGTTGTTGTTTCTTTCAATTTCCATCATTTACCCCTCAAGGAAGAAAATATTGGACAGGTCCTACAAACCCCAAAGAGCCTTCAGGACTCTGCCCTATTTTTAGTTATTCACACACCTTTTCCAGTCTGTTACTTCCTTCCCTGAATGTTCATTCTGTGTTAATGGTCTGGTTGTCATCTCATGTATTGCCACTGATCATTACAACCCTTTTGGCACCTTTTAAGTGATATGCCTGGGTCCTTCCTACATGCCCTGATAATATATTATTACTGTTGTCATGCACACATTTCATGTAGGGTTAGAAACAAGCAGGGAATTTCTCATACACACCAAAGAAAGGCCATACCTAATTTAAATATTTTTTTTTTTATATATATTATTTCAGAATAGAGCGACTGTGGAGAGACCTCTGGGTGGCCGTTGCATGCATTTACTACGATGTTCTTCACAACCTTGAGGAAGAAGGCCTTCTTGACATTTCAAATGCTGCACACCTCTTTTGCTGCCATTACATCTTTCTTCCTCGACTGGAGGATGATTTTAATACATTTTGCAGTGGATGGGACAACCATCCACTGCGAACAGAAAACAACACGAGTCCCAACCAGCTGTGGGAGTTGTGTCACAGATATCACCCTGTTCCTGTTCCAGAAAACACACAGGTAAAGGTGCACATTTTTAGTACTCATTGATTCTCTTACAGAGAATGTGATGATTTTATGGATAATTAAAGTCAGTCATAAATCCACAAACACAACAAGCTGAAAGTCAGTGATGCTGCTCGGTTTGCAGTCCTGAATATGACGGCACAAGCAGGATTCACTGCACTGTTAATGTTCGCTATGTTATATTGCTGCCTCTGTTCGGTGGTGTGGAGCCAAACGGACTTTAACGTGTGTTTGAACGAGCTGACGGTTCACTCGTTAAGCTGAAAGAAAGATGCTTTAATCACAGGAGTCACACATGTGTCCACTGGACCATCTGGGAACTCTTCTTGTTTAGCACTCGTAATAACACAAACACTAAATCCTACTTCTCTTGTGCTGTTTTGTAGCAGTGTGTACACCTGAGACTGTCACCTGTCTGTCTGTCCTGCACTCTCTCTCTGTTTCTTTCTCTCTGATTGTGGAATAAAAGTATGAACATGTATTTACAAGTTACACTTGTGTTTGAATCCTGCAGCTTATCACACATTTGATTTCCATGTGTGACAACTGCAAGTGTCCAGAGTGAGGACAGACTGAGGGACCCACTGCTGCACATCATCTGTGAGGCTTTGCACCCCTGATGATCCACCAGGACAAACTCAGCAGTGTGTGAGGAAGAGGAGGAGGAAGAGCCAGCAGCAGCTGACAGATGGAGAGAATAGACAGACTGTTCCCTGTTTGTGAAGGACTGCTAGAAACATTTAAAATAACTAATTGTCTGTCCTGAATCAGTCTTATTAGGTAATGTTCAAATAATGTTATCATCCCAGTGTTTTCAGTGTGGGAGAAAGTACTCAGGGCCTTCAAGTTACACACTATGAAAGGCAGCAACAAGTTTAATATTCAGAAACCTAAAGTATGTATCAGCAGCAGAACGGAGCTAAAGATAAATGTTTGTTTCAGTTCTATGAAGCTTTGAGTATTTTGGATTAGTAGTTTGTTGCATCATATTGTTGTAATTGTTTGTATGCTTTATATATTCTGAGGTAAGTTGATCTATAGTGTTACATCATATTCTATAAGGATGTCATGTGTTTGTATACTTTCTGCCCAGTTTGACCCATTTAGCAGAAGTCGGCCTGTTTAAGGCTCTGATATCTATTCTGTGTGACTTAAAGCAGTTATGACATGGTCTGATTTTCTCACCCAATAAAGGAATATTTAATATATCAGTCTACTCTTTGTTTATTAGAAACAGTTTTCACAGCTCGTACATTTTCTTTTTACACATATATGTAAGCATTGAGCCAAATTTAGTAATGCCAACATATTAAATGAACAACATTTGTCTCTTATATATAATACACCTATATATGCACTGTCAAAGATATTTGTCTTTGAGTGAAGATTTAAGGTGATAGGACTTATAAATAACTGCAACTTGAATCTTTACTGAAGCTCAGTATTTGACACAGAGTTCACTCACATGAATTTCACTCACATGTGCTGTACCTGCACATGTGATGTGACAATAGAAGTTATTTGATTTGAGAGTTCAAACTCACTGCTGTAATAACTTATAATGATTAATATAATAACTATAATATTGGCCATATCATATTTACACTGACTTTAGTCTCATGAACAACATTGGCTAATTGTTGTTTACTAGCTAATCTTAAATGACTGTTCAGTACAGATATGAAGGCCAACAATCATGTTTTACAGTCCTGTGGTCTCAGCCTCAGATACTTATTAAATCACACAAAGCTGGTGTAGAAACAAACACACGAACAAAATATGTTCTCCTTCATTTCTGTCAAACAAAGCTGTATGAAACGTTTCCAGCGGTTGGTGTTATGGTTGCTAGGCAACCTGGGAAGCGCGACGGAGGCTAGACCGTCCCTTTTCACGAGCCTCGCACTTCCGGCCTTAGCGGTCTTTGAGTACGCGGCCCTTGAAGACCGTTGAGGCTGCGTACTTTAAGGCTGCAGACCCTGAATTGGGATACAGCCTTAATCCCTCACCTCTAAACAGCTATCTTCTAGGAGACACACTGCTGGCTAACGATGTCATGTGATCAAACAGCGTAATTTAATTGGCTGAGAGCCGCTCGACTCGATCTAGTGCTGATTGCTCTGGCTTGGGTCATTTAAGTTCATCACTTTTGCAGTTGAATTTTTGCAGGCGAATTTTTGCAGGTGAATTTTTTGCTGGTGAATATTTGACGGTGAATTTTTTGCAGGTGAATTTTTTTCAGGTGAATATTTGACGGTGAATTTTTTGCAGGTGAATTTTTGCAGGTGAATTTTTTTCAGGTGAATATTTGATGGTGAATTTTTTGCAGGTGAATTTTTGCAGGTGAATTTTTGCAGTTGAATTTTTTGCAGGTGAATTTTTGCAGGTGAATATTTTTGCAGGGAAATTTGGAGGATAAAAATTCAGTGTTATAAATTCAATGTCTAAAAATAGTTGGATTCTGATGATACTATATTTCTTCCATATTTCAAACTCTATAAAAGCACCAAAATGCATGTTTGTCTCTGCAGACATTATTTTGAAAAATGCCATCATTTCCATCAAAGATAACAGCAATTTTTTCTACAGAATCTCAGCCACTAGATAAAATTTTAAGGTTTTAAACTTGGTTGATATATTTTTGACTGCAGGCAAATCATAAGTTTTTAGATTGCCATTGTTTCAAGAAAACAAGTCAAGATGACATGTGTTACATGTTGCCCCAATGGGCCAATGACAATTGCAGCAGTAAGCAGAACTGTGCAGGTGAAAGATTTTGCTTTTTCCCTTTTAATAGCACTATGATAAATGGACTGGTACTTATAAAGTTAGGAAATATGCTTTTATGCTTTCTAAGCTTCTATGTTCTGTTGTAAAACAACAAAGAAAAAACTCTTTTAAAGTCTGGTAAACATTAAACACTCATGCACCAACAGTTGTTTTTACACATCATATTTGAATGATTAAAAAAAAAGAAACCAAGATATCAAGTGTTAATTACTGTTTCCACACATGCTATTCCTGCTGCCATCTGACACTTTGGTCATCAATGTCTCCTTGCAGATTTAGGCTGCAGCTTCACATGTGTAGTATTTTAATCAACATGCTATAGAAATAAAGAAAACACAATTTTACACACATTGGAAATTATTGGGTGATTTTGTTTCATGCTCCATAGGAAGTGAAATTAGTTCTGAGAACCTGAAGGTTTGCATCTCTTCAAAAGCCTCCTACACAGTTTCCTGAATAACCATGCCCCCTCGGTGACATTACTGCCAGACACCATTTTTGGAAATGAAAGAAAACTAAAATTATGCTGTAGTGTTACTGAATAAACTATCATATCGAATGAAAAATAACTTTGCTCTCTACATGTGTTCACACAGGGAAACTTGCCATGTTCAGTGTGACTATAAATTTAAGGTACCCTTGGTGTAAGTGCTAGTTGTTTTTAATTTGAATTCTGTGTTTTCTTTATGTCTCATGAGAGACCATTTGAACAGAGCATTTTTTATTTTTATTTTGTTGTTTTTTGGTTTTTTTTTACAACAAATTGTTAGAACTTTTCTGTTGTGCTCTATTTGTGTACAGACACAGGAAGTAAGTGTGGCTTAGAGAGTTGTCATTGTAAAACAAACTCCCATCATGCTTTACTTTATGTAGTTCAACCACAGGGTAGTTTTAAGTGAAAAATTATATAAAAGTATATATAAAGTGGTCTGAAAAGTTTATAAACCAAAATATTTCTCAAAAAAATCTTCAAAGTGCTCTTTATAATTGATTTAGGAAAAGTTTACATTCAAGCAATAAAGTATGTGAATACGGCAGACTGTGGATTTGTCATGGCTCTGTGGGCAGGCAGGCAGGAAAAGGACCCAAACGCAGACTCCAAAACAGGAAGTGAACTTAAACAACTTTATTGTTGGCAAAAGACAAAACAAAACCTAAACTGGGATAGCCAAAAACTGTGCATGAAAACCAGAACACAGGCTAGTATGAGGGTACAACGCAACACTGACAAAGAGAAACACAGGACATAAATACACAGAGGGAGCAATCAGGGAGACAGGAAGTAAACACAGCTGAGACAAATCAGACCTAATGAGACAAGGGAGCAAAACCAGACACACTAACATGAGACACGAACTTTCAAAGTAAAACAGGAAACAGACTGGCACAGAACTAAACCCATACTAAATACTGGAAATCAAACCACGAAGAAATCATAAAATAACAATAATACATAAAACACTGGGTCACCGATCCAGGGCTGTGACAGGATTACTTTAAATGACAGATCAAAATAGCAATGACATTTTTATTTCATATCATGACATTTTTATGTTTTTTATTTTCTTTATTTTCTTCTCTAGTTGTACAAAATAGAATACGAAAAAATGCAGTATGGAAACAACATCATTCTACAGGCTCAGAAAAGAAATTTGAGGATGGCTGAAGATACCAGCAGCAGGATGGCACTGGGACCAGTTGGAATAGTGCTGTTACACAGGTCCCCTTCACAGCAAGACATAGGCCAAACACATGCTACACTGTTTAGGCAGCCCTTTGTAACTACATTAAGACCTGTAAGACATGAGGGGAAAACTCTCAGAAAGAACTTTACAAAATATGATGTGACTAAGATCCAGCAGACCTTCAGCATTTGTGTTTACTTTTGGATAGAGCTTGTGATATGAGATAACAACTCACCATCTACTCTGCCAGAGAAACAACGGTTGAAGATGAATGCACAAGATGTGGTGTCTGTGCAGGATTTAGGATCTGCAGCTGCACATGTGTAGCATTTTAATCCACATGCTATACAAATAAAGAAAACACAATTTTATACACATTAGAAATTATTGGGAGTTTTTGTTTCATGCTCCATAGGAAGTGAAATAATAATAAGTCTTCTTAGTCTGGAGAATAGTTCCCCTACCCAATACAAAGTTAATATGTTTGTATGTTGTTAAGCCTTTTTTTGTGCTTAATGTTCCGTTAGTTTTGTTTCAGTGTTTCTTTCTTTAGTGTTCTCCTTCTGACTTCTTACACTCTACTTTATATTTTGTCCTTAGCGTCTTCCACGTTCGGTCCTCTCTCCGCCTCACACAATTTGCAGCCACAGATCTTGGCAGAGGTCTTTTTTAAAAAATATATTTTTATTGAGAGAGAGAAATATACATTAGTCGTTACAATTACAATACAATCTGTTCCCCTCACATATTTGTTTGGGTTTTTTTCTGACACGAACAGATACAATAGTACACACACTCACACACGCTTACATAAAATTAAAAATGAAACACCAAAAAAAAGAGGGGGGGGGGGCTGATAATGTTAATCAGCTGGTAAAATGTTTAATGACTTGAAATAGTTTACAAGACGATCTAAGAAGAGGAGCCGGCAAGATTGGCCTGAGGATCAGCTCTGAAAAGTCGAAGATCATGCACGTCAGCTCCAAGGACCCACGACGGGGGATCTACATCGGGACACAGGAGCTAGAAGAAGTGGAGAAATTCACCTACCTCGGTAGCGTGATTTCCCATGACGGCGATGCGGAGGTGGATGTTAAATGCCGCACTGGAAAGGCGGCTGCGATATTTCGGAGGATGAACAAGATCTGGTCCTCCCCGACCATCTCCCTCAAAATCAAACTCTGCTTGCTTAATTCGATCGTGATCCCAACCGCCATTTGTGCCAGCGAGACTTGGAAGGTGTCGGCCTGCATCAACACCAAGCTCGACATCTTTCAGCAGCGATGTCTTCGCCGGATTTTGAAGATCCGCTACACCGACCACATCACCAACGAGGTCCTGCGAAGGAGTGGCGCGGCCAAACTTCACAACATCGTCACACACCAAAGACTCCGACTGGCCGGCCATGTCCTCTGCATGGATTCCAAGAACAGTGATGCGCTGGCAACCCCTGGGCGTTAAAAGACCACGAGGACGTCCCCGCAACACCTGGCGAAGGTCATTCCATCAAGACCTAAAGACATCGAACATATCGTTGGAAGAAGCTGAAGCCCGGGCACAAGATCGAGCCTGGTGGCGTTCGTTTGCCGCCTGATATGCCACATAAGGGTGTTTTTTTTTTGGGGGGGGGGGGGGGTTCTCCTTTTTTGTTTGTTTTTGTTTTGTGTGTGTGTGTGTGTGTGTGTGTGTGTGTGTGTGTGTAGGGGTTAATCCATCTTTCTGTAACATATTCACCTTTAAATTATTGGGAGGGAGTGGGGGTATTCATGCCATCTATGTTATTTATGTTTATTGAATGTTATAAAAAAAGAAAAAGAAGAGACTATCATTTTTATGTGTATCTATGTGCTTTATGACTGTCTGGCATTTGAAAAATAATAATTATAAAAAAAAAAAAAAAAGTTTACAAAGGGGCCCCAGATACAATAAAACTCTCCATATTTGGCCTTTGCCGCTACGCCTACCTTTTGCAGTTTAAGAAATGACATCCCAAAAAGAAACTGAAGGTGGCTTTGAAGATTTCCAAAAGAGTAAAATACAACATCTAGCCAAAAGTGATGTAAAGGCTAATATTTTGAAGTGCGTAGGCTTAGTAAGAACAGTATTAACTGGAAGCCCGAAAACAGCTAAAAAAGGGTCCATGCAGACCTGGGTCCCAAGAGCCTTGGAAAGAATAACTGAATACTGGCTCCAGAAGCCATGGAGTCTTGGGCACAGAAATAATATGTGACTCGGGTCACATGGGGTGGCATGACATCTCTCACACTGATCCACCGCTTATGGGTAAATCTCGGAAAGACGAGACTTCGAATAGTAAACCCTGTACAATACCATGAACTAAATAAGTTGTAGCCTAGCACACGACGTAATATAACCGACATTGGATACTGCTTTCTCCCATTGTTGATCTGAAAAGATTAGAAAAGACACTAAAGCTTCAAAGGAGGAGGAAGTGCACGACAGGCGCTCCAGTTTACGCCACAGCAGTTCTTGAGATTCAAACCAGTGGGTCAATTTGTGAAATATGAGCAGACCAATAGTAAAATAAAAAGTTAGGGTAAGGCAAGACCACCATCAAATGTCAGTCTCTGTGACAGTGATTTCCTCACCCTGGGATATTTCCCTCTCCAGATAAATGATAGAACTAGATGATCTAACTTTTTGAAAAAAGCTTTAGGCAAAAATACAGGAATACACTGAAACAAAAATAACAATCGAGGCAAAATGTTAATCTTTACTGCATTAATCCGACTAATTAAGGACAAAGGTAACGAATTCCATCTCTGGAAATCTGATTGAATTTGAGTGATCAAAGGGGAGAAATTGGAAGAACATAAAAAAGACAAAGTACGAGTCACATTAACTCCCAAACATTTAAAGCTAGCGGGGCTAAGTCTAAAAGGAATGTCAGATTGTTTAAGTATAAGACGTTACAGGGAAACATTCACTCTTAAGAAGATTTATTTTATAAAGCTATATTTTATAACCTGACAAAGAGCCGAACTTGTTTAATAGAGACACAATCGATGTTATACTAGATAAGGGATCAGAAACATATAGGAGCAGGTCATCTATTCAATTCAATTCAATTCAATTTTATTTATATAGCGCCAAATCACAACAAAAGTCGCCTCAAGGCGCTTTATATTGTACAGTAGATAGCACAATAATAAATACAGAGAAAAACCCAACAATCATATGACCCCCTATGAGCAAGCACTTTGGCGACAGTGGGAAGGAAAAACTCCCTTTTAACAGGAAGAAACCTCCGGCAGAACCAGGCTCAGGGAGGGGCGGCCATCTGCTGCGACCGGTTGGGGTGAAAGAAGGAAAACAGGATGAAAGACATGCTGTGGAAGAGAGACAGAGATTAATAACAGATATGATTCGATGCAGAGAGGTCTATTAGCACATAGTGAGTGAGAAAGGTGACTGGAAAGGAAAAACTCAATGCATCATGGGAATCCCCGGCAGCCTACGTCTATTGCAGCATAACTAAGGGAGGATTCAGGGTCACCTGGTCCAGCCCTAACTATATGCTTTAGCAAAAAGGAAAGTTTTAAGCCTAATCTTGAAAGTAGAGATAGTGTCCGTCTCCCGAATCCAAACTGGAAGTTGGTTCCACAGAAGAGGGGCCTGAAAACTGAAGGCTCTGCCTCCCATTCTACTTTTAAATACTCTAGGAACAACAAGTAGGCCTGCAGTGCAAGAGCGAAGTGCTCTAATAGGGTGATATGGTACTACAAGGTCATTAAGATAAGATGGGGCCTGATTATTTAAGACCTTGTATGTGAGGAGTAGGATTTTGAAATCAATTCTGGATTTAACAGGAAGCCAATGAAGGGAAGCCAAAACAGGAGAAATATGCTCTCTCTTTCTAGTCCCTGTCAGTACTCTTGCTGCAGCATTTTGGATTAGCTGAAGGCTTCTCAGCGAGTTTTTAGGACTTCCTGATAATAGTGAATTACAGTAGTCCAGCCTGGAAGTAATAAATGCATGAACTAGTTTTTCAGCATCACTCTGAGACAGGATATTTCTAATTTTAGAGATGTTGCGCAAATGGAAGAAAGCAGTCTTACAACACGCCCCGATACTTCAGTGCACCAACCCCTTCGGCTATCTGAGACTCTCCCTGAAGAATTGCATATAAAGACAATTTTAAGTCAAGACCTGACCGGGAAATACCATGAAAATGAGGGAGGGACTTCAAAGCTATAGATAGGGGTTCAATTACAATAGCAAAAAAAGGGGGGGACAGGGGGCAGCCCTGCCTCGTGCCGTGCGACAATGCAGAGTAGCCAGAGGAAACACCATGGCTTGGGGTGACTTGTACAACAATCAAATCCATGAAATGAATCGGTCCTTGAAACCAAATTTTTGTAAGACCGCAAAGAGAAAGCTCCACTCCACGCGAAGCCAAGCTCCAAGCTCTCTCAGCATCAAGTGAAATAACTACTTCTGGATTAGTGGTCGAGTGCTGGGAAAGAATTACATTCAAAAGCGTGCGAACATTAAAGAACAGCTGGCGGCCTTAAATAAAACCATTCTATTTATTGGAAATAATAGTAGGAAGAACTTTTTCAAGGCGAATTGCTAAAATTTTACCCAGGACTTTAACATCAACATCCAGAAGTGAAATAGGCCTATACGAGGTGCAAGACATTGGATCTTTGCCCTTCTTTAGGAGAACAGTAATTAGTGCTTGAGACAATGTAGGGGGCAGTAGACCGCATTCAAAAGATTCATTAAACACTGAAAGAAGTAATGGGGCTAACTTGTCAATAAATGTTTTAAAAAATTCAACCGAAAACCCATCAGGTTCTAGTACCTTACTATTGCGCATGGTCTTGATTGCATGGACAATTTCATCCAACCTAAGAGGGGTATCTAATTGTTCAGCTACAACAGGATCAACAGTGGGCATTGTAAGATCATTCAAAAAAGAATCGACCTCAGAGGCAGTGGATTCAGATTCATATATAGAGGAATAATACTTCTTAAACACCTTATTCACTTCTTTTGAATCAGAAACCAAGTTGCCTGCTGCATCTTTAATTTGAGAAATTAATCGAGAAGACACCTGACATTTTAACTGATGGGCCAAAAGCCTTGTCGGCTTATCACCATGTTCATAATAAGTCATGTGTGCACGAAGTAAAAGGCCCTCAGCATCTGCCGTAGAAAGCAAATCAAATTCGGTCTGCAAATCAAGTCGTCTTTTATGCAAATCAGGAGTGGGATTAGCTACAGCCTGTCTGTCTATGTCACAAATTTGTGTAGTGAAAGTTTGAAGTTTGGCTTTGCAGTCTTTAGTGAAATAAGCAGAGAAAGAAATGATTTGCCCACGCACATACGCTTTAAGAGATTCCCAAAGCAACGACCTTATGACAGTATCGCTGTCATTAAACACTATATATTCACCGTCCAGAGACATGCAGTTTGTGGGGATAGGTTAATTGATTAATCCAAATTGCCCATAGGTGTGAATGTGAGTGCGAATGGTTGTCTATATAAAACATATACATATATACACATACATATATACACACACACATAGTGCTGGGGAGTAACGGAACACATGTACTGGCATTACGTATTTAAAATACAAAATATGAGTAACTGTATTCTGTTACAGTTACCTTTTAAAAAGGTGGTATTCAGAATACAGTTACTTTGTTGAAATAAAGGGATTACACGGTGGTCTTTTCCCGTTTCATATGTTAGGCTGTCCCCTCTCTATTTTTGGTAATTGCAAACCCAAACAAAAACACGCATTAAGAGGCTCTAATGCCTGGGTCTCAATCTCACGGCCTATGTTATTCTACTTGCGGCCCGCATAATGACGTGACGAAATATTTTTTTAAATTATTGTTCAAAAAATATTTAATCTGAAGGCAATAGGCAGAGTGTTACAGGCATAGTCCTAAAGAATGTAGCCTCATGGGCAGTGTAGCCCAGTTGTAAACTATTAAGACTCGACTGTACACTGTGTTCGTGTTTTCCTCCAAAACAATAAGTTCCGTTGGAGCAGCCTTTCAACGCCTCTCTCTGTCTCTCGCTAGCAAAGGCCATGTCCACACTAATACGTTTTCGTTTGAAAACGCATCGTTTTCTCTCCGTTTTGGCCTTCCATCCACACCGAGACAGCGTTTTCAGTCAAGGAAAACGCAGCGTTTTGAAAACGCTCTCCAAAGCAGATTCATTTGAAAAAGCTGTTTTCTCGTCTTAGTGTGGACAGCGAACCCAGAGCCTATTCTAAAACAATGACAAATTTTAGTCATGTGATGCACTCATGTGACCAATTAAACAAAGATAGCGGAGGGCATTATACAGCAGTTGTTTTGTTTGCTCTCAATTTTGACAGCCCTATTAAAGATTAAAATCAGTTTGTACATGCTCCAGATAGCTTTCCTCAAATTCTTTAATTCTCACTCGCTTTTGCAACTTTGTGCTGTTGTGTTACTCGCAGCAACACTCTACATCATTATTAGTCCATTTAAAAAACTCTGACCTGTTTTATATACGCGTGGAATAGTTTTCTATAGGAGATCGCTGCAAAAAGTGAAGCCTTACCTAATGTCCACCCTACTGTTACTCATTTTATATTAAGATTTAAAAATCTAGTTGGTATTGGTATGGCGAGTAACCTTTATCAATAGTAATAAATCACACAGCAATAGCACATTCATGTAGTTGTAAAAAACATGATAATATATTAAGTAATCCAAAGTATTCAGAATACGTTACTCTCATGGAGTAACGTAACGGAATACATTACAAAATACATTTTAGGGCATGTATTCTGTAATCTGTAGTGGAATACATTTTAAAAGTAACCTTCCCACCACTCCACACACACACACACACACACACACATACATACATACACACACATATATATATATAAATATACATATATATATATATATATATATATATACACACACACATCAAAGAGAAAGGACCAACTTCTTACCTGCAGACAGAGTCACACACAGGATCAGAGCTCCATAAAGCTGCATCATGAACTCAAATTGCTGATCAGTCTTGTGAGGGAGAAAGCTGCTGCTAAGTCTTTCTTTTCAAGCTCAATCTGCTTGTTCTGAGAACCCGAGGGTGTGTATGTCTTAAAAAAAAAAGCCTCCTACACAGTTTCCTGAATAACCGTGCCCGCTCCATGACATCACTGCCAGACACCATTTTTGGAAATGAAAGAAAGAACTAAAACTATGCTGTAGGGTTACTGAATAAACTATCATATCAAATGAAAAATAACTTTCCTCTCTACATGTGTTCACACATCTTTAGGTGTCTGCAGCATGAGGGAAACTTGCCATAATCAGTGTGACTATAAATTTAAGGTACCTTTGGTTTAAGCTTGGCTAGCTGTTTTTAATTTGAATTCTGTGTTTTCTTTATGTCTCGTTATAGCCCATTTGAACAGAGCACAAACAAAAGTGCCCTGTGGCCCTCAGCCCGGCTGGACCAGGTGACCCTGAATCCTCCCTTAGTTATGCTGATATAGACGTAGACTGCCGGGGATTCCCATGATGCATTGAGTTTTTCCTTTCCAGTCACCTTTCTCACTCACTATGTGTTAATAGACCTCTCTGCATCGAATCATACCTGTTATTAATCTCTGTCTCCCTTCTACAGCATGTCTTTATCCGGTCTTCCTTCTCTCACCCCAACCGGTCGCAGCAGATGGCCGCCCCTCACTCAGCCTGGTTCTGCCGGAGGTTTCTTCCTGTTAAAAGGGAGTTTTCCCTTCCCACTGTCGCCAAAGTGGTTGCTCATAGGGGGTCATATGATTGTTGGGTTTTTCTCTGTATCTATTATTGTACGATCTACTGTGCAATATAAAGTGCCTTGAGACGACTGTTGTTGTGATTTGGCGCTATATAAATAAACTTGAATTGAATTGAATTGAACTGTTTGTTTTTTAAACAAATTGTTAGAACTTTTCTGTTGTGGTCTATTTGTGCACAGGCACAGGACGTAAGTGTGTCTTAGAGAGTTCTCATTGTAAAACAAACTCCCATCATGCTCTACTTTATGTAGTTCAACCACAGGGTAGTTTTAAATGAAAAATGATATAAAAGTGTATATAAAGTGGTCTTAGAGCAGCAGATTTATTTTTACTTTAAAATGGTTTAAGGACAAATATAGCAAAGTGAAGTGTATTATCAAATCAAATCAAATCACCTTTATTGTCACGTCACATGTGCAGGTACACTGGTACAGTACATGCGAGTGAAATTCTTGTGTTCAAGCTTCACAAGCAACAGAGTTGTGCAAAATACAATAACGTGC
Source organism: Oreochromis niloticus (assembly GCF_001858045.2). Classification (NCBI taxonomy): domain Eukaryota; kingdom Metazoa; phylum Chordata; class Actinopteri; order Cichliformes; family Cichlidae; genus Oreochromis; species Oreochromis niloticus. The sequence goes on from NC_031977.2 coordinate 25,217,726, forward strand.
AACAAGCAAAATATAAAAATGGTTAATCTAAAAAGTAATAAATATATGTACCATATATAAAGGTATATACATTACTGAATGTGTGTACTAAATATGTTTTCCTACGTGTGTGTGTGTGTGTGAGAGTGTGTATATACATGTTTTACAAATGAAATAGAGTAAACAATAAAATAAGATATATAAAATATAAAATATACAGAGGTTGGTATGTGCAAAACAGTGGCATTAATGTACAGTATGGAGTGCATAATGTTGAAGTTCCAGTAGTGAGGGTGAGGTGTCTATGACGTGTTCAGCAGTCTGATGGCCTGGTGGAAAAAGCTGTCTCTCAGTCTGCTGGTTCGGGACCGGATGCTGCAGAACCTCCTTCCTGATGGAAGTAGTCTGAAGAGTTTATGGCTGGGGTGACTGGAGTCCTTGATGATCCTCCCCGCTTTCCTCAGGCACCGCTTCCTGTAGATGTCTTGGAGGGAGGGAAGCTCACCTCCAATTATCCGTTCAGCACACCGCACTACTCTCTGGAGAGCTTTGCGGTTGTAAGCGGTGCTGTTGCCATACCAGGTGGTGATGCATCCGGTGAGGATGCTCTCAATGGCACAGCGATAGAAGGTCCTGAGGATGCAGGGGCTCATGCCGAATCTTTTCAGTCTCCTGAGAAAGAAGAGGCGCTGCTGCGCCTTCTTCACTGTCTTGTTTATGTGTACTGACCACGTAAGATCCTCAGCCAGATGTACACCAAGGAAGCGGAAGCTGCTCACTCTCTCCACAGCGGCGCCGTTGATGGTGATGGGGGTGTGTACTCCTCTGCACCTCCGGAAGTCCACTATCAACTCCTTTGTCTTTGCGACGTTGAGGGTGAGATGGTTGTCTTGACACCAGTGGGTCAGGGCGCTGACCTCCTCCCTGTAGGCCGTCTCATCACCGTTGGTGATAAGACCCACCACTGTAGTGTCGTCCGCAAACTTCACAATGATGTTGGAGTTGTTAGTGGCCGTGCAGTCGTAGGTGTAGAGCAGGGGTCCCCAATCTCAGTCCACGAGGGCCGGTGTCCCTGCAGGTTTTAGATGTGTCCTTGATCCATCACAGCTGATTTAAATGGATAAATTACCTTCTCAACATGTCTTGAAGTTCTCCAGAGGCCTGGTAATGAGCTAATCATGTGATTCAGGTGTGTTAACCCAGGGTGAGATCTAAAACCTGCAGGGACACCGGCCCTCGCGGACTAGGATTGGGGACCCCTGGTGTAGAGTGAGTACAGGAGAGGGCTCAGTACACACCCCTGTGGAGCACCAGTGTTCAGTGTGATGGGGGATGAGGTGGTGCTGCCCAGTCTGACCACTTGGCATCTGTCAGACAGGAAGTTAAGGATCCAGCTGCAGAGGGAGCTGCTCAGTCCTAGATCCTGCAGTTTCCTGTCCAGCTTTGAGGGAACGATGGTATTGAATGCTGAGCTGTAATCTACAAACAGCATTCTCACATACGTGTCTCTCTTCTCCAGGTGTGACAGGGCAGCATGGAGTGTCAGGGCTATGGCATCATCAGTGGACCTGTTGTGGCGGTATGCGAACTGTAGAGGGTCCAGTGAGTCGGGTAGTGCGGAGCAGATGAAGTCCCTGACCAGCTTCTCGAAGCATTTGCTCACGATAGGGGTCAGGGCTACAGGTCGCCAGTCGTTCAATGAGGAGATGGTGGAGGATTTGGGTACAGGGACGATGGTGGCCATTTTGAAGCAGGCTGGGACTACAGACAGAGAGAGGGAAAGGTTGAAGATGTGTGTAAACACTCCAGCCAGCTGAGCCGCGCATGACTTGAGGACGCGGCCGGGAATCCCGTCCGGACCAGTAGCTTTGCGTGGGTTCACTCTCCTGAAGTACTTCCGCACATCCTCCTCAGACACAGTGTGCGCGCTGACGTCATCCGCGGTGCGCACGCTGTCCGGTCTCATGGTGTTCGCTGTGTCGAATCTAGCGTAGAATACGTTTAGATCCTCACACAGAGAGGCTGTGGTCTGCGGTGTGCTGGTTTTCCCTCTAAAGTCTGTGATTGTGTTTAGTCCCTGCCACATACTCCGAGGGTTGTCAAACTGTTGCTCTACCCTGTCCCTGTACTCACGTTTGGCTGCTTTGATCGTCTTCCGGAGTTGGTAATGTGCGTGTTTGTAGTCCGATGTGTTCGCGGAGGCAAAAGCGGTGCTCCGTGCCGCCAGCGCCGTGCGAACATCTCCGTTAATCCAGGGTTTTTGATTTGGGAAGGATTTAACTGTTCTGGATGGGACGACATCTTCCACGCATTTCCTGATAAATCCACAGACTGAGTCTGTGTACTCATCAATGTCTTTAGCAGCCACGTGAAACATTTCCCAGTCCGCGTGATCAAATGTTGTATTACGGCATTATTACAAAAATTGTGAGCGTTTTGTTAAACTCTTTTAATATTCACATCTATCAATATGTACTTGATAAGTTCTGTAAGTAAAAGTATACTGTAGTTACATTAACATTTGATGGAAAATTTATGTTAGAATACATGTAAAAGCTGTTTATACAAATACATTTCTTTAGCATTTGGTTTCGTTTCTGTTGTGTAATGTGAACAACAGAAGCACAGGCCTTCTCACAGAGGCATGTGCCATCTTGCCATGCCTGTTCCAGAATTTAGCAGCCTGAACCTGGGACAAAGTCATAATTATGGAACAGTATTCCTCTTCATTGGGTTCCTAAATCTAACATATTAGCATAAAAGCATTCGGGTTTTTCCAAACCAAAAACCCTGGATGACCAGCCAGGTCCGCTCACTCCTCAAAGCCCGCGCCGCCGCCTTCAGGTCAGATGACAGAGCTCTGCACATCATCGGCTGCCCTCTCCCCTCCCTGATGGACATTTATTCCTCCCGCTGCCTCAGCAGAGCAACAAACATTATCAAAGACAGTTTCTTCCCAAAGGCCACAACCACCCTTAACTCACACATGCACTGATAAACACAGTCCCATCTCCCCCAGCCCCCATTTTAACATTTCGTTTATAAATCACCACTGTACAATACTAAATTCTATGTGCAATAACCTGAACATATACGTATATACAAAAACAGAATTTATTTACATATTTACTTTATTTTACACCAGATTGTATCTTTGTACATTTTATATATTTTTTCTATTAATACTGTTCCAATTCCTCCTCTACATGTTTGCACAGAGTAGGAGATGCTCTGTATCTCATTGTACAACTGTATAGTGACAATAAAGGCATTCTATTCTATTCTATTCTATTCTATTAATCTTTCTCAGGATAAGGAGTTACCTTTTCTTTTTAATCAGGGCATTATTGTTAGGTGCACAAATACAAAAGTAGAATGCTTCAAAGCCATAACTACCATAACACTTAAACTGGAAAAACTAGAAGCTTCAGCAACCATTCAGCAGCTATCTATTGTAAATATTATGGCCGACATGTATAAGGGTTTTAATTTGGGGATTTAAGATTGCATTACCATCACATGATCTGGCTTGAACTAATGATCTGTAATCTGAGACTTTTATCAATATAAAATTCAGCAACAACTTAAAAAAAATGGCAGACTTGTTGACCTTATATTTTAATATTAAACTAAATGGTTTTTCACATGTAGTTTCCACCTTCGTTTTTTTTACCACATTATAACCATGAAGGCATGAGATGAAAATTCTCAAAAACCACTGTACAAATCATGACGGGGCATGCAAAATTATTGTCTATGTTTGGAATTTGTCAGAAGTTTGACACAACTACGAGAAACAACATTTGAAGATGGCAGCACAGCATGTCTGTACACAATTTAGTGTCATCTGCTGTGTACAGATGCAGTTACTTTGAACTGCCAGCTGGCAATGAAAAAGATAACAGTGAACAGTACTGGGTTGTTTTCTGAACACAGATTTTTAGTGAAGCAGTATTTAGTTGTAGGAAATGAAATGAAATGTGAAAAAAAAGGCTGTGCAAAAATCTGGGTACCCTTGTAATTTTGGTGATCTGAATGAAAGCAGCTGTTCAGTGCTGGGCTGGGATGATGTCTGATATTGAATTTAGAGTGTTCCTTTAACAGTGCAAAACATTTGAAACAGTATTAATATGACTCACAGGTGCCATCCATGGATTATTGACAAAAATAATCATGCATGATGGGCACTTTGACTGTTAATTTATTTGGCAAGCCAGCATGTAAATAACAATGATTAACAATAGCTTTAAGCACAGTGCCAGAACTTTAGGTTCCTTTCTTAAAACTGTCATGTTCCTGGATCTGTTGACCCAGTTTTTTAATTTTTGTTTTTTTGATGTTTATGTTTAAGTTCATTAGGTTAGCTAAGTTCATTTGTATATTAGATTCCTCTTGTGTTTTCTTCCCCTGTATTTAAGTTTCCCTCACCCTTTATGTGTTTTATGCTGCGTGTCTTATGTTATCAAGTTCGTGTTCCCCACACCAAAAATGTTTCGAACAGACAACCACATATTTTTGGCCATTTCTTGTGAGCAGAATACACAGGTACTTGCCTAATGGTTGTGCAGTTGGAGTGCTCTCTTCTTGACTTCGCCATTTGTATTGCATGTAAAATCTACCTTTCTCTGATAGGACCCAGCAATTAGTTAATTCATGTTTAAATTTTGATTTTACTTTTTGTGCAAGGAAATTCAGTGTGGTTAAATAATCATTTCGCGCTTTCATGTTCAGAAACACATGTCAAGCGTCACTTTCTGTCTTCTAGAGCACGTAGAAAGTAAATGTATTTCTAAAGGTGCTATTGACAAGACATTCTCACCAGATGTCAGTAACAACCCATCCAATCCACACACCCAAATTAATCAAACCCTAGATGTCTGTAAGTTAGATTTTGTACAGTAACGAGAAATGACGCAGGGAAAAGTATTGAATAAATGAAAGGGAGGTAGGCATAAAAAGGCATGGAAAGTCATGACAAATACTGAAATCAAGTAGTAATTCGAAAGCAATCATGCCATTTAGTGCAGTTAATGTCAGTTGGTTCAGTCCCAACTGGTGGCCTATAAAAAGATGTTTCAGTACTAATTTGCCATACAAGAGACATTTCACGATGGGTAAAATCAATGAGCTCCTGTCATCCTTGTCACAGTCAGCAGATGCAGACTGTGTGGAGTAGAGAATAGAGGACCCAATAAATGGCCTGTATTTGTATAGCGCTTTACTAGTCCCTAAGGACCCCAAAGCGCTTTACACATCCAGTCATCCACCCATTCACACACACATTCACACACTGGTGATGGCAAGCTACATTGTAGCCACAGCCACCCTGGGGCGCACTGACAGAGGCGATAGCAAATAAAGTGTGGAAACAAACTTAATATTAAAGCGAGCCGTTTTTTATGGCAAATGGAGAAATACAAAGCAATGCACAAGGTGAACTGAGACAAAAATAAACAGTAACCTAAACTGGGAAAACTAAAAATAAACATGAAAAACCCTAAATGTGAAACTTGGTGTGGATAAATACATAACTAGAACATAGAGACATGGCTCAAAAGACAACAGATCACCTGACACTGAGCAAAGGAAGACAGAGGACTTAAATACACAGAAGGGTAACGAGGGAAGTGGAAACACACGGGGAACACAGCTGACACAAATGAACATGACGCCACATGGGAAGCAAAACTAAACACATTGAACATGGAAACACAAGACTGTCAAAATAAAACAGGAAACATAATCACCCAAAGAATGTGAAAACACTAGCTTGACAGCTCAAGCTTGACAATATGACATGGAAAACGCAGACATGAAACACATAACAGACTGGGGAGACTGAATGATACACAAGGAGAGAAACATGGAAACAGATAAGGGGAACAAGGCACACACATAACTAAAAATCATACATAGAGGACAAGAGACTTACACAGGAAACAGAAAACGACACATAAACAAGGGATCATTGATGAAACTTTAACTAAACAAAACCTACTAATAATAACACTAGAACTTACCATTGCTGTCACCGGGGGTGAATGAGTGGACCCTGGCACGGAGCTCTGAATGAACAACAGTGCGTTTATTTACAGTGATAAAGGTTACAATTGTTCAATGTGCAAGTGAGCATTGGTGTCCTCTTCCCCGTGCTCAAGTGGTGCGTGACAGTGAATCTCCGTTCCTCCCTCCCTCTTTCCCCATGCTCATAATCCTTCTCCTTCTTTGTTCCTAATCACACACAAAGGACAGCTAACGGTAAGTCTCTTTTCTGGCAGGCAATACTTCTCCACACAAACGGTCCGAGAACACTAGCGGCTTAGTGCAATACTCCAGCAGTGACTGTCGTAGGCCACCCATTAAATAGCTCTGCCTAAGATGGTGGATAATTAAAGGCAGGTGGATGCCGAATCAGTCCCAGGTGTGGCGGCTTCTAGAGCAGCGGTACTTCCGGGTCAAGTGTCACTCGTTGCCAGGCGACCTCCGTAAACAATCGCCCCCGAGACAGAGACAAAGGAAAGAGACTGGAACACACACACACACACACACACACACACAGGTAGGGGACCGTCAGACCCTGACAGTACCCCCCCTTCTAACGGGAGCCTCCCGGCGACCTACCAAACTTGTCAGAGATGGTGGGGACCCAGGGGGCAGGCACAACGGGCTGGTCCGGACTGGTCTCACCTGGGAGACATGAAAGACATAATGAATTCTCATGTTACGTGGCAGGGCCAACTGGACAGTCACTGGATTCAAAACCACTTGCACAGGAAAGGGTTCAATAAACCGAGGAGCAAGTTTCTTAGACCTGGAATGTGAACTGCGGACCTGGGCCAGAGACGATGTCACGAGGAATACCGTGGAGACTGAACACGTGCTAGGTAAGAAGCCAAGCAGTCTCCAGGGCAGATGGAAGCTTCGGCAGGGCAACAAAGTGGACAGCCTTAGAAAACCAGTCAATGATGGTGAGAATTGAAAAAGTGTTACCTGATGACGGGGGCAGTCCGGTGACAAAGTCCAGTGCAATGTGCGACCAGGGTCACTTGGGCATGGGGAGTGGTTGCAGGAGGCCAGCAGGAGGCGAATTCGGTGCCTTATTCTGAGTACACACAGGACAGTCAACGACATACTCCCTGCATCAGAGTAGGCCACCAGAAGGATTGCTGAAGGAAAGTGATGGTGAGGTTCCTAACCAGATGACAGGCGAAATGTGCGGTGTGGGCCCACTGGAGCACCCTACTCTGATGCAGGGACAAACAGCTTGCCCTCTGGGCCTGTTCCTGGGTCGGGTTCCTGCTCCCTTATGAGCTTCTTTATCTCCCACATTAAAGCTCCAACAAAACACGAAGGCGGGAGGACGGGCTGATTCCCTCATCATCGGAATCCGGTGCGAACTGGCGTGACAGTGCGTCTGCTTTGGTGTTGTGGGACCCAGGCATGTATGTAATAATGAGATTGAAACAGGTAAAAAACAGACCTGGCTTGCCGAGCATTGAGATGCTTCGCTGCTTGGAGATACGCCAAGTTCTTGTGATCTGTCCACACCACCACAGGGTTCTCGCCCGCCTCAAGCCAATGCTGCCACTCCTCCAGGGCCAGCTTGATGGCGAGCAACTCCCGGTCCCCAACATCATAATTCCATTCTGCGGAAGACAAACGCTGGGAGAAAGAGACACATGGATGCATTTTACCTTCCACCTGTTGCGAGAGGACGGCCGCAACGCCCGAATCTGAAGCGTCTACTTCCACAAAGTAGGGACGGTTGAGGTCAGCCTGCACCAATACCGAGGCTGACGAAAACAGGTGCTTAAGCCGGTCAAAGGCCTGCTGGGCGCTCGGAGACCACTGAAAAGGCTGCTTGGGAGAAGTGAGGTCAGTCAAAAGCAAAACAACTTTGCTGAAACTGCGAATGAAACGCCAGTAGAAGTTAGCAAACCCAAGGAACTTCTGCAACTTCTTGCGGGTCTTGGGTTCCGGCCACTCGACTACTGCTCTAACCTTAGCCGGGTCTCCACGCAGCTGCCCTTGCTTGACAATGAATCCTAGGAATGAGACAGTAGGTACATGGAACTCACATTTTTCCACCTTAACGAACAAGCGATTCTCCAACAGGCGCTGCAGCAGGAGCCTCACATGCTTCACATGCTCCGCCTGGTTCCAGGAGAAGATGAGGATGTGAGCTAGGTAAACAAAACCACAATGGTTAATGAAGTCCCGCAACACATCATTAATCAAGGCTTGGAAAACGTCAGGAGTGCTGGTGAGTCCAAATGGCATGACCAGATATTCAAAGTGCCCGAGATAAGTGTTAAACGCCGTCTTCCATTCCTCACCGTCGCGGATCTGTACCAGGTGGTAGACGATACTGAGGTCAAGCTTGGAGAAGACGGTGGCACCCTGGAGGAACTCAAAGGCAGAGGCAAGCAAAGACAAAGGGTATTTGTTCTTTACCGTGATCTTGTTCAGGCCCCAGAAATCTATGCAAGGCCGAAGCAGTTTATCCTTTTTCTCGATGAAGAAAAATCCCAAGCCCAAGGGCAGTGATGGGAATAACGGCATTATAAGTAACGGCGTTACTAACGGCGTTACTTTTTTCAGTAACGAGTAATCTAACTAATTACTATTTCTATCGTTACAACGCCGTTACTAACAAGAAAATGTGGTGCGGTGCTTTACTATTTTTCAACAAACAGACGGTTGAAGCCCGACAATCACTTTTTGGCACAACACCTGGAGCTAGGGGGCAAAACAATCGCATGAGTGCTGCTGTTTGACTGAGGAAGAATAAAGTAGTCGTGGTAAGCCAATCACATGACCACTTTAAGGTGACAAAGCAACAAGGTGATATATACCAGTTTTTAAATTGTGCTGCTAGGCCATGTAAAACCAGAGTCATGATAAACAATATATACGCGGTGTTTTTTCCTGAATACTTTCGTCACGTTTAACGTCTAAGGACATCGCTAGCAAGCACTCTCTGCTTATGACCAAAAAATTAAAAAACAAAACAAAAAACAGCCCGTTTGTGTTGGTGGAAAAATGTCGACCAATCAAAAAATGATATGGCAACATGACATTTGTTTGTTTAGGAAGAGGGGGAAGTTTTAGGAGTGACGGGGAGAGAGAAAGAGAGAGAGAGAGAAAGACAGCAGAAAAAGAGAGAGAGCAAGTTTTGAGATGTGAGAGATTTGTGACGTTTAGCGTGTTTGGAGTGTGTAGTTAATGTGTTGTCTTGTGTAGTTAGTGTGTAGTGTTGTAGATAGTTTTGTGTTGTGTGTCAGAACAATGAGGCAACTGCTGTCTCCAGGTAGAAAACAAGAGGAGTGATACACCTGCTGCTGTCAGACCTGCAGGTATCAGGCTGTGATGTTCTCCTTCAGTAGCGGTTTTAGATACGGGCGACACGGGCGGTTGTCCGGGGCGGCATCGTGGTGGGGGGCGGCATCACGGGCATCGGCAAAAAAAAAAAAAAATTGCTCGTACTCATGCTGCCCCGACATCATGCCAGCGCATATTGGGAATGTCATAGGCACCGATCGGTTTTCTATCGCCCATTTGCTGGGAGTAAGGGCGCCCTCCGTTTGCGAGGTGCGCCTGCTGCTTGCGGCACAGGGAGGAGAGGGCGGGGCGGCGGGGGATTCTCTGGCTGGCTGGAGCAGAAAAAATGACCAACTCGCAAAATAAAACAAAATAAAAACAAACCAACAAACACGAAAACACCAGACATAATGATACAGACTTATAATTTGCACCGATGTTTTTTCAAAATTCTATACGCGCAAAGCGAGCGCGAGAGCCCTCGGTGCGCCTGCTCGCTGCTGAAGTCAAAGTAAACTTTGTCATCTCCGCTACATACAGTACAGTATATAGAGAGACGAGACGACGAGGCTCCAGTTACAGCAGTGCAAGTAAACGAACAATAAATATAAGAAGAGTAAGAAAATAAATATACACTTTAGGACTCGGGGTAAAGGGATCAATAACAGTTTAAAATGTATATTTTATATTTTGTTGATTTAAAGTCTCACACACAACCCGTTTTTAAAGTTTTAAAAAAAGAGAAAAGAAGAGGAGGAGTGTAGCGACTTCCACAGTCGCTAGAGGCTGGGGACTGAGCCTATTTGCCTGACGCGCTGTCAACTTTACGCAATAATGCGAGAGGTGGAATTGCTTGCTTGTTTATTAAAACCCTGGAGAACCCATGGGGTCAAATGTTTCCCTAGAAAACCAATGGGGTCGGCTCTGACCCCATGGGTTCTCCAGGGTTAAAGTGCTTGAAAAGTTTACAGAGCAATGTGATCGGCTCGCAATTCAAACTCTTAAAACATCACAGGCTCTAAAGCAACAAGGGGAAACTCGTTGTGCTGCGGTCAACAAAAACTACAGCTACCCAGCCCTCCTCTCTGTCAAAATCAAACCAGTGAATGACAGACTGACAACGCCCTCTTAATGTCACCGCTACCGCCCACGTGACTCCCGTTACACATCACCATAGCAACCAAACAAATGAAAACCCAGTGATCATTAAAATTCAATACATTTAATTGTGGCTCCTACAAGGAGAAACGAGCAAAAGATACAGGTAAGCAGATGTGTCATTGGATAATGGCAGGTCATGTATCCTAAAACATTAAGAATCAGAATACTTTCTTAATCCCTAAGGAAATTATGTGGGTTACAGTTCCTCCAAGAAGAAATGGTAAAAATAGTAACAGTAACAGACTAAACTCCAAACAATATATACAATAATATAATATTAATTAGTCAGTGTCAATTGTTGATTTGTCCTGTTCTCATTGTATGACGAATTATGTCTGTTTAGTAGCCGTTTGCATACAATGCATAGTCTCTCTCTCTTCATGTGTGTGTGTGTGTGGGGGGGGGGGGGGGGGGGGGGCGTCAGAGGGGGTGTTCGCCCAGGGCGCCAAACAGGCTAGGACCGCCACTGTTCTCCTTTATAGTGGACAGAAATTATTTTTTTGGAGTGGCACAAATAATTTGTGTGGCATCTTATTTAATGCAGAACACCTGATTGTTATGTAAATAGTTTGAAATGGTTATTTAAAAAAAGATAAAAGTTAAATGGCTGCAAATAATTTTGTTGTTTGCAAAACTTGTGCATAGGATTTTAAAATTGACCATTTATATTTGCATTTAAAGTTATAAAATATGATTCAATAAACATGTTTGTGGTTGTTACAGTAAAAAATATAACTTTTTCTACTCAGGTTTTATGTTTTTTGTCTGATTTTAAATCAATTGTGTTAATACAGTATGTCAAAATGAAAACATAACTGTAAGTTCAGACATGTGAGGTTGTGCTGAAAAGGATGATACCAAACAAGGCAAAGTAAGTAGTTTTTAAAGGTGAAATGTAGAGGGAAAATCAAAAGTAGTTAAAAATGGCCAATTATAACCTGGCCCCCAGAGTGTTAAACATTTTTAAGTTTTTAAAAGTTTTTTATAGTTACTTTTCAAATAATTAATTACTTTTAGAATCTTGTAACTCAGTTACTAACTCAGTTACTTTTTTGAAGAAGTAACTAGTAACTATAATTAATTACTTTTTCAAAGTAACTTGCCCAACACTGCCCATGGGTGACGTGGAGGGCCGGATTATGCAGGCCACCAGAGAATCTATGGTGCAACGTTCCATAACCTCCCACTCAGGTTTGGAAATGCTGTAAAGCCAACTGGTAGGTAACGGGGCGCCGGCGATTAAATCAATCCCACAGTCGTACGGCTGGTGGGGCGGCAGAGAGGAAGCTTTCTCCTTGCTAAACACTTGGGCCAAATCATGATACTCCGGTGGAACTGCCGACAGGTCAGAGAGGGCGACTGGCTCCGCGGAGCTGGTGACAATCGCACTCGGACTGGCGGAGCGCAGAAACTGTTCATGGCAATTAGTGCCCCACCCGGTGATGCTCCGGCTAGCCCAGTCGATCTGTGGGTTATGTTGTTGGAGCCAGGGATAGCCTAACACTAGAGTAGCATCCGGCTATTTAAAGAGAAAGAGACAGATCTGCTCAGTTTGGTTACTGTAGGGACAGAGTAATTTTCAGTGCAATGAGTAACTGTAGTCAGGGGGCTTCCATTAGACTTGGAGAGTTTCAGAAAGGGCGACAATAGGTAGACCCAATTTGTAGGCTAGCAATTCATTAAAAAAAAACTCTGCTCAGCCCCAAAATCGATTAGTGCGCTGCACGGTTGAATGAGGAACAGGAAAATCAATTTGGCCGAGCATCTGAGGTGGGGAGTAATGTTAGCGGAGACACTTGTCAGTATTCCCACCGCTACTGACGGGCGGACTCTTTTACCCGCTTCGGGCACGTATCAGCAAAGTGTCCCCTTTTCCCACACACAAAACACTCACCCGTGCACAGTCTTCTCCAGCTAGCGGCACTGAACCGTGCCCATCCAAGTTGCATCGGCTGCTCCTCCTCCTCCACTGGCTCTTTATCATCTTCTTCTCTCCACTCAGCAGAAGGTAATCCCATCAGAGCGCTAGCGCCCCCTGCCACCCGCCGTCCCTCTCCAGATCGTCTCCCAAACTCTGTCATATGGTCATCAAGCTGAATACACATATTGACCAATGCATTTAAAGTTTTGGGTAGCTCTTTTTTTGCCAACTCACGTTTAATTTTTTCATTCAGACAGTTCAGGAAGCCTCCCCGAAGCCCAATCTCCGCCCATGCCGCCTCCTCGGCCAGGATCCAGAAATCCACAGAGAGATCCACCACACTCCTCCGTCCCTGCTTCAGGGTAAAAAAACGATTAGCCGCACAGTCCGGGTTTGACCCCTTGTCAAAAACACAATGGAATTTGCTCAAGAAATCCTGATAAGAGATGTTATGTTGAACATTCAAAACTGCTTGTGCCCACTGCAACGCCCGACCCATCATTAATTCCACCATTGGAGTAATTTTTGAACAATCAGAGCCATAAGCTTGTGTCGCCTGCCTGAAGATTAAAGAACATTGTGTCAAAAAACCCTGCTCTTAGCCAGGCCTCCATCGAATTTTTCCGGGACAGGCATAATGTGTTCCTGCTGGGGTGGTGGCAGCGAAGGTGGTAGAGGACAGGCAGCAGCAGCATTTAGTAATGAATTAGGTGGAGGAGCGTTAGCAGGGGTGCCTAATGTAGTGAGCAACATACCTTGTAGGTCCGATACCACCTTACGTAATGCCATCTTTTCCTTAACGAAGTGTCTCATCATTTTCTTGTGGCATTCCAAAACCTCTCCGTGAACCAAGAGTTCACGCTGGACGGGGGATGAGTTCGCTGGGTCCAAGGCCTGCTGGAGTATTCTGTCACGGGACGTGAATGAGTGGACCCTGGCACGGAGCTCTGAATGAACAACAGTCCGTTTATTTACAGTGATAAAGGCTACAATTGTTCAATGTTCAATTGTTCAATGTTCAATTGTTCAATGTGAAAGAGACAGGAAAAACATACACACACAACACAGGCAGGTTGACCGGTAGGGGACCGTCAGACCCTGACAATTACTCTAATACATCATAAGAAATCAAGCAGAGAGAGCCCAGTTCTATGTTAAACAATGACAGCATCATCTTCAATGCTACTGTCATCACTCATTTTGTTTAAAAACTGGGGCCTGCCTGAGCTTAATGCTGCCATAATTTTTATTCACACGCATGCTCCTAGATAAGTTCCTACCACAGGTCTATTTTTAGTCGCAAATGTCGTGTTTATGTGGTGATGACGCTACAGAAGAAATGCAGCAGCATAAATAAAAATATCATCAAGTTACCTGATCAATTTAATAACTTTTTGCAGCCTTAGCATATAAAGTTAGCTAGGCTTTAAATTTATGGCTCCACACTGCCTCCCCTGGTGGGTACACATAACATTACCAATACTGTAAATGGACGTTGCTACTCATGGTTGCATAGGCCACGTCACAGACAACATTACAGTCAAGGGCCGAAGACACCAGCGCCGGTGCACTGCATTTCTACCCAGGTTACTTGAATCCACCAGTTTCCTGGATTAAGTATACAGTGCTATGAACAAGTATTTCCTCCCTTACTGACTATTTTTTATTTTGTTGTTGCATGCATCACTCCTAAATGTTTCAACACAAAAATAAACAAATTTTTATATTAGAAAAAGTTAACGTCAGCAAATACCAATTACAGTTTTTAATGCATTTATCCAAACCTACCTGGCCTTATGTGAAAAAGTAACTTCCCCCTTATTAAATAATACATTGATAGTGATTAACCAGATTTTTTTTAAAGATAAGTTCAGTTTCACTATAGACACACCCAAACCTGATAATCTCCAAGGATTCCTAAATTCCTTTTTCCTAAAATTTCCCTTTTCCCAAAAATTTTACAAAATTGCAGGATTTTCTAAAATAATTTGATGATCTGAAACATTAAGGTTTGAAAAGGTACAAAAAACAAACAAACCAAAAAAACAAGAAAAAGAAATCAGGAAGGACCCAAATAATCCAAAGAGCACTGTATCCTTTAAAATCTCCAAAGTGTCTCTCCAAGCAGGGAGACAGGGATGCCCAACATGCAAACTCCAAACCCAAAGCCCCGGCCAAATGGTGGAGTCAAACACAGGACATCCTTACTGTGAGGCAAAACAGTGCTAACAACCAGTGTGCTGCTGTGATCTGATCTTAGAGATAACACAGCTAACTAAAAACTGTTAAACGACTTTTGGATTTAGGACATAATTATGATGTGACTTCCTTAATGTTGAGTTCCTGTTGAAGTACACAAAGAAATAGGCTACTTGACTTTTAAGTGACATTAAGTTGGTTCCCTTTTATTTTGGTTAAAAACAAATACATCACACAGCAGCCTACCTGTGCTCTGAGCTTCATTAGCTGTAGTAAAATTAAATAAAGACTCTGGCATATTCCCAAACACAGTTCAAAGTATTCAAAATATGCAAATGTCTGTTTGCATTTTTATTTGCTTTGGAAAACATTAAATTCATGCAATACAGTATTTTGATAGGTCAAACCCTGAACTTTCCTGAATGACAGATGAAAATAGCAATAACAGTTTTATTTCAGGCACTTCAAAGTTGTTTATTTCTTCCCTACTGATACAAAATAGAATCAGAAAACAGTGCAGCAGGGAAACAACATCATTCCTCAGCCTCAGAAAAGAAATTTGAGGATGGCTGAAGATACCAGCAGCAGGATGGCACTGGGACCAGTTGGAATAGCGCTGTTACACAGGTTCCCTTCACAGCAAGACATAGGCCAAACACATGCTGCACTGTTCAGGCAGCCCTTTGTAACTGCATTAAGACCTGTAAGACATGAGGGGAAACTCTCAGAAAGAACTTCACAAAACATGATGTGAACAAGAGCCAGCAGACATTCAGCATTTGTGTTTAGTTTTAGACAGAGCTTCTGATATGAGATAACATCTCACCTACTACTTTGAGAGAGTAACAACGCTCGAAGCCAGGAAGACAAGATGTGGTGTCTATGCAGGATTTAGGATCGGCTGCTCTGCATGTGTAGCATCTTAATCCACATGCTACAGAAATAAAAAGAACACAATTTCACACACATTAGAAATTATTGGGAGTTTTTTATGCCCTTTGAGAGAGTTGTCAGAAATTGGGTCATATATAAGAAGTGAAATCTTAAGAAGTCTTCTCAGTCTGGAAAATATTTCCCCTACTGACCACAAAATAAGTAAATATGTTTGTATGTTTTTCTTAAACAGGAAATGACTCCTTTAAAGTCTGATGTATTCTACATATCTTTAAAACCACAAACACTTATTTTTAAAATTAAAGTCTCAATGATTAAATAACAAATATATAAAGTGTTCATTTCTGTTTCATCACAGGCTGTTTATATAACTTTATTAAATTGTTAAACTATTTAATTTTTACCTTTAAGCATCAATACATTTTTCTTACCTGCAGACAGAGTCACACTCAGGATCAGAGCTGCATAAAGCTGCATCATGAAAAGCTCCTGTTAATCCTTACTATCTCAGCTCAACTTTCTAGTTTGATTTCAGAACCTGAGCTTTTGTATTTCTTCAGAGAGCCTCCTACCAAGTGATCCATATAACCACGCCCCCTGAAGTGACAACACTGTCAGCACAAGCTGTGGTGTCTGTGCAGGATTTAGGATCGGCAGCTAAGCATGTGTAGCATCTTAATCCACATGATATAGAAATAAAAAAGAACACAGTTTCAAACACATTAGAAATTACTGGGGCGGTTTTATGCCCTTTGGGAGAGTTGTCTGTTTTCTATGCCTCAAAATTAACCAGGAAATGACTCCTTTAAAGCCTGCTGTATTCTACATATCTTTAAAACTACAAACAGTTGTTTTTTTGACCTAAAGTTTCAATTATTAAACAAAAAATATATAAAGTGTTCATTTCAGTTTCCTCACCAGCTGGTTATATAACTCATTATTGAACTGTTAAACCATTTCTTTAACTAGTTACCTTTAAACATCAGTACATTTTTTCTTACCGGCAGACAGAGTCACACTCAGGATCAGAGCTGCATCATGAACTCAATTGCTGATCAGTCACGTGAGAGAAAACGCTGCTGCTAATCTTTTCTTTCTCAGCTCAACTTTCTCTTTGCTTTCAGAACCTGAGCGTTTGTATTTCTTCAAAGAGCCTCCTACCAAGTGATCCATATAACCACGCCCCCTCACTGTCAGTCACTGTGAGTCGTGGCCAAAGGACGGGAGCGGTTCGTCATATAATTTAATAACAATAAATAATAACTTAAATTTATATAGCACTTTTCAAGGGAACCCAAAATTGTTTTACATTTAAAAACCGATTAATGGAAGCTTTAAAAGAGGACAGTAGCATAAGTGTGAAGTTTATGCATTCTCCACAAGAACAGATTCTCGATTCCTATACTTCCGAGTGCTGAGCCTTTCTTTCTTAGCTCATCTTCCTAATCCGCTTTCAGAACCTGAGCATTTGCATCTCTTCAAAAAGCCTCCTAGCAAGTGCCCAAATAACCACACCCTGTTAAATGTCAGCACTGTCAGACTATCCATTTATGGAAAGGAAGAGAAGAACTAAGGTTATGCATTAGATTCTTGCCAAATAAACTATATCATATTATACAAAAAAATATGTAAAAAAAAAAATTAATTGATAACAAAACTTTAGGTGAAAAGTTATGTTGTAGTCATAATAAGACTTACATTTTTATCATGTTTCTTTCTGAAGGTCTGTTTGATTGGTGCATAAAATTGTCTCAAGTATAATTTTATCAGATTTTTTATGGTCCTTTATGTTTCATAAAGTCAATAAGTATGTTCAATAGGGAAGATCTGTAATGACACATATGTGCTTCCTGGGTGTTTGGTGGCTAATCTATGCTTTACATCACCTCCCCTTTCCCATGCTGTCAAACTCATTGCTGACATAACTGGTCTAGTTTAATCATCTTTCTGCCTGCCTTAATTAGCCTCCACTCTGGGTATTTTATTTTCCTTGCACACACCTTTATCCAACCTACCTCCTCCCCATCTCCATCATCAATGTCTAGACAACATCCTGGCCTAATTCCTATTACCTTGGGATTCCATTCTGCTGTGATTGGCCATCGGAGTCTAATTGCCAAGTAGGTTTATTGAATTCTATATATCAATATACCATGTTCACCATGTGGATAAGAGAGAAAAAGAGAAAGGCAGGTCAACAACTGGAGGACAAGAGGCACCTTAACAAAGTGATATCTGGTGAAGTTAGCTAAAAGATCTCAGAACACATCATGCCAAGATCCCAAGAAACTCAAGAACACATGAGAAACAAAGTCAGTCTGCAAAAGAATCCTGAATTCTGCTCTCTATCAGAAAACCTGGAAGGAAAATGTCCGGTGATGAGCACAGTAGGTTATGCAGCAGGGCAGTGATCCAAAACACACCACCGAGTGCACCTCTGAATGGCTCAAAAATCAAAACGAAGCCTGGTGAAATTCTGAACTTAAATCAGATTGAGATGCTTTGGCATGACCTTACAGAGGTCATTTGTGTTCTGAAACTTTGGAATATGGTTGATTCAAATGATTCTGCAAACAGGGAATTCTTCCACAGTGATATGAAAAAATAACTACCAGATAGTTCAAACACTGGATTGCAGAGGATTGCAGTTCTTGCTGTGAAGAGTGGCACAAACAGTTATTAAACTTCGATGGTAATTACTTTCTCACATGGGGCCCAGGTAGTTTCAGCTTGTTTCCCTAAAAAAATGAAATCATAATGTAAAAACTGCATTTTGTATTTACTCTAGTTATTTTTGTCTAATATTAAAATTAGATAAATTTGAATTTGGGACATTTATGTAACCTCGGTTTAAAAAAAAAAATGTGAATAGCCAAAGTTCAAACAGAAATAAACAGAAAATGAGATTATACTTTTTTGAGCTTAACATTAACATCTGAATTATATTGTTTACAGTGTTGCTTAGTCATGTTCTACTGTTTTCACCGATTCATCTGTCTAAGGGAATAAGCGTCGAAGGCCTTTGGAAAGGGAGGGGGGATGAGTGTGTGCATATCAGTGTATATGTATGTGTGTGCGTGTCCAGAGTTCAGCTGAGACAGTGTCCTTCGCCCTGCCAGGCTAAGTAAACAGTCCTCCAGCCAACCCAGGTGGCCTTGCATGGAATGGGAAGGAACAGTCTAAACACGGTAGTTATCAGGGTGTTTTTTGTTCGGCTCCAGCCTTGCGACCGCAGCTGGCGCCGAGAGGGTATCCGCATGAAGTGATGGTGCTTTTTACTTTAGTGCGAACAGCTCATATGAATTTCAAAGCAGTTCTACAGTCCAACACTGGTCTCTCAATCTCCCGTTGGAGAGAGCCGCGAGCTTCGCCATACTTGCGTTCTGTGATGATAATGTCACAATTCCAACCCTGCTCCTTTATCCGGGTTTGGACCGGCAAAAGTGACCCGAAATTGGCACTCTGGTGGAGTTACTTTGTGTGTGTGAGTGTGTGTTTATAAGTAGTTTTAAACCTTGTGATCCACAAAACAGCATAACAGTAAAAGAAGAACTGACTGCGTTACAGTCTATGCGCTCATGCGCGATTCATTTGCCGTTTGGACGCATAGCTGTGAACATCTCCTGTCCTGATAGCAGCTGGGGGAGGACTATCCTCCGCCTGTTAGTGCTTTGGCACGGGTGAGGTGCCCATGGCAGCACCGCTTCTTGTTGAGAGTAAGAGCGATACGCGTTTTCACGTCAAAAAGTCGTCATAAATAAGTCTCCAATAATACCAGAAAAAGTCGCCAGATTTGTCCCTAGTCGCTTTTTAGAAAAAAAAGTCGCTAAGGGGTCTGAAAACTCGCTAAATATAGCGACTAAGTCGCTAAGTTGGCAACACTGTTAGGGAAAACCAGTTTACCAGTAGCAGACTTTCGCTGCAGATTTTCAAAATAAAAGTTTCGGAATCAAATCTTTCAAAATAAACCCATGGTTGCGATCCCAAGTTTAACAGGAATTTAACCACAACAAAACCATGTTAATTCTTTTACATGGTTACACTAAGCCTTTTTTGTTAGCGAAACTTCCACTTTTTGTTCTGACAATCTGAGAATTTGCATTTCGGTGGAGCGGGGTGGCCTGGGTTGTTGTTTCAGAAGCCCGGGGTCTTTTGGAGTGTAATTTGTTTCATAGTTAGATGCCTGACTGACAACTGTATAAAACAAAAACTACATACGATATTCGATGCACATAGCGCACCGTCGTAAAATCCCCCTAATTTTGGTATGATCCGAGCTCAGGCACTAGGCGACTGAGCACAGCACTTACGCATGTGAGCGAGGGGGGAAAAGCTGCTGCCTGCGAGTTTGCTGTAGGAAAGGTGCAGACAGAGAAGAGCTTAAGTTTGACCAGGTACCAAAGCAAATCATTCGTACTGTACAAATAATGTAAATATTATCACTTGACCCATATTACCTTACTTGCTCTTCGAGTGAATCAACCAATGGCGAAATGAAAAGCCGAACAATACTGTTTTCTTTTTAGAGAGTCTTAGCTTACATGTGTGTTTATTTCATATTTTCAGTTGTTACCCTCCACGGCTAAGTAAAGCACTCTAAATCGGTTTCAGTTATGTACTGATTTACACAACAATGGACATAAGGGGCTTCTTTCAAAGAAAAAACTCAGATAACTGTTATTTTATATATTATGCTTTGTATGTTGTTCAATATATTTCTATACAAAACAAGAGGAATTTCAATACACAGCAGTATATTCATAGTTGAAACCAGATATTTACATACACTTTAGGGACAAAAACATAAAAACTTTTTTTTTTTTTTTTTGCTGTTGAACAGAGGCGGAGCCAGACATTTTATACAGTAATGACTGAAAGATTTATTAGGCTGTGTTTTGAGTTTGGTTCAAAAAAGAATAACTTCATATAAGAAAAAAATATATATCACATGTGCAGGACACCTTAAACTAGTTTTTTAATTAAGCAGCAAGGCAGAACAAAATCAGGGTTGTATCAAGACACAGGGACTAAACCCCTTCATCTTTATAATACTTCAGTCTCCAGCAGCCCCAGATCAGTGGCTCAGAGTTTTACTGGTCCATGGCTAAAATAATTTAATGAACAATATTTCATATTATTTCACTTTAAAAAGAAAAATAATCTAACCAAAGCTGATTTTTCACCGTGTATAACAAACAGCAGTGGATGAAGCAGCAACAAAGTTTGCTTTTCTTCTGAGTTTGTTTATCAGGCGCTTTGATGAAGGAGTTAGCCTGCTAGCTTTTTCCTAGTTGAAGTTTTAATGGTAATTACAAGAAATGTTTTTATTGCTGTTTTGGATGCAATAAAAGGTTTGCTCTTCACCGAGTGTGTGCAGACAGAGTCTGGTTCCATGTTAAACAATGACGGCATCATCTTCTATGCTACTGTTATCAGTCATTTTGTTTAAAAACTGGGGCCTGTTTGGGCTTAATGCTCCCATAATTTTTAAAAAATATCAAGGTATCTGATCTGCTTAAATAAATTTTTGCAGCCTTAGTATAAATATAAAGTAAATGGACGTTGCTACTCATGGCTGCATAGGCCACATTACAGACAAGGGCCGAGACACCAGCTAAATGACAGTCAGTCAGTCTGAGCTCAACCTGTTCAGATGTGCTGCATTTCTACCCAGGTTACTACAATCCACCAGTTTCCTGGATGAAGCATACAGTGCTGTGAACAAGTATTTCCTTCCTTACTGGCTATTTTTTATTTTGTTGCTGCATGCATCACTCTTCCATGTTTCAAAACAAAAATAAACACATTTATTATTAGAAAAAGATAATACTAGTAAATACAAAATGCAGTTTTTAATGCAGTTATCCAAACCTACCTGGCCTTATGTGAAAAAGTAATTTCCCCCTTGTTAAATAATAAATTGATAGTGATCAACCAGATTTTTTGAAAGATAAGTTCAGTTTCTCTGTAGCTACACCCAAACCTGATAGTCTGTAAGGACTCCTAAATTCCCATTTCCTAAAATTTCCCTTTTATCTAAAATTTTACAAAATTTCAGAATTTTTTTAAAAAAAATGTTATGATCTGAAAAATCAAAGTTTAAAAAGGTGCAAAAAACCAAAACAAGAACAACAAATCAGGAAGGACCCAAATACTCCAAAGAGCACTGTATCCCTTACAATCAAGTGTCTTTCTAATACAGCCCATCACCCTAAAACTATTGTGTGGATCACACTGTTTTATTATAATGTAAGAAAAAGGACAACATTTCCTTTTCTGTAAGCCTATCCCAGCTGTTGTTAGGCCAGAGACAGGGAAGTCCAACAAGCAAACTCCACACACAAAGCCCCGGCCAAATGGTGGAGTCAAACTCAGGACTGCTGCTCTGATCTGATCTTAAAGATAACACACCTGCTACACTGATTAGGCTTTGAAACTACGTTAAAACGTGTAAGACATAAGGAGAAGATGCTCAGAAAACTTCACAAAACAAGATGTGACCAAGAGTCAGCGGACATTTAGCATTTATGTTATTTTATAACATAAAGTTATTTTCTGCTAACTTTAAAAGCCCCTCAGCAGTCTAAGGGGTCACTTTTGTATAGCCCCTAGCTGCAAAAACGAGTTTTATATTAAAAAAATAAAAAGAGAGCTGAATGAGACGCTGACTGTCTGATTACAACCTAAAATCAGAAGAATTATATGGCAAGTTGAAATTTTTAAACAGAGTAATGATTTAGCTTATGAGTTTCGAATGATTGAAAATAAAATTGTAAACAAGGAAACCAAGAATCTTTAACTTGTAGCAGATCTACTTAATGTGTGTTATTTTAAAATAAATCAACTGAGATATCATAAACACAGCAAAAAATCTGAATCTTCGGTGTTTAGGAAGTCAGTACTTCCTTGCGTTAAATTCCTCTTAAAGTATAGAAAGAAACACTGTAAATTGGCATAAAGTTTTTACCTTTAAAAAAAGCAAAAAAAAACAACAGCTGGTTACATTACAGAGACAACTGCCTGTGCTCTGAGCCCTCACTGGCTGTAGTAAAATTAAATAAACAAAAGGATTCTGGCATATTCCCAAACACAGTTTAAAGTATTCAAAAAATGTGAAAATACATTTTCTGTTTGTATTTTTATTTGCTTTGGAAAACATTACATTCACACAATACAGTATTTGGATAGGTCAAACCCACAACTTCCCTGAATGATAGATGAAAATAGCATTAACAGTTTTATTTCATATCAGGCACTTCAAAGTTGTTTATTTCTTCCCTACTGATACAAAATAGAATCAGAAAAAAAGTGCAGCAGGGAAACAGCATCCTTTCACAGCGTCAGAAAAGACATTTGAGGATGGCTGAAGATACCAGCAACAGGATGGCACTGGGACCAGTTGGAATAGCGCTGTTACACAGGTCCCCTGCACAGCATGACATAGGCGGAAGACATGCTAAACTGTTTTGGCAGCCCTTTGAAACTAAATTAATAGCTGTAAGACATGAGGGGAAAATTCTCAGAAAGAACTTCACAAAACATGATGACAAGAGCCAGCAGACATTCAGCATTTGTGCTCAGTTAAAGCTTCAGATATGAGATAATAACTCACCATCTAGTCTGACAGAGAAACAACGGTTGAAGACAGAAGCACAAGATGTGGTGTCTGTGCAGGATTTAGGATTGGCAGTTGCAGAGCATGTGTAGCATCTTAATCCGCATGCTATAGAAATAAAAAGAACACAATTTTACATACATTACCAATTACTGGGAGTTTTTTATGCCCTTTGAGATAGAGTCGTCAGAAACTGGGTCATATGTAAGAAGTGAAATCATGAGAAGTCTTCTCTTTGTGGAAAATATTTCCTCTAATGACCACAAAATAAGTAAATATGTTTGTATGTTTTTAGGTTGTTGAAACATTTCTTTAACTAGTTACCCTTAAACATCAGTACATGTTTTCTTACCTGCAGACAGAGTCACACTCAGGATCAGAGCTGCATAAAGCTGCATCATGAATTCAAATTGCTGATCAGTCTCGTGAGAGCAAAAGCTGCTGCTAATCTTTTCTTTCTCAGCTCAACTTTCTTGTTTGCTTTCAGAACCTGAGCTTTTGTATCTCTTCAAGGAGCCTCTTACCAAGTGATCAATATAACCACACCCCTGAAGTGACAACCCTGCCAGTCATTATAAGTCATAGCCAAAGGACAGAAGAGCTTCTTCATATAATTTAATAACAATAAATAATAACTTAAATTTATATAGTGCTTTTCAAGGGAACCCAGAATTGTTTTACATTTAAAAACCAATTAATGGAAGCTTTAAAACAGGACAGTAGCATAAGTGTGAAGTTTATGCATTCTCCACAAGAACAGATTCTCGATTCCTATACTTCCGAGTGCTGAGCCTTTCTTTCTTAGCTCATCTTCCTAATCCGCTTTCAGAACCTGAGCATTTGCATCTCTTCAAAAAGCCTCCTAGCAAGTGCCCAAATAACCACACCCTGTTAAATGTCAGCACTGTCAGACTATCCATTTATGGAAAGGAAGACAAGAACTAAGGTTATGCATTAGATTCTTGCTAAATAAACTATATCACATTAAATAAATTGTGTGAAAATAAATTGATAACAAAACTTTAGGTGAAAAGTTATGTTGTAGTCATAATAAGACATAAATTTTTATCATGCTTCTTTCTGAAGGTCTGTTTGATTGGTGCATAAAATTGCCTCAAGTATAATTTTATCAGATTTTTTATGGTTCTTTATGTTTTATAAGGTCAATAAGTATGTTCAATAAGGAAGATCTGTAATGACACATATGTGCTTCCTTGGTTTTTGGTGGCTAATAATTGCTTTACATTACTTCCCCTTTCCCATGCTGTCAAGCTCATTGCTGACATCACTGGTCTAGTCTAATCATCTTTCTGCCTGGCTTCTTTTGGCCAATTAGCCTTCACTCTTGGTATTTTAACTCTCACTGCTAATCTGTCATTCTTCCTTGCACACACCTTTGTGCAACCTACCTCCTCCCCATCTCCATCATCAACATCTAGAAAACATCCTGGCCTAATTCCTATCACCCTGGGATTCCATTCTGCTGTGATCGGCCATCAGAGTCTAATTGTCAAGTAGCTTAATTGAATTCTATATATCCATATACCATGTTCACCATGTGGATAAGAGAGAAAAAGAGAAAGGCAGGTCAACAACTGGAGGACAAGAGTTACCAAAGGGATTTCTGGTGAAATTAGCTAAATAATCTCAAAATACATCAAGCCAAGATCTAAAGAAACTCAAGAACACATCAGAAACAAAGTCACAGAGGTCTATCGGTCTGCAAAGGAATCCTGAATTCTGCTCTCTATCAGAAAACCTGGAAGGAGAATGTCCGGTGATGAGCACAGTAGGTTACACAGCAGGGCAGTGATCCAAAACACACCAGCAAGTGCACCTCTGAATGGCTCAAAAATCAAAATGAAGCCTGGTCAAAGTCCGGACTTAAATCAGATTGTGATGCTTTGGCATGACCTTACAGAGGTCACTTGTGTTCAGAAACTCTTTGATTCGAATGATTCTGCAAACAGGGGTGGGCTCAAATTCATCCACAGTGATATGAAAAAATAAATGCCAGATATTTCAAACACTGGATTGCAGAGTATTGCAGTTCTTGCTGTGAAGAGTGGCACAAACAGTTATTAGAATTCGGTGGTAATTACTTTTTCACACTGGCCCAGGTAGTTTTGGATAGCTTGGTTCCCTTAATAGATAAAAATCATCATTTAAATACTGCATTTTGCATTTACTCGAGTTATTTTTGTCTAATATTAAAATTAGACAAATTTGAATTTGGGACATTTATGTGTCCACGTTAAAAAAAAATTAATAAAGCCTAGACATCCCTCACTCTAGCCACCTTTTCCTGTTTGTCCGTGGGGACACGTGGATGGCTTTTCTTCCAAGCCAGCCGAGAGATTTAATCTCTCCTAGAGTCCTGGGTTTGTAATGGGCCCTCCCCTCCTCCCAGTAGGACATGTCCACAACAGCTCACCCAGACCCATTCAGGATGCATCCTAATCAGATGCCCAAACTACCTCAACTGGCTCCTTTCGATGTGCAGAAGCAGTGGCTCTACTGAGAGTGCTTCTCGAAGAACCCAGTCTCTAAGGGAGAGCCCAGCCACCCTTAGATGAAGCTTATGTTCAATCACTTGTGTCTCATTGTTTCAGTCACTACCTGCAGCTCATGAACGTACGTGAGACTAAGGATGTAGATTGACCAGTAAATCGACGGCTACACTTTTATGTGGAGCTGACTTTAATGTTTCATTTCCTGGAAAAGACCTGAAGGTGACTAATACCTCAAATATACTTCCAATGGAATTTATACATCCTTTCTTTCCTGTAAAATAGTTGAAGCTATTCAGTAATGAACAAATACTAACACTCAAGACTTTTATATTAACACTGAAGTTTTGTTTCTCTTTTCCCTTAAAACTGCAGTTGTTAAACTCTTGATTAACTGCATTTACATTTTAAGTATTATAAGGAACTGTTAAGCATTGTTAGGTACTGATAATCAGAATCAGAATACATTAATCCCCAAAGAACTTATGTCCCCTTAACTCAGAAGAATTGCATGGTAAGTGTTGGAAAACTACACCATAAATCTTATGAGAAGCTATCAACTCTAAAGTTACAATTTTTGTTACATGTTTCTATTTAAATGCATTTCTTTTACATTTGCAGGAGCTTTCGCTGCACTGTGTTAACTGAAGTAGAGGTAGAGTTCACTTTTTAAGCTTCAAATACATAAATAAAGCTGGAAACAAGACACTTGAAACTTCAACTTGAATCAGATCAACTTTATGTGAAAATGAAAGCTAAAAACTGTTATTTGAACCTTCGTGTTTAGCAAATATTTAAGTGGTGACTTTCTCATGTTGAGTTCCTCTTACTGACCTAAAATTCACCCTTTTCTCCTTTTCTCATTTTCTCCACTCCTACTTTGATTCCTTCTTTGCTTTGGTAAAATGAAATAAACAAAAGAAATCCTGCCTTCTTCTAAATTCCAGTTCAAACTATTCAAAAGACATGCAAATATATTTTCTGTTTGCATTTTTATTTGCTTTAGGGAAAACATTCGTTCAAGCAATACATAATTTGAATTGCTCAAACTCTGAACTTCTCTAAATGACAGGTGAAAATACCAGTGACAGTTTTTGTTTCATTTTAAATCAGTTCAAGCTATTTGTTTCATCCTTAGTTCTGCAAAATAAAATCAGAAAAAAGTGCAGCATGGACAGATCATTCCAAAAGCCTCAGAAAAGGAATTTGATGATGCCTGAGGATACCAGCACCAGGATGGCACTGGGACCAGTTGGAATAGCGCTGTTACACAGGTCGTCTTTACAGCAAGTCACAAGGCCAAAACATAATGCACTGCTTACGCAGCCCTTGGTGACTATGTTAGCACCTGCAAGACATGATGGGAAAACTCTCAGACTACTTTAAAAATATGTTGTGACTAACAGGCAGCAGAGATTCAGCATTTGTACTCAGTTTTAGACAGAGCTTCCAAAACAAGTGAACCACTCACTGCCAACTCTGAGAGAGTAACAACGGTTGGAGACGACAGAACAAGATGTGGTGTTTGTGCAGGATTTAGGGTCCGCAACTGTGCACCTATAGCACATTAATCCACATGCTGTAGAATGAAGCAGAACGCAGTGTCAGACAATTTCACACACTTATAATAAATGGAAATATGTTTCTTTCGTTTTCATTTTGATTTGCTTTGTTTTGATTTAATTTCCTTTTTTTCACTTTAAAATCTGGGATCAATGTAACACCCGTAAAACTATAAATAGTTGTTGTTTGCTGTTCCCTTAAGCTAGTATTATAACTCATTATTGACCTGCTAACTTTGTTTATGTTTATTTAACGTATTAGTTTCCTTCCAGGTTTTAAGATTATCTTTAAACCCCACTACATTTCTTTATCTGTCAAAGCACACAAGACCATCATGAAATATTTTCTTATCGACAGACAGAGTCACACAGGATCAGAGCTCCATAAAGCTGAATCGTGAACTCAGATTGATGATCAGTCTTGTGAAAGAAAAATATAGTGCTCCCTTTCTTTCTTAGCTCAGTTTCCTGTTTAGTTGTCAGTACCTGAGCATTTGCATCTATTCAAAAAGCTTCTTACCAAGTAACCTAACCATGCCCCTGTACTTGAAATCACTGCACACACTCACTGTTTTTCATAATGAAGACATGATGTAAGACAATGCTATAGAAGGTTACTGAATAAAATATCATGGGAAACTTGTAAAAAGAAATTGCAAAGAAAAGGAAATGTGACGTCACAAGTTTTTTTTAAATTAAATTTAAATTTCATCGCTTTTTTCCTCAAAGTGTGTTTAATTTACATACATTTATACAAACACAGTTTAATTTGATCAGATCAGATTTTTGTTCATTATGCTTTGGAATGAAAAGTTGTTTTTCAGTCTGTTGGGATTGTTTTATTATCAGCTAGGCTAAAGTATCTTTTTTTGTCAAGGGTGGGGGTGTTGCCAAACTCTGGCAGCTAAGTTCTGAACCTGCTGTCGCTTTTCCAGGGTTTTATTAGGCAGAATAAACAGTACATCACTGCAGGTCGTGATGAAGGCCTGAATGGGGGTTTCAGCTGCAGAGTCTGAGAGTAATGGCTGGAATCTGAAGTTCTTTGAGTTGTAGAAGGCAGATTTAGAGATGGATTTGATATGTGATGAGACTGACAGGGTGGAGTCCAGGTTGAAATTAGGAGTGCCCTACATCAGTGAGGCCAGCATAGTTAGCTTGGTGGTCAAAGAAGATAAAATGGGAGAATGTTTCAAAAGCTGCTGAAAGTGCCAGAAAAATGAGGATGTTGATGTGGTCTGACTAATTTTTAATCTTGATGAGAGAAGTTTTTGTGCCGTTCAAAAGGTTCATGAAGAGGCACACCTTGCTGGAGTTGGGCAATGACTGCTTTTTTCCAGGATTTTAGTGATGAATGGAAGGTTTCAAATTGGGCAGTAGTTACTGTGGTCTTCAGGGTCCAAACCAGGTGTTTTGAGAATGGGGAGACAGCAGCTATTTTATTTAACAGAAACTCTCTTTCTATGGAGCTACTGTTGATGTCAACTATGATGTGCCACAGGGTGGTTAGGCAAGACTTGACTATGGTTTTTGGCTCTGGGTCCAGAGGGCAGATGGAAGACTTAGCTTTGATGACCAGCCCAGTAAGTTGAAGAGCATCCAGTGGAGAGAAGGAGGAGATCCATCAAGACCAGAACACAGCAGGTAGGAAGTCTTCCTTAAAAAGAGGATGATCAGTATTATGTCAGTAATCAGACTTCTTGTAACAAATCCTTTGATTGGTATTTTGAGTCTTTAAAAGTGAGGGAGGTGGGGCTGTTGGTGGAGTCCACATTAGCTGAGAAGAAGTCCAGGAACTCATAGTGATCAGTATGTCATTAAGAAATCCTGCAAAGGTCAGTAGTAATGAGTTACACTTACCTGAGTACATTTATGAAAAGAAAAATGTACTTGTAAAAGTATTTTTATTGCTCCATACTTTTTCCTTATACTTGAGTAAAGAAGAAACGCTACTTTTGCGTCGCTATATTTGGCAATATTCAACTTGTTTCTTGATAAAAAATAATATATTTCACACATTAAATAATTATTCTAATAATAGATCATGCCTCCACTGGATCTACCCCAACTCTTTCACGAATCAGACATAGCCATGCAGTCACATGACCAGAGATAAACTGTGGCAGCTAGAGCAGCCTAAGCCTTTCAAACTAGCAGACACAGAAAAAAGCATGAAAAAATGGCTGAGGCAACTGTCTCTGATGCTAAAACTGAGGCGGAGGAACACCCTTAGCCTCATATACAAAGCATGTATTGCTTAAAAGCAGTACAAAAGAACAAGAATATAATGAAGTGTCTATGTGTGAGCAAAGGCAAACTGACATTTCAGCGTACAAAAACTTAACATCTAACCTGAGGAAGCATGTCGCGGCTCTAGGGGAGTAACATAAGCAATTTTTGACAAGCTTCTGTTTATGTTTAACCAACCATTTTTTATAGCTGAGACATCCTCCTTCAAGACTATAATGGAAACCCTGGAACCTCAGTGTACAGTAATGACAAGGAAAACATTATGCTCAGAAGTACAAGAAGATACAAAGAACATGAAGTGCATAATAATAAAAAAACACTGAGCACTGTGAACTATGTTGCTACCTCAACAGGTTTTGTCTGCCAGACAAAATAGCTACTTAGGAGTCACTTGTCACTGGACAGATGGCATCTCTTTAGAAAAGCATTCTGCTGCACTGACTTGACCCAATGTATATACTATATATATATTTATAATGTTATCTCTCTACCCCCCCCCCATGTTTTTGCACATGTCGAGGAGCGTGTCAGGATACATTTCACTGTGTGTTATACTTGTATAACTATGCATGTGACATATAAAGAACCTTGAACCTTGAACCTTGTAGAGCTCCTTAAAGGTTCAAACACATTTGATGTTCTTGCTGCAGCATTAAAAAAAATACATTCAGAGTATCACATCAGAGAAAAACTGACCAGGACGACAACAAACTTCTTGAAGGCCTTTCGATTATATGGAAAGTGGAAGTGAGGAAGAAAGAGAAAGAGGAAGAAGCCACCAATGGACAGGAGGATGGAGGGTTTTATCCTTGATGATGCAGCAGAAGAGGGCGAGTTAGAGGTGGAGTCTGAATATGTGTGTGCCATTATAAATGGCAACACAGGTCTTGAGTATCAGCTTCCAAGGCACCAAAAGGATGCATGTCATTTACTAAATCTTATATCAACAGTTGATGCCACTGCTACAGAAGCTGCCAGTGATACAGACATTGGCAGCTTCCGTCTATATCTGGTTCTGCAAAATGTCATGCTTTGTGGAATAAAATCAGCAGGTCAGTCATGGCTTATGAAACGGTGGAACGTGAATCCAAGTTGCAGTTTCTCTGACCCATTCAGACTTGTTGGAGCTCCCCGTTCTTTGCTGTGCAGAGTTGTGCGCATTCATAAGAGCACGGAGAGAAATCAATCCGCAAAGTTTGCATGACATCAAAGATAAAGATGTAAGTTGACAGAACTTTTTTTTTTAAATATTAATGTGTAACTAATGGGTGAATCCACCATTAAGTAACTTTGCGAGACTGACAAATGGGGATATTGGTTAAAATAGTTTTACTGTCTTATTTTGCAAATTTCACACAGACAATGTGCAGTGATTACATTGTTGTCAAAATGGCTGTGATTTATTTATTTTTACACCTTTTTGAGGTTCAGTTCCACTGAAATGGGATTTTTGGCTGGGTACACTGCTGTGATGAAGCCCGTTGCCATCCTCCAGGTGGATTAATCCATGCACATGGCCTTCTTGCTGCCAACACTTAACCAGTTGCTGGAGAAGCTGAGGAGGCTGGAGGAGGTGTGGACCTCCTGTTGATGCCCTGTGGGACGGGATCCAGAAACGTTTCAGAGAAGTAATGAAAGACCCTGAGCTGATTGCAGATGCAATACTTCTGCCAAGATTCAGAACATCTTGGACCACAGAGGAGAGCATCTTAAATGCTAATAAATATACTTGTTACGCATTAAATTGTGAGCCATTAGACACTTACTCATATTGACATTTATTGTTAGTGTGATTTAGGATTATAGTTTTAGTTAGAAACCCAGAGGGTGACAAGAGTTAGAAAAAAAACATCTCCAGTATGTTAAATTTTTCATGCCAAAAATCAGGAGCTTGGCAGTCTATACAGCACAATAATGCCCAGACCTAATTCTTTTGAAAGCCACGTATCTTTCCACGGGTCTCAACTTCATCAGACATCACCCAGACACAGAGTTGGATAAGGCCAATGCAAACAGCAGCCTTTCCGATGAACCATGAGTCAGGAAAGCCAGAAGCAAGGGAGCTGGAGAGGTACCTTTCATGTCCATCCACTGGAGGTACGGATCTATTACATAGCTTTTCTCGCATCAAGAAGCTGTCAATCAAAGTCAATACAGCTCTTCCTGCATCTGCAGCCTGATAAAGACTTTTTAGTCAGGCAGGACTCCTGTGCACTGATGAATGGTCACTGCGTCACAGAACCTTGAAAGACAGCTGTTGCTGAAGCTTAACCATCACTTTACTGAGTAAAGAAACATTTTTACCAAATATGCACGGATAGATGCACACCCATACAATCTATGGTAAAGTGAGCCTTCTTGTATGTACATATGTTGAAGTTGCCTTGTTCTAATGTTTTTTTCTGCTGAGGGGGCCGTGCCATTTGGAGTTAAAGTGAATACAAAGTATACAGCATATCTTGTTGCTGGAAATGGTTTGCACTGTTCATAGATTTATGTTATTTACTGTAGGTATGTGTCATAAGGCAGAATGTGCATGTTGTGGTTGGCATGTTTTAACTTGGGGAGTTTTTAATTATTTTGCATGTGTTGCTGTGTTTTATCATTTTTAATCTTCTAATAATGTTAAGCATTTTATTCTTACAGTTTTATTGCATGCTGTTATTCTGACATTTGTTGACTTCTTTCTGAGAGACTCTTTGCCTCCTTATAACTAATTGACGCACCTGTGAGTTTATGCCCAGGAAGGACTGTGAGATTGATCAATCAGGGTTAGCCTTTTGGCCACCAAAGGCCAATAAGAGGGCCTGTCAGGATGTATGAGCAGAGAGTCATGGGGTGGTGACTGCCATGGAGCGTGGCACATAATGAAAAAAAGGCCTACCCAATGACGCACAGAGAAGAGTTAACACAGAGTTATATTTGCCCATTTCAGGTAAGTTCGACCCTGTCATTTTATGAAGCAGCTCCGGGTAAATAAAAGAAAGTGACTGACGCTGTCCTCTCTTTTTCTTCAGTTGACAACGAAGTGAAGTGGACGTGTGAGAATGCTGCCGGCTTTTGAATTTTAATGGACTTTTAGTGGTTTTAACTGATCGGCTGTCGCTGTTGTAACTCTTTCATTTGATTGTTTTTATATATTTAAATTCTTGTTGTCCCTGGCCAGGGTTGTTTTATTGCTTGTTTTTCCATTCATCCATCCATCTTCTTCTGCTCATCCGGGACCAGGTCACAGTGGCAGCAGCCTTAGCAGAGAAGCCCAGACCTCCCTCTCCCCAGCCACCTCCTCCACCTTGTCCGGGAGAACACCAAGGCGTTCCCAGGCCAGCCGAGAGATATAATCGCTCCAGTGTGTCCTGGGTCTGCCCCGAGGTCTCCTCCCAGTGGGACATACCCAGAGCACCTTTTCCAGGAGGTGCCCAGGAGGCATCCTTATCAGATGCCCAAACCACTTCAACTGGTTTCTTTCGATGTGGAGGAGCAGCGGTTCTACTCTGAGCCCCTCCCGGATGGCTGAACTCCTCACCCTATTTCTAAGGGAGAGGCCAGCCACCCTTCGGAGGAAGCCCATTTCTGCCGCTTGTTTCCGTGATCTCGTTCTTTCAGTCACTACTTACAGCTCATGACCATAGCTCAGGATGGGGACATAGATCGACTGTGGCTGCGAACCATTCCAATGTGAGTTGGAGGCCATCAACTGATGAAGTTTTATGGAGAAAAAAAAATTATATTTTAGAAACATAGTTTTATTTTTCTACTGTCTTGACTCCCCCACTGCTCTTCCTGTTTTAGAAGGGTTTCCCTTCTGATAGAACTACGTAACATATCGATTAAAAAAGCTTTATGTTGTGAAAAACTGAAATCTGGAAATTTAAGTTGTTCTCTATTATGTTTTTACATTTATAGATTGGAAAGATAGAAGAGGAATAAGGAAGAGGAACAAGAGGAGGAACCATCATGGAAGGACAAGCACCTCTACAGTATGTACCTTGGCAGATGGAGGAAGTGGCTGAAATCCAGAAATCCTACCAGTGGCTGGACAAAGCTGGAATAAAAGACAGCACAGAGGCACTAATCTTGGCAGCACAGGAACAAGCTCTGAGCACCAGATCCAGAGAGGCTGGGGTCTATCACACCAGGCAAGACCACAAGTGCAGGCTGTGTAAAGATGCCCCTGAGGCAATCCAGCACATAACAGCAGTAAGATGCTAGCAGGAAGGGCATACATGGAACGCCATAACCAAGTGGTCAGCATTGTATAGAAACATCTTTGCTGAGTATAGCTGGAAGTCCCAAGGTCAAAATAGAGGGTGGTCGAGAATTACTTTGCTAAGATCCTGTGGGACTTCCAGATGCAAAAAATGGTGATAGCTAACCTGCCAGACATAGTAGTGGTGGACAAGTGGAGGAAGACGGCCATAGTGATAGATTTAGCGATACCGAATGACAGCAACGTCAGGAAGAAGGAACACAAGAAGCTGGGCTTAGAGAAGAGCTGGAGAAGATGCAGACAGTTGTGGTAACAGTGGTTCCAGTGGTAATCGGAGCACTAGGTGCAGTGAGCTGGAAGGATAGACCAACGAGACAGGAAGGAAATCAAATAAACAGAAGACCGGACGCATCATTCATAGATAAAAGTTTGCTTTCTAATTATACCGTCTTCATTTTCACTTCTTCATTGGTTCATATTTCTGTACTGAATCCGTCTGCAACAGCTGCAGCAACACAACAGCAAACCAACCAAATGAGAGCTACTGTACATTCTGTACGAGCTTATTGAATTTTTCTGACTTTTGTATTCTAATGATTTAAGTTTATAGTTTATTTATAGTTTATTCTCTGTGAGGTTCCTCTTGTGTGTTTGTCTCAACCCTGTTTTGCCTATGTGAGTCTGTCATGTCATCTGTTTTTACATCTCACTTCCCCGTGTGTAGGCGTATTGACTCTCGCGCTTCCTGTGTGTCTCTCACTCCCTTTCCCCGTTTGTGTCTTAGTCAGAGAATTCTGAAAGAGAAAAGAAATCTGCCTTCTTCCCAGCTGCAGTTAAAACTAATCAATCAAAAATATGCAAAGGTATTTTCTGGTTGCCTTTTTATTTGCTTTAGGAAAACTTAACACTGAAGCAATACAGTATTTGAATAGGACCCTGAATTACTTTGACTGAGATCAAAATGTCAAGGACAATTTTGTTTCATATGATGGTACACAAAAGTTATTTATTCTTCAGTTGTACAAAATAAAATCAGAAAGCAGCATTTAAAAAAAAATAGAAACAACATCATTCCACAGCCTCAGAAAAGAAACTTGAGGATGGCTGAAGATACCAACAGCAGAAAAGCACTGGGACCAGTTGGAATAGTGCTGTTACACAGGTCCCCTTCACAGCAAGCCATAGACCCAATGCATAATGCACTGGTTTGGCAGCCCTTTGTAACCAAGTTATAACCTGCAAGACATGAGGAGAAAACTCTCAGAAACCACTTCACAAAGCATGCTGTGCAGCATCACTGTGCATGCTTGGACTTCTCAGTTATCAAGTGTGATATGAGAAAACGACTCACCGTCTACTCTGAGAGAGAAACAACGGTTGAAGATGACGGTGCAAGATTTGCTGTCTATGCAGGACTTAGGATCAGCGGCTGTGCATGTGTAGCATCGTAATCCACATACTATAGAAAGAAACAACACACTTTCACATTTCCTTGTAATTATTTGGGGTTTATATTTCCATTTTATACTGCTTGATGAGAGCTGGCAGAAAATGAGAAGTGAAACAAAATCAAACAGGAAATCTTTAAAGTCTTGGATAAAGTAAATACTAATTAAACTGTAAACAATTGTTTTTAAACTTAATAACTAAATTCTATAATAACTAAAGTCTTTAGATATTTTTAAGAAGATATATAAAGTGTCTGTTTCTGTTTCCTCACAATCTGGTCATTGAGTTTTTTAACTTTCACTTTCCTTACAGACTTTAAGACCACCTTTATCAATCGATACATTTGTTTATCTGTCAAAGCACACTGGACCAACATGAAATATTCTCTTACCTGCAGACAGAGTCACACACAGGATCAGAGCTCGATAAAGCTGCATCATGAACTCAGTTTGATAATCAGTCTTACAGGGGGGAAACGCTGTGGCTAAGCCTTTCTTTCTTAGCGAAACTTCCACTGTTTTGTTCTGACAATCTGAGAATTTGCATTTCTTCACAAAGCTTTCTAAGAAGTGACCTGAATAACAGTGGCCCCTTAAGTGACCTCACTGCCAGACTTACCATTTTTGGAAATAAAGGCGAGAACTAGGGCGCTACAGCCAATAGGACTACTCCTGACTAATCATCACTTTGTTTTTTAAATCTATGTAAAACTTGAGTTCAAATGTTCTTATTTTCATAGTTAAAAAAGAAAAAAGAATTTTCATAAGAAAAGTCTGTTTACTGAAATACAGTTTTGTTTTGTTTTTTGTTGTTTTTCAATAAGCAGCTGAAAGATGCTGATGAGACAAATCTAAAGGAAGGAGAAACCCGTTTCAACATAGTACATCAGTATTGTATCATTATCTCATGACTGCTCAGAAGGAAGAAAGAGTTTGATCCCTACTGATATTTTTAGATGTTCATTGTCTTCCCGGTTGCTGTTTGGTCAGTTTTAGGAAATGATCATGGTTTATATTAAATTCAGAAGGCAAACTCAACTCTTCCACCTATCTCATTTTTCCTGTGAAATGTAAAATAAGATTTTTATAAAGCCTATATTTCAAAAACAGCAAAAAAAAAAAAAAAAAAAAACTGAACACAGTGGTCATTTTTATAAGCTTCTTAATTAGCTGACTACCTATCAAACAAATGTTTGAGGTTGTTTTACTAATCATCACAAAAACAAAGTTCGGAGATAAGACTTTCACATTTAGATCCTGAATTTTTGTCTTAAAGAAAATGACAAAACACAAAATGACATAGGTGCTTAAAATGACCTCTTACCTCTCATTCAAGAGGCTTTTTCTGTTCTAAAAGCTGATGGAGAGTCCCGGGTGATTTAACCTCTGGTTGGGCTATTTACACCTACTGCCAAACACTACATTTGCAAAAAAAAAAAAAGTAATACATGTGGAATATGTGCACTGTGCTTCACCAAAGTCTTTATAGAGGAAGGTCTCTTCACTAGGCACACACTTTGCCTCGAGGTACTTATGTGGGCAGTCAGTGCATCTAAATTTGTCACATTTCACTCCTAAAATAAGGATTTTAAACCCTTTCAGATTTCTCTGAAAGACTGTCTGCAGTTTCTCTCTTATTTTGTCTTGGGCTTCATTTAATCATGTTCTTCTCAGGTTGTCCTTTAGCGCCCTCAGGCGGTCTCTCTCTGAAACAACACAACACATCGGCTATCAAGGAAACATTCAAAGGAGTCTTAAACTGGCATGGCTTCATGTCAATGTTAGTGAGCCAGCTTTGCTGTTGAGGGCAGGCCTTGCGAGTCCAAGCCCGTCCAAAAATGCCTCTCTGCCTCCTCAGCTGAATGCTATACTGATGTGCTTTTATGTTATAAATACAATTAAATCATTGCATCATTTTTTTTCATCATCAATTTCATTGCCAAATTAAGTTTGACAATGAAAGTCTTAAACACCCACAGTGACAATAAGTCAGCGCAGTTACAACCAGGCTCAAGCTAATAATTCTGTTAATAGTATATATTATTATATCCACAGTGATAAAGGTAAAGCATGATTGTGGATATTAGCCCACCACTGAAGCTCAGCAGATAAGTAACACTCATATTTACCTTGCTGATTCTGGTTCAGGTCACACTTTGGAGTGAAAAAGCAGCCATTCAATCAAAACATTAAAAGCAAATTGAACTGTGCTGATTCTGAACCTGTTTGCACTTTGGTATTTCTGGCTACAGCTAAGTGCAGCATGCAGATTTATGGCGCTATAATAAATACCAGTTCTGGACATGATTTAGAGGAGACTGATTATTCTTAAATGTCTTGTGTGTTCTGTAAAATAGTTTAATTGTGTTGAGTTATTAAAAATTTTTAATGAACCACATCATTAGGCACACCTCTTCAGCTGCTCCTTAAAATCACATGGCGGCACCTAAATACATTTAGGCGTGTAAACATGGTCAAGACCACCTGCTGAAGCTCAAATCCAGCATCAGAATGGAGAAAAAAGATTTAAATGCCTGACCCAGTACTGCTCAGATATACTTACTGAAGTAGCTGGTGAATGAATCACCTCTTCCAGTATCATTGTAGATCCATACATTACGTACTAGTAAAAGTTTATAGCAGTTTCATAATCTTATTTGGCCATAAAACCCTTCACCATCTTCCAGGTGTGAGGTGTATGAGGAAATGAAACCTTTTCCTAATAAAAAACTTTTCTGAGAAACTGAGAAATAAAGCCAAGCTTCTGTGTGCAGTCACCGTCTTACATCGTGTGTTTCTTTCTTCTTCCAAAATGAAACTGTTCGGAACTCTGGTCCTGTTTTTGACTCTGTAAGAACAGATTTCATTTGTCTTATCTAACAAGGCTCTATGTTAAAATTATTATATGAATTATTTTGTTTCCATTTAGTAAAGCTGTAAATGACACAAAGGTAAATGGCCTGTATTTGTATAGCGCTTTACTTAGTCCCTATGGACCCCAAAGTGCTTTACACTACATTCAGTCATTCACACACACTGGTGATGGCAAGCTACATTGTAGCCACAGCTGCCCTGGGGCGCACTGACGGAGACGAGACTGCCGGACACTGGCGCCACCGGGCCCTCTGACCACCACCAGTAGGCAACGGGTGAAGTGCCTTGCCCACAGACACAACGACTGGGACTGTCCGAGCCGGGGCTCGAATCGGCAACCTTCTGATTACAAGACGAACTGCCAACTCTTGAGCCACGATCGCCCCAGGTAATCGAAGGATAGCAGAGCGAAGACCACCTTGAAAAACACAACTGAACCATGTGTGTTAAGTGATGTGAAAAATAAGAGCATCACAAAAAAGAGAACGTTTTCTGGGAATTAAAAATAAAGTTGCTTCATTCTAGAAATTAAAATGTGAAGTTAACATTATAGATATAGCACTCAAGTTGTTATAAATTATCATACAAAAAAATGCTTTCTTCCAGATAGCGCTACTAAAAAATAAAACAAAAAGAAAAACCTTTATGGTTTTCTTCCTGAGAGAGTGCGGAAACGTTTGAGTGAAGACACGACACGGGAGTCTAGGGAGCTAACGGGGATTTATTTTTATTGTGTTTTTGTTATTTACTTCACTGTAAAAAAAAAAAAGGACTGCCTTCATTAAAGAGTCCAGCATTTGGGTCCTCTTTCCTCACATCCCGGTTGACAAGCGCTAACCGTGACAATTTATTCAATAAAATCAGAATAATGCTTTGATTGCTGAATTGTTTAACTACTTGTGTTCTGCATTTTGTATCATTAAATAAAAAGAGTTTTGTAATGAGCTGTAAATTTAAAAAAAAAAAACAGGACAGAGCAAATATGAACATTTCATATAAATTATGTGGTTGGTTGATAAGGATGGACAAAGTTCACTTTAAGGTTTTTAAACTCGATAATGCTTTGGACAAAGATGCAATGTTTGTAGCTTTACCAGAGTTTTCATCGCAGTTGATTTTAAATCAGTCAATATGTGACTGAAGTGCAGGCATCCAGCTTTCTTCTGAAAGAGGTAGGCTATCATTGTCAAAGTCGAGGTGGAGGAAATGTTACAGCTTTAATGGCTAACAGTGGATCAGGGTCACTATTTTTCATTCATGGTGTGGCTGCTGATAGAAGTAGCAGGATGAATTCTGTGTGCAGTGCTGCACTCAGATTCAGGCAAGTGGGACCCAATCCAGTACTAGTGAGCTATTGTTAATGAAGTTTATGATTCCTGCATTTTGCAGTATCATTCCTGTGTATCTTAGCAACAGTGATTATTTAGTAGCATTGGCTTCTTTTGTGACCATATTGCGCAAGTGCTAAGAACATTTTGCGCAAGTGCAGAAGTGCACATAAATGAGAGTAACATTGAGTCCTCTCAAAGTGACCTGAACTTCTCAAGAGGGCAGGGGCTTCAGTACCATCCTACTCGCTTTCTGAGAAACTGAAACTGAAGAGCTGAACAAAGCCTATTTAACCTGTCCTCCTCACACATCGTGTACTTCTTTCTTACTTCTCACCATGAAACGTCTTGGAGCTCTGATCCTGGTTTTGAGTTTGTCCACAGGTAAGAGCAGCTTATCATTGGTTTTTCTTGTTCCTTACCACATAATCAGATAATCACTGGTCCTTTCAGGTCTTCTACTTTTGAACAAAACTGTAACAGACATGAAACTGAAGAGAGGTTCACATCACCTTGAAAAGCACATCTGAACCAAAAATTCTTCTGTGATGGAAAAAAAGAAAGAATACATTTTTTAAAATGGGCAACTTTGTAACTTTTTCACTATTAACAGTTTGATTTAAAATACACTATAGTCATGTACAGATGCAAAACTATTTTAAAAATGCCTTTATAAATTAAATTAAGGACCTCACTGTATTTTGTAATAGAAACGGCAGATCCTGAAGGCCCTTTTACATATGACGCCCACCGCTGCGCTCTTTTTTTATTAATAAAACTCCTGGTCCTTTTCCTTTTCTATTTTCTTTCTCTCTTTTATTGTTTTAATTTCCCGGTGCATTCTCTGAGCTGTGGTACCACAGACTTTATAAGAAGCCTTTTCTCTGAATGAAAAAAAAAGCTTTTCTTGATCTCATTAAGACATCTGCAGTCTAATGGATGATGCTTTGCATTTGGCAAATCTTCATTCATGAATACCAGCTTTCTTTCTTTCTCTGCAGCATGTGGATTACAATGCTACCTATGTGGACTCTCTGACCCTCACTCCTGCACTGATGTCTATACTTGTCCTACTGGTATGGACCAATGTTTCAGGCTCACTGTAAGCGGTAAGTTGTTCTGCAGTGTATTAAGAAGTGTTTAAAGATGTAAATCATACATTTTATGAGCATAGCATTAATTAAACTGAGGTTTTCCCATCATGTCTAACAGGTACCGTCACTAAGGGCTGCATAAACAGTGCCTTATGTGTCAGTCCTATGAGCTGCTGTGAAGGGAACTTGTGCAACAGTGCTATACCAACTGGTCCCAGTGCTATGCTCCTGCTGGTGTCTTCAGCCATAATCACCGTCTTCCTCTGAAGCTCTGGAACAACTACACCTTAATCATGTTTTACTTTGTTCTTAACCAAAAATTACAATCCAGGAATATTTTTTTTAAAACTAACAATGTAAATGATGTTAGTTACTGTACTGTTGGATATATTTTCAATATAATCAGAATAATGCTTTGAATTGTTTAATTAAATAAAAATAAAAATAAAACAGATTTGTTGTTGCTGTAAATTAAAAAAAAAAAAAAGGACAGATAAATTATGAGCATTTCATATAAATTATGTGGCTGGTTGATAAAGATGGACAAAGTTCACTTTAAGGTTTTCAAACTCCATAATGCTTTGGACAAAGATGCAATTTTTGTAGTTTTACCACAGTTTTACCCACAGTTGATTTTAAATCAGTCAATATGTGACTGAAGTGCAGGCATCCAGCTTTCTTTGAAGGAGGTAGGACTATCATTGTCAAAGTCGAGGTACCTGATAGTCAAGAGACGGCTTCATGAATACAGTATATATACTGAGAATTTACAACAAAGTGCAAACAGCTAGTTACACTTAAGAAAAGGAGGGTTGAATTAGACTTTGCCAAAAAACATCTAAAGGAGTCTGCACAGTCTGAAAAAATCTTATGCAGATGAAACCAAAGTGAACTCATACCAGAATGATGAGAAGAGAGATTATGAACCTGTTTGCACTTCGGTAAGTGCACCACACATTTATGGGGCTAACAATAAATTCCAGTTCTGGACATGATTTAGAGGAGACTGCTTAAATGTCTTGTGTATTCTGTAAAATACTTTAATTGTGTTTAGTTTATTAACATTTTTAATAAACCAAATCATTAGGCACACCTCTTCAGCTGCTCCTTAAAATCACATGGCAGCACCTAAATACATTTAGGTGTGTAAACATGGTCAAGACCACCTGCTGAAGCTCAAATCCAGCATCAAAATGGAGAAAAAAAAGATTATTTAAGGTACTTTAAATGCCTTGTTGAGGTCAAAGGAGAATAGCCAGACTGACTGATTTAGACTGATAGGAACAACAGCAACTCAAAAACCACCTGTTACAACCAATGTATGCAGAAGGGCATCTCTCAATGCACAAAGCAGATGGGCTACAGCAGCACAAGAGCACACAGGGTCTGTCAGCTTTGCAGCATAATGTGAATCTGACAAATCTTCCACAGCTGTGTAATGCTAACATAGACGGAAATCTCAAAGGAATGTTTGAGGAACCTTGTTGAATTTATGCCATAAAGAATCAAGGCAATTCTGAAAGGGTGCCTAACCCAGTACTGCTCAGATATACTTACTGAAGTAGCTGGTGAATGCATCACCTCTTCCAGTATCATTGTAAATGCACACTTTGCGTACTTGTAAAAGTTTATAGCAGTTTATCATGTTATTTGGCTAGAAAACCCTTCACTGTCTTCCAGGTGTGAGGTTTATGAGCCTGATAAAACCTTTGAGTTTCTGAGAAACTGAGAAAAAAAGCCAAGCTTCAAGCTTCGGCTGTTTCTTTCTTCTTCTAAAAAGAAACTGTTCGGAGCTCTGATCCTGTTTTTGGCTCTCTAAGAACAGATTTCATTTGTCTTGTCTGGCAAGGTTCTTTTTTAAATTATTATCTGAATTAATTTATTTTCTTTTACCAAAACTGTAAATGACACGAAGGTAATCGAAGGATAGCAGGGTGAAGACCACCTTGAAAAGCACAACTGAAGCATGATTGTAAGTGATGGGGAAAAAAGAACAATTTATCAAACTTTCTCTTTCTCCTTTTTTTTCTTGCTGA
Organism: Oreochromis niloticus; assembly: GCF_001858045.2. Lineage (NCBI taxonomy): Eukaryota > Metazoa > Chordata > Actinopteri > Cichliformes > Cichlidae > Oreochromis > Oreochromis niloticus. Next base: position 25,260,125 of record NC_031977.2, read on the forward strand.
ATGTTTTCTGGGAATTAAAAATAAAGTTGCTTCATTCTAAAAATGAAAATGTGAAGTGAACATTAAAGATATAGTACTCAAGTTGTGATACATTATCACACAAAAGAAATGCTTTCTTCCAGATAGCTCTACTGAAAAACAAAACAAAATAAAAATCCTTTATGGCTTTCTTCCTGCGATAACAAGGATAATGCAGATTAATGTCTTAATATTTTACCTGTCTAAAGTGTTGGTCTAAAGCAGGGGTGTCCAAACTTTTTTCACTGAGGGCCACATACATAAAAATATAGGAGGGGCTGGGCCACTTACTAGAAATTAGGTATATAACCTTAACTGTAGCGTATTAAAGTTAGAAAAATCATTTAAAAGTGGTCAAATGTGTTATATTGTTGAATATAATTAAAGACAAAACTGCCTTCATCACAGCTTTCCATAAATGGATCTTTATTGATTTATTCAGAGAAAGCTTTGGTAGCTCATTCTCAGAACAGCAGAAGATTTACAACACAGAGAAAAAACAATAAAGGGGAAAATGGGACATGGTACATTTCAAGTTTGTTATTTAAGTTCTTAGGCTTAGCAACACACCTGTTAACGTTCGTTTGAAACGGTTATAAACATTAACAGACTGAACTGGACTTAATAACATGAGTCCATATAATTTTAGTAAATTATTCTGGTGAGTATCAGCTGCGCTGGGTATGTAAATCGGGCCATCCAGCCGCGGTGCTCATCGTACGCCACTCGTGCCAAAAATCCGGACAAATGTCACTTGATCAAGGAGCAGATCTGCATCAGATGAGATCAGCTGACTTTGCGTGTGCGTGCGCTGTGCACAGCGGTGTGTACTCTGTGTGTTAACAAGAAAAACGCATATAAGAAAGTGGTGCGCAAAAGTAGTGACAGAATTGATGCGCATTATTGATATTTGAAGCATGTGTACCTGCACATTAACACACGGGTACTGTGGAAGATATTTTTTACTCACCTAAAGTGCTCGTGCTCTCGTCCACTCCCCGCAAAAAAAAAATTAGCAGCTGTGCGGTGTCTGTGGCACCAGTGCTCGGATCGCATGCGATGGAGTAAAAATCAAAAGCACAGCTTTATCAGACAGTTGCAGTTTAATGTTGGCTGACAGTCTTCAGTGCGTGGCACAACTGTATTTCTGGACATGCTGACGTTGTTGAAGTCCTGCACTTTTTTCGGGCACATTATTTCGGTGACTTTAAGGAAGCAGCGTTTTATGAGGTCTCCATCTGAAAAAGGCTTGCCATGTCTTGCGATGAGTTGGGCGACCTCATAGCTGCTATTGTAGCCTTTTCCTGGACAATTTGAGCACGAAAAAAATACTGTTGCTGACCCCGCAGGACAGCTACCCTTTGCTTTAATTTCTGCTCTCGCTCAGCACCAGTGTAGGATGCATAGGCCTGATGTTTGGTTTCATAATGACGTCGTACATTATACTCTTTCATAACTGCCACAGTTTCAGTGCAGATCAAACAGACACACTTCCCCTTTAATTCTTTGAAGAAATATTCACTCTCCCACTGTGTCTGAAATTTTCTGCACTCACTTTCTACCTTTCGCTTCTTTGGTTCTGCCATATTTGGTAACTTGGGGGTAAATTTCTTCTGTGATTGTCCTTTTTGGTAGAGCAACTGCCTTGATCAACAGCAGCTCCCCCTGGTGTTAAAACTAAGAAGTGCAATACACTCAAGCAAAAGTTGAAGTGCGGGCCATTTTCTATTCTCGGCTCGCAGTTGGCCCGCGAGCCGGACTTTGGACACCCCTGGTCTAAAGGTTTAAAAAGGTTTAAAAACAAAGGTCACTCCAGTCTTCCTTCTACAGATCTGATTCAAGGCCAGTTTACTTTGAGACTGCTAAGTTGCTATATTTACGTACCCGGTGAGCTTGTGTGAATTATAGCTGCAACTTTTTATCTGTTCTCCCACTCCCACTTCTCGCCCATCTTTACAGTCCTTTTAATCAAATTTTGATTTGATCTAAACTTGACAGAAATATTGCCAAACCATGTAGTGATACCATAACTGTCATGGTCCTGAGTCTGTTGACTCAGGGTTTTGTGTTTATTAATATTTTCTTATGTTCTTGTTTATTCTGGTTATGTATTCTCTTAAGATTTGCTAGTTGTTAGGTTTTGCTTCTGTGCTTCCTCTGTAAAGTGTCTAGTCATCCCTGCCCGTGTGTTCCCTCTATTCTCTGTGCAAAGCCCGTGTCTCTAAGTATGTCTCTGCATGTGTGTTGAGTTTCCTGTTTTACTTTGAAGGTCTGTGTCTTATGTCAGTCTATTCAGTTTGCATTCTCCCTGTCTCGTCATGGTTAATAGGTTCAGCTGTGTCTCACTCCTGTATGCAGTTTCCACATTCCCCTTTGTGCTTATATAATGTGTGTTTTCCCTTGCTTGTCACTGGTCCGTCTGTGTTACCTCCACGTGTCATCCTGTGTTTCACCCTGTGTGTTATCCTGCGAGTCATGGTTTCAGTTTTGTTTAGTTAGTTTTTCCCAGTTTAGGTTTATCTCAGTTTCTGTCATTCCCATCTCTGCTCAGTCTATTTTGTCACCATTTTGAAAATAAAGCTCACTCTCATCAAAGCCAGTGCCTGCATTTGGCTCCTTCGTTCGCCACTCTACACATTTGCCACCACAGCCGTGACAATAACGGACGATAAATTCAACAATTATCGTGTTATCTATAAAAAAGTAACATGAGGTACTCTTTTTACACAATACAAGTGCTGGCTAATTCGCCCACACACATACTCCACGGGATGAATCGACTGTAACTTATATGGTTATTGCTAACTTACAAAGAAGGTTGACTTCAGAAATGCACGGTCTAAATGTCAAACATTTAACCTGCATAGTTAGTGTGTGTTTTTTTTGTGGAGATTTTTGGGATAGACATTTATTTTGTTGGCATCTGATCATCGTAATCGGAACATTAATTAAAAGGGTCGTTGTTTTGTTTTTTATTAATATAAGAACATAAGAAGAGCTTTATTTATCCCAAGGGAAATTCTTTTGTCATACACATGCTCAATGCAGCAAGAGAGACAGAGGAACAGAGGAATAAGATATACAATATATGTGTAACCCACCTGAAATTTGCCTCATGAAAATGAACTGCTGTTCCCAAAGAATGTCAGTAGGTGGCACTATGAGATTGTTTAGTGCTTGTGAACTTGAGTTGATACAGAGAAGGAGAATAGCGCTAAGGCTACGTATGTTGGTCGGAGCTACTCACCGAGAGTTCTTTAATCCTTGTTCAAGAAAAAGGTTATGTGTGAAGACACAAATTGGATTTCACTCTTCCGCTTGTTGGGAAACGCGGACACTTTTTGTTGATGCCGATGTACCTCTGTTTTTGTGGTTTTTGTTCATTTCCGGTGAGTTGACTAACTACGCTAGCATAGCAAGCTAATCGTTAGCTAAGTGTAATGTAAATTTCATGTGTTCCTTTTAAGTGCTGTCTTATCTTTTTATTTCTTCACTTGTGAATGTTTTAAACCAATCGGAAATATTTCTTTGAAAGCTAGTAGGTAAGTTTTATTTATTGTTATGAGATGATAAATATGAGCAGTCTTTGGCTAAATAGTACTGCGACCACGTTTTGCACTTTCCTCGTGCATCAGTAGTGTACATTCTCTCAATTCATTGTATTGATGTGACTGCTGTTCATACAAATTTAACTCAAATCCCATAATTTGTATGATGTGGAAATTGTTTTAAGGTTCTTTGATTAATTTTTATTATTGATTGCATTAAGTCGTTATATACAAAGAGTGAGAGGCATTTGGTCACTAGTGTTGATTAAGTTGTTATATGATATTCATGTAAAATATGTTCACTGCCCTGTGCAGGTTGGTTTTTTTGTTGGAGTCTAAAGTTGCGAGCCAGGATTCCGGATCCCCAGCTGCAATGCAGGAAAGGTTTCCAGCCTACTTAGAAGTGACAACTGCGTTACTTCTTGACAGATAAGCTTATGAGATCTCAGAACAATACACTACCCGGGTAGTACTACTAACATTAACACTACACACACTCACACACCTGAACTGAAAAGACTGAAAAGAACTCTGAACTCTGAACTCTAAACTGAATACACGGACTGACAAATATGGACTATTGGAACTGTTGTGAACTGTTGAATGACTGTTTTTGTTTTTGTTTTGAATAAATGTTGACTGTTCTTTTAGCTGTGTGTCATTCGCTCCTTAGTCGATTCCTAGAGAACATAAGCCCAAGATCCTAACTTTCTCTACATTCAGTAGTGGTAAAGTATCGTGTGTTACATAGTATCCTTTTGTGGCGAGCCAGCCAGGAGCGATTAAGACACAGCTAATATTGAAATTACAGCATTCTGCAATAGTATTGTTAATTGTGAAATTGTGATTTATTGTGATAAGCTTTCAATTAAGACAACATTGAAAAGTGATGGATTTAGCACAGAACTACGGGGTGGATTTTAAACGGTCCATCAGTATTACTGGAGTTACTAGTCTAGATTCTGATGCTGATATCATTGCTTCCTTGGAGAAGTATGGGGTGGTAACAAGGATTCTGAGGGTCCCAAATGCACAACCAGAGTGTGGGGAAACTGTTATTGCTGAGTTTGAGTCAGAGATTACAATGGGGGATAACGAGTCAGATTTTCCCCTTGAGATTGAAAATGTGACCAACAAGAATGTAAAATGGCAGGCTAGTCGCATTGGAATGCCAGCACTCCATCAAACTCCAGAGCCAGATCCTGTTTTGTCTGACTCAAGTGATGAAAATGTTGACAGTTATTCTGACCACAGTACTACACCCTTGATAAAGACAGCAAAGCTAAAGTACGACCACCGACGGCCCCTTACATCCCAGCCAGTCACCCATTCAGCCAAATCTCAGACTTGTAGAGTTGTTAAACCAAAGACTACTCCAACCAAACTTCCAGTGGTGACAGATGAAGTAACTAACCCACCAGAGATACAGCGTATAGTAGTGGAACATGTAATCAGAAATGACTCTGTCGCTACACATAGCCAGTCCAAATGGTTACGCTCATTCTCAGGCCGTGTGCCAAAACCCCCCGGAGAAGTGGATTTTGAAACATGGTGTTTACATGTTGAACTAATGTTCAGTGATGGCACTCCAGTTGACATTCAGCGAAGGAAAATACTAGAGAGTCTTCTTCCCCCAGCATCAGATGTTGTGAAGCAACTTGGTTATTCAGCACATCCACGAGAATATGTCAGGCTGTTAGATTCTGCATATGGTCTTGTTGAGGATGGTGAGGAGATATTTGCAAGGTTCCTGAACACAAATCAAAATCCAGGTGAGAAAGCTTCTGATTATCTACAGAGGCTGCAAGCTCTCCTTAACACTGCTGTAAGCAGGAATGGTGTGATTCCAGCAGATGCAAGCCGACATTTGCTAAAGCAGTTCAAACGGGGTTGTTGGGACCATAACTTGGTCCTGCAACTAGAACTAAAGAAAGAGACCACACCTGAGTTTGCAGAGCTTCTGCTAGAGCTGAGGACCGAAGAGGACAGAAGGGCTTCTAAACTGGACCGGATGCAACGTCAATTTGGGCCTACCAAGACAAAGCCAATTGCGCACATGCATTCTGTCCCTGACTTCCCACATCACACTGACCCAAGTGCAAGTGTATTGCAGGCCTATATCTCTGAAACTGAGAGTCTAAAGAAGCAGGTTGCAGAACTGCAATTGCAACTGATGACAAAGCCATCTAAAAAGCCAAGAAAGCGACAAGTTAAAGCAATGGAAAAAACACAAGAGCCACCCGCACCTGTAATTGAAACTCTGGTACACCAAATTCCACCACGAACCCAAGTGAGAGCTGAGCCCAAGGCTTGGTTCTGTTTTAGGTGCGGTGAAGACGGTCACATAGCCAGGAACTGCGAAAATGCTATAAACAAGGCTGTGGTTGATCAAAAGTACAAAGAACTAAAAGCCAGACAGGAAGAATGGAAAGCCCAGCAGCAGGGTCAAGCTTTAAACTGGAGCAGGTTCCGGTAATGGGACATACGGGAACCAAGAACATTCACAAGAGTCCCAAGTCAGAACAGAGATGTCAAAGTAAACAACAACACGCTGAATGCATTCCGAATCACCTTCCAAATAGATTAGTCGGATCGAGGTCTCTTGCAGAGGTTAAGATTGGGGAACTATCACATAGTTGCCTCATTGATTCAGGGTCTCAGGTTACCACAATTTCAAAATCATTTCAGTTGACCCACTTACCTTCTCATCCTCTTTTGCCATTAAATGATTTGTTAGAAATTGAAGGTGCTGCAGGCCAAATTGTCCCTTATCTTGGGTACATTGAAGTTGACATCACCTTCCCACAGAGTTTCACAGGGAAGGACAGAGTTGTAACTATTCTAGCTTTAATTGTCCCAGATCACAGAGCAAATTCAGAAATTCCAGTCCTCATTGGTACAAATGCCCTCGACGTCTTGTATGAGGACTTCAATGAGCAAATGACCATTCCTGAGCATTGTACTTATGCCCCTCTCCTTAGACATCTGTATGCTATCTACAGGAGTAAAACAAAAACTGATAGTTTTGTGGGGACAGTCAAGTCACAATGTAAAACCAACATAGTAATTCCAGCTGGTCAGAAAATAGCCTTAAATGGACGTGTCAGAAATGTCTGTGCAGGCCCTGGATCCACTCTTCTAGTCGAGCCCCACAGCCAGTCCAGCCTACCAGGTGGCTTGATATTTTCCAGCTATGTAATGTCAAGGCCACGACAGACATCCTTCAAAGTTCCCATTCTCCTAAAAAACGAGACAACGCATGATATTATTCTGCCAGCTCACCGTCCTTTGGCAGAGATATCTGTCCCACTTTCAGTTTCTCCTGCGAGGTCTGAATGTATGAATCGAACTGGAAGTTCAGAGCAGAAACATGCTCAGTGTTACACCACCCACAAAGTAAAATCAAGTGACAAAATCCAGTTTGATTTTGGTGACTCACCCCTGTCAAACGAGTGGAAAGATAGGATTGCTGAGAAGCTGAATTCCGTGTCTGATGTTTTTGCTAGGGGTGAACTTGATTATGGTCACACCACAGTGGTGAGACATAAGATTCGGCTCTCTGATCCAACGCCTTTTAAACAGAGGCCAAGGCCCATTCATCCCTCTGATTATGAAGCTGTCCGCCTTCATTTGGAGCAGCTGTGCGACAGCAACATTATTAGAGAGTCCGAGAGCCCATTTGCTTCACCAATTGTAGTTGTGAAAAAGAAAAATGGGCAGATCCGCCTATGTGTGGATTACAGAAAGTTGAACAACCAGACGATCAAAGACGCTTATGCCTTGCCCAATATAGAAGAGGCATTTACAGCTCTGTCAGGATCCAAATGGTTTTCCGTTATGGATTTAAAGTCTGGATATTACCAGGTAGAGGTGGAAGAAGAGGATAAACACAAGACGGCTTTTGTCACACCCATGGGGTTTTGGGAATTCAACAGGATGCCCCAAGGAGTCACTAATGCTCCAAGCACTTTTCAAAGAGTTATGGAGAAATGCATGGGCTCCATGAACCTCAAGGAAGTACTGGTCTTTATTGATGATCTTATAGTGTTCTCCAATACTTTGGAGGAACATGAAGAAAGGCTCCTGCGAGTTCTGAACAGATTGAAAGAATTTGGTCTCAAACTTTCACCTGAGAAATGTCACTTTTTCCAAAAGTCAGTGAGGTATTTAGGACACATTGTCTCAGAACAGGGAGTGGAGACCGATCCTGATAAAATCTCTGCACTCACCACATGGCCCAGACCCACAAACCTGTCAGAACTGAAGTCATTTTTAGGCTTCACCGGCTATTATCGCAGGTTTGTCAAAGACTATTCTAAAATTGCTAGGCCATTGAATGATTTGACAGCTGGTTATGTCCCTGCCAAGAAGCTGAAACACCACAAATCATCATCAAACAGCGACCTGAACCGTCCTTTTAATGAGAAATGGACTCCCTCATGTGAGGAAGCTTTCAAGACCCTCATTGAGAAGTTGACATCTGCACCAGTGCTTGGGTTTGCTGACCCCAGAAAAGCCTATGTTTTACACACCGATGCTAGTTCACATGGACTTGGTGCAGCTCTATACCAGGAAGATGATGGTCGGTTAAGAGTCATCGCCTATGCTAGCAGAGGGCTGTCTAACTGTGAAAGAAGGTACCCCACTCACAAACTTGAATTTCTTGCGTTGAAGTGGGCAATTACAGACAAGTTTGCTGATTATTTGTATGGAGCTGACTTCACTGTCATGACTGACAATAACCCACTGACCTACGTGTTAACGTCTGCTAAACTTGATGCAACTGGACATCGATGGCTTGCTGCTTTGTCAAATTTCAATTTCAACATACAGTACAGAGCCGGTAAAAGAAATCAGGATGCGGATGGATTATCAAGACGGCCACATGTTTCTGTTGAAACTGATGACAGTACAACTGCTGAGGATGAGAGAGTAAAGCAATTCATTGCAAAGTTTACAGAAGAGGGAAACAGTGCAACATTTCCAAAGGATGCTCTAAAAGCTGTATGCGAGAAGCACCAAGTATACATATCTCCTGACACTACTTACCACTACTGCCACTACTTACCTGCTGCGGTGGAGTGTTTGGCAGTGGATGCAAGTGCGATACCTGACGAGTTTGTTCAAGCCGACATGCTGACTGGTACTAGCACTCTTCCTCAACTCTCCCAACAAGATTGGGCTGCAGAACAAAGGCGTGACCCTATAATAAGCAGAGTCATAGACCTTGTCTATACAGGAAAACGCCTTTCCTATCGTCTTAGGCAAAAGGAGGAAAGGGAAGTCCAACTAATGTTAAGAGTACAGGATCAGTTGTCTCTAATAAATAATGTTTTGTACCGGAAGCGAGTGAGCCAGGGCCAGACTCTTTTTCAACTAGTGCTTCCGAAGGAGTACAGAGAAGTAGCTCTTGAAAGTCTTCATGATGCAGTAGGTCACATGGGATTTGAAAGAACTGTTGACCTTGTGAGAACACGTTTCTTTTGGCCCCGAATGTTCCTAGATGTTGAAATGAAAATCAGAACATGTGAAAGGTGCATCCGCCGCAAGGCTAGAGCTGAGAAATCTGCTCCACTGGTAAATATTAAAACCAGTCGACCACTTGAGTTGGTGTGCATGGACTATTTGTCTCTAGAACCTGATAGCCGAGGAACAAAGAATATTCTGGTGATAACGGATCACTTTACGAAGTTTGCTGTTGCAGTGCCAACTCCAGACCAGAAGGAAAGGACCGTTGCCAAGGCCCTGTGGGAAAAATTCATCATTCACTATGGCATACCAGAGCGGTTGCATAGTGATCAGGGCCGTAATTTTGAATCGGCAGTCATCAAAAACTTATGCCAAATGTTAGGCATCAAGAAAACAAGAACAACCCCCTATCATCCCCGTGGTAATCCAGTAGAACGGTTTAACCGTACACTGCTAGGGATGCTTGGAACACTCCAAGAAGACGACAAACTAAAATGGCGTGATCATGTGCAGCCATTGGCTCACGCCTACAATTGCACAAAAAATGACACAACTGGGTATTCACCCTATCAGCTCATGTTTGGGAGACAGCCAAATCTTCCAATTGATGTGGCTTTTGGACTTAATGTGAGTAGGCAGGACAGTGTAACTCACAGTGAATATGTGAAGAAGCTCAGGGAAAGCCTACAGGAAAGTTACAAACTTGCTGTGGAACATAGCGAGAAAACTGCCCTACGCAATAAGTCAAGATACGATCTAAAAGTGAGAGAATCCACCTTGGAGGTTGGAGATCGTGTTCTTGTCAAGAATGTTGGAATACGAGGGAAACACAAACTAGCTGACAGATGGAGTCAGACAGTCTACAAAGTTGTAAAACAGATCAATGACTCTCCTGTATATGTTGTTGCTCCACTCATGTCAGATGGGCCTGAGAGGACACTGCATAGAGACTTACTGTTACCATGTGGGTTTCTGTCATGCTCAGTGCCAAACGAACCCAGTCATGGAAGTCCAGAGAAAGAGACACCCAAAGGTGACATCTCTAAAGAGAATCCATTTTCTGAAGTTGAAGGAGACTATCATTATCTGGGTGATAATGACATTGTGGCTTATGACTTTCCAGTAGTTTACGAAGAAGTCAATTACCCGGCTTTCACTACTATCAGTGAAATCCCCAAAGCAACTGAGTCTGTGTCAGAACAAAGTGTGGACCGAGACGAGTCTGATCTAAACCCTGCAGTAGAGGAGTTTCATTCTGCACCCGTGGAGCTGGATGAGGGTGATGGTTCACTTCACGGTTCTAGTGGAAATGACATTGGAAATGACGCTCCAATGAAAGAAACAGGTGTTATTGTTAATGAGGAATATTCATCTGTTCACGATTCATGTGCTGATATAGATCCAGCCACAGAAAATGATGTTGAACCTCTGAGAGAGGTTATTGACGTAACTCGGGAGCAGTACCAAACTGAACCAACCGGGTTGTCGGATGGAAAAGAGGAGAGTGATGGAGATGGATTGGAGGCAGAGGTTGCTAAAGATGAAAACCCCCCAGAAACAAGAGAAATCAAGCGGTCAACTAGGAACAGGACTGAACCTAGCAGACTAACCTACAACACCTTGGGAAATCCCTTAACATTAGTGATGCATTCTCTTTTAAACAGTCTTGATCAGGTTTTTTCACATGCCCTTGACTCAAACCCTTCCCCATGTGTTGGTAGAGTAAAAACCATTTAAAGTGATTGCTGTCATGCAGGGATGCATGCCCATTTAGGGGGGGAGGGATGTAACCCACCTGAAATTTGCCTCATGAAAATGAACTGCTGTTCCCAAAGAATGTCAGTAGGTGGCACTATGAGATTGTTTAGTGCTTGTGAACTTGAGTTGATACAGAGAAGGAGAATAGCGCTAAGGCTACGTATGTTGGTCGGAGCTACTCACCGAGAGTTCTTTAATCCTTGTTCAAGAAAAAGGTTATGTGTGAAGACACAAATTGGATTTCACTCTTCCGCTTGTTGGGAAACGCGGACACTTTTTGTTGATGCCGATGTACCTCTGTTTTTGTGGTTTTTGTTCATTTCCGGTGAGTTGACTAACTACGCTAGCATAGCAAGCTAATCGTTAGCTAAGTGTAATGTAAATTTCATGTGTTCCTTTTAAGTGCTGTCTTATCTTTTTATTTCTTCACTTGTGAATGTTTTAAACCAATCGGAAATATTTCTTTGAAAGCTAGTAGGTAAGTTTTATTTATTGTTATGAGATGATAAATATGAGCAGTCTTTGGCTAAATAGTACTGCGACCACGTTTTGCACTTTCCTCGTGCATCAGTAGTGTACATTCTCTCAATTCATTGTATTGATGTGACTGCTGTTCATACAAATTTAACTCAAATCCCATAATTTGTATGATGTGGAAATTGTTTTAAGGTTCTTTGATTAATTTTTATTATTGATTGCATTAAGTCGTTATATACAAAGAGTGAGAGGCATTTGGTCACTAGTGTTGATTAAGTTGTTATATGATATTCATGTAAAATATGTTCACTGCCCTGTGCAGGTTGGTTTTTTTGTTGGAGTCTAAAGTTGCGAGCCAGGATTCCGGATCCCCAGCTGCAATGCAGGAAAGGTTTCCAGCCTACTTAGAAGTGACAACTGCGTTACTTCTTGACAGATAAGCTTATGAGATCTCAGAACAATACACTACCCGGGTAGTACTACTAACATTAACACTACACACACTCACACACCTGAACTGAAAAGACTGAAAAGAACTCTGAACTCTGAACTCTGAACTCTAAACTGAATACACGGACTGACAAATATGGACTATTGGAACTGTTGTGAACTGTTGAATGACTGTTTTTGTTTTTGTTTTGAATAAATGTTGACTGTTCTTTTAGCTGTGTGTCATTCGCTCCTTAGTCGATTCCTAGAGAACATAAGCCCAAGATCCTAACTTTCTCTACATTCAGTAGTGGTAAAGTATCGTGTGTTACATATGGAATAAGAATACTAGCATACAGTAATATACAGTAGGATAGTGCAAATATAACATCAAATAACTCTAACGAAGTAACAATATAACTATAAGTAATATCCTGAAAAATAAATAGCTTAGCTATCAGTGCAGGTGATTCTAAAAGTGGCATAGTATTGTGCATATGAATAAAAGAGAGTAGCAGCATATGATGGGGAGATGAAACAAACATTCGATGAAAAACTGTTGGGTTAAATTGCACAGTCTGAATGGGAACAGAATAAGTTTGTTATTAATCCTCAGGAAAATCACATGCAGTGCAAGGAAGAGTTGTACAGTCTTATTGCCACCGTTTCGAAGGATTTCCTGTGGCAGTCAGTTCTGCATTTCGGGGCGATGAGTCTTTTGCTGCGTGTGCTCTGATGGTCCATCATGGAGGCGTGCATGGGGTGGGAGGGGTTGTCCATGATACAAAGAAGTTTTTTTAGCATTCTCCTCTCAGACACCTCCTCCAGGTTCTCCAGTCTGAGACCCAGGACAAGTCCTGGTCCTTTGCCTTTTCTTTTCTTTTCTTTTTTTCTTTTGCTACATTTTCTGATGGCTTCTTTAGACCACATCCTTGTTATCGCAGGAAGACAGCCAAAAAGCACTGAGATCCGAACTTGCCCTACCGCTATGGACTGATGTTTCAGCCTTACTACAAGTTGTTCTGCAGTGTATTAAGAAGTGTTTAAAGCTGTGTCTTCAGCCATAATCACTGTCTTCCACTGAAGCTGTGGAACAACTACATCTTAATGATGTTTTACTTTGTTCTTTACCAATAATTACAATACAGGATTAATTTTAAAAACAAATTTACAATGTAAAAGATATCAGTTAGTGTACTGTTGAATATATTTTCAATAAAATCAGAATAATGCTTTGATTGCTAAATTGTTTGGTTACTTGTGTTCTGCATTTTGTATCATTAAATCAAAAACAGCTTTGTTATGAGCTGTAAATTAAACAAACAAAACAGGACAGAAGAAAATATCTGCATTTCATACAGATTATGTGCCTGGTTGATAAGGATGGACAAAGTTCAAAGATTTTTAAACTCCATAATACTTTGGACAAAGATGCAATTTTTGGAGTTTACCACAGTTTTCCTCACAGTTGATTTTAAATCAGTGAATATGTGACTGAAGTGCAGGCATCCAGCTTTCTATGAAGGAGGTAGGACTATCATTGTCAAAGTCGAGGTGGAGGAAATGTTACATAAATGTTTATTCATGGTGTGCTGCTGATAGAAGTAGCAGGATGAATTCAACCCACTACTTGTAAGCTATTGTTAATGAAGTTTATGATTGCTGCGTTTTACAGTATCACTCCTGTGTATCTTAGCAACAGTGATTATTTGATGGCATTGGCTTCTTTTGTGAACATATTGCACAAGTGCAAATGTGCACATAAATGAAAGTAATATTGAGTCCACTCAAAGTGACCTGAACTTCTCAAGAGAGCGGGGTATTAATTCTCTGAGCTGTGGTACTGCAAACTTTGTAAGAAGCCTTTTCTCTGAATGAAAAAAAGCTTTTCTTGATCTCATTAAGACATCTGCAGTCTAATGGATGATGCTTTGTATTTAAAGAATCTTCATCCATGAATGACAGCTTTCTTTCTTTCTCTGCAGCATGTGGATTACAGTGCTACATATGTGTATTCTCTGACTCTCACTCCTGCACTGAGATCTTAACTTGTCCTACTGGTATGGACCGATGTTTCAGCCTTACTACAAATGGTAAGATGTTCTGCAGTGTATTAAGAAGTGTTTAAAGATGTAAATCATACATTTTATGAGCATAGTGTTACTTAAACTGAGGTTTTCCCATCATGTCTAACAGGTACCGTCACTAAGGGCTGCCAATTCCCTGACTTATGTGTCAGTCCTGTGAGCTGCTGTGAAGGGAACTTGTGCAACAGTTCTATACCAACTGGTCCCAGTGTTATGTTTCTGCTGGTGTCTTCAGCCATAATCACTGTCTTCCTCTGAAGCTTTGGAACAACTACATCTTAATCATGTTTTACTTTGTTCTTAACCAAAAATTACAATCAGGAATATTTTTTTTAAAAATTCACAATGTAAAAGATGTTAGTTACTGTACTGTTGGATATATTTTCAATATAATCAGAATAATGCTTTGAATTGTTTAATTAAATCAAAAACAGATTTGTTGTTGCTGTAAATTAAACAAACAAACAAAACAGGACAGATAAAATATGAGCATTTCATATAATTTATGTGCCTGGTTGATAAGGATGGACAAAGTTCAAAGGTTTTCAAACTTCATAATGTTTTGGACAAAGATGCAATTTTTATAGTTTACCACAGTTTTACTCACAGTTGATTTTAAATCAGTGAATATGTGACTGAAGTGCAGGCATCCAGCTTTCTATGAAGGGGGTAGGACTATCATTGTCAAAGTCGAGGTACCTGATAGTCAAGAGACATTTTCATGAATGCAGTATATATACTGAGAATTTACAACAAAGTGCAAACAGCTAGTTACACTTAAGAAAATGAGGGTCGAATTAGACTTTGCCAAAAAGCATCTAAAGGAGTCTGCACAGTCTGAAAAAATTTTACGCAGATGAAACCAAAGTGAACTCATACCAGAATGATGAGAAGAGAGAAGTTTGGAGAAGATAAATGTTTCATAATGTAAAACATAACATCTGTCAAACATGGTGGAGGAAATATTACAGCTTTTATGGCTACCAGTGGATCCAGGTCACCAATTCTTATTCATGGTGTGATTGCTAAAAGAAGCAGCAGGATGAATTCTGAAGTGTGCAGTGCTGCACTCAGATTCAGGCAAGTTCATGTCAGCTTTTTGAGTTTTAGTTTATTTTGATATTTTTTATTTATATTTTAAGTCCTTGAGGTTATCTAAGTTCATTTCTATTATACCTAAGTTGCAGTTATAGTTTATAGTTTTTCAGATTCCCCTTGTGTCTTCTACCCCTGTGTTCAAGTTTCCCTCACCTTTCATGTGTTTCATGTTTGCGTGTCTTATGTTATCAAGTTCATGTTGTCATCTCTGCGTTCCATGCTGTTTCCTGTTTTATTGTGAAAGTCCCTGTCCTGTGTGCAGTGTGCCTAGTTTTGCTTCCCCTCATCTCGTTAGGTCTGATTTGTCCGAGCTTTGTTCCCACCTGTTCCCCATCCCCTCATTATCTCTCTGTGTATTTAAGTCCTCTGTCCTCCTTTGTTTAGTATCGGGTTGTCTGTTGTCTTTTGTGTTATGGTTCCATGTTCCTGGTATCGTTGTATCTATGCAGTGGTTCATGTATTGGGTTTTTAATGTTTATCTTTAGTTTCCCCAGTTTAGGTTATTGTTTATTCTCGTCTTTGTTTGCCTTATGCATTACTTTGTATTTCTTCATCAGCCACATTAAACGGCTCACTTTTTGTTAATACTCGGGTTTTAGTTCCACGTTCCTTTGTGTCTGCATTTTGGGTCCACTCTTCACAAATGTATACAGTCTGCTTTGGCAAACTGTGACACTTGCTTCATCCAAGTATTAAAAGTTATGCCAGTTCGTCCAGTTAATTTTGAAAAGTATTACATGTGGAATATGTGCACTGTGCTTCACCAAAGTCTTTAAACAGGAAGGTCTCTTCACCAGGCAGAAACTTAGAATTCCTCAAGGTACTTATGTGGGCAGTCAATGCATCTACATTTGTCACATTTAAACTCTTCTCTGAAAGACTGTTTGCAGTCTCTCTCCTATATTGTCTTGGGTTTCATTTAATCATGTTCTTCTCAGTTCTGTCCTTTAGCACTATCAAGGGGTTTTTCTCTGCAACAACACATCAAATCAGCTATCAAGGAAACCATTCAATGGAGTCTTAAACTGGCATGGCTCCATGACAGCATTAGTGAGTCAGCTTCGCTGATAAAGGCACCCCTTGCAAATCCAGACCCGTCCAAAAATGCCTCTCTACCCCCTCAATTGAATGCTATATACTGATGTGCTTTTGCGTTATAAATACAATTAATTCCTAAAGTCTGACAATAAATGTCTTAAACATCCACACTAGCAATAAGTCAGTGCAGTTACAAATCAAGTTAATTATTCTGCTATTTCAAGTATTAAAATTTATGATAGTTTGTCCAATTAATTTAAGCCTCTGAAAAGGCGAGACTGTGACAGTTCCAAACTGTTTTTGTTAAAAAATAAAAATAAAAATAAAAAAAACAGCTCCTACTGTATTTGTACATGTACAAATACAGTACTTCTTTGGGTGTCACAAGGCTTTTCAAAACAAAGAAGAACATATATGTTTAAAGATTGCCTACCTTCACATTGTACTAAGAATTTGTTCATCATAGATGTATACAGGAAACTTTCACTTTAGTGGTCACAGTTGTGTTGTGTCACACTTGAAAAGATTTCACCAACAGCCAACAGTACACTATTGTCCAATTAATTTATTCACAATTTTAAATAAAATTTTCTGTGTAAAAAGAAAAAGAACAGTAACTCGAGATAAAATGTTCCTTCTTTCATAATTATATATAAATGTATAATATTTTTGCAGATTGATTTTGTCCAGGGGGTTTTGTTGTTGTTGTTGTTTTCATAACAGTTATTTTATTATTATGATAAAATGCAAATAGAATTACCACATTTTATCATAATAAAACCTTTGGTTTCATCAGGTCACCTTTCCTGACAGACCGACGGGGAATTAAACATTTAGCCCTTGTAAGTTAAAGCAGCCTAGCTGATTGTTGTTGCTGACCATGTCCATCCCTTTATGACCACAGTGTACTCATGTTCCAATGACACACAATCTCACAAAGTTCAAATTTTCTCAGACTGTTTTCTTAAATGCAACATAAACGGTCACCAGATTGTAGTTCAACAGAGTAGCCGACCTTTGGGATGTGGTGGAATGGAGCATTTGTCTCATGGATGTACAACAGCTGTGTGAGGCTATCATGTCAACATGGATCACAATCTCTGAGGAATGTTTCAAGCACTTTGTTGAATTGATGCCATCATAGAATTAAGGCATTTCTGATGGTAAAATGAGGTCCAACCAAGTAGGAACAAGCTATTCTTAATGAAGTTTATGATTGCTGCCTTTTGCAGAAAAGGAAATCCATCCATGTGCATCTTAAAACCAGTGATCATTTGGTAGCATTAACTTCTTTTCTAAACATATTGCGCAATGTTGCATCAACACAAAGTTAAATTACCCCTCAAGAGGGCGGGGTGTTCAGTACCGTCCTACTCACTTTCTCAGGAATTGAAACTGAAGAGCTGAACAAAGCCTATTTCACTTTCTGTCCTCCTCACACATCGTGTACTTCTTTCTTACTTCTCACCATGAAACCTTTTGGAGCTCTGATCCTGGTTTTTGTCCACTTATGGGCTTATGATTCATTTGTCTTGTTCTTTACCAGATAATCAGATAATCACTGGTCCTTTCAGCTCTTCCATTTTTAAACCAAACTGTAAGAGACATGATCACCTTGAAAAGCACATCTGAACCACAATTATTCTGTGATGGAAAAAAAAGCATAACTCTTAAAAAATAGGTGAATATGTAAGATTTTTTTTCCATTGACAGTTTGATTTAAAATACACTATAGTCATGTACAGATGCAAAACTATTTTTAATTGCCTTTATAAATAAATATATCAAATTATGGAGCTCACAGTATTTTGCAATAGAAATGGCAGATCCTGAAGGCCCACAGCCCGCGGTACGTGCAGCACTGCACTCTGAAACAAATTAATTTCAATTGCTTGCACCTCGCAATAAGGTTTCGCTTTGCTTTTTGTTGAACTTGAAATTGAATCTTAACAAAAAAGCTATTTACCTTCATATACTCTATAGATCTGCAGGTTATTATTTTATCTAATCTGGTTTTTGTTGATTTGTTTCTTTATTAATATAAGTCCTGGTCCTTTGCCTTTTCTTTTCTTTTTTTTCTTTTTCTGGTGCATTCTCTGAACTGTGGTACCACAAACTTTATAAGAAGCCTTTTCTCTGAATGAAAAAAAAGCTTTTCTTCATCTCATTAAGACATCTGCAGTCTAATGGATGATGCTTTGTATTTGAAGAATCTTCATCCATGTATGACAGCTGTCTTTCTTTCTCTGCAGCATGTGGATTACAGTGCTACGTATGTGCACTCTCTGACCCTCACTCCTGCACTGATGTCTTAACTTGTCCTGCTGGTATGGACCGATGTTTCAGCCTTACTACAAGCGGTAAGTTGTTCTGCAGTGTATTAACAAGTGTTTAAAGCTGTAAATCATACATTTTATGAGCATAGCGTTAGTTAAACTGAGGTTTTCCCATCATGTCTAACAGGTACCGTCACTAAGAGCTGCATAAACAGTGTCTTATGTGTCAGTCCTATGAGCTGCTGTGAAGGGAACTTGTGCAACAATGCTATCCCAACTGGTCCCAGTGTTATGCTCCTGCTGGTGTCTTCAGCCATAATCACCATCTTCCTCTGAAGCTCTGGAACAACTGCATCTTAATCATGTTTTACTTTGTTCTTAACCAAAATCTACAATCCAGGAATATTTAACAACTCGTTGATAAGGATGGACAAAGCTCCCTTTGAGATTTTCAAACTCCATAATGCTTTGGACAAAGATGCAATTTTTTATAGTTTACCAGAGTTTTCCTCACAGCTGATTTTAAATCAGTCAATATGTGACTGAAGTGCAGGCATCCAGCTTTCTCTGAATATGTGCACTGTACTTCACCAAAGTCTTTAAACAGGAAGGTCTCTCCACCAGGCAGAAATGTTAGAATGCCACGAGGTACTTATGTGGGCAGTCAATGCATCTACATTTGTCACATTTCACCTCTAAAATATGGGTTGTAAACTCTTGCAGATTTCTCTGAAAGATTGTCTACAGTCTCTCTCCTATGTTGTCTTGAGTTTCATTTAATCATGTTCTTCTCAGTTCTGTCCTTGAGCGCTCTCAAGGGGTTTTTCTATGCAAAAACACATCAAATCAGCTATCTAGGAAACGATTCAAAGGAGTCTTAAACTGGCATGGCTCCATGTAAGCGTTAGTGAGTCAGCTTTGCTGATAAACAGGCCTTGCAAATCCAGACCTGTCCAAAAATGCCTCTCTACCCCCCCAACTTTTATGTTATAAATACAATTACATTTTAAAGTCTGACAATGAAAGTCTTAAATATCCACACTGGCAATAAGTCAGCGCAGTTACAACTCAAGTTAATAATCCTGCTATTTCAAGTATTAAAATTATGCTAGTTTGTCCAGTTAATTTAAGCCTCTGAAAAGGCGAGTCTGTGTAATCTCCAAACAGTTAGTACTGTTTTTGTAAAAGCCCTTAAATTAAAGCTGAACGTATGCACTTCAAATGCATATAGCTGTGCATTTAAAATACACTATACACCACAAAAACTGCTTTTATCCAACAAACTGTACCAAACTGGAACTACACAGGTGCAGCTGTCTATTTTCCCACCACTTCAAACCTACTCATTCACAAATAATTTCATGAGCTCATTCTGAGACTCAGACATGAAGTTGGACTGAACTTACCAACAATGTTATTTTGTCTTTTGTAAAAGACAGTATCAGGAATATATATGGCACTGTGCAAAAATGTCTGTGTGGATGAGTAAGCTGGAAAAAAACACCATTAATGTTAACAGCTTCCATTTAATAACGTCTAACATTCTTACCAGTTATACTACATACAACACTTCTTTGTGTGTCAAAGAGCTTTTCAAATAAAAGAAGAACATATATGTTTAAAGCACTTCTGGTGGTAAAATGAGGTCAAACCGAGTACTAGTAAGCTATTCTTAATGAAGTTTATGATTGCTGCCTTTTGCAGTACTGCAAATCCATCCTGTGTATCTTAACAGCGGTGATCATCTGGTAGCATTAACTTCTTTTGGAGAACATGTGGCGCAAGAGCAAGCGCAGATGTGCACACAAATGAGAGTAATGTTGCATCGACATAAGGTGAATTCACTTTCTCAAGGGGGGGTGGGGTGTTCAGTACCTCCCTACTCACTTTCTGAGGAATTGAAACTGAAGAGCTAAACAAAGCCTATTTGACTTCCTGTCCTCCTCACACATCGTGTACTTCTTTCTTACTTCTCACCATGAAACTTCTTGGAGCTCTGATCCTGGTTTTGAGTTTGTCTGCAGGTAAGAGCAGCTCATGATTCACTTGTCTTGTTCTTTACCAGATAATCAGATAATCACTGGTCCTTTCAGCTTTTCCATTTTTAAACCAAACTGTAAGAGACATGAAACTGAAGAGAGGTTCAGATCACCTTGAAAAGCACATCTGAACCAAAATTCTTCTGTGATGGGAAAAAATCATAACTCTTAAAAAGTAGGTGAATATATGAGATTTTTTTTCCATTAAAAGTTTGATTTAAAATACACTATAGTCATGTACAGCAAGCTATTATTAATGAAGTTTATGATTGCTGCCTTTTGCAGTAAAGGAAATCATCCATGTGCATCTTAAAACTAGTGATCATTTGGTAGCATTAACTTCTTTTGTAAACATATTGCACAATGTTGCATCGACACACAGTTAAATTACCTCCTAAACAAGGCGGGGTGTTCAGTACCATCCTACTCACTTTCTGAGAAATTGAAACTGAAGAGCTGAAACAATAAAAGATTAAAATGCACTATAGTCATGTACACATGCAAAACTATTTTAAAAGTTGCCTTTATAAATCAAATTATGGAGCTCACTGTATTTTGTAATAGAAATGGCAGATCCTGAAGGCCTTTTTTCACAGCACCCAACACGCAGCGCTGTGCTCTGAAACACATTCATTTCAATTGGTTGCACTGCACAATTAAGGTTTATTTTCCGGTGCATTCTCTGAACTGTGGTACCACAAACTTTATAAGAAGCCTTTTCTCTGAATGAAAAAAAAAAAAGCTTTTCTTCATCTCATTAAGACATCTGCTGTCCAATGGATGATGCTTTGTATTTGAAGAATCTTCATCCATGTATGACAGCTGTCTTTCTTTCTCTGCAGCATGTGGATTACAATGCTACGCATGTGCATTCTCTGACCCTCACTCCTGCACTAATGTCTTAACTTGTCCTGGTGGTATGGACCGATGTTTCAGCACCACTATCAGCGGTAAGTTGTTCTGCAGTGTATTAAGAATTGTTTAAAGATGTAAATCATTTTATGAGCATAGCATTACTTAAACTGAGGTTTTCCCATCATGTCTTACAGGTACCATCACTAAGGGCTGCCAGTTCACTAGCTTGTGTGTCAGTCCTATGAGCTGCTGTGAAGGGAACTTGTGCAACAGTGCTATCCCAACTGGTCCCAGTATTATGTTTCTGCTGGTGTCTTCAGCCATAATCACCATCTTCCTCTGAAGCTCTGGAACAACTACATCTTATTCATGTTTTACTTTCTTCTTAACCAAAATCTACAATCCAGGAATAATTAACAATTTTTTAACAATGTAAAAGATATTAGTTGGATATATATTCAATAAAATCAGAATAATGCTTTGATCGCTGAATTGTTTAATTACTTGTGTTCTGCATTTTGTATCACTAAATCAAAAACAGATTTGTTATCCTAACGTTATCAGCTGTAAATTAAACAAACAAAACAGGACAGAATATGAGCATTTCATATAATTTATGTGGCTGGTTGATAAGGATGGAAAATTTGCGATAACTATATACTGACGCGAGACAAAATACTTTACAACTCCACAACCTTATTAGCAGTGTTGGGACTAACGCGTTATTAAGTAACGCGTTACAGTAACTACGTTATTATTGTGGTAACGAGCACGGTAACTAGTTATTATGCCAAAAAAGAAACAGCTCGAAATTCTCATGAGTTGTTGGAAGAAAATCGCCATTATAATGCGGCTACCCCTCCGGCGCCAGCTGCGGGCTCAAGGCTGGAGCCGATCAAAACAATCCCTGATAACGACTATGTTGAGACTGTTCCTTCCCATCCCGTGCAAGGCCACCTGGGTTGGCTGGTAGACTGTTTACTTAGCCTGGCAAAGGACACTGTCTCCGCTGAACTATGGACACGCACACACATACACTTACACTGATAAGCACACACTCATCCCCCTCCCTTTCCAAACGCCTTCGATGCTTGTTTCCTGCGGAGGAACACGGCGGGTCTATGTGCCGCGCTGGAATGATAGCGCTGTGCAGGGCGGCTGCTGTGTTCCCTTCGATTACTCCTCACCCCCCACCCAACCCCATGGCTTGTCATGTCCTTCATAATGTTGTGCTGTGGACATTCATGTGCTTTTTTGTGCAGAGGAGTTTTTTTGTTTCCTGTTCTCATGCTGTCCTACCATGGAAGCACAGCATGAGTAGGGGTCTCTTTTTTTCCTCTTGTACTTTCCCATTGTAATGTACATTTCAATGTTTTTTTCTCTAATGCTACCAATCTCCGACCTGTATCCCCATGTAATGTCTGTGTTGTATATGTACGGTCGGGGGGGGGGGGTCCCATTTCACTGCAGGGCAACCTGCATGTGACGAATAAAGCTTTGATTGATTGATTGATTGATTGATTGAAAACCAGGAACGCGTTACTCGTTACTGGGATTTAAATAGGCTCGTTATTCGTTACTTCGTGTGGTGGCTATCGCGGAGCTTCCACAGATTCAGTAACATTAGCAAGTGGTGGAAGCCAGCAGATGGATGAAGGAAAAGGGAGGCAAGAGGAGAGACCCTAAGCGGCTGCCGGTCCGAGTATCAGGTGAACTGAACTTCAGGTAAGAAGTTATGACCTGCAGTCTATCAGTCAGATATAAACCAAGTTTAGGTGGAGTTTATTTTCGTTATGCTGACTTTTTCTTACTGCGTACTAGCTAGCATGGAGTTTCTATACAGCTGGGTGGGTGCTATGTTACTGATGTTAAACTTTATTTTGTTCATAAGGTTAATTATTAGAGTTTCCAACCGTGCCCTAAAAAACGGAATCGTCTGGTATTCAGAGAAAATATTACGCGTTTCGTATTGAAGTGAAAAGGAACACAGTTTGTCCCGGACTTCAGCTACAATGAAAAAGACACAAAGAAGCTGCACAGCTGCCTCTTCTTCTCTCATTCTCTCCCTCTCCTGTTTCTACTTTAATTATGAAACTGATCAACGATCAGCTGATCGGCTTTTCTCTCTTTGCGCCAGAAAGAAAAAACCAGCGGATGTCGCGCTAAACAGCAGCACGTTTAAGCTTGATCAGCTGTTGTTAGAATTTATTTAATATTAATTTCTAGTATCAGCTGATGTTTGCTGGAGCCACAGCTGTAAAAGCTGCTGGTCATGATATCAGTTTGGATATCTGGTGAGAGGGAAACATGAAGATGAGACCAGAGGATGTCCTTACTGAATCATCAGAGCTGAACAGGTGATGGAGAAACAGGTTTACCTTTTAGGTGACATGAATGAGTTCAAGGGAAGTTATGAACTGTTTCTGAGAGACAAATAACACCAGGATCCTTTTCTGTGTAGCTCACAGCTGGTAACTGTGCAGGGGCGGGTCTAGCAAAGTGTTGCCAGGGGTCCATGTGGGGCATTAACAGGGAGAGGGGGGCACAAGGAAATAGCTTTCTTTCTTATTCTCATTTAAAATGTCTAGCTGTTAAAAAATAATTATCTGAGTCTTACAACAAATGCTTGATAGATTGATACATACCATCAGAACAGTGTACATCACTGTCACAACAGTGTTTGTTTTCATTCAAAGGCTTTATGATTTTTCCTATAATGGCGGGCCGGTCTCTAGTCAAAATGCCCGGAACGATTTTTTTGTCCCAGTCCAGCTCTGTATGCAGCTCATCTGCAGTCTGGTGTTACCTACATCTTCCAATTCAGAAGGCAGAATTTCCGAGTTCTGAGTACAATCGAAAGCACCCCGACTGCAGTTTTTGTGTTGGATGTAAAAAGCAGGATAGAATCATGCGGCGGTCAACGACGGTCCAGACGTGGGATTTCTCTCGTGGAAATGTGCACATTATTTTTTCCTTTCTATTGGTAGGTGGCACAGTGCACTTGTGGCAAGTAAGCAAGCTAGAAGACTGGCAATCCTGCTGGGTATCCAGTTACGGAAGCAACACATTAACAAGAGAATTCTGATTAAAACCAAAGTTACTTTCCCTAGTAACTAGTTACTCTGAAAGTAACGAGTAACTTGAAGTAACTGAGTTACTTTTCATAGAAGTAACTAGTAATGTAACTAAGTTACTAATTTAAAGTAACTTACCCAACACTGCTTATTAGTGAAAAAAACCCCATCAATGTATTTTCACTTAAACAAGCAGCTGTTTTTATGTGCATTAAAGCTATATAAAAATGTAACAGTGCAAATGCAAATTCCTTGCTGACAGTTTAACCAAAAGGCATTTCCAGTGGAAATTGGCCGACATATCCTCAGCATAACCATGTATAATATCCACAAAACTTAAAAAGAGGTTATACACACACAATACGGTAATATTATGCTAAACACAGTATGTATCACTCCGCGAGGCTCCTGCCTACGGTAGCCGTAATGCTCCCACAATCCATCAAGCGGTGCGGCTTTGTAGCTTAGCAAAGTCGTACCAAAACATTTTTGACATATTTTTGAGCGCCGTGTACCACATAAAATCGTTTCGGTAATAACGATGCTTTACCAAAAAACGTGCTTTGGTGTGTATCTGACAGACGAAAGCCAAACCATTTCCACAGCACTGAAGTTGCAGCATTTTTTTCAAACTAATTCTGGTTCATCTGTTTCATTCAACGATCCGCTTTCGCCCTTCTCATTCTCCGTCGCCGCCATGCTTTTTCCCCCATGTGCGTATGAAAACAAAGGCACTGCGCATATTCTATCGTGATATTTCATTTTCTTATCATTGCCTAACATTATACCGGTATTAAGCTGGGCATACACTGTGCGATTTTTTCAGTCGTGTTATGCCGGGCTTACACTGTGCGATTTTTGGCCCATTTTGAGCCGATTTTTGAGTCGTGCGACCATTTTGGCGATCGGCCCGAGTTTGTCCTTCATCATGCGTCGTGCATCGTGTAGTGTACGTGGGGTAACGAGAAGCGATTAACACCTCACGACCAGCTCCCGATCATCAATCGCTTGGTCGGGAGGATTCCTCGCGACCGTCGTGAGGGTGTCACCGCAGCTTCTCACACTGCGCACGCGCAAACACAAATGTCAGCAAAAAAGACGGAGTAGCACAGCAGTGCAGCGTGTGATCTGGACACAAGCGATGGAGGCACAACTTGTAGAACTTTGGAAAGCTCACCCAAGCCTTTTCGATGTGGCCTCACAAAATTATCACGACCACAACAACCGTGAAAATAGTTGGATCTACACCGCTGCTCAATCACAGCTGCCTGATCAATGTTTTTCATAAAGTTGATGGTGGTGGTGTCCGTGTCTGTGTGAGTGAAAGACAGAGAGGGAGAGCGAGCGACAGAATTTCTGTTATAACCTTCATTTTATGAATGCACAGTTTGAGCACTCAGGTCGCATCAGAGCATCGGGCCGTATAGTGTGAGACCCTGCATCGTGACCTATGAACTTCTAACCCCTGCGAGTCAATCGTACAGTTTGAGCTGAAGCTGAATAATGCCGCTCGCTCTCCCTCTCTGTCTTTCACTCACACAGACACGCACACCACCACCATCAACTTTGCTAAATTGCTAATGAAAAACACTGATCAGGCAGCTGTGATTGAGCAGCGGTGTAGATCCAACTATTTTCACGGTTGTTGTGGTCGTGATAATTTTGTGAGGCCACATCGAAAAGACTCAGATGAGCTTTCCAAAGTTCTACAAGTGCCTCCATCGCTGCACTGCTGCGCTACTCCGTCTTTTTCACCGACATTTATGTGTTTGCGCGTGCGCAGTGTGAGCGGCTGAGGTGACGCCCTCCCGACCAAGCGATTGATGATCGGGAGCTGGTCGTGAGGTGTTAATCGCTTCTCGTTACCCCATGTATACTACACGATGCACGACGCACGAAGAAGGCCAAACTCGGGCCGATCACCAAAACGGTCGCACGACTGAAAAATCGGCTCAAAATGGGCCAAAAATCGCACAGTGTAAGCCCAGCATTACCATGAACAGTAGGATATGGCCCAGCCCTATTCTCTACCCCCTCAGCTGAATGCTATACTGATGTGCTTTTATGTTATAAATACAATTAAAGTCTTAAAGTCTGACAATGAAAGTCTTAAACATCCACACTGGCAGTAAGTCAGCGCAGTTACAACTCAAGTTAACAATCCTGCTATTTCAAGTATTAAAAATTATGCTAGTTTGTCCAACTAATTTAAGCCTCTGAAAAGGGAAGACTGTGTCATTTCCAAACAGTTAATACTGTTTTTATATGTAATGGGGAAGGCTTTAGGACCCAGGGGAGGGGTCCTAAAGAGGAAGAAACAGCAGGTGCTCTTCTTCTCTCATTTGCATTTACATTTAAAAAAAATAAACATATTTATGCACTGCAATCTAATTTATATTGTATTGCCTCCTGCAGGACAGGCTGCACATGTGAATTTGTCACTGTTTTTTCCTCCTCTTTTTCGTTGTGTTTTTCTCCCAAGTTGGTTTTAGAGTAGGGTCACCTTTTAAAACTGATTTTTTTTTTTTTATTCTGGGTCTGTTTTTATCTCTACTGGGCTGGTGCAATATTAGTTGGGCAATGTGAAATCCCTGAGCTGGGCTCTTACCTTAGGGAGATTAGGTCTCGTAGAGGTGCTCCGAGTGGATTTGCTGTGATTAAGTTTCATTAAGAGTGATTGTAGTGCTACCAATTATTGCCTGAACTAAAACACTTAGTGCATGCGATAAGTGTTCTGTTGGGCTCGTATTTATTTGGGGTGGACTTGTTTCTTTTAAAGCAACGAGCATCTGGGGCCGCCGGGGGGAGAGCAAGCCCTTAGTTACATTGCTGGCAGGTTGCACCAATAAGAGTATATTGTGGTCGTTAGTGACCTTTTTATTGTGATGTTTTAAGCCTATTGCAAACCCTTTGTGTTTAAAATAATAAACTTTAATGTATCCTGGCTGATATTGACCCTCTTGTCCTGTTTATTCTGGGCTCCTACCTGCAACAGCTTTGAGCCTGAAAGTTTGCACGAGTAGTATAGAGGACCTTAGAGGTTATTCGGTGGTTTTTACTCACTACATATAAAAAACAGTTCCTACTATATGTGTACTTCTTTGGGTGTCACAGAGCTTTTCACAAAAAAAAACATATATGTTTAAAGATTGCCTATCTTCACATTGTGTCAAGCATTCGTTCATCATGAGGAACAGAGTGGTGCCTCGTTTATTGCGGGAGTTGCATTCCAAAAATAACCCGTGATGGGTGAAATCCGCAAAAGTAGCCAGCTTAATTTTTTTTACAATTATTATAGATGTTTTAAGGCTGTAAAACCCCTCACTACACTATACACTTATCTCAGACAGGCATGAACATTTTCACACTTTTAAAAACTCTAAAAGTTCAAACCTTCGTAGAAAAATAAGTCCAGTATTATAGAATGAAACCAAAGGCACCCGCGGTTGCCTTTGACGCTGCAAAACGTTTTGTCGACATTGTTGTGTTTGTTGGGGAGAAAACTTGCAAACATAAAGTACAGCACTTCAGAGTCACACTGCTAGCGATCAAAGATTTATGTAAATTTGACAAGCTGAACGCATTCTGTACTGTACAGGAGACACGGCCGAGATTGATTGACAATGGTCTACAGCCAATCAGGACGCGGAACTACGGGGCGCCGTTTGTAAAGTGAAACATGCTGAAATTAACGGCAACATTTTTCCACATTTAGCTCAAAAAACGTGTTGTTGTTTTTTTAGTCATTTTTTTACAACATTTAGTAAAATATTTGTAACTTTTCATATTTAAAACACAATTTTAAATGTTAAATCTAAATGTTAAATCTAAATATTAAATTTAAATCTAAATCTTTTTAATGCACTTCTGGTGGTAAAATGAGGTCCAACCGAGTACTAGTAAGCTATTCTTAATGAAGTTTATGATTGCTGCCTTTTGCAGTACTGGAAATCCCTCCATGTGCATCTTAAAACCAGTGATCATGTGGTAGCATTAACTTGTGTTGTGAACATATTACACAACTGCAAGCAGAGATTTGTGCAAAATTTAGAGTAATGTTGCGTCCAGGGGCGGTCCTAGCCTGTTAAGCGCCCTGGGCGAACACTCCGTCTCCCACTGATCCAATAATCCGCATCAGTGTCTACTGTCTGTCTACTGTTTACTATCATAGCCAAGTACCTAACAAAGGTAAACAGAGGTTTTCCCAATCCCTACTAATGAATGTTATCCTGTTTCAGGATACATAATACCTGGCATTATCCATAGACACATCTGCTTACCTGTATCTTTTGCTCGTTTCTACTCTTCTTTTCTCTTTTTTTCTAAACTGAGGATCTGATGGCTTTGACCTTTTCTTGTCCATCTTCCATCAGTAATTTTGCACTCCAGTATCAACACCCAACCCTACAACATGAGCTAATAGACCTACACCTTAGCGCACAGATTCGGTTTGTATAGGGGGTTTTTTCTCTGGAATTTCACAAAACCCGGGAAAAATAATTAATACATAATGGGCTTGGATTAACAATATTATGAATGAAATGTGCACTATTTGGAAGCAGCACGCCCCCTCCCCTTTCGACCACTGAATTGTTTAATTCCTAGGATTCTGCAATTCACATCACTACAGCAAAAACATTTTTTCTAAGCTAGAACAGAAAGACAAACAAAACAGGACAGAAAAATAGAAGTTATTGTGAGCAGATCAATAATTTATTTTTTTAGCTGTCTGATAAAGGCTTCTTTAATTGCTTTTTACAGTTATTTCCACAAGTTCAGAAATAACTTTTCCCACCCATTTGATGTGCTCACTCTGTGACTGAGATGACTCTTTCATAAGAGACGCATCAGGCATATACAGTGTTTGC
Source organism: Oreochromis niloticus (assembly GCF_001858045.2). Classification (NCBI taxonomy): domain Eukaryota; kingdom Metazoa; phylum Chordata; class Actinopteri; order Cichliformes; family Cichlidae; genus Oreochromis; species Oreochromis niloticus. Next base: position 25,289,159 of record NC_031977.2, read on the forward strand.
AACTGTGAAAAACGGGTCTTTAAACATGAATAACCTGAAAAAATCAACAGTGATGCAAAAGTCAAGTAGGTGACTTTCACCTAGTCTGATTACAGGTAAATACACAAGTCATTCATGACAATACATACAGTACTTCTCTAGATGGCACATGAAAAGCAAACATATACCACATACATAAAGAAAATTAAATATTTGTTCTTTGGCAGTCTACCTTCTAATTGTGCCAAGCACTCAATCACACGGGGGGGGGGGGAAGCAACAAAAACAACAATTTTAACACAGAAAACTTTCCCTTTAACAGTCACATCTCTGTTGTGTCACACTGAGGATTTCACCATCACACCCCAAACGTCAAACAGTACCACTTATTTTAAGTAAATGTCCTTTTAAAAACCTTCATACATATGCTATATTTTACATTTTGCGATCTAACCTATTTATCATAGGTTAGATTCTCACACAAGCTTTCCTGGTTTCACAACAAAGATGACAAAGTAAGGTTACTAAAAAGAAGTACGAAATTATGTATGCATCCATTTACTTCATTCATTCATTCATTTGAAGAAATGCTGCTGTGTACTGTGTCAGTAAAAACCACTCTATGTAAAATTTTAACATTTCTTGTGGTAGGATCAAGAATGCAAGAAAAAAAACCCATAAACACGGCCAATTTATAGGATTTATCATTTGTAAGTTGCTGTAATTCCAAGACAAATTCATATATAGTAACACTGCTGTTTTCATTATTTTCAAGCAAGGCATTCAAATTACTTGGTGTGCTTTACTCTCATGCTGGCAATCACTATGAAAGAGCAGACAAACATTTAAACTCTTCATGCGCTTTGCAATGTCACTGCTTTGAAACACTGCATCAAAAACATCAATGTATGTAGAAATGTGTTTTATCCCTCTGGTTCTCTGTGCTAAGGTTGGCATACCATAGATTAGCTAATAAGGCAAATGAAGCCACAAGGCAGACATAGATGGCACACTAATATATGGCATCTTTGAGAATAATAACTGTTTTACAAGGCAAATCAGTTATAATAATAGAGTACTGTGCAAAAGTCTTGAGCCACCCCTCATTTCTCTTTATTTTAAAGATATGACTGGGAAATAGGACAGCAATTTATTGAAATATGCAAACATACAGAGAAAAAACAACAAATGAGGCAAAAACAGAGTTTGTACAATTCTACTGAGTTTGAAAGTCAGTATTTGGTATGACCACCTTTATTCTTTAACACTGCCTGAACTCTCTTAGGTAAGTTTGTGTGTCATTTCTTTAAGTAGTCTGCTGATCCCCAACACTACTGGCCAAAATGTAGCCCCAAACCCTGACAGTGACTTGACTGTGCTGTAGACACTCGCCATTGTACCGTTGATGATTTGATCCCCCCCAAAAAATTTGGATTCATCACTCCATCAGACTGCCACTGATTTTCAGTCCAATTCTTTTGTAATTAGACACACCTCAGCCTTTTCTCCCCATTTCTCTTGCTTAAGAATGGCTTCTTGACAGCCACTCTTTTACTGAGACCATTTCTGATAAGGCCTCAGTGAACAGTAGATGAAATGAAGCACAAATTTCTTAAGGACACAATTTAAGAAACAGAGATTGTTCATCCGCTGCCAACAGCTATTTATGTCTGTAATTTCTTTTGTCCGATTGTCCAGTTTCCTCAATGTTTTTAAGGACACACCGAACACCATATACCAAGTTTTCTCGTATAACCTTGGTGGTGCAAAAATACAATTTTATGCCTGTCAAACTGTGTAAACCTTGACATTTTTGTTGATTCGGCTAAAAAAAAAAAAAAAAGGAGACAATTATATGTTTTTGAGACCGGCTGGTAGCAAAACAGTTCCTAAGATACAATTTAAAATTGGTTCCTTACAAAGTTGTCTGTGATAAACACAACAGTAGTTCATCCCTTGTGTTAGGTGTCTTCCTTTAAGCTCTAGTTATTCATAGGTCAGTGTTAAGTGGCTTCGCAAACAATAAACACTCATCTAAAAATAGTCAGCTACATGACTTGGACTGAAAACAAGTAAAAGCCAAAATCCATAGAAAAAAAAATCTGAAAGACCTTCAGACAAGCCTGGACAACTATTGCCCAAAAAACACTTAAAAATTGCAAGAAAGTTTGGCTCCTTCGAATTAAAATAAGAAAATGAGAAGCGGCGCAAGACTTTTGCACAGTAATGTATAACAAATATATTACTGTGGATCAATAATAAATATCTTTTAAATGTACCCTGAGCAGTTAAGTTGACTTGTGCAGACTTTTTTATTAAAAAGCATAAAGCAGTAGATTTTGGCACTAAAATAATATAATGGCACTATAGGTTATGGGACTCACTGACATAAAAGTATTTGCAGCTTATTGTTCACCCCTTATTCATCCCCAGAATCATGCATATTTTAAAACATCCAACAGTATCCACAAATAAAAATTAATAAATATAAAGAGCAATTAATCAAAAGACTGTAAAATGTAGATGTAAGTGCAATGCAAATTAATGCATGTTAGCTTAAAAAGTTAAAAACACAGGGTTAAGTATGGCTAGAGTGCATTTTTTTATTGCCCAACCCAGTCACCCCCAAAAAGACCCCCTAAATGGTACAGTTACTTCTAATAATAAGCTAATGGAAAGAATATTAACCCAAAACCACCACCATGCTTGCTGTAGAGCTTTGGGCTTTGAGAAAAAAAACGCAGTATTAGATGGCCACTAAGGCTAAGAATGGTGATGATACAATCACAGATCGGATCTTCTATTGGCTGTGAAAGGCACACAAGGATGAGGATTAGCTTAAGGATGCAAAATGAGAATTAGAAGGTAATTCTAATTCTTTGGGCGGAGGGTTTTAATCTGCAGGCACAAGTCCTGACAAAGAGCAGGATGGAAGAGACATGAGGTTAATTTTCATTAAAATGTCACTCTACTCTCAACTCAAGCTTCTGGTGGTGCCTCCCTGCTTTTACTTGGCATGTGTGCTCAAAAGAATGTGTGCGTGTGTGCGGGCGCGTGCGTGTGTGTGTGTCCGGTTTTCAATTCTTTAATGCCTTCAAAGAACCCTTGTAAAGAAAGCGATCTCATCCAGGTCCACAGGGTAATCAGTGAGGTACATGGGACCTTTATCATAATGTTCCCCCTTGTAGCTTTTCCATCGTCCTGCAGGCAAGTAGATATCCCTCTCTTGCTTTCCTGGCTCCAACACTGGAGCCACCATGAGGTCATCCCCAATCAGGAACTGGGAATCGATCTTATAGGCAGCCTCATCATCATTGGCAATCCACCAGAGGGGCCTTATGATTGGGTCTCCTGTATCAAGAACCACGTGTGCCAATTCAAGAACTTTTGGTGCCACCAGAGTTTCATGGAGCCCTGTGAACTTCTGCGCTATCTTTACCACCTGCAGATGTACAAAGACACTGGGTTAGCATGGAACAAATGCCACCTAACAGACAGCAGAGTAATTTAAAACCATCCACACTTCCTGCTTCAATTTATCCATCAAACCACATAGAAAAAGAACTGACTTACTGTTTTTGGCTTGTGATCAGTACTTGTATATTTTCTAGGAGAAATATTTGTTGATGAAAATGGCATTTTATTTATTCTTTTTTGGGGGGGGACGCTTTATAGTGTACGGAGGTCAGAAGAAGGTAGGGCAACATTCACTAAGGCTGAGAGGCATAAGAAAAGGTTTAAAGCTTCAAAACCTTCTGTAAAGGGTAAGTTGACTTGAATGAGTATTTTTATATTAAAATCAACTAGGAGTAGGGCTGAACGATATATCGCATTTGCGATAATATCGCGACATGATCAAGTGCAATTTTCTAACCGCAAAGGCTGCGATTATACTCTGTTTACGTGACATGCGCGAGTAAAACATGTGATATGATCAAACGAGATTGTCTAACCACAGAGGCTGCACTCTGGTCACGTGACACGGGGAGCAAAGTTTTGAAACAGTCTACCGAGAGTGAACTAGCAAGCAAAGCTGTAGCCTACACAATGGCCTCAGGTTCAACAGAACCAGAGCCTGCGGGGATGCTAGTACCAAAGAGGAACTGCACATCAGCCGTGTGGGAATATTTTGGGTTTAAAAGAGATGATGTCGCACAGAGTCAGGTACTGTGTAAAACCTGTCTTGGTAGAGTTTCTACATCTCGGGGAAACACTACGAATTTGTACCAGCACCTTAAGACTCAGCACAAAACAGAGTATGATAGATGTATGGCTAAAAAATCTAGTAGTGTGCAGAATAAACCTAGTAACGTTACTCGGCAAGGATCACTGACCGAACTGTTTGAAGGTGTTACGCCATATGAACGCACTTCAAAACGGCACGTGGAAATCACCAAAGCAGTAACCCACTGCATCGCGAAAGACATGATGCCCGTCAATACGGTGACCAAGCCTGGGTTCAATAATTTGGTAACTACACTGGATAAGAGGTACAGAATGCCCTCCCGCACGTATTTCAGTCAGACTGCAATACCCGAGCTACATATGCAATGTAGGCGGAGGGTTGCAGTGGAGTTAAAGGCTGTTGAGTTTTTTGCGGCGACAACAGACATGTGGTCAAGCCGTACAGCAGAGCCCTATCAAAGTCTGACGGTGCATTACATTACCGAAGACCTCCACCTCGAAGCTCGCAGCCTACAAACGGCCTACTTCCCCGAAGACCACACAGGGGAAAACATTGCTGCTGGCCTGAGAGAGGGGCTTGCGTGTTGGGATCTCCCTGAAGACAACCTTGTCTGCATAACGACGGACAACGCGTCAAATATGGTGAAAGCAGCACAGCTGAACGAATGGACCAGGCTCCAGTGTTTCGGACACAGATTACATCTTGCTATTGGTAAGTTACTGCCGTGAGAGAGAGAGAGAGAGAGTGTGTGTGCGTGCATGTGCATGCATGTATGCGCGAGCCTGTGTATCACTCTCTCCCACAAACACACCACACTATTATTTATCTTGTTCTTTACTGCTGTTAATTCTAGATATGTTATGTCAACCCCACACTGATGTACCCACCTCTTCTTATGTATTTTCTTTTTTGTTTTTGTCTTATGGTCTTATGTTCTTGTATGTCATGATGTATGTAACAATAGCTTTGGCAACAATGTTCCCATAGTCATGCTAATAAAGCAACTTTGATTTTGAGAGAGAGAGAGAAATGGTGAAACCTTGCATCATAACTGCAATTGTATGTCTAACACTAATTTTACTTTTTACTTTTTTTTTTTTTCCCTCCAGAAAATGCAGTCAAAGATGGTAGAGTATCAAGAGCAATTGGGCTGTGCAAGAAGTTGGTGGGGCACTTCTCGCACAGTTGGAAGAAAAAGGCAGCACTCACTGAGGCACAGAAGGAGCTTAAGCTTCCTGAGCACTCTCTCATTACTGAGTGCCCTACAAGATGGGGGTCCAAAGAGAAAATGATTGCCAGAGTGCTGGAACAGATGAAAGCCATATCGCAGGTATTGACAGGTGACCGACATGCACGCTCCCTCATCCCAACCTGGCAGGATGCTGAAGTGTTGGAGTCCATTCATAAGGCACTGCATCCTCTCTCCGAATTTACTGATGCTCTTTCTGGAGAAGAGTATGTGAGCATCTCCTACCTCAAGCCAGTTCTCCATCTTCTGGCAACATCAGTCTTGGCTGAAGATGCTGAGGACACTGATCTGACTAGATCAATTAAAACCAAGGTCCTGGCATACCTCAACGACAAGTATAGTGACCTCAACACCCAGGAGCTTTTGGATGTTGCGTCGTTCATGGACCCTAGGTTCAAAACGCAATACATCAGCGCAGACAACCTTCCTGCCATTAAGGCCCGACTGAAGACAGAAATGGTGGAATCGGCTAGACGTACACATAATCAGGTAAATCCTTGAAAATTATATTTCCACAAACACATAATATTTATATATAAGCTAACTGCAAAACTAATGTCTCTCTTCCCATCTGGCAGGAGAAGAGGTCTCGCACTGAAACTGCTCAAAATTCTCCAAGTGCACAGGCCTCTGGGGGAAAGGCAAAGAAGACTCTTGGTAGTCTTTTTAAAACCAGTGCGGCCTCTTCAGCTTTGCCTCTGCCACTTGAAGATGTCGTGGAGGCAGAGTTGAATAGTTACCTGTTGACCCCTGTCATTGACGGAGAGGATGATCCCTTAGCCTGGTGGAAGGTGCACAACATTCACTTTCCACGACTGTGCAAGATGGCCCGCAAATATCTGTGTGTGCCAGCCACAAGTGCCCCCTCAGAGCGTCTGTTCAGCACTGGAGGGAATATAGTGACCTGCACTCGCTCATCCTTAAAGCCAGCAAAAGTAGATATGCTGGTCTTCCTAGCAAAAAACCTGTGAGCTAGGATGATTATGGCTAGCTGAGCCATACTCATTGTGCACTTTAGTTTGTGCTGTGTTGCTGTTACTTACTGCAGATAATCAAGATGTTCAGCCAGTTTTAATTTAAAGGCGTGTTTGTGTGTGTGTTTATACAATTGCTATTATGTTTGCACTTTATGTGTAATGTTACTGACTGCAGAGATCAGTAAGATGTGTGTATTTTTTATTTATTAGTTTTATTTATTTAATATTATTTTTAATTTAATGACTGTCTAGTAGTTCACAGATGTCGAAAAACTGAGTGTGGTAAAGCCACTGATTTTTTTATGTATATTTCTGCAATCTGCACATTGTACTGACTTTCATTTTAATGTTTACACCAGGGTTCCTTGTCAGCACTTTATGCTCAGATGTTTGTAAGCTAAAAATAAACTATTGTGCATGTTCAAATATACTGTTGTGATTGAAGAAGTTAAATAAAAATGTCAGTCATCAATTCATGCATCACCTCATGTCATCATAACAGAGGTCTGTCTTCCAGGAAAGAACAGTTTAAAATTAATGTAATATAGTATTGGCCATACTATATGATGTATTGCTTGTCTTTGTTTAATAATACAGAAGACAAAGACCTTAAAAAATAATCGCATATCGCATCGCAATCGCAATATTGGGGCAAAAAATCGCAATTAGATTATTTTCCATAATCGTTCAGCCCTAACTAGGAGCCCACGTGGTCTTATAGCTGGACAGTCAGAGGGCATGATCTGGGAAGCTTTTTAGAAATTAATCTTTCTGAAACTATAAAAAAGAGTATTTGCATATTTCTGTGACCATGTTTGGATCTCTGAAGTGCAAAACTACTGTTAGAAGTATAAATCTTATCTGGGTATTCTTCTCTGTCATCCTGAGGGAGAGGTTTTTGGTGTCCAGTAGGAGGACTTGAAATTAAAAACTAACTATTAACTGTTTTTGCTGCTGCATTTTTCAATTTTTTTTTTACATTTCTATCATGGTACACTACACGCTAGAAGAATTACAAGACCATCCATTCTATGAAAGATCTTGCCTCAAGGAGTGACGATGATCATGAGAGAAGTAAACATTAAAGCACTTCATGATGCTGGATGGCCTAAAACAAACAGGTCGGGACTCACAGTGTGGTCAAGTATGCAATGCAGTCGACTGCACAGACTGGTACTTAGAAAACGTGTCAAGGAAGAGGCAGAAAAGAAAAGCTGACTGAAGTAGATGTAAGGCACCTCAAGATTTTAAGTGCTATGGACAAAAAGCAGACCACTGCTGATCTTCAGGCAGAGATAAATGCTTTTAGATCAGAGTATGAGAAGGTTTCCAGAATGACCATAAACTGACCACTGAACAAATACAGCTTAAAAGGAAAAATAGCTTCTAAGAAGCCATTACTGAGCGCTGCAAACAGAAGCGTCTCAGATTTGCCACCAAGCACAAACACTGGACTAAAGATGACTGGATGAAGGTACTTATCCAGTCGTAAACATAAGAGTCCAAGTTTAAACTCTTTACTTCAGCAGAAAAGCTGAATAACATTTTGATGCGAGACTAGTTATGGTGTGAGTTTTCATTTCTGCAAATAGCATGGGGAAATTAGTGCAAAGCACCAGTATCATGAATAGAAAGGTCTAACAAAACAGCTTGGAGCATCATGGAATCACTTTTGGACTAAAACTGATTGCCATGGGTTCATTTAATGACAAGAAAAGGCAAGACAGAGACTATTTGACCAAGAAAAGGGAATCTGATGCACTGGCCAAATCGACAAAATTCTATAAAATTTTATGTGTGATTAAGGACTATTTAGCTCTTTCAACATATACATATATATATATAAAAAATATATAATTTTTAGTTTTAAACAAGTTTTTTTGACACATTTCTAAAATATTCTTGTTTTCTTTTTTAATAACAAGTGGTCTAATAAATTTAAGTGCTGTCTGTAAACAGATTTCATTTAACTGGTATGCATACCCTTAAATCCCCCATAACTGGTCTGTATAGATCTTTATGGTTTAAACTTTGGCGCCCTCCTGTGGTAGTTTTACAAACACAACAAAAAGAATTTGAAGCAACAATTTGAACATTTGTCTACAAGCAAACAAACAGGCACTCCACAATAAAGGTTAAGTTTAAGCTTCCCGTCCATTATTTAATCTGTAATTAGTATTTTGCACTATAGTACTGATAGAGCAAGAAAGACAATTTTTACACCAACTGTAAAATGCGTTGCAAAATTGTTACAAACCCTGTTACAAATGTTGCAAAAGTGTGTATGTGTGATGTGTGTACACACATACACACACACACACAATTTAGTAAATTTAAATGCAGGAAAAGCTCAGAGGCTACACACTGTAAAATACTTTTCTACATCTAAAATTCATCACTTGCTTTATTTGGCTTACCTCATTGTCATAAGCCCATGGAGGTATGGAGAACTGCATGGCAGGCATAAAGGCAGACAGCTCCAACCATCTGATGTACAGTTCTCTGTCTGGCAGACCATTTAACCCACCTTAAACACAGATGAAAGACTGTCAGATAAAACCAGATCAAAGAAAATCTGTTTTTTTAACAGAGCTAACGCTCTTAAAATGCATGCCATACCTGCAGTATGGTTCGGGTATGCATTTCCTCCTATCATATCAGGTAAGACAAACTGGTAACCCAGAATGCCTATAGTCAGAACAGTAGGGATGATGGACTTGAGGCCGAGCTCATAACCCCACACCGAGTCTCTGTCAATGATCCTGAAGAAGCAGGAGATGTTCTGACTCTGGTAACCCACCCTTAGCTCAGCATGCTCCATAAATGGTATGGCCATCTCTGTGTAGCGGCGGGTGAAGGTGGAAGGGTTTGACAGTGGGCCCAGGGTACTAAACTGACGGGGCAGGTAGCTCGTCTCTCCTGCATCAAACTTGAAGGAGGTCACCCCATAGCGACTTTTGAGCATGTTTAAGTTTGAGGAATACCATTCACGAGCGTCTGGGTTTGTGAAGTCCAAGATTCCTCCAATCCCGTTCCACCAGCGAACCAGAGCGGGCAGCTCACCGCCTGGCTCACGGACAAATAGCCCTTTCTCCACAGCTGCACCAAAATTAATGGAGTCATAGTTGATAAAAGGGTGCGTCCAGAGTGTAACTTGAAAGCCGCCCTCTCTTAGTTTGTCAAACATGCCGCTTGCATTGGGGAACTTCTGCGGGTCAAAGTCAAACTCTCCGTAATCTGCTGTGTAGCGGTCATCCAGCTCTAGATGGGAGCAGTTGAAGCCATGCCTAGTGATGTCAGCAGCATAGCGCAGCAGCTTCTCCTGAGTTACAGCTGTCTTGTGGATAGCCCATGTGGACCACACTGGTTTTTTGAACAAATCAGCAGATGGGACTTTGATAGGCTTTGTGAAATACCGGCGCACCTGAGAAAAGAACATGAATGAGGAGAAAGAAAAAAAAAAAAGAAAAGAACAGAACATGAAGTACGTGATTAGAGATGTTTTTAAATGTGTGCTTATTGTCTTTCATTCAAGTCTGCACAGGCTTTGTGCTTGATTAAACAAGTGTAAGGAAATATGCCTACTGGCTTCCTTACAATAACCAGACAAATTAGCTTAGGGCTTGCTTGGTCCCTTACAGCTTGAGAATTTCAGCTTTCCGTGTCAAGAAATAACCCACTACATAAGCCAATTTTTAGACTTTTCCTAAAGATTTTACAAACACACTATAAGATTATACAGTTGATATCCTCATTAAGAAAGCATTTACAATTGAGGAAATCATTATTAATTCATAAGTTTGCTCTCTTACAAAGAAAAAATCCTGAAAAAAAAAAAATCACTGCATAAAAGTTATAAATTGATTTGCAGGTTACCGAGTGAAATAAGTACTTGATACCCAAGCAAAATATGACTTAGTATTTGGAGGAGAAACCCTCCAAATCACTGTCATGTCGTCATTCACCAGGTTTGCACACATCTCAGGAGGGATTTTGGCCCACTCATCTTTACAGAAACACATCAAATACTTTAGGTTTCTTGGCCTCCACTTGGCAACTCGAAGCTTCAGCTCCCTCCACAGATTATTTAATAGAATTAAAGTCTAAGACTGGCTAGGCCGAATCTTGACGTTTTGTACTTCTTTCGCCACACTATCTTTATCTAGATGCTGTGTTGGAAGACCCATCCACAACCCATAAGAAGTATCCTAGCTACTCTTTGGGTCATACCCAGTATATCTCTTCCTCCAAACCCAGACATGTGAAGTTGATGCCAGAGAGCTTGATTTTAGTTTCATCTGACGCCTGTGCATTCGCCCAGGCCTTCTCTCAATCATTTAGATGTTCACTTACAAAACTTGAGATGATCCTGTACATTTGCGTTCTTGACCAGGGTGACCTTCTCCCCAAGCTTTCTACTGTAACTTATACCAGCCTTTTGTAGGTCAACAATCTTTGAAAGCCTTTGAGAACTCTTTGGTCTTGCCCATGGTGGTGGACAGGTTGGAAGAGAAGAAAATGATTCTGTGGACAGGTGTGCTTTATACACATAGTGAGCTGAGATCAGGAGTATCTGTAACTGACTGACTGACTGTGGGAGCCAGACTTCAGGCTGGGTTGTAGGAGATCAAATACCTTTTTCACTCAATGACAAGCAAATCAATTTAATCTGTAAATTTTATGTAATGTGCTTTTTTCTGGGGTTTTGATTGATATTCTGTCTCTCTCTATTAAAAATTAACTACAATAAAAATTAGACGATTTTCATTTCTTTGGATGTGAACAGACACTTAAATTCAACAGTGAATCAAAGAGTCATTTCCCCAACCTAAGTATATTTTCTGGAATGTTAAAGATTAAAACTACTCTGCAGGGGAACAAACGATTTTTGGCAGAAGTGTTAAATTAAAAATGCATATGCAGGATGGGACAAGTGTTCCTAGTGCAGTCATTTGTTATACATCTGAGTATATATCCACTACACTTTAAATTGGCAGCTTTTAACATTATTAAATATTTGTCAAATATCCAGCATAACTACACTCACCATGTACTTGTGAATAGAGGTGACATCTGACCCCACACAGACTCTATAACTGAGTTCAGGAAAGGTCTGCTGTCCTTCTAGTGGTCTGAAGGGAGAGTCCTGGTACCGGGCCTGGAACCTCAGTGTCCTGTTCTTCTCTGACCAGCCCAAATGAAACGGTACTGAGTCATTAATCTTAATGGCAGTTGCATTTGATGACAGCCAGTACCGCTCTAGAATTCCTCCAAAAGCATTTCGATTGGAGTAGACGTCACTTGTGATGAAAGGTCGTGGTTCCTCTTCTCCCTGAAATCTGATAGGCCAGTACTGTGTTGCCGTCTCTGCCCCTCCATACCAATGAGAGTCATTATAGGCCATGACATGCTCTACCAAGTGCTTATTCTGCAGCTCCTCCCAGCGAACACGATAACAGATCACCGTGTCCTTTGGACGAACTGTTTGGATAAAAAAGTTGAGCTTGCCAGAATCTGACTGAGTGCAGCTCAGAATATCTCCCTCCTTTGAGCAAGAGTCCAGATCCAGAGTGCCAGACCTAGGATTAGGTGTTTAAAAGAAAGAAAACAAAGGGGCCAGTTAAACACAGTTGATATTATTTGTGTTTTATAACAAATTAGTACTAGTGCGACAACAAAGAAAATGTTGTAAGCTCTATTCCGTTGTTCTAGTTGTCTGTGGAGGGATTGTTCTATAGCTATTTCTGTCGGTATGAACTCTGCTGGCAAAGGACACATCTATAACAGTCTTCCCTAAGGGTGTAATCATGTGTCTGTCTCGTCTGATTTTCCATCATCCATCCAAACACTGCAGACAGGCAGACTTAAAGCAGATACAAAGAAGAACAACTCTGTCAAGACCAAAAGAAGTTACAAAGGCAAAGAGTCCAAGATTTGCTGGGACTTAGTTTCATAAGAGAGGTGTTTGTGGAGTGTCTTGATTTGGATTGAATCTTCAAGAGTGACAGATAGTTATTGTGTGATACTGCATTGCATTTTGCCCTTTCCTAAATTTTTGTCATTTTATCTTATTTGGTATTGTATGTTATTGTATCTTCAGCACTGCCGTGTTCTGCTACCCCTGACTGATACTGCAAATTTAATTGTACTCATTTTGCTTGTATAATGACATAACTTTTGGTTCCTGTCTGTTACAAATTTATAATAGTCAGTCAGTCAAAGTTGATGAAAACATCAGTTTTCATCAATAATGACCATCCACGTAAGTTGTGCAACGTGATATTTATAACTATTTACAATTATTATATCTTGACAATAATAATAAAGATAGTATTTACAGCTGGTTTACAAATTATCAAATGATAAGTAACATTTTTTAATTATCATTCACGTTTTTCTTATCAACTATGAACCTAGTTAGCTATTGTCAAGTATTAAGTTTAGTTAACTATTATGTAAACACTCTACTCTTATGCATACCAAGTAGCAGAGTTATTTAGGGCCCGAGCACAAAAGTGCGAAGGCCCTATTGTATCTGCTCTGTTTCTTATTATTATTATTATTATTATTAGGGCCCGAGCACAAAAGTGCGAAGGCCCTATTGTATCTGCTCCGTTTCTTATTATTAGGGCCCGAGCACCGAGAGTGCGAAGGCCCTATTGTATCTGCTCCGTTTCTTATTATTATTATTATTATTATTATTATTATTCAGGCAAAACAAGGGCCTTTTTGAGGGCCTAAACATGCTCAAAAACTCTTGAAATTTTGCACACATGCCAGGTCTGGTGAAAAATTTTGTATTTTAATGGTTTTAAATATGAGCACTGGGAAATGGCTCTAGAGCGCCACCTATGCCTTGTTAAATGCAGCCCTACGAACACATCGTTTGAGCTACATGTATGAAATCTGGCACACATGTGTATCATGCCAAGACGAACAAAAAAGTCAGTGGGACCATTGTCACAAACCCAACAGGAAGTCCGCCATTTTGGATTGAAGGTCACATTTTGGCTCTAATTTTGCCATTTCCATGCCTCAAACTTTTTCGAACTCCTCATTGGGATTTGGTCGTATAAGCTTCATCTTTGGTCAGTTTCAACTACACACCTGGGCCATGTTAAATTGCGGAGCTTTTGAGTTTTCGCGATACTATGAGGCCGTGGCGCCACGGCGAATTTCGATGACTCGCCATGAAAATGTTATTGTCTCTCATTCCCTCATACATGTTCCGACCTGGACCAAAGAGCACACATATGATAAGGCTCCACCCCTGAACATATTTCAACTGCCATATTTGACACCAGGGACAGCGCCACCTAGTGGCAACAGGAAATGTCATGTTTTACACTTTGGTGTACAGTATTGTGATGGGTGACATCTGCAGCCTCAAATTTCTCCAGGAAAGCCTTAAGGAGTTGGTCTTGGGTTACAGTGAAAACTGTGAGTTTTCGCAAAAGGGTGTGACCCCAGCAGCATGGCGAACATTGATGTCTCGCCATGAAGAAACAAATGAGTGTAACTCAATGAAATCCAGTCTGATCAGAACCAGACTTTACAGGCATGATGTCAGACCCGCCCTGAACAGATTGATGTGCCCATTGTCAGGAATACGACGAGCGCCACCTAGTGGCAGCAGGAAATGTCATGTCTTTCATTTTGTTGTACTGATTTTCACAGGTTCATCGTGGCCACCTGAAAAGCGGTGAATATCACCATCAGTCCCTCATGATGCTTCAGTGAGAAAATTGTGACTTTAAACTCAACGGCGCACCCTGGTGGTAACGCTGTTCACCATGACCATTGAAGTGGCTTTTGAGGGGCTTGGAAAGTTTAAAATGTCTTGAAATTTGGCGCATACCTCCAATGTGATGAAGGTTTTCTTGTTATGTGATCACTTTCCTTGAATAGCGCAAAATGGCTCCACAGCGCCCCCTACAAAATTTCAAAACATCAGCCCCTGCTCTGTGTTTTATTTATAAGTCTGAAACCTGGTAAGCTTATGGAGGATATCAAGATGTACAAAAAAGTCTCTTGGAGCAATATCCCAAATCCAACAGGAAGTCAGCCATTTTGAAATTAAGGTGTAATTTTAGCCACTTTTTCGCCTCTTTTCAGGCCTCATACTTTGACGAACTCCTCCAAGGGATTTCATCAGATTAACCCGATCTCCTGTGTGTGGAATCTAAAGACCTTTGTGATGTTAAATTGCGAAGCTTTTTACGTTCAGGGAAACGGGGTGGCCATGGCGGCACATGGAGTTTCAATCACTCGCCAAAGAGCAGTAATCTGCTGTCACTCAAAAACACAATGTCCAATCTCTCCCAAAGTTCGCAGGCGTGATGAGACTCAAGGTCGGAAATGTTTGTTATCCCATTTGTCAGTAATGGTTAGAGCGCCACCTAGTGGGACGACTATAATAATGATTGAATGAGATGAATCGTTAGCTGGTGGTTCTAGGCATGAATTCCATCAATGTGACATCAAATCGGACGTGCTGGTTGTAGGTGTTGGGCGTGGCCCGACGTGCCGGGGTGCGAGGGCCCTCATAACGCTGCTTGCAGCTTTAATTATTATTATTATTATTCAGGCAAAACAAGGGCCTTTTTGAGGGCTTTAACATGCTCGAAAACTCTTGGAATTTTGCACACATGCCAGGTCTGGTGAAAAATTTTGTATTTTAATGGTTTTACATATGAGCACTGGGAAATGGCTCTGTAGCGCCACCTATGCCTTGTTAAATGCAGCCCTACGAACACATCGTTTTAGCTACATGTATGAAATTTGGCACACATGTGTATCATGCCAAGACGAACAAAAAAGTCTTTCGACCATTGACGCAAACCCAACAGGAAGTCCACCATTTGGAAGTGAAGGTGACATTTTGGCTCTAATTTTGCCATTTCCATGCCTCGAACTTTTGCGAACTCCTCATTGGAATTTCATCGTACAAGCTTCATATTTGGTCAGTGTCAACTACACACCTGGGCCATGTTAAATTGTGGAGCTTTTGAGTTTTCGGGATACGGTGAGCCCGTGGCGCCACGGCGAATTTCGATGACTCGCCATGAAAATCTTATTGCCTCTCGTTCTGTCATACATTGTCCGACCTTGACCAAAGTGGACACATATGATAAGGCTCCACCCCTGAACATATTTCAACTGCCATATTTGACATCAGGGACAGCGCCACCTAGTGGGAACAGGAAATGTCATGTTTTACACTTTGGGGTACAGTATTGTAATGGGTGACATCTGCAGCCTCAAATTTCTCCAGGAAAGCCTTAAGGAGTTGGTCTTGGGTTACAGAGAAAACTGTGAGTTTTCGCTGAAGGGTGTGACCCCAGCAGCATGGCGAACATTGAGGTCTCGCCATGAAGAAACAAATCAGTGTAACTCAATGAAATCCAATGTGATCAGTACCAGATTTTACAGGGATGATGTCAGACCCGCCCTGAACAGATTGATATGCCCATTGTCAGGAATACGTAGAGCGCCACCTAGTGGCACCAGGAAATGTCATGTCTTTCATTTTGTTGTACTGATTTTCAGAGGTTCATCGTGGCCACCTCAAAAGCGGTGAATATCACCATCAGTCCCTCTTGATGCTTCAGTGAGAAAATTGTGACTATAAACTGAACGGCGCACCCTGGTGGCAACGCAGTTCACCATGAAAGATGAAGTGGCTTTTGAGGGGCTTGAAAAGTTTAAAAACTCTTGAAATTTGGCGCACACCTCTAATGTGATGAGGGATTTCTTTTTATATGTTCATTTTCCTTGAACAGCGCAAAATGGCTCCACAGCGCCCCCTACAAAATTTCAAAACAACAGCCCCTGCTCTGTGTTTTATGTATGAGTTTGAAACCTGGCAAGCTTATTGGAGATATCAAGATGTACAAAAAAGTCTCTTGGAGCAATATCCCAAATCCAACAGGAAGTCAGCCATTTTAAAATTAAGGTGTAAATTTGGCGACATTTTCCCCTCTTTTCAGGCCTCATACTTTGACGAACTCCTCCAAGGGATTTCATTAGATTTACGCGATCTCCTGTGTGTGGAATCTAAAGACCTTTGTGATGTTAAATTGCGAAGCTTTTTACGTTCAGGGAAACGGGGTGGTCATGGCGGCACGTGGAGTTTCAATCACTCGCCAAAAAGCAGTAACCTGCTGTCGCTCAAAAACACAATGTCCAATCTCTCCCAAAGGTCGCAGGCGTGATGAGACTCGAGCTCGGAAATGTTTGTTATGCCATTTGTCAGTAATGGTTAGAGCACCACCTAGTGGGACGACTATAATAATGGTTGAATGAGATGAAATTTTAGCTGGTGGTTAAATGCATGAATTCCATCAATGTGACATCAGATCGGAAGCGCTGGTTTTAGGTGTTGGGCTTGGCTCGACGCGCCGGGGGTGCGAGGGCGCTCATATCGCTGCTTGCAGCTTTAATTATTATTATTATTCAGGCAAAAGAAGGGCCTTTTTGAGGGCTTTAACATGCTCGAAAACTCTTGGAATTTTGCACACATGCCAGGTCTGGTGAAAAATTTTGTATTTTAATGGTTTTACATATGAGCACTGGGAAATGGCTCTGTAGCGCCACCTATGCCTTGTTAAATGCAGCCCTACGAACACATCGTTTTAGCTACATGTATGAAATTTGGCACAGATGTGTATCATGCCAAGACGAACAAAAAAGTCAGTGGGACCATTGACGCAAACCCAACAGGAAGTCCGCCATTTGGAAGTGAAGGTGACATTTTGGCTCTAATTTTGCCATTTCCACGCCTCGAACTTTTGCGAACTCCTCATTGGAATTTCATCGGACAAGCTTCATATTTGGTCAGTGTCAACTACACACCTGGGCCATGTTAAATTGCGGAGCTTTTGAGTTTTCGGGATACGGTGAGGCCGTGGCGCCACGGCGAATTTCGATGACTCGCCATGAAAATCTTATTGCCTCTCGTTCTGTCATACATTGTCCGACCTTGACCAACGTGGACACATATGATAAGGCTCCACCCTGAACATATTTCAACTGCCATATTTGACATCAGGGACAGCGCCACCTAGTGGGAACAGGAAATGTCATGTTTTACACTTTGGGGTACAGTATTGTAATGGGTGACATCTGCAGCCTCAAATTTCTCCAGGAAAGCCTTAAGGAGTTGGTCTTGGGTTACAGAGAAAACTGTGAGTTTTCGCTGAAGGGTGTGACCCCAGCAGCATGGCGAACATTGAGGTCTCGCCATGAAGAAACAAATTAGTGTAACTCAATGAAATCCAATCTGATCAGTACCAGATTTTACAGGGATGATGTCAGACCCGCCCTGAACAGATTGATATGCCCATTGTCAGGAATACGTAGAGCGCCACCTAGTGGCACCAGGAAATGTCATGTCTTTCATTTTGTTGTACTGATTTTCACAGGTTCATCGTGGCCACCTCAAAAGCGGTGAATATCACCATCAGTCCCTCTTGATGCTTCAGTGAAAAAATTGTGACTATAAACTGAACGGCGCACCCTGGTGGCAACGCAGTTCACCATGAAAGATGAAGTGGCTTTTGAGGGGCTTGAAAAGTTTAAAAAGTCTTGAAATTTGGCGCACACCTCTAATGTGATGAGGGATTTCTTTTTATATGTTCATTTTCCTTGAAGAGCGCAAAATGGCTCCACAGCGCCCCCTACAAAATTTCAAAACAACAGCCCCTGCTCTGTGTTTTATGTATGAGTTTGAAACCTGGCAAGCTTATTGGAGATATCAAGATGTACAAAAAAGTCTCTTGGAGCAATATCCCAAATCCAACAGGAAGTCAGCCATTTTAAAATTAATGTGTAAATTTGGCGACATTTTCCCCTCTTTTCAGGCCTCATACTTTGACGAACTCCTCCAAGGGATTTCATTAGATTTACGCGATCTCCTGTGTGTGGAATCTAAAGACCTTTGTGATGTTAAATTGCGAAGCTTTTTACGTTCAGGGAAACGGGGTGGTCATGGCGGCACGTGGAGTTTCAATCCCTCGCCAAAAAGCAGTAACCTGCTGTCGCTCAAAAACACAATGTCCAATCTCTCCCAAAGGTCGCAGGCGTGATGAGACTCGAGCTCGGAAATGTTTGTTATGCCATTTGTCAGTAATGGTTAGAGCGCCACCTAGTGGGACGACTATAATAATGGTTGAATGAGATGAAATTTTAGCTGGTGGTTAAATGCATGAATTCCATCAATGTGACATCAGATCGGAAGCGCTGGTTTTAGGTGTTGGGCTTGGCTCGACGCGCCGGGGGTGCGAGGGCCCTCATATCGCTGCTTGCAGCTTTAATTTAGTTTTGTATTTTCTCATTCTAATTTCTAATTTTGTAATTATGTGTGCCTATGCCAAGAGGCACACATATTACTATTCGTCGGATTTATTATTCTTATTATTATTGTGTGGATGCCCTAAAGGGCTTCCACACAATTGTTTTCCTGTTTCTCTTTATTCTTTATTATTCTTGGGGTTTCCGTACACTTTTTGCCGCTTAACTACTGCCTCAGTTTTCAGCCGATTTTCTCAGTTCAAACTTTAAAAAATTCTGCTCTTTCTGCTAATGTGTGCTATGACTTTTGGTGCTCATAACTTCTATACTTTTTGAGATATTGAATTTTTTTTGCAATATTTTTTGCCCATTTTTGCACATTATCAGTGGGGTCACTAGTTTTCCTTGCCCGGTTGAGCCGTGTTTTAGCTCAGTGAGATGAGCAGCCGTTCTCAGACTGGGAGGCCCGGGTTCAAATCCCGCTTATGGCAACATTTCTTTCAGTTAACAGTTAAACTTTTTTAACTCTTTTCAACACAAATTTCAGCTTTTCCACCCCTTTTCAGCAAAATTTTCAGGTTTTTCACCACTTTTCAGCACAAATCCCAGCTTTTTCAGCTGTTTTCAGCAAAAAACCTCTTTTCAGCAGAATTCTGAAAAGAGTTCTGCAGAACTCTTTTCAGCAGAAATTCTGCTGATTGAACTCTTTTCAGCAGAAATTTCAGAATTTTCACCTCTTTTCAGCCCAAATTCTGCTTATTCACCTCTTCTGCAAAATTTTCAGCCTTTTCACCTCTTATCAGCATAAATCTCAGCAGCTTTCAGAAAAAAACTCTTTTGAGCAGAAATTCTGCTGATTCATCTCTTTTCAGCGCAACTTGTTGCTTCTTTACCTCTTTTCTGCAGAAATTCTGCTGATTCACCTCTTTTCTGCAAAATTTTCAGCCTTTTCTCCTCTTATCAGCACAATTCTCAGCAGCTTCTGCTCATTTCAGCAGAGTTGTCCGTCTCTCCACCTCTTCTTGGTCAGAGTGAGTTTAGCTCAGTGAGATGAGCAGCTGCCTTCAGACCAGAAGGGCCAGGTTCAAATCCCGGTCATGGCAAAACCTTTTTTCAGTTTTCTCTTTTGTTCTTTTGTTCAACCTCTTTTCCGCAGAAATTCTGCTGATTTATCTCTCTTCTGCAAAATTTTCAGCCTTTTCGCCTCTTCTCAGCACAAAAAATGAGCAGCTTCTGCTCATTTTAGCAGAATTGTCGGTCTCTCCTCCTCTTTTTTGAGAGAATGAGTTTAGCTCAGTGAGATGACTAACTACCTTCAGTCCAGGAGGGCCAGTTTCGAATCCTGCTCAGGGTGAAATTTTTTTTTCACCACCATACAACTTTTTGCAACTTTTCATCTTTTTCAGCTTTTCAGCAGACAGCTTCAGCGTTAAGGCATCCACACAGCATTTTCGCAGGAAATGCAAATTTTTCTAGTTATGTGTGCCTATGCCAAGAGGCACACATATTACTATTCCTCGGATTTATTATTCTTATTATTATTATGTGTGCCTATGACAAGAGGCACACATATTACTATTCGTCGGATTTATTATTATTATTATTATTCTTCAGTTTCCGCCTGAAATTTTGCAGCGAAACTCGCCCCGCAGTTTTGAGACAAGCTTCATATATGTTACCTCATTTTGTGCGGCTGGATCAGGAATGGTGTGCTATGACTTTTGGTGTTTATAACTATTATAGTTTTTTAAATATTAATATTTTAGTGAAAATTTTCCCGCGCTTCTCTGCCAAACAGTTTTGACAATAGGGTTACATATGTTAGATCATTTTGTGCGGCTGGAGCTGGACTAGTATGGTATACACTTTTGGTGTTTATGACTTTTATAGTTTTTGAAATATTTAGATTTTAGTGCAAATTTAGGCCAATTTCCATAGAAACAGACTTTATTTGTGGTGGGTTGGCTCTCTCTAGTGGTATACCGGGAGTAGTACGGCTGAAAATCTGTATGCTTGTTACAAAACTCCATATCCCATAATTCATAGCACCCCTCTGCCGAGTTAAACAATGGCGGACACCACTTCGTTTTATATGTCTTTTATTCGTGTTTCTAGGTCACAAAATACACTTTTAAGATATTTTCAGGCGAGAATGTAGGTGTGTAAACTTCAAATATCTGCTCGTTTTATCAAGACATCCCATATTAGCGACAATTCTCTTAAGTGTTGCTGATAGCCGGCTAGCTAGCTAGCGCCGCTAGCTTAGCTAGCTAGCGCCCCTTCCTGAAAAACCACCCAGGCTTGGCTGATAGTGAGGTGGATAAAATTTGTTTAATCGCCTGATCGCTCGGCAAGGGTCTGTGTCTTAGCTGGACTTATTTTTCGTTTATATGGGCCGATGATGCTGGTCGATGTGGAAAAATAACTGAGTTGTTTGGTGGTGGAGCTACAACAGAGGGCAGCTATCCACCGGTGTGTGACAGAAAGGACATGCCGCGAACGAGACATACAAGGCGGTGAGGCTACTGCCGATCGTCCGGTGTTTGCTAACGCGGAGGTCAATCGTGGATCAGGGAAAGCGAAGGCAGGAGCGTGAGGTGAACTGAATTTCAGGTAAGAAGTTATGACCTGCACTCTATTTGGGTCAGATATAAACCGAGTTTAGGTGTAGTTTATTTAGCAACAGTTCTCTTACGTGTTGCTGATAGCCGGCTGGCTAGCTAGCTAGCGCCGCTAGCGATCCTTCGTGAAAAACCACCCAGGCTTGGCTGATAGTGAGGTGGCTAAAATTTGTTTAATCGCCCGATCGCTCGGCAAGGGTCTGTGTCTTAGCTGGACTTATTTTTCGTTTATATGGGCCGATGATGCTGGTCGATGTGGAAAAAATAACTGAGTTGTTTGGTGGTGGAGCTACAACAGAGGGCAGCTATCCACCGGTGTGTGACAGAAAGGACATGCCGCGAACGAGACATACAAGGCGGTGAGGCTATCGCCGATCGTCCGGTGTTTGCTAACGCGGAGGTCAATCGTGGATCAGGGAAAGCGAAGGCAGGAGCATGAGGTGAACTGAATTTCAGGTAAGAAGTTATGACCTGCACTCTATTTGGGTCAGATATAAACCGAGTTTAGGTGTAGTTTATTTAGCAACAGTTCTCTTACGTGTTGCTGATAGCCGGCTGGCTAGCTAGCTAGCGCCGCTAGCTTAGCTAGCTAGCGCGGCTAGCGACCCTTCGTGAAAAACCACCCAGGCTTGGCTGATAGTGAGGTGGCTAAAATTTGTTTAATCGCCCGATCGCTCGGCAAGGGTCTGTGTCTTAGCTGGACTTATTTTTCGTTTATATGGGCCGATGATGCTGGTCGATGTGGAAAAAATAACTGAGTTGTTTGGTGGTGGAGCTACAACAGAGGGCAGCTATCCACCGGTGTGTGACAGAAAGGACATGCCGCGAACGAGACATACAAGGCGGTGAGGGTACCGCCGATCCACCGGTGTTTGCTAACGCGGAGGTCAATCGTGGATCAGGGAAAGCGAAGGCAGGAGCGTGAGGTGAACTGAATTTCAGGTAAGAAGTTATGACCTGCACTCTATTTGGGTCAGATATAAACCGAGTTTAGGTGTAGTTTATTTTCGTTGTGCTGACTTTTTCAATCACTTACAATAACTCGTACTGCGTGCTAGCTAGCACTACGGAGTTTGTATACAGCTGTGTGCGCGCTAAGTTACCGATGTTACCAATGTTGAACTTTATGACAGCCTCCCCTGTCATTCTCTCGCCTGTTGAAACTTCAGTCATGAAACTGATCAATGATCGGCTTTTCTCTCTTGTTTGTTTATCGCGCTAAACAACAGCAGCACGTTTAAGCTTGATCAGCTGTTGTTAGAATTCTTTTGATTTTAATTTCTAGTATCAGCTGATGTTTGCTGGAGCATGAAGATGAAATCAGGAGATGTCCTTACTGAATCATCAGAGCTGAACTGGTGATGGAGAAACAGGTTTACCCTTAGGTGACATGAATGAGTTGAAGGGAAGTTATGAACTGTTTCTGACAGACAAATATACACCAAGCTCCTTTTTTTGTGTAGCTGACAGCTGGTAACTGTGCAGGGGCGGATCTAGCAAAGCTTTTGCCAGGGGCCAGGTAGGGCATTAACAGAGAAAGGTGGACATAAAGATATACTTTTCTTTCTTACTCTCATATAAAATATTTAGCTTTTATTAAATAGTTATCTGAATCTTACAACCAAAGTTTGTATAATAATACACAAGATTGGCTGTAGACCATTGTTCATCATTCAGAACACTGTGTAAAAATAACAAAAAACAAAAAGTGAATGCAAAAGTGCATAAATATTTATTTTACGTGTTTGATGTGTGTGGCGGGGCGTGGTCTGCAGTGCCGCTGCAGGGGAGGTGGACCCACCTGAGCGGCACCTGCAATCACGCCTCTCAGGCGTAGTCTGTGCTCTCTCGGCTGTTTTTGGGTGTGTGTCGGGCTGTGAGTTGAAAAGCTACAGCCGGCTGTTTGGGTACACCAACCATGTGTGAAAAGTGGTCCATAACGTAATGCTTCAAAGCGTGTTCATGCAAACATTGTCAGGTCTGCCGTGGTACAATGGGACTTCTGCTCATGAACCTGTGTGCACAGCGTCTGCAAATCGGCGCTGTACAAAGTAACTTCATCTTTACACAAAACTGTAAGCTGTCATCTGTGAAGCGTGAGCGGTGTTTGTTTTTACCATAGTTCATGGTGGAGAATGGCTGCTCTTCTGAGTTTTGCTCTCTGTAGCCGTATGAATGGGAAACTACAGTGATTAGCAGCGGCATAGGCACACATAAAATTTCTTCTGAAATTTTCGCTTTCTAGTTATTATTTTCCTTTTTCCGCCTGAAATTTTGCAGTGTATCTCGACCCGCAGTTTTGAGACAAGCTTCATATATGTTACCTCATTTTGTGCGGCTGGATCTGGAATGGTGTGCTATGACTTTTGGTGTTTATGAATTTTATAGTTTTTTAAATATTAATATTTTAGTGAAATTTTCCCGCGCTCCTCTGCCAAACAGCTTTGACAATAGGGTTACATATGTTACATCATTTTGTGCGGCTGAAGCTGGACTAGTATGGTCTGACTTTTGGTGTTTATAACTTTTATAGTTTTTGAAATATTTAGATTTTAGTGCAAATTTGGGCCAATTCATCTTTTGGCGCCAAATAAACAGACTTCATTTGTGGTGTGTTGGCTCTCTCTAGTGGTATGCCGGGAGTGGTACAGCCTGTCTACCCTTATTTGGATTACCGTAATGATGACAATTTCAACGGTGCGCACAGCGTCGCTGCTTTCAGGAGCCATTGGAATTTTTAAGGTTGCGCAAATCATTCAAAAGTTACGGTAATGCTTGGTGGAAAACTCAATATCCCACAATTCATAGCACGCCTCTACAGAGTGAACAATGGCGGCCACCACTTCGTTTTATATGTCTTTTATTCGTGTTTCTAGGTCACAAAATAAACTTTTAAGATATTTTCAGGCGAGAATGTAGGTGTGTAAACTTCAAATATCTGCTTGTTTTATCAAGACATCCCATAATTAGCGACAGTGCTCTGACGACGTCGGTCCTGCCTGACAGCTAGCCGGCTACCTAGCTAGCTGCCGCACTTGGCTGCAAATGGATAGCGAGGGACTCTCTCTCTCTCGCTAGCTAGCACGACGGGAGTTTATATACAGCTGTGTGCGCGCTAAGTTACTGACGTTGGACTTTATTTTATTCATAATGGTTAGTTCGTAGAGTTGCCGTACAAACGGAATCGTGCCACATTCACAGAAAATATTACGATTTATTCTGTCATTACGAAGCCTCCCCTGTCATTCTCTGCCTGTTGCAACTTCAATCATGAAACTGATCAATGATCGGCTTTTCGCTCTTGTTTGTTTATCGCCTAAACAACAGCTGCACGTTTAAGCTTGATCAGCTGTTGTTAGAATTCATTTGCTTCTAATTTCTAGTATCAGCTGATGTCGATGTGGAAAAAATAACTGAGTTGTTTGGTGGTGGAGCTACAACAGAGGGCAGCTATCCACCGGTGTGTGACAGAAAGGACATGCCGCGAACGAGACATAAAAGGCGGTGAGGCTACCGCCGATCGACCGGTGTTTGCTAACGCGGAGGTCAATCGTGGATCAGGGAAAGCGAAGGCAGGAGCGTGAGGTGAACTGAATTTCAGGTAAGAAGTTATGACCTGCACTCTATTTGGGTCAGATATAAACCGAGTTTAGGTGTAGTTTATTTAGCAGCAGTTCTCTTATGTGTTGCTGATAGCCGGCTAGCTAGCTAGCGCCGCTAGCATAGTTAGCTAGCGCCGCTAGCAACCCTTGGTGAAAAAGCACCCAGGCTTGGCTTATATTGAGGCGGGTGAAACTCGTGTCAGCACCCGGTCGCTCTCTATTTGGGTCAGATATAAACCGAGTTTAGGTGTAGTTTATTTAGCAGCAGTTCTCTTATGTGTTGCTGATAGCCGGCTAGCTAGCTAGCGCCGCTAGCATAGTTAGCTCGCGCCGCTAGCAACCCTTCGTGAAAAAGCACCCAGGCTTGGCTTATATTGAGGCGGGTGAAACTCGTGTCAGCACCCGGTCGCTCTCTATTTGGGTCAGATATAAACCGAGTTTAGGTGTAATTTATTTTCGTTGACCTTTTACAATCGTAATGCCACGGGAGTTTATATACAGCTGTGTGCGCACTAAGTTACTGACGTTGGACTTTATTTTATTCATTAGGGTTAGTTCATAGAGTTGCCGTGCTGTACAAACGGAATCGTCCCACATTCAGAGAAAACATTATGATTTATTCTGTCGTTACGAAGCCTCCCCTGTCATTCTCTCGCGTGTTGAAACGTCAATCATGAAACTGATCAATGATCGGCTGTTCGCTCTTATTTATCGCGCTAAACAACAGCAGCACGTTTAAGCTTGATCAGCTGTTGTTAGAATTCTTTTGATTTTAATTTCTAGTATCAGCTGATGTTTGCTGGAGCATGAAGATGAAATCAGGAGATGTCCTTACTGAATCATCAGAGCTGAACTGGTGATGGAGAAACAGGTTTACACTTTAGGTGACATGAATGAGTTGAAGGGAAGTTATGAGTTGTTTCTGAGAGACAAAGACCAAGCTCCTTTTTTGTGTAGCTGACAGCTGGTAACTGTGCAGGGGCGGATCTAGCAAAGCTTTTAGGGGGGGCATTAACAGAGAAAGGTGGACACAAAGATATACTTTTCTTTCTTACTCTCATATAAAATATTTAGCTTTTATTAAATAGTTATCTGAATCTCACAACCAAAGTTTGTATAATAATACACAGGATTGGCTGTAGACCAGGGGTGGGCAATTCCAGGCCCGAGGGCCGGTGTCCCTGCAGGTTTTAGATGTGTCCTTGAACCAACACAGCTGATTTAAATGGCTAAATTAGCTCCTCAACATGTCCTGTTCTCCAAAGGCCTGATAACGAACTAATCATGTGATTCAGGTGTGTTGACCCAAGGTGAGATCTAAAACCTGCAGGACACCGGCCCTCGGGGCCTGGAATTGCCCACCCCTGCTGTAGACCATTGTTCATAATTCAGAACACTGTGTAAAAATAACAAAAAACAAAAAGTGAATGCATGTGTGAAAAGTGGTCTATAATGTAATGCTTCAAAGTGTGTTCATGCAAACATTGTCGGGTCTGCCGTGGTACAATGGGACTTCTGCTCATGAACCTGTGTGCACAGCGTCTGCAAATCGGCGCTGTACAAAGTAACTTCATCTTTACACAAAACTGTAAGCCAGGGGTCCCCAATCTCAGTCCACGAGGGCCGGTGTCCCTGCAGGTTTTAGATCTCACCCTGGGTCAACACACCTGAATCACATGATTAGCTCATTACCAGGCCTCTGGAGAACTTCAAGACATGTTGAGGAGGTCATTTATCCATTTAAATCAGCTGTGATGGATCAAGGACACATCTAAAACCTGCAGGGACACCGGCCCTCGTGGACTGAGATTGGGGACCCCTGCTGTAAGCTGTCATCTGTGAAGCGTGAGCGGTGTTTGTTTTTACCATAGTTCATGGTGGAGAATGGCTGCTCTTCTGAGTTTTGCTCTCTGTAGCCGTATGAATGGCAAACTACAGTGATTAGCAGCGGCATAGGCACACATAAAATTTCTTCTGAAATTTTCGCTTTCTAGTTATTATTATTTTCCTTTTTCCGCCTGAAATTTTGCAGTGTATCTCGACCCGCAGTTTTGAGACAAGCTTCATATATGTTACCTCATTTTGTGCGGCTGGATCTGGAATGGTGTGCTATGACTTTTGGTGTTTATGAATATTATAGTTTTTTAAATATTAATATTTTAGTGAAAATTTTCCCGCGCTCCTCTGCCAAACAGTTTTGACATTAGGGTTACATATGTTAGATCATTTTGTGCGGCTGGAGCTGGACTATTATGTCATGACTTTTGGTGTTTATGACTTTTATAGTTTTTTAAATATTACTATTTTAGTGCAAATTTAGGCCAATTCATCTTTTGGCGCCAAATAAACAGACTTCATTTGTGGTGTGTTGGCGCCATCTTTTGGTCCCATTGAAACAAATTTCAATCTTCATTTGTGGTGTGTTGGCTCTCTCTAGTGGTATGCCGGGAGTGGTACAGCCTGTCTACCCTTATTTGGATACCGTAATGACGACAATATCAATGGCGCGCACAGCCTCGCTGCTTTCAGGAACCATTGGAGGTTTTAAGGTTGCGCGAACCATTGAATAGTTACGGTAAACACAATGGCGTCTATGCTTGGTGGAAAACTCCATATCCCACAATTCATAGCACACCTCTGCCGAGTTAAACAATGGCGGCCACCACTTCGTTTTATATGTCTTTTATTAGTGTTTCTAGGTCACAAAATAAACTTTTAAGATATTTTCAGGCGAGAATGTAGGTGTGTAAACTTCAAATATCTGCTTGTTTTATCAAGACATCCCATATTAGCGACAATGCTCTGACGACCTCGGTCCTGCCTGACAGCTAGCCGGCTACCTAGCTAGCTGCCGCACTTGGCTGCAAATGGACAGCGAGGGGACTCTCTCTCTCCTTTCACCTCCCCGGTCTCTCGCAAATGCTCGCACAGAATCGGAGTTACAGCTGGATGTGGAAAAAATAACTGAGTTGTTTGGTGGTGCTATAATGCGGAGCTACAACAGTGGGCAGCTATCCACCGGTGTATGACAGAAAGGACATGCCGCGACCGGTGTTTGCTAACGCGGAGGTCAATCGTGGATCAGGGAAAGCGAAGGCAGGAGCGTGAGGTGAACTGAATTTCAGGTAAGAAGTTATGACCTGCACTCTATTTGGGTCAGATATAAACCGAGTTTAGGTGTAGTTTGTTTTCATTGTGCTGACTTTTTACAATCGTACTGCGTGCTAGCTAGCACGACGGGAGTTTGTATACAGCTGTGTGCGCGCTAAGTTACTGACGTTGGACTTTATTTTATTCATAAGGGTTCGTTCGTAGAGTTGCCGTACAAACGGAATCGTGCCACATTCAGAGAAAATATTACGATTTATTCTGTTGTTACGAAGCCTCCCCTGTCATTCTCTGCCTGTTGCAACTTCAATCATGAAACTGATCAATGATCGGCTTTTCGCTCTTGTTTGTTTATCGCCTAAACAACAGCTGCACGTTTAAGCTTGATCAGCTGTTGTTAGAATTCATTTGCTTCTAATTTCTAGTATCAGCTGATGTCGATGTGGAAAAAATAACTGAGTTGTTTGGTGGTGGAGCTACAACAGAGGGCAGCTATCCACCGGTGTGTGACAGAAAGGACATGCCGCGAACGAGACATAAAAGGCGGTGAGGCTACCGCCGATCGACCGGTGTTTGCTAACGCGGAGGTCAATCGTGGATCAGGGAAAGCGAAGGCAGGAGCGTGAGGTGAACTGAATTTCAGGTAAGAAGTTATGACCTGCACTCTATTTGGGTCAGATATAAACCGAGTTTAGGTGTAGTTTATTTTCGTTGTGCTGACTTTTTCAATCACTTACAATAACTCGTACTGCGTGCTAGCTAGCACGAGGGAGTTTGTATACAGCTGTGTGCGCGCTAAGTTACCGATGTTACCGATGTTGAACTTTATGACAGCCTCCCCTGTCATTCTCTCGCCTGTTGAAACTTCAGTCATGAAACTGATCAATGATCGGCTTTTCTCTCTTGTTTGTTTATCGCGCTAAACAACAGCAGCATGTTTAAGCTTGATCAGCTGTTGTTAGAATTCATTTGCTTTTAATTTCTAGTATCAGCTGATGTTTGCTGCAGCCACAGCTGTAAAAACGGCTGTTCCAAACCAGATGTCCTTACTGAATCATCAGAGCTGAACAGGTGATGGAGAAACAGGTTTACCCTTAGGTGACATGAATGAGTTGAAGGGAAGTTATGAACTGTTTCTGAGAGACAAATATACACCAAGCTCCTTTTTTTGTGTAGCTGACAGCTGGTAACTGTGCAGGGGCAGATCTAGCAAAGCTTTTGCCAGGGGGGCCAGGTAGGGCATTAACAGAGAAAGGTGGACACAAAGATATACTTTTCTTTCTTACTCTCATATAAAATATTTAGCTTTTATTAAATAGTTATCTGAATCTTACAACCAAAGTTTGTATAATAATACACAAGATTGGCTGTAGACCATTGTTCATCATTCAGAACACTGTGTAAAAATAACAAAAAACAAAAAGTGAATGCAAAAGTGCATAAATATTTATTTTACGTGTTTCATGTGTGTGTCGGGGCGTGGTCTGCAGTGCCGCTGCAGGGGAGGTGGACCCACCTGAGCGGCACCTGCAATCATGCCTCTCGGGCGTAGTCTGTGCTCTCTCGGCTGTTTTTTGGGTGTGTGTCGGGCTGTGAGTTGAAAAGCTACAGCCGGCTGTTTGGGTACACCAACCATGTGTGAAAAGTGGTCCATAACGTAATGCTTCAAAGCGTGTTCATGCAAACATTGTCGGATCTGCCGTGGTACAATGGGACTTCTGCTCATGAACCTGTGTGCACAGCGTCTGCAAATCGGCGCTGTACGAAGTCACTTCATCTTTACCCAAAACTGTAAGCTGTCATCTGTGAGGCGCGAGCGGTGTTTGTTTTTACCATAGTTCATGGTGGAGAATGGCTGCTCTGCTGAATTTTGCTCTCTGTAGCTGTATGAATGGCAAACTACACTGATTACCAGCGGCATAGGCACACATAAAATTTCTTCTGAAATTTTCCCTTTCTAGTTCATCTTTTATTCTTTAAAAATGCTTACCTTTAGTTTTTATTAATTTCAGTGTTAGTTTTAGTCTTTTAAATAGTCACTGAATGGAGGGCATATGCCAAGGGCACAAATTAGGAAAATCTGTAAAGGCATAATAACAAATTTTAGCAAACTAAAATATCAAAACTAATGTCTCAATATTTTAACTTTTAGTTAGTTTTCCAAGTTCATAAAATCATTTCAGTTTTTTTAAACGTGTAGTATTTATTTCTATTTTATTTAACTAAGTCAGTTTTAGGTTTTGGTTTAGTTTTAGTTCATTAAAATAACCATCACTAGTAAGCAATCAGGCAATTAAAATAATTAAATTATTAATCAAAATGTATCTTGTTAAAGGAAACAAAAATGCAGATGATTCTCTGTACAGTTTCCTAAGCATTAAAAGCATAGACAACAAGTCCAACCAAGACAAAAATCAGCAAATTACCAATTATTAATTTAAAAATAATCAATAATATGAACCCACCTGAATGTCATAGTGAAGACAACAGCCCCAGCTTGGTTGTGAATAATAAAACCATCCTTGTTCAGGTCTAACAACGCTGTCTTGAACAACTGGGCTTTACGAAGCGACACTGAGTAATAGCACCAGGCGACCACAGCAGCTAGCACCAGCACACAGCCCAACATACTTGCCATCACCAGTGGCCGACCTTCATGAGAAAGTTTCTTCTTAAGTGGAGAGCCTCCGGGTCCCCCAGCCATCTGCTGCTCCCCAGGAGCCACCGGCACAATCTGATACATGCTGAAGGCGTGCAGAGAGGTGTGTAGGGAGGTAGGGTTGGAAGAAGAGTGGCAGGAATGGACAGCTGTACTTAACTTGCTGTCAGAGCTTTTGAAACAGAAATATAAATCTGTGCACTGGCAGCTGTGGGAGTGAAAGGAAAACTGATGTCTACCTGCCAATCTTTAGGAATGTCTCCATTTCTGAAAAAGGGCTGGTATATCTGCTCCTGTGAGACAGACAGACAGATATTAGTTTAAAGCACAACAAGTGTAAAAAACAAAACAAAAAAAAACAATAGAAATAAAACACCATTAATATCATCATCACATCAAATAATGAATGGAAGCTAAAGCAAGTTAAAGTGCTAAAAGAATACCAAGTAAATGAGTACAGGACATAAATATTGACCAGTCTACCGTAGACTTCATCACACTGGCTATCTATCTATCCAATTATCATCGCTGATGCTAGCTTAAAAGAGCTGCAGACAGCATTTCATCATTTTTTAAATTTACACATGATAATTTACAAACAGGTGACAAATTATAGGAAAAAACTGTCTTAGTGATGCATTAAAAATATTACTTCATGCGGTATACTAATGATGTCTAACATGTCAGGTCCTCAGGTGGGATGAAATCTGATGGCTGCAAAGGCATAATTTTCACACCAATCAAACCGTCTTAGTGACCTGATTTTGCCTCATGGATGGGGCAATATCATTATGGAAGAACTCACTGCAATCAGGATTTAAATTTAGATGCAATAACACTTCCCTCACAGAGACGAGTACACAAAAAACATGCCATCAAAATAATACCTCCCAAAGAACAACAACATTTAGAAATATGTGCAATAAAGAATTCAAAAGCACAATAGCTGTCTTTCAGGGTTTTAGAAATCACATCTGCATGCAGTCACAACCAATCAGCAGCACAGTTACAGGCTAAAGATGACAATTTTGAGGATAAGGGGTTACTGTTTTACCTTGAATTGTCTGTCACTGAACACTGTTTTTGTTTAGCATTGCTGTACTGGCCCTGTACTGTCTGTACACTTGCTTTTATTATTATAGCATAGTTCAGCAGCATCCAGCAGAGAGAGAGAGCGAGAGAGAGCACAGGGCTTTTAATCTGGTAAATGGCAGGTATCCAGGCTCTGCACAGGCACTCATGGTGAGAGAGCCAGCAAAACTGTAAAAACAGGCTGTGATCAGAGGAAGCGCAGACACCATGTCAGCAGGATTCAATTACATTCACCTCAGGTAAGAGCACCTTCGGGATGAGTAAATAATAGCCCTCAAAGTAGGTGCAGCAAGCCCACCGTTTTCAGATTGATAAGAATGCAGTCATCACCAGCAGAACCATACTTAACTTCCCCACAGGTAAACATTATCCTTCAGCTCCACATCCTTCTTTTATTGTGATGCTATTTAATGCCAGTGGCGCAAGGAGGAACCGAAATCTTGCAAAAATCTTGCAGACACAGGGAAACATTTTCCTCCAGTGAAGATCCTGTTCCTCATTGGTATGTAATTACTGACAAAACTGCACTATTGCTCAAATGTAGAATTAAGTTGAGCTTTCTGAAAGCTCAACTTGGGACAAACCACAACCATTTGCCACAAACCCTCAGCAATTAGTCTCCAAACTGTGGGCTGAAATCATATTAATCTTTAATGGCTTTCGGAATGAAATGTATAACATTTTAAATTGATCCACAGGGCCCGACAGTACAACAGGCTCCATACTGCAGATTATGCAGGGGTTTCTAAAAACATGCACATCAACTACACCGTGACTACGAACTGTTCAAGGCAAATACCTAAATTACAACAAACATTAAAAACGTCGACATCTGACTTTCTGAAAGGATCCGAGTGGACATAAACGCCGTCTAACGACGTGTATTGTTATGATATATATCCACGCCCGTGTCAAGCTGGCGTGTTCCCAACTAATCAAACACTTCCAATATCTGATCGATCCCCAACAAACACTCACTCGACTCGGCCGTTGACGCCGAGTCGGGATATTGCCGTAACAGTAACTCGCTCTACCAGTATTCACAAACTGTGTTTCAGAACCGTGCTCACAATTAAAAGCTATACTCGCCATGACAGTAACACGCAAAAAAAACGTTGTGTCACGTACAAAACATTAAACTGCTCTTAACAAAGCTGTGCCCACAAAAACACATTCACCTTACCTCCGCATCTGACCACACTTCTGGGTCAACGTCTGTGCGCGCGGAAGCCTGCCGTGCAGCGACAGAGGCGTTAGTCCCACCCAAACGGAGCGAATGCGAAGCTGATTCGTCCATCGATCTGTCATTCTTGTACGAGTTAGCGCGGATGGATTCTGGGAAATGTAGTGTGATAACAATGTCGTTACAGAGCCAAAAAACAGCTTCAAATTTGTTTATTGCTAGCTACTAACAATGTGAAACGCACAAGAGAAAGGCAAAATGGAGGGATTCATGTTGACTATCCTTAACGTTACTTTTAGATTATTTTATTTTCCTTACCAAATCGTTGGTGCTAGCGTTGTCCGTGGAAACAATTCAAATATCAAGTTCGCAGAGGTCAAACGTTTCATTCAACTTGTAGTGAATGTGTGTATGGAGTGGTTTTTAAAAAAAATTATTATCATTATTATTATTATTTATTTTTATTTTTTTCACGATGGTTGTTCATAACCACAGGTTACCGTCTTCGACCTTGTGACAACAACAACTGGAGTGCACTGCCTAACTTCCCGAACAGACCACAGAGGTGAGATCATCGAGAGCAAACAATAATGTTATTGTGGCTGTAAGAGGTTTTCTACCGCTGGGTGACAGCAACAAGCTATGAATAGCAGGGCAGCTGAACGACACGACCATGGCGAAGTAGTCGACTCTTCTTATTTTTATATCCTTCGGTTCTTTGATGTTCTAAATGTTTTTAAGTTTACTATAAACTGAGAACTAGAGATGTAGACATATATTTTATTTAATGCCACACTGGCGGAATTCACTCGTTACAGCAGCGCAAGGGACAGGAAAAAAATAAGACAAATAGAAAAACATAAATAAGAAAAATAGTCTCCAAAAAAAGCTAAAATATTATATATGGTAAAATAAAAAAACATTTTCCTTTTTTATATGTATATAAAGTGCAGTAGGAATGATAATAATATTGTATAGCCTGACTTCTGTACCACCAGCGTGGAAATCTACTTGATTACTATTTGACTAGTAGGCTAGCGTAAAGTAAAATATTTGTAAAGAAGTAGCAGAGGTAAAATTTAAGTCTGATTTATTTAAGCCAACGTGCTGACCTGTCTCTTAAATCTAAACGATTAGGAGACACAGAGTAGCAGGCACAAAGGAATGGTCGCTTTAAGGGAGGAGACGAAGATCAAACTCAAAACAATCCTAGACTTTATTTCCAGGCAGAGGTCATAGACAGTAAACTCTAAGCAAGACTAAATTTTATACACACAAAAGACAAAAAAGCAAAAAAGCCAGTTGAAAGTGACACCATGACAAAAAACCCAACAGAGAATTGTGAACTTGAAGTACTGTGAACTTTAAGTATTGTGAACTTTAAGTATTCCGTCATTGATTCCTTATTTCCTGCATATTCCCTGCAGAAAATCAAATGATATTAATAATAAAAATAGAGAAGGTACTAGGCAGAGGCTTAAAAATATATGCATCTCCTGTGAGTCATCTGCACTGGCAAGACAATTCACCATCTAGGGACGTAGTTTAGCACAGCAGGGCAAGGTCAGACAAGACGGCACTTGAATTTTTCTATTTAAGAAAGAAAATGCAGCTCCCCCAGACCCAGTCAGAAGGATCCAGCCCAGTGCATGACCTTCAAAACAGCCCACAGAATGAAAATGGAGCTTGTCTATTACGTGGTTAGCAGTCAAGTGACTTTAATGGTGACTCTTAATGTAATGTACACCTTAGTAATGCTGTGGTTAACCTGAAACAATTTGAATTAAGGTGCAAAATAAATCAGTTTATTCTTTCTTTAATGGATATTTCTTTTCACAGTCATGTGAAAAGAAAAGAATTGTAGACATTCCTGTGGAAAAACGAAGTGCACATTACTGCTTCCTTAGGAATTAAGAGGTTAAGTTGATTAATTGATCAGCAGGAAGTGGGAGCACCTCTAAGGAAGCAGAATGTTTAGCAGTTTGGAGCATTCAGACGCGTGTTAACACAATGCTTCAACCTTCCTAGGATTGAACATCGAAGCAAGAGAAACTCAGAGAAACTACAAAGAGCTCAAGAGCTAAATGTCAGACTCTAGCATGTTAAATGTTAAAGTTCATGGCAGCACAATTAAAAGAAGACTGAACAAGGTGACTTCTGTAGAAGCAGGGGAAAGCCTAATCTCTAAAAAGAATATGGCAGCACACAGCTTGTGGAACAATATCCTTTGGACAGATAACACCAAAACGGAGATGTTTGACTTTAATGCACAACACCATGTTTAATGAAAACCAAAACACGGCATATCAGCACAAGTACCTCGTACTAGCTACCAAGAATGGCGAAGGAGGGGTGATGATGTATGGTTGTTTTGCCCTGGGCACCTTAAAGTAATTTAGTCAAGTATGAACTCCTCTGTAAACCAAAGTATTCTAGAGTCAAATGTGAGGCCATTTGTCGGATAGCTAAAGCTTGCCCAAAAACTGGGTCAGGCAAAAGGACAATGAACCCAAGCACAGCAGCAAATCTCCAACAGAATGGCTGAAAAAGAATCAAGATTTTCATTTTTTGTCCTTTATTTAAAAAAAAAAAAAAAAAAAAACTAGGACAAGACATGGATTCCAAGTTGGTACCTTATCACAGTTCCACTTATTTGTGTGTGGTGATCGCGCTCAGCTCCGTTCAGTCTAGGATCCAGCATTTATAACATAGGGACAAAAAAAGATATAGACTACTGCAAGGTGTTGCAATGGCATGCAAAGTCCAGACTGAAATGCTGTGGCAGGACCTTAAAAGAGCTAACAAATGCCCACAAACCTCAATGAAAGCACTGTTGTAAAAAAGCGTGGGACAAAAATTCCTCCACAATGATGTGAGAGCCAGAAAAAGTCATACAGAAAACAAATACTTCAAGTTATTGCTGTGGTGGTTCTACAAGCTATTGACTCATGGGGTATACTTAGTTTCCCACAGGACTGGATAGTTTCACGTGAAATCGTTCTTTTTCATATGACTGTATGTGTGATGATGCTGATATTCTTTATCTTACTATGCTAAATCTCTTTGGCTTTGATTGCTAGTCAGCGTTTTAGTGAAGCTTGAAGGTGCTTTTCATAGTTTTATTTTGTGTTAAACTGATTAATCTAATGAATAATAGGCCAGGCGATCAACAATGAAAATTATTTTAATTTTCTGGCCTCATATTATTAAGTACATATTCATCAATTTATTTTTATTTTAAAGAAAGAGCCAGAATGGTACAAACACTTTGCCAAATCATAGTTTAAGGGAAAGAGCAGAAAACGTGATAGGAGTAATAGTATGACAGCAGCAGTAATTGTAAAAGTACCATTTCAATAGGAGCAACAGATGAAATGGTGATGACAGGGACAACGATATTTGGCAGCTGTGTTTTAGAAGCTTTCACTGGAGCCAAAGTGACTCATTCTGCTGCAGGAAAACTCAGCTGCAGAGGGGAGATGCTGTTGATGCTGGTGTCCCTGCTCTGCTGTGTCACTGCAGCCAGGGCCTGTCTGCAGTGCGACCGCAGCATCCGAATGATGCACGAGGACTTCATCTTGTCTGCTCCCACTCTGCAAGACCAGCTCAACTTGCAAAGTATTCGTGACCAAGCCTATGTGACCTACATAGAGACCAGTCAGGAACGAAAGGGGCTCATTGGTGAGAGCAAGAAACTGTTATCTCGTAGTTCTTCTCTTCCGATAATGTCAGGCCAAAAAACGTTTCTTTCTTACAATTTGGAAACTTTACTGTTGTAGCTTTTGGACAAAAATATGAGTGTGAGACAGTTAAAATGATCAAAATAAACCAAATAGAACTGTTTTTTTGCTCAGATCCCACTACTCTATACAGAGCTAAAACTGAATACCAGAGTGAATTTGATCGCTTCTTGAAAACCAAGCTCACTGGTGAGAAACAAAAAAACAATCTATCACTCTTATTCTTTCCACACAGAAATAAACAGTAGCTGTAAACGCACCCAAACACTCCAACAAGTAGGAGGCCATTATTACTTTTCCGTTATATCATCACTGAAAGTATTAACATGTTAAATCTGTCTTTTAAGGATCTGTAACATTTGAAGCTATTCAGATCATGGAGAAAGGCAGGAAGATTTTAGAGAAACATCTGGATGCCTTCATCCCCAGTGGTAATTTGCATAACCGTAGGGGTTCTGCACAGTATGAGGCAATAAACTTTTTGTAAGTCGTCGCTGTGAAAAACATGCATTAGTTTCAGATCATTTATTATCTTTTTTTTTCTTTCCCTCAGAATTATGCCCCAACATATGTGGTAAGTACTGAGACTGTGACAAATGATCTTTTAAGAGTGACTCATACAGATTGTTCCAGTGACAGTGGACCGTAACATTTTGATCGAGAGACGTGAGACAACTGTAAAACGCTTTTTGCTGTCATCTGACGAACCAATGTCTTTTCATTTATTTATTTATTTTGGTGTTTGATTTGCTTATTTTCCAGAAAAATGTGTGGTCTCATAGGGATCAGTACCAGGACTAATTTAATGTTCAGTATATGTAGGCTAGAAGGGTTAGCACCATCGCCTGAAAGTTTTAGCCCATCAGCCAGTTTGGGACTTTCTGTGTGGTTGGATGGATGGATGGATGGATGGATGGATGGATGGATTCTAATACTGCAACAACAGAAAATTGCTGCTTTGCCAACACAGCGTAGATTTATTTCTCAGTAAACACCACCTCAACTACAAATGTCTGCAGTCTTACAGATTTACAAAAAAAAAAAAAAATACACAAGCAAATATCAGCAAACTTCCTAAAATCAAACTCATACAAATCATTTATTGGTCCTTTCAAGATCATCTGTTCCGCTCCCACAGTCTGGACTAATGCTATGGCATACAATCACCATTGTTTATTAATGGCACTGAAAAGTAAGTAAAGTGTGTGTGTGTGTGTGTGTGTGTGTGTGTGTGTGTGTGTGTGTGTGTGTGTGTGTGGTTTAAAAACTGCCAGTGAACAGCCTGCTCACTATTTCCATCTCTGGGGGCCTGTTAGGTCTCTAGTTATGCCCACCCCCACCCCCACCCACCCACCCCACACACACGCACGCACTTTCCATTACAAAAAAAGTATTTTGAACTGATTTAAAACATTTTTTTTTGTAATGGAAAGTGTTTTAAGTGTTTTAATTTCTGTTTTCCTGCTGGCTTTATTTTTATTTTTATCAGATTTCCCTGCCTTTTTTTTCCTGATGTTAACCTTCAGTCTTCCACCCTTTAAACTTTTAAAATATCCTTTTTATATCTGATACTTGTTGTTATCTGCTGTTTTAGGTCATCCGTACTGTAGTTTTATTTAATTGTTTTGCCTATGTGTCTATTCTGTAATGTGTATTATGTGTTTGCTGTAAAGCAGTTTCTAAAACCTCTTTTACATAAGTGCAATATATATTACTTTCATCATGCATGATTTTTTTTCTCTGTGTTGCTGTACATCGTTTTATATCCATGTAGTATTTATTTTAGAGGGTGTGTGTGCATGTTTGTGTGTCATTATCAGGGCTTCTAATTAGAAGAGTAATGGATTGCGTCTCTTGCCGCTACAAAGTATACATCTGTCCCTCTCCGACTGGCCAACAGGACTGTGGTGGTATATTTTAATTTATTTGTTCTCGTGTGAATCCATGAGTGGATTAGGAGGAGTTATTCCTATGTGTTGGGACTGCACCGTTCTTTAGAGTGCATGGATATATGATGTCACAAGTGTATAAATGTGTGCTTAAGTGAGTGACTGCTGCTGCCTGTCCATGTGAGAGGCTAATGAAAAAGATTATTCAAGTAATCCTGATTCAGACAAATGGAGGATCCCACTTTCTCCCTCCTCTCAACCTTTGTCCAGAGTATCCAGTGCAGGCTGAGGAAGGAGGCCAGGCTTTGTTGAATTGTTTTCTTCCATGGCACCGTCTTCTATTGGGTAGACCAGAGTACCACTACTCCTGGGTGCCAGGAGCATCAGATATTGATAAGGTCTCATTTCCATCACTGATGACAAATGAAGGCACAAACATTAAGAGAGACCTAAATACTTCTATATAGATACATATTGAAGTATCTGCATGCCTCTGTAGGCTTTATATAAGGTTTCTTTCCATATTCAGCTCCACAGTATCATACATATTTACTGTCTGACGGTTTTACACCCCTAACTTGAAACTATCCTTTCCTAATTTGTAAACACAGATGAATGAAAGTGACTTCAGTGTCTTGATAGTGACAGAAGACTCGTCTATTGTCTTGAATCAACTGCGTTTGGATGAAGAAGGAACATACCGCTGCTCCCTGCAAGCCCAAAATGGAACCATCTTCTATCAAGCCACTTTCCCACTCACTGGTACACATACATCCAACCATCCATTAAGTCAACCATTTTATTCTGCTTTTCCAGTTTAGGGGCTCGCCAGGTGCTGGAGCCTGTCCCAGCATTTAGATATGCTGTATTAAATAGGACTGACCATTAACTACATTCTGAGTTGCTAAACTTGAATTAATATACTAATAATACTTCTAATAATTTACACAGAATGTTGTTGGCTGTTGTCTGCCTCAGTAAATGTCACAGATTTTAGTATTCTGGTCTGAGGGCTGCTAAAAATAAGTTTAAAGGTCATTTAAGACACAACAAATAAAGAAGTAAATTATAAAAGAAACAAATTTACTGCATGTTTAGAAAAGTGCTAAAACTATCTGTAATTTGGGGCTTCTTTTAATTACACTTGTTTGTTGTTTCTGTAATATTTTTCTCTTTAATCTTGGGATTTCCTCATATTTTGTTTACTGCATTCTTGTTTCCTTTTTTTCTTTATGGACTTCCACAGAATTGCGAAACACTTTCATTCTTATACCACAGCAGTTTTTTCGTGAAAATTCGGGTACAGTTTGGTACAGTCATGTAGTGTTATTTGTCAATGCACCTGAATTAACTGATGATGCCCTTTTTAATACTATAATACAGTGGTGTAATGACACTTGGCAATGTAAATGTTTAAGTACACTAAAAGAACAAAGTAAGAAAATGTAAAATTGCTAAATTATAGTAGGTACATAAATTAACAGACAAAAGCTGGCAAATCCAGCCGCCTTTACTGTAATTTCACAGGGAAATTTCATCTTCTCCTCCTTCTTCGCAGTCATACCGTCTCCTCACCAGACTCACTGGCCTTTAGTCACTCTGCCCTCCC
Organism: Oreochromis niloticus; assembly: GCF_001858045.2. Lineage (NCBI taxonomy): Eukaryota > Metazoa > Chordata > Actinopteri > Cichliformes > Cichlidae > Oreochromis > Oreochromis niloticus. The sequence goes on from NC_031977.2 coordinate 25,329,344, forward strand.
TGCCTCATGGAGACAGCTACTCACCTTTTCAGCCTACGGGGGCCTTGCTCGTGCCACTCATCACTGTGGTTACGGCTTTGACTCTGACAGCAAGCGTAGGACTCGCAGTTGTCCTGAGGTGAGACATAGCAAGTGGGTGGAGGGGAGAAAGAGGGGACAAGAGGTTTGCAGGAAGGGTGGAGGTGAAAAAGGTAGCACAGAACAGTCAGAACACGACAAACTGAATAATGCAAGACAAAAGGGACTGGCCGTGCTCGCGTGCAGTTTGAGGACTGAATTATAATTTGTTAAGCAATCCCATGTGCGATATCAGTCTACATAAATAAGGTCATTGTTTACATTTGAAGGGAATTGCGGCGATAAGTTGTTTTCACTGAAAGTGTCGTCACTTCTTCCAGGAAGTGATGACAGCACCTTAGCCGCAGGTGTTAACTTAGATTTCCACCTCAAGTTCTGCGTGGTAATGGGTAATTCTGTGTTTACAATTTAAAAGCAAAAAAGCAATTAAAAAAGAAACTAAATCGCTTCGCGTGTGATCCTTTTTTGTAGAGTGATGATGAATCAGCAGAGAACAGCAACAGAACTGAGAAGAAGGAGGAAGGAGGAAAACGGGACAGAAAACATGACGTGATAACTAAACTCAGTACAGTAAAAACACACTTTAATAACAGGAAGGTTTTTCTTCACTTCAGGTTTGGCGTTTTGTTTTGCAGTGAAATGAATTCCCCAGCAGAAAGTGCCATGTCATTTCTAGAAATCACGTGGAAGTGAGAATAGATTTTGGCGACATGCAAATGAGGCAAAACATGACATGGGTGTCATGTTTGAAAGACGTGAAAAATGAATCAAGCGAAGTGATGTCAGCCATGAAACAAGTTTGCGGAGTAAGAAAACCAGACTATACAACACAGCTGAACTCAGAAACGCAGAAATTCCCCAGAAACCCCTCGACATTAAGCAACAGCTCACTGGAAGACAGTTATCTTTCTCTGGCAAAAGACACGTTCCCCCTGAATGAAGCGATGTTGTTATCACGTGGGCGTTTATGAGAGGAATCAGGGATGAGGTAAATCTCCTGGATTACAGTGTTTTTCAGAGATTACTAACCTCAGCCATCCAATTAATCCTGGATAATCCCCTTGTGGGGAAGGAGGGGGCTAAAGCAAGGAGCAGACGTTTTCATCAAAGATTCATCTAATGTTTAGTTACTCATCTGTTCATTCAAAAGTACACAATAAGGTCAAAAGCCCCTTTTTTAGCATTTGCATTATTACTCATGTTTTAGTCATTCTGTTTTTTTTGCCACACTTGATGATATCAGCTGCTTTGGTTTCAAATATAGTCTGTTTACTCTTTACACAGGCTCTGTCATGATCTCAACGCCAGTCCTCGACGTCCGTCACGTATCATTTAGCTGCTTCTGCCTTCTTGTCTTGTTGTGCGCATCTGAGGGGATGTTGGTGTGAAACCAAATTTCCTGTGAAAAGGCGCTAAGGAATCATCAACAACAGCAGCAAATTCACACCTGTCTTTTGCCATTGTGTCACATGAGGTCATGATTGGTAACAAAGAAAAGCAAATGAAAGGTTTAAAAATGAAAGCAATCAGTTGATATTGGATGAGTCACTGCCACTTGGAAGTCACCGGTGAATTATTGCTCAGGTTTTCAGGGTAATTCCTGATGAGAGTATTTTAATCACTGAAAGCCGGCTTGGGTTATGAGCAAAGGCAAATGAAACAAAGGTCGCAACAGTGTGAGGGGGTGTGTGCGCAGAGGCTGAAAAAGAGAGAGGCTGTGGTCTGTCTGGATAGTGACAGGATGTATGTGTGGTGCTGTTTCCTGTCTGGCTCACTGACATGGGGGCGAAAGCCGAAAAAAAATCTTTAAGACACCCTCACACAGAGATAGTGGCGTCACAATCTTACAACTACGTGGGTTTATATGTGTGTGTGTTTTAAACTAATATGCAGGCTGAGGCTACTGTAAATGCATGCTCAGCGACTTCACTGACAGCCATGATGAAGTGTGCAGTTTGAGTGTTTGTGTGCACATACTGCTGTGGACTGAAATTGCAGCCTCAGCAGGGAGAGGGAATGACAAAGTGTGAGCACTGCTGGAGGAGCAGCAGGCAGCCACAGGGGAGGGCGAAGAGGGAAGTGGGAACAAGAAGAAAGTGGAGTCAGAGGTTTGAGTGGGAGAGATCTGTGGGAAGGCAGTCTGATTTTTAATGTGGGTTATGAGGAAACGAGGACAAAGACGTCAGATTACGCCTCGTGATAAAAACCGTCCCACACTACACATAGAGTATACTTTCACATGAGTGACCTATAGTGGTGGAATGACCTCAAGATTGCTGTCTTCACTGCCATAACAACTTTTATTGAAAAATAATTCAATAAAAGCATCAGAAAATACTCCTGAGATCCATTAAAGCACCTAAAACTTGGCTTTAGTGCTCAGGTGTTTATCAGTAGTTAAATATTCACAACTGAATATTTAAAATCCTATGAGTAATTACTAGCTATTGTTTGTTATGAGGTTAATGTGTTTGCATAGTGTGATCAGATCTGACCAAAAGTGGCTAACACATTCACTTGTCATCATATTTACGTGTAGATATTAACAGAATTATGCTCATGTACTTCAGACTGCTGAGATAATGACAAATACAGAGATCACTAACACAAAATCCAGAGTTCATTTAGGTCCCCCCCCCCAACACTCAATGTGGAGGAGGCTTTGAAGTCACCAAAAAGTCACCAACATGGTAACTTAACTGTAACCATTAACCATGAATACCATCGGTCTGCTGCTCAGTCCCCCAAACAAAGAGTTTGTACTGTGTGATATTTGAAATTTAATTTTAAAAGGGAAATAAATTGTTTTATATTTAAAATTGAGAGGTGGCACTTTTTTTTTCTATATTAGCCTGAAAGGCTTCTGCTAAGACTTCCATCTAATTTATGACTTCTCTTGTTGATCACAATGCTTTTAAGTTACTGTAAGTCTGACAATATGTCATTTTTTAAAGATACAGTACTGTGCAAAAGTCATGAATTATCTCTCATCTCTTCATGATTTGTTAGAAAAATTAGGAATGGGTTATTGAAACGTGCAAACATAAATCAAATAAATGGACTGTTTTTTATGTAGTGCCTTTCATTCATCCATTCACACACACACACTCATACAGCATTTTATCTATACCTAAGCGCTTTCTAACATTCACACATTCACACTCATACTTCATCATGTGGACTGGAGGAGTCTGAGATCAATCCCCCGACCCTCCGGCTGGTAGAGAACCCCCTCTAACCGCCAGGACACAAGGAGGAAAATTTTGGCTTAAAAATGGTAAAATCTATATCCTTTATCTTATACATTTCTGTTATTTATTTATGGAAAGAAAATAATAAATCTTCAAAAAAATATATTTTTTTCCAGCTCATGCATCAAAGATACACTTCATGACATACTGTAGTTGCTGTCTGCTATGCTTGACATGAACCTGTTACCAATACTTTGGAACCTGAAAAATATTGTTTAATAAATTGTTGACCCCAAAATAAGCTGTGCCAAAAAATGGTCCATCCCAACGATTGGGTCCCCCAACACAAACAGAGTAATATAGTGTACGCTCTTAAGTGCCAGGAGGATTGCCATGATTTATACATCAGGGAAACCAAACAACCTCTGGTGAAGCGGATGGCACAACACAGAAGAGCTAACTCGTCAGGCCAGGACTCCACAGTCTATTTACACCTACAGGCCAGTGGACACTCTTTCAATGATCAGGATGTACACATCCTGGACAGGGAGGAACGCTGGTTTGAGCGCGGAGTCAAGGAGGCCATTTACGTGAAAAGGGAAAGACCGTCTCTGAATCGAGGAGGGGGCTTAAGGGTACATCTTTCACCATCTTACAATGCTGTGATTGCAGCCATTCCCCAACTCTCTGTGAATGGTACTCATGGCCATTGATCAGTGGGCTTTGATCAATGGTTGTTGATCAATGGTCATGACAATTTGAGTATTAATGATGAAGGAACTGACCTCAAACCCATTGTTCAACATGAGTAAACATGAGTAAAAAGGGTTGCACTGGTAACGGTGACACATTCAGTCTGGTCAGAACAAAATAAGTTAAAGAGAGCTGAACTTTGATCTGCCCATGACGTTAGCACATGATGTAATAATGTCACTTCCTCTTTGCCATTTCAGTCATTGTTTTGTATCTTCCTGCACCAGACTATATAGGTTTTGGTAACAGGGTTGTACACATGTTTGTGGGCACAGTTGGAGTGCATAATTGTTGTTCTTGAAAATATGCTGAGTTTAAATAAATTGGTTTAACAATGAGATGTATCAACAAAATCCCCCCCAACACAACTTTTGGATTTTTCAAAGGCTGTGTTGACTTTTTCTCAGAGGACAGGTGTAATTTACACCACAAATTTATGTCTTGTGTTTTCAATATTCAGTGTATAAGTTAATATTTGGTATGCACAGCTTGTTTTTTCAACAAAGCCTGTACTCCTTCACGCAGGTTCTCTTGTAATTTCTTTGAGTAGTGTTCAGGAATACTTATCCGGGCTTCTTGAAGACTGTTTTCTCTACCATGTTACACATGACAGATATTTGCTCATGTACCTCTCTCCACCGTACATATTGACGACAATTTGAACCAAAGATTTAAAATCTGGAATAGACTTGCTGCTACTTATTTTCTATCTCAAGTTCTCGTGTAATTTGGTGCACCTCAAGAGTGGCTTTTTGACAGCCACCCTTCACTGAGATCATTTCTGAGGATGTTTTAGTGAACAGTAGATGGATTAGCTCAACAGATGCACCTCTCAGGTCCTGTATCAGGTCTTTGCTGGATTCCTTTCCCCTATTTCTTAAGGACTCAATCACCTTGTTGGTGCAAAAAATCCTGTTTTATGTCTGTCAAAGTATTATCTTGAGCATTTTTCATAGATTCGATTGAAGAAATTGTAGCAAATTATGTGCTTTTTACAATTGTTGGTACCAAAGTGCCTAAAGGCACGACCTAAAGTTGTTTTTATGCTGAGTTTCCTGTTATGTGTAGACACAATACGGGTCTACATATCCTTTGAGTCAGGTGCCTTTTGTGCTTGAATGATTCATAGGTCAATGTCAAGCTGTTCAGGTATAAGGACTGAAAAAAGAAGTGAAAAAGCAGCCAATGTTCAAAGGAAAACTTTGAAAGGCCTTCAGAAAGTCTGCCGAACCAGCCCACTACACCACTTTAAAGCATTATTGCATTATTACAAGAACTTATTACATTGCTGCAAGAAATTCTAACTCCTTGGGAGCAAAGTGGTTTTATAAAATGAGGGCTGACTTGAAACTTCTGGATAGTCCTGTATTTTCTGAGTAAAAATTTCTCGTAACTGAAGTGCATCATGTCTTTTCCTTTGCGTCATTCCATCCACCGCCATTCAGCTATTAAAAATTTAGGGCTGTGCTATTTTGTGATGAATATGGTTAGTGCTTATTCAGAGTTAATCCCACATGTTTCTCATAGCACACCACAGACGCAGCTAAAATAAATGCAGTTTGAGGAAACTACCTGACCTTTTAAAATGCAGTTGTGAATTTCTCATAAATATTTACTTCTTGTTTCATACTTGAAGTAAAACACACTGGACATCAGAAGTGGACAGGTCTGTGTTTAATAACCTGCTTTTCACAATGCCCCTTTGCAAAAAAGAAATCCATACACGGTAATCCATAAGTACCACACGCCTGAATCATAATTAAATAATAACATGTCTGTGCTTTTCGTGTATGCAGTGCAGCAGAGAATTTAGTTTTGCTTTTTTTAAATACTCCACAGAGCAGCAGAATAAAAACATTGTCAGTGCTGACATTTTATGTTTGCAGCATGGGCCTACAACAGAAAAACACGGTGGTGCGGGATTAATCTAAGCCGAAAAAAAACACTCAGCCTTCAGTCTTTCCGCTGAAGGCAGGCGTTTCGACCGGGTAGGGAGGGTTTTAGCTCTCAGTATAACGTCATTCAACATAAAAACACGGGATAACCCCAAACTCCGACCACGTGCGCGGTAGGAAAATAAGGCTTGACGTCAGTGTCCATATGAGGAGTGCCGGCCAGACCAAATATGGTCGTTCCGCCTCTGACGTTGTTCCTACTGTGGAAAATAGGCGGGGTGGCGCAGACCCCGCCTACCGCGCAGCCGTTATCAATGAACAAGTGAAACTATGAACCTAGAGCCGATTGTAACCGGCCCGCAGGACAGTTCAACAAGAACTCACAATATTAAGTCTTTACTTTGACATTTTTTGCATCTAAAATTGATACAACTTATACATTATATTTTAAAGGATTTTAAAATCTTTTTACCTGTCTAAACTGACTATTTTTTACAATTTATTATTTTTAACTTAACTTCAACTACTTTTCAACCATGAATTCAATCAACGAACCTTTGGAAATAACTGGCAACGAGTTGGTTCACATACTCAGGACCCCCCGGGATCAGTACACATCTGCAGGGTGCGTGGTGCTGGACTGCAGACCATTTCTCGACTTTTCCTTGGCGCACATCTGCGAGTCCCGAAACGTGAACTGGAACGCCATGCTGCGTCGTAGATCCAAGAGTTCAGTGGTGGCTCTGGAGTGGCTAATTCCGGACAAGGCGCTCAGGGCCCGGCTCCAGAGTGGGGAGTTCTCCCCGGTGGTGGTGGTGGATGAGAGAAGCAACTCCATGGCCGAGCTGAAGGCGGAGAGCGTGGCCCAGATGCTGCTCACCGCCCTGCAAAACGAAGTTCACACGCAGATCTGCTTTCTGCAAGGTAAAAAACTCCAGACGGTTTAAATCCATTTAAAAGCACCTATATTTATTTTTAAATAGATTAATAAAATTGTTGTTGACGTTTTTGTAATGATCGAAAAGTGTTTCGATACTACCAAAACGATAAAGGAACCTTTAAAACATTTTTTTTTAAATATAGTTCATGTTTATAACAGCATTGTTGTTATTTGGCACAGACCTTACATTTAAAGAGGACATGTTGAAAGCTTACGGCTAACCTCATACTAATGTGACCTCTGTTTAGGTGGATTTGGGGCATTTTCTGCGGCCTACCCGGAGCTTTGCTACACTTCAACCATCAATCACTGCGCAGTGGAGCCAGAGCCAAAAGTGACAGGCCGGAGGACACCCGCGTATGATCAGGTGAGCTAAAATTTATAATACAAGATTTAAAAACAGAATATTACAATTAAAATGTTTTTGTTTGTCTGTTTTGTTTTGTTTTTTGTGTGATGAAAAGCCACAGACAAGACGAGACGAAACAGTTTAGTGATTGTTTTTGTTGTCAAATTGCAGGATGGTCCCGTGGAGCTGCTACCCTTCTTGTTTTTGGGCAGTGCCATCCACTCGTCCCGCAGAGAGACTCTGGCTGCAGCCGGCATCACAGCTGTGCTCAACGTGTCCTCCACCTGTCCCAACTTCTATGAAGGGGAGTTTCAGTACCTGCGACTCACTGTGGAGGACACACTGGCTGCAGACATCAGAGCCTGCTTTTCCGCCTCCATCGCTTTCATTGGTGAGTATTTGCAAACTGTGTTGATGTGTAACCTCTGAAATGAGAGTCCAGTCCAGTGTTTGCTCACAGAAATGTCAGTCCAAAGTCCAGCAAAGACAGAAGGCCCAGTAAGAAAATTAAATTCATGTTAAATAAGCTGCCCAGTTGTATTTTTAATAAAAGCCTATAACATTTTAAGCACCTTAAACTCCATAATCCATTTTCAGTCCTACACTTGGGGACCAACAGTGTAATCATTAATGATCTGGTTACAAAACAACTGGATTATGCAGCTTAAGCTTGAGGAAAGAGTTTATTAACACCTGATGGTTTTCATGAGCTTGTTTTGACCAGCTTTCCTTGTAGAGTTGAGTTCAGGGGAAGGTGGAATTTGATTTAAAGGAACTTCCATTATAGCAGTGACTGGTGACTGAACGCTCATTTCCGGGGTGACAGCTCGTTTAGCCCAACTTTCTGTGCTTTCTGTTCGTAAAACATTACCGCCGATGTGAAATGAAGCACAGTATGCTGATTGCTCTTCCTGTTTTTGTCTTTTTCTCTTCCGTTTCCACATATAGACTCGGTGAAGCAGAGCGGTGGAAGGGTGCTGGTGCACTGTCAGGCAGGTATATCCCGTTCAGCCACCATCTGTCTGGCCTACCTCATGCACACTCAGCGTGTCCGGCTGGACGAGGCGTTCGACTTCGTCAAGCAGCGGCGTCACGTCATCTCGCCAAACCTGGCTTTCATGGGACAGCTGCTGCAGTTTGAGACTGATGTTCTGTGTCAGGGATGAAGGCACAAATCCATCTGTGAAATTTAACTGACTCTCCTGCCTCTTGGCATATTGCGTTGGACTCGCTGCACTACCGGGACTCAAACCACATGCATAAATGTGTTGTTGGTACTGTTGAAAAGTTTACTTTGTACGTTTAGAAGAAAGCTAAATGTGTTGCTGGCATCACATGGTTGCAGTCATATTTTGAAAATGCCATATTTTAGCAATGTAAACCACAGTGTCATGGAAACATTATGAACAACTGTGATTCTGAGCCAGCTAGCTGGAACAGCTATGAGGTAATTTCCCTGACGTTATACTTGAGTGGAGTTGTGCCTGCCTGTTTGGTTTGTGTGTGTGTGTGTGTGTGTGTGTGTGTGCGTGCAGGTGTGTTATTTTGTTTGACTTCTGTGCCTGATTGTTTGGAAGGGCTGACTTATTTTCATACACTTTTAACCACTGTGACATGACATGTCTTTTGTAAGGAAACACTGTGTTATCTTCTTATAGCAATAGTTCATTATTCTCACGTTTAGAAAGTTAGAAATGCACTTACCACAGCTGGTATCATTCTATATCCTGAGACAGATTGGTACACTCAAACTGGAAAAAGTTGTTTTTGTTTTTTTTTAATTGTGTAAATATGTTTTGTTATTTATTTCAGTATTTCTTATGACAGTGTTACTGACATCAATAATTCTTACTGCACTTTATACCTTTGGCTTCCTGCTGTTTTTCCACTGAAATAAAACATGCTGGAACATATCAAAACCGTGTGAGTGGAAAAAACTGTTTTGCACACTACTGTCCACCACACCTCACTACTTGTACTACTTATACACACTGATCCAGTCATTGTTCACCGCACAGACAAAACAATGAGGCCATCGAGTCCCAGGTGCATTTCAGTGTTTTCAGAGCGCATTACAAATGCATAATTTCACACGCGGACCTTGCTGCACTCGGTTGCTCTTGCTGAATCAGAAGGCATTAAAAAACATTGTGCTGCTGAGCGTTTTCATGGATTATCCTGTGGCAAGTGGGTTTTACAGTCTGAAGTCCCTTTTGACCTCAACAGCCAGCAATGGGAATTTCACATCCACTTATTCAACTAACATGAATCGCTTTAGGCACATGACAGGAAGTCTGGCAAAAAAAACATTTAAGAGGCAAAGTCATTAAAGTTATTTCTAATCAGGAAGTTTGGAAAGTCCAAAACACCGATTTGTGTTTATAGCATTTTAATTTGACTAAAACCATTTTAAACAGGTAATAATATAAATTACTGCACTTTTTTTCTTTATTTTCAAATTTCATTTACTTTTATCAGTATTGTCAAAGCTCATGGCTGTTTCGACACAGTATTAATAACCAGTCAGCTCTATATTCGACTGGTTGGACTGAAATAACAAAGAACTAGTACCAACACTTGCGAAAAGACCACCTACCAATATCACCACTGCTTCATTTCCTGATGCTAATTAAGCCACCCACACTTCTGTTTTGGCCATAGCTAAAGTAGTCCACTTCCTCTCATGCACAAATATCCATTACCCAACACGTAAGCAAGCATAGCTGTTCTGCTTGACTTCTTTCTTCCATTAGCCACAGTTTTCCATGCAGAGGGCAAAGAAATGCCCAGTGGTTTTCAGGTTGGACTTGAAACTGAGCGATCACATTGAATAAAGCCCCTAAAGTGTGAGTCCATTTAAACGTACTCATCAAAAGCACACAAATATGAGCTCAAACTTATTTTTTTATGTATGTTTTCATCATTTTTCTTAGTCTTCCATCAGATACATTTCTTAAAACTTTATTTCTTGCTTTTGCTGAGGGGGTTGGGCCTCAGATTTAATTTAAGAAAAAAAAAATAAACATCCTTATTTTCTAATCTATTCAATGTTGATCTTTATATTTTAGGCCAAAATAAACACTTTCCACTCTTCTGAAACCATCAGAGGGTGATCTGTTTTTCCATCGGCTTCTTTGTAAATCATTTTAGATGAATGAGTTCAACAAAAACAGGAAAAAAGAAAGAAAGATAAACAAATATTTGATTTTGGAGCAGATCAAAACTAAACAAACATTAGTAACTAAGTACATATACTCATCACCAATTTGGAGGTTTTATTATATCTGGTCATTTTATTCTATTTATTTAATAGTGTGCTTTTTGCTCGACTACTACTGCTGTGGTCACCAGTTAAGATTTTACATTTAAGAGACCTGTGTTTAAAGATGAAATTAGAACTCGCTGTTAATGATTAAACCAGTGTTAGCTCTGCCTAAGAGAACACGTCAAATGGTTTAAATAAACTTTAAAAAAAAAAAATGTAATCATAAAAACACAAGAGATATGGAAATCTAGAATAAAATGTTGTATTTGGTTTCTGTAACCAGATTTAGGTTTGTACAGCAAGATTAATACTTTTTAAAAAGTAGTATTATACACATATATAACATACAGCTCCAAAATGCTAGATACACGTTGATGTATCAGAACTGATAAACAAATAATATAATATACATATATAACATATCAGTCACAAAACCTTTTCCCTTCAGTGCAGTTTATTAATAGCCTACTTCAAGTCATATGATGATAATACTTGTGCACTAAGCAGACATTTACACAAGACTTTGATTTGTATTATTGGTATTTTGGCACTGTTACTGGTTAAGCAACTATACTGGTACTTTTTTCACTGCCGCAGGTGATTTCAAAAGAAATGGAGACAACACAGATTGTTCCCTGCGTTGTCTTCAAAACAGTCCGTGCTGGATACGTTTGTAGTGAAACAGTGCTCTCTAGTGACAACTTTCGGAATGAAAAGAAATTAATAATGATTCAAACGTATCCAGCAGATGATGCCAGCAGACTGTTTATTAACTAAGGCCACCTTTGTATTCGGAAGATAGCGCAGAAAACCAAGCAGTACAGATCTTTCGCACACACACACTTCCAGTGTGCATTTTAGACATTAAATCACTGCTGGTGTCATTTAATTTGTCCTCAAATACCAGTACAGGAAACAGGCTGTATTACCTCCCCTCTACTTGAATGCGGCTCTCATCAGTCAGTTACGACTCAGTCAGTCTGCCTCATTAATAAAACTCAAACTGTAGGTCCCATCTGTGTCCAGATAAAACTAGGCCAATCATATTACACGAGGCTCTGGCAACACGTAATGATGTACATGTGTAGTGTACAGTATGTACAAAAGGAAGCATATAAGAGATTAGGGATTAGCAGAGGGGATCGCACTTCCTTTGGACATGGCATTACACAGTGTTTGTTATCTACGGCTGAAGACTGTGTCACTCAAAACAAGAAATCCCATTTGGAGAAAACCACATGATGAGGATGAGCAACACGATACTGTAAGCTGGAGAATTACAATGCATTCATGTAACACGCACGCACGCACAGACCTGCATGCACACACACACACACACATGCACAGAGGTGTAGTTATTTGGGAAAATGACTGCATGGTCATTTGGGAGCACTCCCTGTAATTGTTTGCAGTTTGCACACACACACAAACATATTTGTACCTTCATGGCTAATGGATAACACGTTCCTCAGTGCAGTCATGGGTATGTTAGAGAGAGAATAACATATTTTGCTATGTATGGATATTTTCTCCAAACTGTGTGCTGTAGAACATTACAGGACTGGTTTACCTACTGAGGCCTCTGGAAACCTTCAAATAAACAGGAGAAAAAGGAGAGAACCTCACTCTGTCGTCAAACTGGGACAAAACTCACTGACCCTAATACAAAGCTTAACTTGAAAGACAAGGCGTACCTATTCTGGCTAAAATTTTCCTTGATCTCCACACACCATCTCTCTCAAGGTTTATAAATCGCACACTGGTACACATAATAGTACCTGAGTGTACACACCCACACATGGAAAACAGGAAACCGTTTTAAGCCAGTAATTCCAAAAGGTCTAAATTGAAAGCTTCCAAAGGGCAGGTATTGTGCTATAATTGATTTGGACCAGAACCATAATGTCCACAGACTCCCACCAGACCACAGCCCTACATTATTCTGACCTGCAGTAATCTTATTTTCAAGGCCCTGTTAAAAACTTAAGGAATAAAAAAGAAATTTGAAGTTATTTTGAACACAATGAAACTGTTCAAGAGGAAGTTTGTTTTTTTGTTTTTTTTAAGAGTGAGAGTCCTTTCCAGACCAAGTACAAACTTTTCCAGTGTGGATATCAAAGAAAAATTGCTTATCCACTGTGGGTGATCCATGGCAGCAGAGTACCCTCCAGGCTTGTGAACTGTATGTGTGAGTGCGTGCATGCTTGTATATCACATGCTCTTACACAACAGGCACTTCAAAAGCAGTGTACTGTGCACTGAACACTATGTGCTGCTCACTCTCTATAACCTCGGCATCACTGACATACCCCTCACCCCCAGAATGCATTTTCAGCGTGTTACAAAGCATGGTTCACCCACGGAAACAGAGACACTTGATTGGAGTGCACTCTCCTGCTAAAAGCTTTATTCTCTCTCCCTTTATATTTAGATTCTGTAGCGTGGAGCGAAAAATGTACAACCATTATTGACTGCTGCTTCTGGTCACAGAATCAGAGAGCAGGCCACCCAATTGTAATTCCATGGGTGGCTAGCTGGGCTTCTTCCTCATTAGAACAGCAATGTGTGGGGGACGCACAACAAAAACAAACAAACAGAACCTCTACCCACACACCATTCATAAGATCGTGTGTGTATGACCAGTAAATGTGTGTGTTGTTTGTTTGTGTGCGTTTATTACACAGAGGCCACCTACCTACTTTCAAACAGCACAGGATAAACTCTGCTGCTGTTTGTTTTATGGCCAAGTTAAACAGCCAGTATGACGTAGGCTTCAATGGATAATTGAACGTTCAGGCCCTTGATCTCAGGTAGGCAACAAATCAGAGGGATGATAGATATCTCTTCTTCTAGGGATAGGAAGTGTTGCATGATGCATAACTGCAGAGGGATTCAAATAGAAGTCAAGTGATGATGTAAATGCATGAGCACAGAACATTACAATGAGTGCCTTATTCCCTCGCCCTGCGCCTCACACAGTGAGCAGAGGTGGAAGGTAACACGGTGCGTTTATCCAGGGAGTGGAGAGGTAGATGAGCATGAGGAGATTTCAGATTTCATAAGGACATAATTCACTTTTACTGCACCATTTAATTGATGGTTGTCATTACCCATGGACTGGATTTTATATGCAAAATCTGTAACTACATAAAATGTATGATTTATTGCTTTAGATCCTCAATCCAGAGGGTGGACGACTCAGTGCCTAATGCATCAATAATTTAAATCTCCGAAGGGGTTCATCTTTCAAAATGAAGGATTTGTTTTATTAGAATTCTTGGACATTTGTGGTTTTACTGCATTATAAAGGTGTGACTACTTTCTCGCACGTAAAATTGAGCCTGCCTTTGTGATTATGAGCTGGCAATCTGTATCGATTTGGACGCTCACAATACACATTGAACTGTGCACATAAACCCTGCCTCAAACACTGAGGTGTTTTTCAGCTTGTACAATCTTAGGCACTGTGCTTACCTTACCTAATCTCATTAAAAATCTGAGAAAAAGCTTTTAACCAGACTGGGCAGCTAAAACGTGGATGGCATTTCCCTTTAGTATTACACTGCGCCTTTATATGGACCTCCAGCACTGAAGGAGTTATTGAGGACTAAGTGAAAAAATCGTTTAAAAACCAAAGAATGATATAAGGTCACACAGGCTTTTTGCTTGAAAAGCATAAATGTGAAGTTGCCACATCTTGAGGAAAAATGATGATGGTAATGATGACTGTGCTGTTTACTCTGGAGTCCCTGGAATGAAACAAATGTTTTCAGTAAAGCAGATGGCATCGTCTCTGCACTCCCAGCTGGACATCACAGCGTCCTGTGGAGTTAATTGACCGGAGCAGTGCCACCCAACAAGCCATTTCTAATATAACTGCGTTGGCTGAGACGCTTGGGTATAGATATAATTTGGGAGGTGAGGGGCTGTACAAGGATGGAGGAAGCAAACATCCCATGACGCTTGGCTTCACAGTGACATCACCGGGTCTAAAAGAAGAGGGAGATGGGAGGCACCCCACTTATTAGGTTTCGTCGTAAGGTCCTGTTCACAAGTGAAGATGCTGCTGCCCCTCTGCGAGGAAATCTGCGAGGTGCATCAGCGGAGCGGCTGAATCATGGCATCCCGGTAAACTTCTGAAGCGCCAGGGACCAGAAAACAACTCCTGAGACGCACAGACTTGATCTTCTCCGCGAGGATCTTTTTACTACTGAAACAACAACGCTTTTTATAAGCAGAGCTGGCATCGTGCGCAGGAGAGCTGGAGAGCTTGAGGTTGTTCTTTGTGTTCTTTCTTGATTGGAAAGGCTGGCATTCCCGTGAAACATCATAATCTTTCAACAGACAATCAGTGTAAATATCCCACCGCATTGGTTTTATTTCGCGTAATCTAAAATCACTGTTTTACTTTTCGCTATTCGGATGAGATTGTCAGGTATACGCGCGTCTCCAAACGAGGACGCACGGAAATCAGACCAATTTACTCTAATCTGATCTCTGATATCCAAAAACGCCTCGCCGTAAATGACCCCAAATTAGATTGTTTCAAATTAAATCTTTCCATTTTCATGACATTAACTGAAAAAGGATCAGTCTGTGTAAAAAAAATCAAGTTTTAGTTCTGTGCGTTGTAACTCTGCGAGGGCGAACGCCCAGCAGTGATTTTTTTTTCTTTTGCTGTTTCCTTTTTTGTGGAGAAGAAACGGTTTTGAAAAGTGGCAATGCGTTTTGCTTGAAAAGATCTGCGTCTTGACGCGTTCCCCAGGACTGTCTGTTGCGCATAAAATGGATTTGGAAGACCTGCCGTGGAGGGTGCAAGGGAGTGATCGTTTGCGAACAACACAGTGACAAAACTAGAACGGCTGAGGTAAATATGCCAAATAATTATCAATTTATTACAAAATGTATTTTAATGTAAATATACTGTTTTATTAAGGACAAAAAATGATAATCTACAATTGTTTAACACTTTATACATTTTTAAAAGATTTTGCATGTTTATTTGTTTGTTTGTGTTTTTCTTTGCTTGTTTTAAATTTAAAGCCTCCTGGAAAAATAATCCCAGCATGGCCTCGGTTCAGGACAGCGGCTGCTCCATGGAGCTGAGTGGCTGGAACAGCAGCGTGAGCGGCTCCGGATCATCCGTGCCATGCAACCAGAGTGTCCTAAAGCCTGCCCCCTACTCCCCGGAAGCAACGGCGGCCTTTGCCACCGCCATAACCTTAATGGTCATCTTCACTATCGTCGGGAACATCATGGTCATCATCGCTGTCCTGACCAGCCGATCACTCCGAGGTCCGCAGAATCTGTTCTTGGTGTCATTAGCTGCTGCGGACATTTTAGTGGCTACACTCATCATCCCCTTTTCTTTAGCCAACGAACTGCTTGGCTACTGGTACTTCAAGTCTCTGTGGTGTGAGATCTACCTGGCGCTGGACGTGCTGTTCTGCACCTCCTCCATCGTGCACCTGTGCGCCATCTCATTGGATCGCTACCTGTCAATCTCCAGGGTCACTTACGGACGTCAGCGGACACCCAAGCGCATCAAAGCCGCAATTGTGGTGGTGTGGCTCATCTCTGCCATTATCTCCTTCCCTCCCCTGCTCTCTTTGAACAAGAGTGAGGGAGGCGACCGGGGGACTGAGAGAGGACCTCAGTGCCAGCTGAATGATGAGCGCTGGTACATCCTTTACTCCACCATTGGCTCCTTCTTCGCTCCATGTCTCATCATGATCCTGGTCTACATAAGAATTTACCAAATAGCCAAGCAGAGAACACGCTGCCCGCCAGGAGAGCCCAGGAAGGATGGGGTTGGCTGTGCAACACCAAGTCAGCCTCCTCGGCATGTGCAAGCTAATGGGAAGGATGAAGAAGAAAGCACACCTCCTTCATCCAACAAAACCTCAAATGCCAGACCCCCCACCCTCGCTATCACACCTTCTCCAGCCCCAGCGGAGTCTCAAACCTCCCCAAATCCCACACCCAATAATCTCCTGCAGCCTCCATCGCCTTCTCCAGCCGTGCCCACGGCCACAGAGGTTGATACCTCTTCACAAGTCCCCTCAACCCCCTCCTCTGTGCCTGCGTCTGCCACCAAGACTAAAGCGGAGGGGAAGAAGGGCAAGCGTCTGGAAAAGAAAAAGGCTGACAATAACAATGCTGACAGCTCAAGCACAGAGAGCGATATGGAGCACAGCCATGGAGGGGGACGTGGCAGCACCAGCATGCCAGGGTCTCCTGCTGGAGGGGGGATCCACTCCCCAGCCTCAGTCAAGCGCTACCGCGACATGATTGCCACTTCAAAGGGGGCTCGTCTGGTGCCAGGGAGAAAGTCAAAAACAGATAACAACCCTGGAGCAGCGAGGCGTAAAGCCATGGTCAACAGAGAGAAACGTTTCACCTTTGTCCTGGCAGTGGTCATTGGTGTCTTTATGGTGTGCTGGTTCCCCTTCTTCTTCTCCTACTCTCTCCAGGCAGTGTGCCCAGAGACTTGCACCATCCCAGGTCCACTCTTTACATTTTTCTTCTGGATTGGTTACTGCAACTCCTCACTCAACCCAGTCATATACACCATCTTTAACAAAGACTTTAGAAAGGCCTTCAAAAAGATACTGTGCAGAAGCACCAAGGGTACTTTCTTTTAGCACATACAATTGCTGTATAGAAAATTGACATTTCCGAGGCAAAAAAAAAAACAAAAAAAAACAAAAAAAAAAAACAATCATGTTCCAGAACACTTAAAGGGCTGTTTAAAAAAATACATCAAATGTAAAAACTGAGAGCCACTTTTACAGCCACAGCGTGTAAACACAAAACCCGGACTGTGAAATCTCAGCTTGCAGCTGGTTGACAGATTTTTACAGAGTGGAACGAAGAAACAGAAAATGAAAAAGCAACTGAGCGAGACACTATTAAACTGCTTAGTACTTTAGTATTTCTGATAAGATTTTGAATCCAAAGTTTTATCTTCAGATGACAAGGAATAATAGATAATGCTGGGAGACAGAGGGGCGCAGCATGATAGAAGAAATGTAAATACATTCTATAAAACGTATAGAAGGCCTCTAAGAAAACAGAAAACAAGTGGGAATTAACTCTGTGAATTAATACAGCATATTTTTTATACATGTTTTGTAGTTATGAAAAACTTTGGGACTAAAGAAGACAGGTAAAAGTAAGGACAAGTGGCCTTAGATTCCTGTGAGCCTAAGGCCCTTTACTTATCAATAGACAACACAAGGAGCACACAAGATTAGTGATGATTTCCTACGTCTGCAGTCTCAACTGCGTCTGTAGTCTCAATTGCAAAGCTGCAGGGCAAACATGTGTTCCTTGATTTTTATCTAAAAATGCAACAACAAGAGAAGGTTGCTGACGATCTCAAATGTGATAGCACAAACAAGGGCACCCTTTCAGACTTAACTCGTAGATTTTTGTGCAGAAAGCCTTCATGTGAAGCCCTGCCACCTTGCTTTTGGCTTCACTGGTCATAATGGACACTCAGGTTGTTTATAATGACACTCTTGGCTTTCACCTTTCATGAAATACTCAATAAAAATTAACTTTGGACCTGAAATGAAATCCCATGTATTATGCTAAGAAGTAGATGCAAGGTGATGAGACTGCATCTCATACTCTTAGTTTACAGTTTTCTTTCTTTTAGCTTAACCTGTAGAATCACCCTAATCGACTTGCCTGAGCTTCTTTTCCAATGAACTGCCTCAGTATTTGGACATTCGAGCAACATTCAAAGCTGCTTAGAGCATCTTCAAACCCTTTCAGTGGTTTTTCACAGTATCAGATGGGAGGTGCATCTCCTAAAAATAAAAACCACCAGATTCTTATCATTCTACTGGCAAGCATTAACGTTCACAAAACAAATCCTACTTTGTGCAACATTATTTACCAGGTAAACATTTCACATTGACTATAACACCGAGATGAACAATGCAATTATGGACGTGTGATGTTCCCCCTAATTACGCCTACAGGGGTTATACTGAGAACTGTTTGTCTGAGTCACTCCTTACCGATGCCTCTGGCACATCATCTTCTGCAGTGGACCTCTACATGGCACATTCGACTCGTTGCTGAGAGGCAAGAGGATGAATGGTACTTTTATTTTTCTCACCAAGACACTAAAGCTTTGTGAGTTTCCTGGACAAGAAAAAAAAGAAGGAAAAAAAAGAAAAGAAAATGTGTCTGTAACTGTGAACAGCACATGTTTATTGACTCAATGGGACAAGGGCTGTCAGCAGCAACACATCAATTTAGTAACTGTCTAATTCTGCTGACTTGTGTGAACGTGTGCATGTATGTGGGCGAGTGTGCGAGCGTGCATGCGTGTTGACTCTTTTGTTTTTCCTTAAAAAGTGTCAGTGCCTCCTCTGGCTGCTATGTACTACAGATCTACTGTACTGACAGATTTCCTGCATCACGTGGTTGTCTGTAATGTTTATGATGAATTTGGAGGAAAGATCGGTAGTATGTCGCTACACTGGGACAGTCTTAATGATCTAAAAGTGAGTGTATTTTCTGTGACATCGAGTACATGGCTTTTTAAAGATCACCCTCAAGGGACCAAAGAGCCTCACAGGACACCAGCCTGACTCAGTGAAATCTGGCCCTGTGTTTCTGTAATGAAATATCAGTTTATATTTGGTGTATGTGACGGGAGGCAAAGATTGAAAACACTGTATTATTTATTTCAAACCAGTTTGTGTTTTCTGTTACCTATTTATTGTTCAGTTACTGTGCTTTTATTCTGAAAAATCAATCGAATTGGAAGCGATCAGAGACTGAAAAGACTGTACAGAGTTTTGATATCTTGAACAAGAGCAACATTGACTTCTGCCGTCAAGCTCTTGCTTTGTGAGACTGAGCTATATTTAAGCTCGGGTTGGGGTGGGGGGCGCATTTGTGTTGAACTGAAGGAACATGAACTTTGAGTTATGTGCATACAATGCAACATTTATTCATCATTGTTTCATCTAGTTATAGTACAGTGAAATGTTCAATCAGAGATACAAGCACACGCATTGATGTACAATCTATATCGCAACAGAAAAATGTCTCCTCACCAGTGCTACTGCTGTCAGATGTCTCCTGAAAAAGTAATGAAACATGAAAATGTCAATAGCAACCATAGCCAGTTTCATTTGGATGATTTGCAGTGCATTAAGGCTCCAATCCATATCACGCAGAGCTGCTGGGAGATTTAAATAACTGATGAAACCAAATGGTTGCAAGCAAGAGCTCTGTGCACTTATACAACTGTTCCCTGTCCTCATTTAAAATGATTATTTTCTCTCCAGTAATACAAACAGCTATAGCAACTCAATTATGACAAAAATAGCCACAGAGGTCATGGATTCATGGCTGCTTCCAATAAATATGAGTTGCAATGCTGCTCAAACTTACCATCCATGGCTTTATGTGGTGAGACTGCTGCTTTGTTTGTTTGTTTTTTAAAAAGTAAGAATTATAGCTTAAAGGTGACAGATGCAGTATTCTGCCTGTTGATCACCATCCTTTTCCCGGAAACCGCCTGAATTGTCTTTTCCCCAACTGTGTTTGGACCAGACTGCCTGGTCTGAGCTTTGCAATCTTCTATCTCCCATCTGTCATCATCTCCTTCCAGTTTGGAAATAAAGCTGCTTGAAAAAGCACAAGTCATTCCCCGGTTCGTTTGTTTTATACATCTTCACATGATACAATAATAATAATAATAATAATGATAATAAAAATCATTTCCAGACAGAGAATTAGCAGTAAGTTGTTCCACAAATCTGTGATGTTTTCCTGGCATACATGTCAAACCAAAGCGCAATGCAAAGCAATTTGCAGCCATTATGAAATAGCCTTAAATGGCAACACAACTTGGGGAAATAGTCCATAACACTGTGGCTTGATGGCTGTTCAAGATGTCACTGCAAAATCTCCTATCACAGTGGGACATGAGAAGTAGGCCGTAGCAGAAACAGCATAATGTCACCTACTGCCAGCGAACACAGAGGAAGTCTGTAAGGAATTAGAGCATGTTTCCAAATATCACATACACACACACATACACACACTTCCCGCACTGACTGTCTCATATTCTATTCAAGTCATGAAAATCATGTTCAGTCCACACTCAGATTCAGACACACACACACTTGTTGTGACAGCTTGTTATATTTGAGGTCATCAGGCCTATGGTGAATTGTAATTGATTTATGCTGATGTGCTGTTTGGCCATTTCTCTGCACTGAATCGAGCCTCTCTGTCCTGCTTTACCTTCACACACACACACACACACACACACACACACACACACACACACACACACACACACACACACACACACACTCAAAGAAGACCAAAATGATGCCCATCTTTTCCTCCACACTGTTTCATTTCCATATTCAGCGCTGTGTGTGAACAGATAACTTATCATAGCCAAGCAATGGGAGCAGTGAGCTGTATGTTTACAATGTTGTATATTCACACAAACACAGTGTCCCTAAGCCCCTTATTCTCTGGCCTCAGCTAGAATATAAAGCAGGCCTGATTGGGGCGGTGGACTCTCCAGGGCAAAAATGGAAAGAGTCCAACTACCACGACACTCAACACATTAGCTTCTTACTCTCAAAAGACAGTGGACAAACTCCTAAACAAGCGAAGCTGAGACATGCAAGGACACACTCGGACGCATACTGAAACACAGATGCACATCAAGTTTCATTTAGAGATTTATGATGGATTTAGTATTGCTCTGTATGAATATGTATGTGTTTAGAGGGCGTTCTAGCGCCGAGCATTTTCCTTTTCCAATCTCATCCGCGATATAATGCCAGATAAATTTCTTCCCCCTGTAATTTGGCTGTTGAAAACACCCAAGAGGCAGAATGAAAAATGAGAGACAGAACAGAGGCAAGCTCTCTACCCATCGAAGGTGGAGATATTAAAATGCACCTCTCGCTCGGTGAAGGCTGTGATAAAAAATGTCACTTTTAGGGGGCATGGGCAATTATGATTAAAATCGCTCAAGGAGTCTGTGACTGTTTAACAGAGTGCTACTTGATGGGGGTATGTGTGAGTGTGTGAGTGTGTGAGTGTGCGCCCTTACGCATCTCATAACATTTCGTTTTACAAAGATTTTGTTAAAGCAAAGAGCCGGGATGTAGAACAGGCATTTCCAGCCTTGTTTTGATGTGTTGTGCGTTTGGATGGAAATTCAAAGCACAAAGTGGACGTACCCTAGTAGGCAGTTAACACGGCAAAAAAAATTAGGTCCTAATATGAAAAATCAAGCAATGCATGAGAGTGTGCAAGAGAGGGGAAGGCTGAAGAAAAACTAATGAAATATTGTTGAAACAGAAAATAGAAATTTTGATTAAAAAATACAGTCTGGTTAATGGGAAGTGCTGCACAGGAGCTGCATATGACAAGACGTGTAACGGTTTGACTGTTTAACTAACAAAAAAAGAAAGTGACACAGAGCCAGAGGAAACCAAGAACTCAAGATAAAACAAGAAGGAACTAATCAGAGACCACATGATTCGTCACATTTAGATTGTTACCCGTGAACTTGGCATCAACAGTTTTCATCACGAGAAGAAAAAAACGAAACCAACTAACTGATAATCGACATGTTGCTGCTGCACTGAACTCAAAGAAAGCAATCCAAATAGTAAACTTAACCATAAGCCTGAGCAGTTATGGTAACAGCTTAACAGTTTGTTTTTTTTCTTTGGTGGTCGATGCAAAAACAAGCCAGTTTGTCATTCTTTGTTTTAACACACAAAGTGGCGTGAGTTAGAGCTACACCACTGTTTTCATTTTTTGTTCTTATTTAACTACTAAAGCAAAGAAGTCTTAACAGTACAAAAAACTAACAGTGAGAACGGCTGCATCATGGCTGAAGTTAAAGTAAGCACATGATTCAAACTGGATCTGCTTTTAACCAATATATAATTGGATGGAAACAACACTCTTTACTCTTGTTGAAAAAGTGACCAAAATTTTCAAAACTTATGGTTAATAGTTAGCTTCAGTAACTTGATGAGAATCTTAGGTGAGAGACATGGAGAGACCAAAATAGACGAACCTGCAGTAACACATACGTGAAGTAATAAAGCCATGGACTCTTTCCAGATCGCGCTTGTAGCTATTTTTTGACAAGA
This sequence comes from Oreochromis niloticus, assembly GCF_001858045.2. NCBI lineage: Eukaryota > Metazoa > Chordata > Actinopteri > Cichliformes > Cichlidae > Oreochromis > Oreochromis niloticus. The sequence continues at coordinate 25,351,982 of NC_031977.2, forward strand.
AATCAAATCAAAGCTTCAAGCCAAAAATAACACCCAGGCCTTTTGGATGAGATTTTAAAGACAGGGTGAGATGCTCATGTTTTAGCTCAATGTGGACTCAAAGAGCAGACTCAAACAACAGTCAGGAGTTTTGGAAGGTTTATTGAGAGACTTGTATCCTGGCCTTTGTAACCGACTGGTGAGTGGTGGAAGAGGCTGGATATTTCACAGGCCAGCGACTGAAAACACTGCCAGAGAAAAGACAGGATGTTAGCAATTGCCGTGGTGAGTTTGACAGAATATTGCTGATGGAGAATGCAGCATGCAACATGTGGTTCCACTGGCTCACTCGTTTGTTTCCGGAACAGTCTACAAGAAGGTACTCAGCTGGCAGGTGGGATTTCCTGTTCATGGAGAACAGGTAAGCACTTTTCTTGACTGGAAATAGGAGAAACAGACTGAAGCATTTTGTGGTTGGGCTCCAAGCAGAGAACTAGGATGGAGATGGATACACGGTTAAATCACAAAAGGCAAAAACTAGCAGGTAGCAAGGGTGGCCTGATTGCCACCATAATGACAAGGACAATTTAGCGGAGAACAGTTGCACCATCTAGCCATTAAAAAACAGGAGCTTGATTACAAAAATGGAACAGGTGTGAAAAGAAAAGCTGGAGCAAGAAGATTTTACCCAGAGGCAGGCTGGCAAGGTAGAGCCAGCCCAGCACCTCCACCTGTGGTGCAAAGAGAAAGGGCTCGAGAAGGAGAGATACAGAAAGAAAAAAAGGGGAAAGGAATACCCTGCCAGGACCGTAACTGAGATTTGGAAGAATCAAAGATGACCAAAGAAATTATTTTGCCACTGTTTGACTTGAGGAAGTTATTAGTCATCTGACCTTTAGTATTTTTAAGACATTACAGCAGAAGCTGGAGGGAATCCTGAGATTTTAGTAAAAGATATAGCTGTAAATCATCAGCGTAGAAATGGAAGGTGTTATATCTCCTACTAATATTACCAAGTGGAACCAGATAACTCTGAAGGATCAAAAAACAGGGGCAGGGGATGAGAAAAACAGACACACAGAAAGTCTTATCCTTGAGATAAGAACTGAGGCGGTGAATAGCTTTGCCCTTAATACCAAAGCAGAGTTCAAGGCGAGCCAAAGGAATCAAAAAGCATGGACTCATCTGAAACAGAATCAAACCTGTACTGGAACCTAACAAAGTGTGAATAAGGTTAAAGCTAATTTGATTAAATTCTATTCTGTTTTGCTGTTTCTGTATTACTGAAGATACTTCCATTAATGCACAGACCAACAGACTGAATAACACCCCCAAATCAAGAAATTACAGATTTATTTATTAGTAGCAGTAGTAGTATTGTTGTTGTTGTCATTGTATTATAATTAGTTAATTAGTATAATTAGTTAATTAGTATAATTAGTACGTGTATAATATATCATTTATTTATAATGTATCTAGGATAATAATATGATATATGCCTCTACAGATTTTTTAGTATACATACAGTAGTACAGTATACTGCAGTCCTTCAGAGTTTCAATATCTGAATAAATACCTTCATATGAAAGACAAAGCATTAAATCTAATAACTCAACATATTGAAACATATCACAAACATATATTGCTTCTGCAGATAAAGCTTGGCAGATTTTGGTAGCAAAAAATAAACACTATCTTTAATTCAGTGGTCTTTGGTTGAGCTAGTTTGATGTTTAGATATTAGATGATGTATGCTGTGAACAAACATCTGTGCAAGTTTGAATAATTCAAATTTCCCCTATGGTGTTTCCTTATAGATATTCAAAAGCATGTGAAAATAAAACAACAAAAAGTGCAGTGCAGTGTCCAGATGTATCGAATTGCAAAAAAAAAAAAAAAAGAAGAAGAAGAAGAAGAAGAAGAAAGACTTTTTCTGTAAACACAGTTTTTTCATGTTTTTCATGGTTGCAGTCCCTGACATATTATTTGTGCCTTCTGGTGTTGGTAAAGAGGGGAAAAAAAGAGTTGCAAGGCAAAGGCTTCACATTATTACTATGTGCAGCATCAGACTCCGCTGTAATAATTCTATCCCGACTGTTTCTTTGAAAGAAATTTGAAGCCTTGACAAAACTCTAATGAGAATCTGAAACAGAACTGAATCATTTAATTGAAACATACAAGAACAAACTCATGAAATGATCTTAAAGTCCACACCTCCATAAAAGAGATGACTTGTGCAGGTTTTGTGAGACTTCCACACAAGGTTGCCAGATATGCAGAGTGGAGAAAGAAGGCTGTATCTTTATTTAGCCGGGCCATTGTGGAAAGGTCACAAAGTTCATTTTGAAACACAGATACATACCCGTACACATGCACACACACGTTTCAGCAACCACAAACCCGCGCACACACATCATACCAAAGTAGAAACAAAGGCAAGCCTAAAATAGAGAAACAGATGACTAACACTTAACTGTACGCACAGATACTGGACGCACACACACACACACACACAGTAAAAACACAAGTTTCCAGATATATTCAAACTGATCAATTTTCTTGGACGGCCTGTCATTTTTAGCTGTGCTCTGCTGTATAATTCATTCATTCATTATTGATCCACAGTAATCAGTGGAATATCAATCTTGCCTTGAACTTTCCACTTAGGTATTTTCAGAATGGCCTGGCCGTGCGCTTTCTGAGTTTGCGGTTGATTAAAAGAACAACAGAAGAGAAAGAAAGTTTAGAATTTAACAGGCAGGATGTTTGTTGACACAGCATGGATCCACATGTGTGTCTGTGTGTGTCAGTTTTGGCACAGGAAGGAGGACAGGATGTTCTGTTTGGATGTGAAAGTGTCATGTCCTTTCTAATCTATATACAGTAGTACAGTAGCCTGAGGAGTGTATGTTATACTTCCATTAAAAACCTATGGCAATAATTAGGACAGCTTGGTGGAGCTGAGTTGTTTACGGCTTCTACATAGCTTAGCATCATGTTGCATCATCTTTTGCTGATGCCTGTAGTCTGGGACTCAGTGTTCAAGTACAATTTAGCACTCTGGCTCACTTCATAAGAATGCTTTATGAGGTGTAGTAAACAAATCTTTATTATTTCAACATAACTTTCTATGTTTTATGGTGCAATTTATTCTTTCTTAAAGAAAAAGTTCAACATATCCTTCACTTTCTTGCTTAAAGTCGCCACTTTGTCATTCAGTGAGATGATTGCAGCCCTCAGATGAGGCTTAGTTCGTCATTAGGGATGGGACCCGGAACAGAGAAACAACTAAAATGGTTCTAGCTCAGGCTCAACTCCAGTGCTCACTAATTAAAATTTTACATCTTGTTTTTTTTGTTTTGTTTTGTTTTGTTTTTAATGATTGTTAATAACTGGTCTCTTTCACCAAGGTTTGGTTACTTCCTCAATCAGTGACTGCCCATCAAGCCCAGATAAAGTCCCTAATTGTTGCACACAAGCAAAAGTGTGAAGTTAGAGGTATCAGCAGACATATTTTGTCACCACTGGACTGAGCCAGGCTAGCTGTGTTTTTAGTCTTGCATTCTTTCCAGAGACCAGGGAGTAACTCCTGAGGTTACAAACAGAGCTGCAGTATGTTGAAGGCCATGGGAAAATGACCCTTAAGCACTCTTAATCTGTGACCTCATTAAACACTTTCCTGATGAATTCATCCTCTCGATCACAAGTTTCGAGTCTTACTGCATACAGCATGGTGTTTATTTTGTAAATTATTGTTCCCAGAAGAGTAAAAATGGAGGTTCGAGTAGACCATGTGTGTCTGCTTGTGACTGACATGTCACTACCAATTGCAATGTCTTTTAGTTTCCCAGCAACATTCAACCCTCGCTCATATCCAGATGGCAACGCTCAGAACTCACATCACAAACCAACTGGTGACGTTATGTTGCTTTCTCCATCTTTTGTATACAGTCATACTTTTATATACATCCTGGTACATATGTACAAAGAAACAGCCACAGATTTTAGCAGCTTTGTGGAAAAGAAAGAACTTCAAAGAATGATTCTGCGAGCACTAATTAAAATGTTTTATCTTGTTTTTACAGACAGAGGAGCCATTGAGAGGAATACTCAAACAGGGAATGTGTCTTCAAGCATTTAGGGAATGTTTTCAGGGAATCAGTCTGAAGAATTTCCAGATGTTGGTTATATTTCGGAACTAGAAGACATGGAGATCTTACCGATACCTGTCCTTGGTAAGATTTTAAGGATCACCACACACTGGAGAGAGGCTAGGAGAGAGGACCTCTGATCCTTAAATATATATCAGTAATGAGATGATGCACGAAAATTATGGCAGCTGAAGCCAAGAGGCCACGCCAAGCAGGGGTTAAAGTGGAGTAATGTCCTTATTTAATTCAGAGTTGTTAAATGAGATATTGAATCCATAAATGATGTTTTTGCTGAATTATATTTTTGTGAAACATCTTGCAAAATAAATTGAAATGTATTAATTTTGTGTTATTCAAATATTGCCTGAAAAAACAACAACAGACAGTTTAGTATTTTGATAAAGTTTACAGTTAGGCATGATGTTGGACTCCAACTGACTACTTGGTTATAGGTTAAGGGTAGCAAACAACAATTTATATTAGAGGTGATTATGCTGATTAGAGTCACTCACTGAATTCTACCTTTTATACTAGCTTTATAGCGGTAGGGGTTGGAAATGAGTCCTATATCTTGTTGAATCCAGTTGGCTAAATCCACAAAGAGCAGTGAATATCGGAGAAGTCAGCTGATCACAGTCTGTACACAGAGAAAAATCTACTGAGCTCACAAAACAAATCATCATATGAGTTATTTGTAAGTGATTCTTTTCCCTACCCTGCACCGCTGCCCCTGATCTTAGTGTTCCCCCACCTGCTCAATCCTATTTTAACCCATGGGTCTAAGGAGCCATTGCACGATGCAGGTGAACAAAGGGAGAGCATGAAAGCGATACTATGCCCTCTTCAAAAGCCAAAAAAAACCTTCACACCCCCAACCCTACAATTTATATCAATCATCAGGTCAGCTAATAGCTAGTACTTTGATATTTTTGCATAGTTATGAGAATGAAACTGAGCTTTTTTTCTAACTCTGCACAAAAGAAAATAAGCATGTTTCTCAGAGTGTCAAATCATTAATTTGAAGACAAAGTAACTGGGTTATATCATTAATTCTGCTTGTCTTTAATTAATTATTTGCCCTACTACGAAATAAATTCATGAATTCGTCGGGGGGTTGGGGGGTGCAATTGTGTTGCACATAATTACACAGAAAAGAGAAATTTATCCATAACACCATTTTTTTAAATGAGGCTGCTGACCTTAGGTTCCTGGCTTCATCCCACAGTTTCTTCCCTCTGCTTTGAAGCCCAATACGGAGACTGATTTCAGTGGTTGGCCTTTCATCATTAGTGTGGTTTAAGAGCTCCATGTGACTAACAGGAGGAGAGTATCCAGCATAGCAAAGAGAAAGAGGCATTTATTTCTTATCACAAACTCAACATTCAGTCCTTGTTTAGGTCTTTGTATCAATACTCTCTTTTGGTTTCAGAGGTTTTGTATGCGTTTTTTTAGCGATATGTTTTAGTCCACTTCTGAAAACCAAGAATGAGGCCAGCAGACAAAGACAGTAAGAACTCTGTGGTCTGTTAATACAGCATACTTCTTTGCTTTGCTGCTTTTTTGATGATATTCAGAGGTCCCATTACTCATTAAGCTCTCAAACTGTGCATACATCACCTATTTTTGTGTGGGTAGTTTCATGCTCACAGCACTGAATATTATGTTGTCAGACTTCCTAATTACTATACATAAAAGGTTAGGGCATGTAGAGGCGGTAAAGTAGCTGCACTGTTTAGGCATCAGTAGCAGCATTTTATGGCATATGTATATAAATATATATATGTTCCTGATATCTGTTAGTCGACAATATTTAGGTAAAGAGAGGAAGAGAGAGAAAGCAAATGTTTGCCTTCTATCGTCGGCAGATGGTCTTGAGACAAGTCATTTGAGATGTTTAAGATAAATATTTCCTGTAAGCGTCACTGTTCCAAGAAGATAACACGCTGGATGTTAAAATACACATGCAATGTTCCCATGCCAGTCATTTGATAATGCTGAATGTCAAATAAACAAAAAAGCCAATCTGCAAAGCACTGAGGTGATTTTTCCTGTAGCTAAAAATGTCTACTTTAATAGATTTAGCATTACTGTATATTTGTATCGTCCTTATGCATGTGTTAAGTGCAAATTGTTTTGGATATTGTCACTTCTCTTAGATGTTTGATTTCCACAATATAAAATGAAATATGTTCAGTTTGCCGTTAGAAGCCTGGTTTTCAAATTCACCTCATGAAAGTGGGAAAAGCTAGTTTGGGATTAGTCTGGAGTTCAGTCCTGATCCCCAAAGCAACCTAATCGAGAAACTTGAAGTCTGCATTGTACCTGAGGGTAAAGAGAGGTATGGTAACATTTCAAGATGAAAAATCTTTCTATTTACAGAGATTTTGAATTTCTCAATCAGCCCAGGGAGCCGTCGTGTCATTTTTAGAGCTAATGCAACCAAGCATTCCAATGTTTTATGGAAAATTTCTGTCAGACACACATTATTCATCCAAGAGGCACATCTTTATGCTCTGTGAAAAGCCCTAAAGTTTAAGCACTGCAAAGGCAGAGCTGGTACCACTTGGCATGATCTTATAAAAGGAACAATTACTGATATTCAGTGACTAATTCATCCTCTTCAGGGCCTGAATGACATTTTTTAACCACCAGATGGTCTTTACAGTAACTTTCTTTTGGGGGGCTGGACCAAGCCAGCAACACCACATGCCTTTTCATAGTTAATGCATAAGTGAGTAACAGTGTTATTAGAGATTGCTTGAAACCCAGCTTGTGGTGGAACAGAATAATTGATTTTCTGGGTCTGTGAAAAAAAAAAAAAAGTTAAGTATACTCATATAAACATTAAAAAAATCAGAATTTCTAATATTTTTTAAACTCGTGCTTTTAGACATATATTTAAAGAGCAACTTAACATTCAGCAAGGGGCCCAAGTAAAAATGAAAAAGTAAACCATTCCTATTTACACTTCTCTATCATTTGAGGACAATAACACCAGACTGCATAGCTGAAAGTTTTAGAGATTCAAAACCCAAACCAAATACTCAACTTGGCACTTAAATTCAAAAGTGTGCATGTGTGTGCTCATGCTTTTATGTACAATCCCCTTGAAGACATTTCCCACTCTTATTCCAGGGTGGGAGGGGTGGATGGAGATTTTGCAGTGAATGATTGTTAGAGGCAGATCTCCCCCTGTGGATGTCACTGTGTGCCAAATCACAAAAGCAATTGACTGTGTGATCAGAGACTGGAGGGGACCTGGGAGAAAAGAGGGTAATTTGATTGGCATTGGTTTTATTGATTGACAGCAGCGAAATTCCCTAAATTGCTTATGAAGGATGGTGACCAGTGAGTGTTGGAATGAACGATAATGAATCATGACACCAACCTAACATAAATTGGCATCCACTGGTGATTAAAATCTGGTCACTATGAGCATCTCCTACACCCACGATCTACCTTCGACTGTTTGTGCCTGCTATAGTCATACGTGGACACAAACACATCACAGTCACATTATAAATGTTCAGTCTTTTTCCTTTTGTGGCTAAAATAACTGTGCAACTTCTCTTCCAGAAGCAGCAGCTCACAGTGAGCCTTAGGCTGCATGCAGTGATCAAAATCAGCTGAGCTTTGGTGAATACAAAGCGCACAATTGAGTTCTTGACGTAGCTAGAGATAACCCCGAGTCGTATAATGTGTCATCAAGGTAAATTTGGGCACACATGTGAGTCTTGTATGAGTTACGGAGACACCATTGTGCAGAAGTAATTATCACAGTGCTATATCCTGAGATGTCTCGGAACGTCCCCTCACATTCCAGTCTGGCTATAGTACAAGTCTGCCTTCTGAATAGGATCCATATGTGGGTGGATGCCTAATCATCTCAATATTCTGCCTGGCAGAAAGTACACTAAATACTTCATTGACACTATGTTTAGGATGCAGATGAACACCCACACCCGGCAGATATACATTAAAAATATTCAAAGCAGTTATGGTGAGTCAGAGTCAGTTGGTGAAGTGCCTCTAATGTGGAGATAGTTGAGAGACACAACACTTGGCTTGAAAAACTTGTGAGATTTATACACCTGTGATAAATATGTTATTGGGACTATAATCACCCAAAAACATATGGTTGTTTTTTAACTCCTGTGTATAGATGTTATGGGCGTTAGACTTCACAAGATGTACCTTAAAGACAGTTTCAATAATAGCGGTAACTTTTCACCACTGCTACTTCCATAAATTAAAGACAAGAAGAAGGAAATAGTGCGGAAAAAAGAGAAAGGTAGGTGGAGGTCATTGGCATACATGTTTAATACACCATAAAATAAAGTATTACTCCGAATGCTGCAAGATCTGAATACTGAATTGTAGCAACAAAATAAAATAAAATAAAATAAAATAAAATAAAATAAAATAAAATAAAATAAAATAAGGAAGAAGAAAGAAGAGTGTTGCACATAGTTCGGGAAGGAGTTGAGACAAGCTCTGAGTGGTAGGGAACAGAAGTGCAGCGCAAGTGGTGAGGGGAAAATGCCAAGAAGGTATTTGGTGTATGCTCTAGACAGAGTAAAGAAGACAAGAAGAGTTGGTGGTGTAATGAAGTACAGGAAATTATATGAAGGAAGAGGTTGGCAAAGAAAAAGTGGGATAGACAGGTAGATAAAGAAAGGAGTACTAGGTATAAGAGAGAGGCATAAGGGAGCGGTCACAAAGGCAAAGTAAAAGGTGATGCAGGACAATGAGGGAGAGAAAAATATTTATTTCGACTGGCTTCTAAGAGAAACTGTGCTTGAATATTACGTGCAGCAGTTTGGGGTGGTTAAGGACAGAGATGGAAATGTACTAACGAGTGAAGTGAGTGTGCTGAGAAGAAGGAAAGAGTACTTTGAGGAACTGATGAATGAAGAAAATGAAAGAGAGGGAGAGCATGAGAGAGGAGGTACAGGGGTCAGATGGAGGAAAATCATTGACTCGGCAAGTGCAGACAATTAATAAGAAGGAAGTGAGGGCAGCTATGAAAATGATGGATACAAGAAAGGGAGTTGGTCCAATGACCTAATGTGGAGGTAATGGAGATGTCTAGGAGAGGGGGCAGTGGAGTTTTTGACCAGATTGTTTAACACAGAGAGTGAGAGGAGGCCTGAGGAAAGGAGAAGAAATGTACTGCACCATTTTTCAATTACAAGGGTGATTTGCAGAGCTGTGGTAACTATTGAGGGAGAAAGCCGATGAACCATGCATTGGGTTTATATGGGAAAGAGTTGCTGAAGCAGTGAGGAGTATGGCTTCATGCCAATAAAGAGCACTACAGATGTGATGTTTGCTTTGAGAGTGTTTATGGAGAAGCATAGAGAAGGTCAGAAGGAGTTGCACTGTGTGTTTGTGGATCTAGAGAAAGCATATGATAGAGTGCCAAGAGAGGAACTGTGGTACTGGATGAGGAAGTCAGTAGTGGAGCAGTATGTGGGTGGTGAAGGACACGATGAGGACAGCAAAATAGTGGTGAAGTGCGCGGTAGGAGTCACTTCAAAGTGGGGCTGGGATTACATCAGAGAGCAGCTCTGAGGCCCTTCTTGTTTGTAGTGGTGATGGACAGGCTGACAGATGAGGTACTGAGAGTAGGGAGCAGGTGGAAGAGAGTCTAGAGACGTGGAGGTGTCCACTGGAGAGAAGAGGGATGAAAGTCAGTAGAAGCAAGACAGAATACATGTGTGTGAATGAGAGGGAGACAGGTGTAACAGTAAAGCCTCGGGGAGCAGAGGTAGTGAAGGTAGATGAGTATAAATATGTATCATATCATCCAAAGCAATGGGCAGTGAAGACAAGAGAGGTGAAGAAGAGAGTACAGGCAGGGTGGAGTGGGTGGAGACAAGTTTCAGGAGTGATTTATCACAGAAGAATAGCAGCAAGAGTGAAAGGGGACATTTACAAGATGGCAGTGAGACGATGTGTGGTTTGGAGAGGGTGGCGCTGACTAAAAGGCAGGTGGCAGAGCTAAAGATGTTAAGACTTTCATTGGCAGTGACGAGAATGGATTATAAATGAGTATATCAGAGGGATAGCTCGGGTCAAGGAATTTGGAGATAGTTGAGATGGTTTGGACATGGAGGAAAAGCGAGAAAGGATTGGAGAAAGCTGCCAGAAAGGAGGAAAAGTGGAAGACCTCAGAGAAAACTCATAGATGTAGTGAAGGAGGACATGCAGAGGGTTAGGGTCCTGGTGATGGAGTGAGACAGAAGCAGATGATGCACTGTGACGATGCTTGATGGAGCATTGAAAAAAAGAAGAGGAGGAAATAAAACAAAATAACCTTTTATCCTGTCACAGCTGTGATTGGCTCCAGTCCCCTGCAACCCTGAAATGGATAAATGGGGGAAAAAATGGATCGATGCAAAATAAAATGAATAAATGTTGGCCTTAATTTATTTATTTGATGATACTGTAGAATATTTAGCAAATTATCTATGCTTAAACATTTTTGTTAAACCAATTTTCCTGACCTACATTAACCTCACCTGTACTGTATACACAGGTAAGAAAGGAGAGTCACAACAAAACCATACATTTCTGACTAATCCAAAGAGGGGATCCGGAGGCAGTTTGGGTCTACTGGTGTTTTTCAAGAGAAGGGTGACTAGAAATCAATACAGAGTTGTTCTGAGTGATCGTCTTTATCCCATGATCAAACATTTCTGTCCTGATCTGTCTTTGCTTCCAGGAAGACAAATGCCCCGTTCCACAAAGCATAAGGGCTCAGTAAATGTAATGTAAAACTGATGTGAATCACTTCACAGTTGTTTACAGTTGTTGATCAAAAACAAGAAATGCTTCTCTGGGAATCTGTGCTATGAAGACTTAAAGCAGTTGTAAAGTCAAAAATGGCGACGACCTGCTGCTCACAAAGTATGCCTAATAAAGTGGCAGTTTAGCATATATAATAATGGGTCAAAAGCCTCTTTAATGTGAAAGGTCTCAGCTGTAGTGACAAATCTAAGGGAGATTTACAAACCAACACTGCATTGTACCTCCTGTCCTTGGAGCTTTTCCCCTTTTTTAGCTCAGAGTTTTGTTTTTCTTGTCTCTTTACACCAACTTTGTTTCTAGTAGCAGTGAGCAGGTGGTTTAAACAAAGCTCTGGATCTGTTTTACACAGCTTGCACTGCGCTAATAAACAGAATGAAAAAGTACAATGATGAGTGAGTATTGAGCTTTATTCATCAAACAACAAGAGAAGACGGCTCCAAATAAATGCTAATGTTGCTGTGCATCTGTTAGATGAATAAACTTACATTTCACCTAACTACATAGATAACAGAAGATAACAGCGTGCCATATGTTATTCTGCTGCCCTCAAGAGAACATAAAATTAATTAAGGCTGCTTAAAAAAGGAACCAAACAACAAACTTTAAGGAGGAAAAAAAGGAAAGTCATCCCACATATTGTGATTTATTATGCTCTGATGCATCCATTCAGCTGGCGTTTCTTTAATTATGTTTGTGAGGGCTGTGGTATGTTGTGTACTGTCCCATTGTGGCTTTACAATTCGAAGCTGGAGAAGCTTCCGAACTAGGAAACACCTGTGCCTCATCTGAAAGACTCTTCAGGAGAAGCTCCTACCCAGCATTTTTTCTTTTATTACCAGCATTGGTTTTCATGTCACATACAAAATAGGCATGACTTTGGACCTTTGGGGCTCACTCCAGGTGATTTCACTGATTAACATGGCTTCACCTGGAGAGGTGAACTAATCAGTGAAATTACCTTGGAAGAATAGCAAATCCATCAGTCCTGCATCAATACTTCTGTGCATAGCTACAATGGAGAAAAATTTTTCCCCCAGATGTCTAGAAAATAAGTATTTCCTCAAAAGATGGATCAAAAAGAGGTTTGAGATGCACTGAGTGCTTGGTGTTACATGCACAATCAAGTGTGCAGCTCTTCATTTCCCCATCTGTTAAAACTGGCTCAGTAAAACACTACAGCACTCACAGAGAGTCTCAATGATTACCATTCAGCCAAGATAAAATCTATTGCATTTCATATTGGCAGTTCTTTATTTTTATGTTGGCTTGGCTCCTTAGTTTTGGCAATACTTGAGATACGTGAACACTGACATTTTTTTTATCTGATTTGACCTTTCCTTTTTTTGACCTCTCCCGTATATGGTGTACAGTTTATCTGCGTTGCCATGATAACCTGCTTTTTTGAAGCAGCCAGATCACAGAGGTTGCAGAACTTGAAAAAGACTCTGACCTGCATTAGGTTTAAACACAAATCAGGTGTAGTTGGACTAATATTTGTTGAGAATTAAAAGTGACAGTGGTTAACGGGAATAACAATAATAATAATAATGAATAATAGGACAGCACACTCAGTGTCTTTCACATGCACACAGGTATATACACTAGCCAGCCATTTTACACCATAGTAGTAAAGGGTTGGATCCCCTTTTGCTTTCATGGCACAGATTCGAAAAGGTGCTGGAAACTCTGGAATCTCTGGAGAGAGATTTTGGTCAATATTGACAAGACAACATCATACAGTTGCTGTAGATTTATTGGCTGCACATTCCTAATGTGAATTTTTTGTTCACCCACATCCCATAGGTGATCTGTTGGGTATGGGATCTGGTGATTGTGTAGGCTGGTTGACTACAGTTTTTGTGACATGGTGTGTTATCCTGCTGGAAGCAGCCATCAGAAGATGTGTAGACTGTGGTCATAAAGGAATAGACATGATCAGCAACAATACTCGTGTAGACAGTAGATGGTGGCATTTAAACCAAGCATGTTTAAAGGGGCCCAAAGTATGCCAGGAAAATATCCTCCTTACCATTACACCACAGGCAGCAGCCTGAAGTGTTGATAGACAGGATGGATCAAATGCTTTCATGTTGTTTACACTAACATCTAGATGTTGAGGCAGTAATTGACCTCTGGCATCAGCTGTTCACTGGATACTTTCTCTTTTTCCAGGCACTTAGTAAACCCTAGACTTTGATCTTAAGTGGTGTAGACCAGTAAAAGTCTTCTTTCTACTAGACAGTGTTCTGGTAGGTAACTGGAGGCTAACAGGAGTTACAGGGACTGTTCTGTCATTAAATTGTTTATCTAACATTCAATTATGGTATAATATGAATGGCCATAGGAGCAGGAAAATCTGTAAAAACACATTAAAATACAGTTAAAAGTCTAAATGTTCACATTTTCTGAAAAGTCTTTGCTGGGGCCCTGAGCCTCATGTTTGACATTCCTGCAATACATCAGCAGTTTCTGAAAAACTTAGAAAACCCCTCTGGCACCAACAATTGTTTCACATTGATAGTCACCTAAATCACCTTTCTTCCTTTTTCTGTTCCCTTCCTTATTATTATTATTATTATTATTATTATTATTATTATTATTATTATCTGCTGTCACTCTCATCTGTATAGCTCTGCTTTGAAAACGGTTATTAATTATGAATATTTTGTTTTTCTTACGTTTTGCTTGATTGTTTGTGTTTTTTTAAAATTGTATTATTTTAACATGTTCAAAATAAAGCTGCACAATGAAAAAGTATAAATACAACATAAAAAATTAACTATTGAATAAAAGCCCCAGGTCTCTTTAATTCTTTTCATTTTTTGCACATTTATTACTTTATACTTTCTCCCCCAATTTTTGGGATACTTATTTTATTTATGTATTTAATTTTATCTTGTTGAATGACAGAATTTTATATAATTTTAAAAAACTAATTTTATTCTATTAGAAATAAGAACTTTATTGCATAGTATAAACCACCTGTGTTTGTGTATATGTGTACGTGACAATAAAACTACCTCTTATTATACATTATACAGATAATGTATAAAGGATCGTTTCCAACACCTTGTTGAATCTATTCCAATATTATTATATTGCAGGTACATAACATTTTGACAAACAACAAGGAGACTATACTATTCCATTTCCGGTAGACATCTTTGAACGTGAGTACTGGACTTTTCTTAAAAGCGTTTTTGCTGTATTTTTGGAGGGGAGTAGGGTCTTTGTGGATACAGGAAACGTGTTAAAAACTCCGGTGAGTTATTTTTAAGCACACTGTTGTGGATTTTAAACGCTTACCTCAGAAAAAAAAACAGATGCTGTGATGTTCATTGATTGCGCACGCGGGGCTGCTAGCTTCTGAGCTATCTGTGCACAGGTGCTGTGGAGCGCTTCATGAGGCAGGTGAGCAGATGTGAGCACAAGTTGACCCACAGGACTTTTGATATTTGCCCAAAGCTTATTTAATTGGCACTGTTTTGCTCTGCTGCTGTAAAGATAAAACACTCCATGGGCTGCTGTGTTTGTTTTGGGATAGTAAATATCAGAAACGGGGGGCATATGGTGAATCACGAGCCCAGGCATCTTTATCTGCTCAGTCGGTAAGGCCAAGTTAGCTAACAGCTAATAGGCCTGCTCAGTCTGCTGTAAATCTAGGGATAGCGTTTTGATTAATGTTAATTGCCCTGGGTAGCCAAAAGACTTTCTTAGAAGAAGTAGTTATCTCAAGTGCTTTGCAGTGTTTACAGGTGTTGTTATGCTGGGATAAATGATTGTGCCCATTTTTTTTTATTTGTGGTGACAGTGCTGGTTAATGTTTAAATAATAATCACATCTTTTTCACCCTCTAGTAAGATTTTTATTTTTAATTTTTTGGTATATGCAACATTTTAAGTAGAAATGACAAAAGCCTATAAGGCCAAATAAATATCTAAAATACAGTTGAATTCACAACTGTAAATGCTTTTTTTTTTTCTGTTGGTGTCTAAGCAGTAGGAAAACAAAGTTTGTTTTTTTAATTCAAATATTTTAAATGTCAGCATTTTGCAGCCATGTAAACAGATTATATTGCAGTACATCAAATGTTTGGATTAGGTTAATTAACTGGGCACTCATAAAAATACTGAAATAGAGACTACAGCAAGTTATATGGTTTGGAGATAGTGATGCTGACAAAAAGACAGGAGGCAGTGCTGGATGTGGCAGAGGTGAAGATGCTAAGATTTTCACCGGGAGTGACTAACATGACAGGATTAGAAGTGAGTACATCAGAGGGACACCTCAGATCGAGGAGTTTGGAGACAACGTTAGAGAGACGAGGTTGAGATGGTTTGGACATGAGTAGAGGAAGGATAGTGGATATACTTGACAAAGGATGTTGAATATGGAGCTACCAGGCAGGGGGAAAATGGGAAGATCTCAGAGGAGGTTCACGAATGTCGTGATGGAGGGCATACAGAGGCGGGTGCTATGGACAGGGTGAGGCACATTCAGATGGGCGCCACATAGATAGAGATATTTATAAAAATTATGTGTGTTTTGCATTCATTTCTTCTTTCATTTGATGTATTTAGGCATTTTTTTTTAATGCTGCAATTTGTAAATTCTGTGAAAGTCATTATTGTTATTATTACCACATTTAAGAAAAGGCCTATGCACTTTTTTTCTGACATTCTGCCTTGGCTATGATGTGGCTGTAGTTTAATCATAAACAAAAAAAACAACATTGTGCTTTAGTGAGAGCCTACACGTAAAGGAGGCTCTGAAATATTAAACAAGTTGACACAGTCGGCACAGATGATAATGATAACATTTTCATGCCTTGATTTGCAGAGAAAAAAACTGCACATTTCTTCACACAATGGTAGGGATGGATATTGATAAGATTTTCACGATTCCGATTCCATTTTCGATTCTGTTTAACGATTCAATTCTTTATCGATTCTCTTATCGATTCTTATTTTTTAAAAAAGAGAACACTAAGGTCGATTAGCTTAGAACAAGATAGAAATTTAGGAGTAACATGGCCTTACAAACCCAACAGTGAGATCTTAAGAGATCCACAGCCTACGGCTCTTCAATGGGGTGTCACAGGGTCCCCAGGAAAAAAAATTGTAAATGTAAACTAAATATTCTTCTGTAGCAATAACAAAGTATAACATAAATTATTCTGTCGCAATTACACAAGAATATCCAGTAATGTCCCTGCCTACAATTAAACACATTCACTTACCGAAAATCGGGGGCATCTGCTGTGGCAAATGGGTGCAAGCCTTTGACCACAAACTTAGTCACTGCTCGGTGACATTCGTCTATCCTGGCCTGAAAGGAGACGCTAACGGTAGACTGCAGCGAGAACTGCCAGCATCTGAGCCAGCCAGACTCTGTCTGTCTCTCTCATCATGGTCACCTAAATGCAGCGCACAGTAATGGCAGGTTTTGTAATAAGGCACATCGCGCTAACATAATATGCACTGTTAGTTGATTATTTACCTGCCGCATTAACGGGAGAGGACGTGCAAACGTTACCGCTGCTGCTGGGTTGAAATTCACGAGTCCGGAGCGGAATTAAAAACACGACATTCATTTAAGTTTATCGCGTGTTTTGTGAGCAAATGCTTTTGCATATTCGTAGTGTTTCCTCCTTTAAATGAAATATCTACTTTGCAAGTATTGCAAGTTGCCCTGTTGTCATCCGTTCTCGTAAAGTATAACCAAACTTTTGAGCGTTTGAGCCGCTTAGGCGCCATGTTTCCTGCGAGGTAAATGACGCTCCGCAACGTGGTGACGTCATTTGGGGCGACTGGAATCGATAAGGGAATCGTTTACAAAAATGGCAAACAATTCCAGTTAATTGAAACAGTGGGAACTGGTTCTCAACAAGAACCGGGTTTCGATACCCATCCCTACACGGCGGTGATTTAAAAAATAAATAAATCTGATAACCCTGGATTTTCCACAGATGTTGTGCAACTTATCTGCTGTAATTCACTGCCTTCAGGGTTTTTACAGATGTGCCATGTTTATGTCAAAATAGACACAGACTGTGAGTTTAGCGCTGCAGCCCTGCAGAAGAGGTGAGGAAACCACACTGGCTATCACGTTAAATTGAACCAAAACCACTGACTAATCAATAATTAAAATATTCTTAGGTTTAAGCCCTAATTTAGATTCTGTGTAAATGATTTTTTTGTGATGGCAAATTCATAAATTGGAACCACCTAAAAAATGTTATGAAATCATACGCTTAGTTTTCTATATTTTAGCCCCATCATTACATGAAATTTCAGTAATTATTTTAACATAATGATTTTGAAAATGACCCCAATGATCTGCACTAACTCTCAAGTAGTGACATAATCTCAGTGTTGAAGCAAACAAAGTGCATGTTAGTAGTAGTGATATGATGGAAGTGATGCAGAATTTAAGAACTAGCAGTGACAAATATATTTTGTCTCCATAAAGCTGTCTGTTTTATTCATTCCAAAAATTTCAACCACATCACAAAGCTCCACTAAAAATCTTTGTCAATAATCATGTGAAGACGAGTTTGACAAGCCAGCAAAAAGTAGATATTCAGAAAGGTTCTTTATGATCGGTTTAACAAGTCTGTTGGGATAATGTTGGAGAGAGTGCCCAAGTACAGGACTCAAAGGCTGTTGGTTCATGCAATGTTCATTGCTGATGCCAAAACAATGGAGCACTGAGTTTCAATGGGCAAGTAAACAAAAACAGGAATCCACAAAAAGAGCAGAAAAGACACGTGGAGCGCCTCTGTCAGTGCGCCCCAGGGTGGCTGTGGCTACAACGTAGCTTGCCATCACCAGTGTGTGAATGTGTGTGTGAATGGGTGAATGACTGGATATGTAAAGCGCTTTGGGGTCCTTAGGGACTACAAAAGCGCTATATAAATACAGACCATTTACTTAAAAGCAAAGAGGAAGATGGGGCTATATATACACCATTCGGGGTGACAGGTGATTGGACTTAGGCTTGAAAGACATACAGGTGCAAAGAGTTAGACACACGGTAAAAGTATTGAGGGTGCAGCAAAGCAGGAAATAACATTAATTCTGGATGCAACAGAACACTAACCTTCAAAGAAAACATTAAGTAACTGAAGATAGGAGAGAAGAAGGTAAAAATTAAAACCGGTAAATATAAGGACTGAAAAACAATAAGTGCGTTACAGACACCCATGACCACAACAACATCGGCAGTTACAGTATGTCCATATTTTGTTAAACGACACAATTTCTGTAATTTTGCTGCTGTACACGACCTCAGTGGATTTTAAATCAGTCAATATGAGATTGAGATGCAGACGTTCAGCTTTAACTCAAGGGATTTTTTTTTAAATGCAGCTGCTTTCAGTTGGTTCTTCTTTGCAAGTCCTTTTGCTTTTAGTTTTGTATTTCATAACTGAGAAGCTGCTATATTGGTTTGAGCTCAGGTGTCTGAGTTGGCCATACTGAAGAGCACCCCATTGCCCAAGAATCACTTGGGTTAGCGCTGTGCGATATGACCAAAATCTCATATCCCGATATAAGACATATCATCCTGATAACAATATATATCACACAATAGTGCATTTTCTGTAAATTCTGTGAATCTCGGGCAACTCGACTTGTGTGAAGTGTGTTCAGCTGGGTGTTGTGTACCTGGAGTTGAGTGTTTTGCAGTGATTTTGCACGAAACTATATATTTTTAGATACAAGTGTAATGGCCGCCATTTTCTTTGTTAGTATTTAATACATTGTGTGTTGCGGGGAAAAGCCTGTTCTAACGTTTGAGTCTAAGGTTTATTTTGAGCACCTGACAGTTCTTTTTTGCTTCTCATCCGTAAACTCTCTCCATACTCTTTCACGTGATTCCTGCGTTGGTGGTAGAAGAGGTTTGTTGTGTTTGAGTTTGTGGTGGGGACCAGTTTGCGGCATAAGTACAGTTTTCTGGTCTGTGTCAGACTTACCATAACCAAACCATGTCCATGCTACAGAGGTCCTTCTATTTGGAGCCACCTGGTTCTGCCTCATCTTCACTGGCCATGCTGGTACTCTCTGTGTCAGCATCCACGTGGTGACCATCCAAACAATGAAAAAATATTGCAGTAAACAGTGTATTTTGCGACACCACGAAACAAACAATAACACTGGTAGCCATATATGCCCATGCTATAACATTTTTATTTATATTTTTTCTGTGCAGATTTTTTTTAATGTTGTCTGGACATCGCGTTCTTTTTTTGTTGTTGTTTTTTTCCTTTTATGGAGATTTTCTACAAATAACAAACAAACACTGCGCACGCACACACACACACACACATACGTACATACATACATAGACACACAAACACAAAGCAAACTAGAACACAACACAAACAACAATAATAGTACATAAGGTCATGGGGTGAGATTCACAATAAAACAAAATTGTCCATAAAAGAAAAACGACTTCTTCCACCTCGTACGATTAGCTTATGTTTGTTTTATGGGCTAAATAACAGCCATTTCTCCCACCTTTTCTCTCCCACCTCTTTTTGAAGTGTTATTGCATATGTCAGCTGTTCCTAAGCTTGTAGATTTTTAACAGTGTGTCTGAACAAGGTGTTCGTGGGTCGGTTGCTCTGGAGTCAGCACTCAGTGATGGCTTTTTGCTCGCTTCTTTACGCATTGGCAGTAGGTCCTTCAAAAGATATTTGTCTGTGTGAATTATTTCATTTGGAAAGTGTCCAAGGTAAAGGCCTCCCTGTTCTTGAGTGTGACCAGCAGTTTGCACCTTTTTGTAAACTCTCTGTATTTACATTTATGAAGTTATCTCTTGATTGTAGACCCTGACCTCCTTGAGAGTGTCATTGAGATGGTAAGATATTATGATTTTTTTTTTTCTCTTAACCATGGAAAGAATTCTGTCATGGTGTACAGTAGACAAGATGTGTCTTTCTGAAATTGGAACAACATTTAATTTATTCCTTTGTTATGTTCTGCCGTGTGCCAACACAATGGAGAGCAGCTACTGAAACTCCCATAGAGGTTCATTATCTTGTGTTAGCTCCTCTTTGTGTATCATGCTGGCTTGTGGCTTCTCTGAAAAAGAAACAAATCATATAGGTTTGGCTTCCTAGTATAACTCATAAACGTACACCTTGAAGCATAAGCTGGAGAGAAAATGGAATGGGAAAGGAAATTTTGCTGCTCCATAAAAAAAAAAGCTAGGACATGTCACTGGGAACAACCCCCAGTGTCTTTTCAGCACTGCAACTGGGCTGACAAAGAAACAGTGTTTGGTTAAGCCACTGGGACTAAAGGAGGAGCCTGATACCTTTATGGTGACTGCTACTGAGGAAAGTGAGGAAGGAAGGAAGCAGTTTTGTAGCCAAACGTGTGGCAAGTTTTTACTATGTCTACTTTAAGACATTACTTAATACACTTATTTACAAATAATATTGTAACCGCAAACTGCCAACCCACAAATAAAGCTGTCAGATAAACAAATAAAGCAAAGAAATAAGAATATATTTTAAATAACAATAATCAAATCAAAATAATTGACAGCTATCCCACCAACTTATGATTAATTAGAGCAACTTCAGTAACTGCTGATATTATTTAAGACTCTTTCTCTCCAGTCAGTTTTTCTATACTAACTTCATTAATTCTTCCTCCAGTGCAGATTCAGCGTGTCTACCAAACCCTGTTCCTACAAGACTGTTCAAATAAGTCTTACAATCAATTATTTCTTAAGTTTTAAATATGATAATTTTATCTCAATTAAGAGGATATGTTGACACATTCCCTAATCTACTGCTGCTACACACCCACTCCGACACACAATGAATATGCAGTGCAGATTCAAACTTTAGAGTTAGTTAAACTTGCACACAAAAACGATCAAATTCAGTAAAAAGGACACACAAATACAGAGCCAAGCTTAAACCTTAAGGCGTCTCTTTAAGTAAGAGTTTAATTATCAGAGCACCAATCAGCTGATAAACAGTGGACATTAGGTTTGCTTCTAGAACAGCTTAATTACTATAAAGTCGACTAAATTCAGCATCATTATACAGAGAGCTATCACAGCCTCGTCTGTCCAGGTCAGGTATCTGTGCAGTCAGAGCATTACTTGCCTTTGAGATCCAGCTGAGGTTGATCAAAGTAACTGAGCACACCTGCATGTATGTGGGTGTACAGAGCTTTGAAAATGCTGAAATAAAAAAAAAACAAAACCAAAAACGTCTGCTCTAGAAACACAGTGTCCCTTTATTATGTGGTTACTGCTAACCCCAAATGATAGTGAAAATTATTCTCATTATGATTTAATGTTATGTGAAATTATTATATTTATAGCACATATAATTGCAGTTTATTCTTGCATGGATTTTCTTTTTGGATTTGTTTAGTGGAAAGATAGTCCCACTCTCTGGCTGGAGACTCCTGCAGGACTCTGTCCCATAAATCTGTAGATATACATTTACTTGCAGAATTACTGGGAGCATAAATCCCTGTGATAAGCTTCCTCCCTGATGGCCTGTGCAGCTGCTTTTTTTAAGGAGATTGTTTTTCAAAAATGCTGACACATGACAGGGTACAGTGATTGAACAAAATATTAGCCTCAGAAATAAAATACTTAGAGGAAGGATTTCTAACCATTCATCATATTTCTGTATGGTTTTAAATAAGATTGTGTGGGATGAGCGCAAACAGGCAGACGTATTGATATCGTAACTGTAGTCTCAGCACTATATTAGCATGCCAATAGCAATCAATTGATGTGATGTTCCACCTGAACTTATTACCATTAATATTCTTATTATTGTTGTACCCACTATCTGACAAGAAGAAAAATACCTATTGGAGGATAGTAGATAAATAACATTTGTACTCTTAGAGACTCGTTCAATAAAAATCTGACATCAGTGCAACAATATACTCCTTTCTGTTGCAGAACTTCAATTTTACTCTGCAGTGAAGATTAATATCTGAAGAGGCCCCGTAACTTTAAGTAGTTTTTCAAAGTATTTTATAATAAGAGTTTGATTTTTATGCTGTCTGCATCAGATTGCACGTTTCTCTACTGATTGACAAACTAAACTATATCACAGTACAGCTTGGCTTATGCTGATAAACTGTAAATGAATTTTTCTGAAAAGGTGACTTCATGGGAATTTTTAAAAGTGATAAACGATGCTGTGATCAAAGTTAGATTTGGTCACAGATTTGATGTCATATTCTATCTCAAACTATAAAATGCGCATTTAGATAGAATATGGATTACTTCGGCAGACTCGGCAGTGCTTTTTGACATACCATCTTTAATAATTTTACATTATTAAATAAACTGGCAGATGGATCTGCAGCTGTCTGGCTTATTATGAGCATTTAAGAATAAATTTAGTCATTTTGAAATGGAAACACAAGTGATTTCTGCACAAATATCCAGACAAACAAAAACCTTTATTGATTTTAGAAGAATACTACTTGCAGCCTTCTTGCTATGCACATTAGGGTAAAGGAAAAATGAAAAAAATAAAGTGAGACAGTTTTCACCCTCTGACTGGGACTACGTGAGGGAAGACTATATTTGTTTCATCTTACATGAGCTGATCCACATTTCAAGTGGCTGCATGTGTACAGGGCTGTGCAGTGATAGTTGGTAATGAATTGGATTACCTTCATTAAAACAGTAATGTCCATCTGTATACAGTGTGCATTTATCATGGTAAAAAGAATATAGTGTTCGTTCACTGCAATCAATTGAGCTCTTAGTCAGAGGATTTCTCTTCCTCTCACATCTTATCCCTCTCCTGTCTCATTTGTCTTCACTCGCTGCGTTGATGTCTTCCTATTACCACTGATTTGACTTGTCTGTTTGTGAATACCTAATCACAGTGAAGATGCCACGCTTTCATTCCTTGAAGGCTTTCTCCTTTGCTCTCATTTCATCGTTGGGGTGACAACTGTTCCTTGCTAGAAGGGGAGATGTGCCACATTCAGTTTGCACAGCCATAAAAGAAGCCTGTGCGTGGCATGACCTTCTTTGCACACCTGCCTACACACAGACGCCCATGCGCATGCATGTGTTGTTTAAAATGTAATGTTAAAGGATTTCTTTATGCACCCAAGGACAGTTCTGTAGGTAGCCTTGGGGGTGCCTTTGGGGTTGATCTCAAGGTCTTGGTCAGCAGTGCACAGCTATTCTATGGAAGAATTTATGAATGAGTTGCTGTGCTATCTAGAGTTTATGAGTTGCTGTGCTATCTAGAAAGTTCATTTTAACCCCATCTCTTCACTAACTCAGTCTTGGTGTCACTTAATTATGGGTAAAGTTAAAGCTTTTCCTTCTGGCTCATGTCGCTAAGAAACATATTTTGTAGTGATAATTTGACAGTACCAAGACTTTGTGTCGTATTTGTTAATATTTTTCAAATTTGATCTCATCTTACTTAATGGTCCTAACAAGTTTTTTGATTCTGTCAAGACGGTGCTGAGCATCCATTCTCCAGTGGTCTTCACCTGAAAAACCCTGTTGCTGCTTCAGCTTAAGGTAGGACAGATTCTGGCTTTGCCAACATAGTTTTATGAATATGTTGGCACATTTGAGTCCATTGTTTTAAGTCACTTCCAGTAGATGCTCTGGACATCTCAAGCTGTCTTTGAGATGTTAAGGTCTTGGTCAGTGATCTGAAACTGTTCTGAATAGGTAACTTAGTTGCCATGTTAAAAGGGACCATAGCAACAGGAAGTTGTCGTCACTATTACAAGGAGTATTTTTGTTAACAGTGGCAAAAAGAAATGTTCTTTGAACTTTGGATGTGGTGTTTTGAGAGGAATTTAAAATAAATGAAAGTTCTCTGATCAAAAGTAAATTGTTATCGTATAGAAAAGATGTCTTTGTAAAAAAAGAAAGTTTTGTGACTTTTTGACACCCCTCATGCATATTTTATAGCAAAACAAAATTGGCCAGCCATACTCGGTGAACACTATGATACATTCAAAATTTATCTTTGCATCTCAAAGCCTCTGCATGTCTACTCCTATTTTAAATGCAGTAGTGCTACAAAAGAGCATGAATATGGCTCAAGTCTTAGGATTTTTTTTTTTTTCATTTAACAAGTTGTATCTCATGTTTATGTGTTGCTCTGCACAGCACTACAGAGGTGCAGCAGTTATCTCTGTCTCCTCACAGCAAGAACGTCTTGGTGTCTAATCCACAAGCTGGCTGGAGTCTTTGTCTGTAGAGCTTGCATGTTCTCCCTGTGCCTGTGTGGGTTCTTTCTTGGTACTCTGGCTTCCTCCCATAGTCCAAACACATACATGTTAGATTAATTGGTGATTAAACTTGCCTGTGGGTGTGAATGGTTGTCTGTCTTTCTGTTTTAACAGTCCAGGTTGTACCTTGCCTTTAGGATAGACTACAGCCCTCCTGTGACCCTGAACTGAAAAGGCAGTTAAGAAGATGGATGGATAGATTTTTTTTTTTTAATGCTTTATTTTTGGAAGTGTGGTTAGTGAGTGTGCTAAATTCTGTTCAGTCTGAGATCAATCATTTGTAACACAAGGACAAAAAAAAGATGTCAAGAGTAAGAAAAATAAATGATGGGAATAATAAACATGGGGAAGGTGTTGGAAACAGACTTGTTAAATATTTGTGCGTCTGCTCAGAGTCACTGGCACTGGAGCGATACAAAGACAAATCACCATTCTGGACCTGGGCGAGAATATAGCCTATTTGATTTGCATTTGAGTTTTAGAAGTGTTGTGAAACTCGATCCATCTCTCCATTCTTCTCTGCTTTTTCACAGCATGTCGTAGTAGCAGTGCAGTTAAGCGAGTTAGTGCAGATGTCTCTCTCGTGATTGTTTTCCAACTCCTGCTGCAGGATCCTTAAATGCTCTCTCGGACAACAAAAATATCTAATCTCTAGTGTTTCTGCCCCAGGGCCTCTTACCATTTGGGCGGGGACCTGAGAGGCCTGTGATGTATGTGCCTAAGAGCCATCCTGATTACATGCCCATACAAACTCAGCTGACCCTTTGAATATGAAGGAGCAGTGATTGTTCTCTGAGCGCCCTCTGAATCTGTAAACTCCTTATCCTGTATCTAAGGTTAAGTCCAGCCAGCATATGTAGAAAACTTATTTTGACTTTTTGTGTTCAGACTCAGCCTTCCTCTTTTTCCATCTAAAAGCTAATTCAAAGTTTTATAGTAACTCTTAAGACTTAGTTTGTAGTTTTAATGTCATTGATTCCTGTCTTATGTCTAACTTCTTTGGCTTTTTCTTAGTTTTTAGCTGCACAAATACGACTGACCCCAGAGATATAGTATTTATATACATATATGTCTGACAGCACAAAGTTGAAGGTCAACAATCTGGAGATTTGCCTTAAAAAGTTGCTCAAAACAAAGCACAAGACAAGTCAGATTTGATTTAGGACTTAAGATCAAAGTCATTGTGTCTAAATATTATGAAAACACACATTAAAAAGCATCCTGGGCTCACACATTTCTATTAGAGGTGTGCTAAATGCTTTTAGTGAGAAAAGGGGTTAATAATGCAGAGTCATCCCACCACCTCTTCTATTATGCTTCAGGAGTCGTGTATAATCAATTACTACTGTGTTTTCAAACCATCTTTCTGAAAAGCACAGACTCACTTCCTTTTTACAGCTCGAGCCCAGATAAGGAGAAGAGAGCTTTAGATCAACACCCTCCATCTAGAAGAAGTAAACCTCTATAGTAGTTGAACCTGTGGAAGGAATAACTGTTGCCTAGAGCTGCCTTTGTCTTCAGATTCCTCGGGTCTGGTTCACTTTTGGTAGCACATGACGGTTGGCTGTCATGGAAATGTAACATTTCAGAGCTAATGTTACTATAAGCATATGAAAACATTTCAGGTAATTGAAATAAATGGTAAATGGCCTGTATTTATATAGCGCTTTACTAGTCCCTAAGGACCCCAAATCACTTTACATATCCAGTCATCCACCCATTCACACACACATTCACACACTGGTGATAGTAAGCTACATTAAATTAAAAGCCAGACTTAAAAAATAAAAACTTTTTCAACTTAGCCAAGTAAATGATATCTTTAGGCACTTTGTTACCAGCAGCCTGTTGCAAAAGCAAATAATTTGTTCCCATTTCTTTAGTCAAGTCTATGAAAAATACCAGAGATAACACAGTATGATAGGCATAAAATGGTATTTCCTGAAGACTTATTAGCCAACGATTTGGCATATTTCGACATGGTGTGCAGTGTGTCTTTAAAATAATCTGGACTAGTGGAGGACAGAAGAAGCACTGGGCCTAAAAATATCT
Source organism: Oreochromis niloticus (assembly GCF_001858045.2). NCBI lineage: Eukaryota > Metazoa > Chordata > Actinopteri > Cichliformes > Cichlidae > Oreochromis > Oreochromis niloticus. The sequence goes on from NC_031977.2 coordinate 25,378,248, forward strand.
GCAGGAGATGAACAAAATCTGTAGGAACTAGTAGGAAAAAAATACACACCTGACAATAGACCTAAGAGATGCATCTGACCCTTCATTTGATCAATCTACTGTTTACTGAAGCCTCATCAGAAATGGCCTCAAGGGCCGTCAAGAAGGCTGACTGGCATTGGCTTCATGCATGACAATGTTCTCAAAGATGCTTCCAGTGCACTAAAAGCATACCTCTAACAGTCTGTCACTTTCAGATGTGGATTGGCTTCACCAGAACATTATTGAAGCAGTGAGCTCATCTAGACAGACAATATAACAGAAAGTAAACAACATTCAAAGAAGAGTTTTCAATCTTTTTGAAGAAGCCTGGAGAAACCACTGTATTTGTGAAGACTACTTAAAGAAATATTACTAATATTATTATTAAATATTACTAATAATATTACTACTAATTACTAATATTGACTTTCAAACACACTAGAATTGTACAAAACTCTATTTTTACCTCCTTTGCTGTATTTAACTGTATGTATGGAGATGTTTTAATATAATATAATATATAATAATGTTTTAATAAATTGTTGCATGCATTTCACATTTTCGTTGTGAAATATAAAGCAGTGAAGGGTGGTTCAAGACTTTTACACGGTACTGTAGTTTTAAAAAAGGCAACCATAGATAGCTGAAAAAAGTGGGAAAACAGTTTGAATATGATGATAAATAAAGATTGTCTGACTAGCTTTTATTATAAAAATAAGAACGAAGGTTCAAACGTACCAAAACTAAACAGAAACAAGCAAACAACCTCTGGGGATTATATTAGAAGAGTAGTGTTTCATCATAGCTTACATCTGTATGTTTGCACAAGGGTAAGCCTGACCTCCTTACACATATCAGAGCAGGATTTTCATAGTTACTAAAACTGAAGTTATATCAGATTTTTGGTTACTAAAATAAAAAGTAAACCATATTATGTCTTTGTAAAACTAAGTTTTAACTTAGTTTTGGTCTTTTGTCAATTTGGTCAACACAGTAAGCATGAAGGGGATGTGTATTGATACTTTTACACTGAATACTAATCAAACTACTGAAATTAAACAGATTAAAACAAATATTTAAAAATTAAAAATGCAAACTAACAAAATAAAACAAAACAAAGCTTTTATAAAACAACAGTTTTAACAAATCAGTCAATACAAACAGTGGTACTCCTTGACAGCTTCCCCTATGTAGCACAGACTGTTACACAGTACTGCTGTGTTTTAGGCATCACAGAATAAAAACGAAAGCCAATTGATGGATTAGACCACGTAGCTGAATTCTTATATACTTTGGAAATGTTAATATCAGTCTCATTCTTCTAATAATAATAGTACGTCTGAGGAAAGAAACAATGATGGGAGGATAAAGTTGTGCACAAGTTTGTAAAATGGAAAATTAAATTATTCTAAAAATATTTCTTATTTTTACATTTTCATATTTTAAAGGATGTCATTAGTAGTAATCATATCTACAGCAGACAAATAATTATTGGAAATTAATAACAGCCCTCGAAGTACTACTCATGTCTCAACTTTTCTTTTCTTAAAAATTGTTATTAAATCTCAAGTCCCTGGCTCTTCAGTCTCTAACGTTTAATCTAAATATTCTTAGGGAGCTTATTGTACCTCTGTCCATTTTTGTCTCCAGTCAACTGACAAACTACCCTTATACTCTCCCTCTCTTATTTCTCCTGAGATGTCACTGACTTCTGAGCCACAGGAACAGGCTTGAGGGAGGCTCTTAATAAGGTTGATCTCTTTTTACTTTTGTCCGTGTTTTGTGCTCTCCTGAAGCATATGCTCCACACAAAGCTGGTATTCTCTCCCTTAACTGCGCATCGTGTCACACTTTTGCTTGCCAGGAGACAGAGGGTGGGCATCTACAGCCTTGTGGGTGTAAATGTATCTATAAGTATCTTTTTATCTTAACACCCAAACCACCACTTCCACCACGTGCCATCAGCCATCCCTCGTTCTGGCCAAACTTGTAAACAACTTTTCATCTGAACTCATGCTTGTGGTATAAAGGGCTCTTTTAAATAATAAAAAAAAAAGAACAGAAAACTTTTGCTTCAGTTTCTTACTTTACTAGGTCATGTGTGGGGATTAGGATGGAGGGGGGGAAAAAACCCAAATTACAAAAACAGTTACTGAGAGTATTCTAGATTGAGCATATTATTCAAAAGGAAAAAATGCGTCGGTCAGTCTTGATGGTAATAAATAATATGTAATTCTTTCACACACACAAATATCCTAAATATCTTTTGTAGGCAAAAGAGAACTTAACATTGAAGTTTGCTGTTTGGTCATAGCCAGGGACCAGACTCTCATTAGCAGTGATGGTACTTGAGAGAGCCTCTTCCTAGTTGGACATAACGAGAAACATCTCACCACCGAGGAGTAGCAGCTTTACTTCACCCTATCTCAAAGACTCAGAACAGACACAGTTCAGAGAAAGTCCATTACTGCTGTTTGTATCCTGAATCTCATTCTTTGGATCACTACCCACAGCTCCGGGCCATAGGTGAGGTTAGGAACATAAAATGACCAAGAGTTGGGACTTCTCCTTTTCTGGCTTAGAGCCACACTTTAAGACCCAGAGAGGGTAATTCTGATACTAGCAGCTCCACACTCTGCTTAATCAATAGAGCCACATCATCTGCAAAAAGAAGTGTTGAGACCTCTGAACTTTGCTGCCTCCCAAGTTCCACAAACTAAGCAAGTTCAATAGGACTCCATCTTCTGCTCAACAGCTATCTTCATCTCTGGTGTCCACAATTTGGTTCAGGAGTTGCTACAGTGATGGACATCAAGCTTATATCCATAACTCTCTATAGCCACTTCAGCAGTGCGCTGGAAGTTGATTATCTCCTAGACTGAGCTACTGCCAGATGCTCCCAATACACCCACACAGTGCATGTAGTCCAGCCAGACCTTTCCAGCAACCTCCCCCAATGCCTTTTCTAGCTCACCCAAAGGTAGTGATCTACACATCAGATGATCATAATTACAGGGTCAGTGATGAACCCGAGGCTTGAGGTCTTCAGGTGCCAAGTGAACTTGCACCTTTATGTTTGAAAGTATTATCAGGTATGAGCAATTTATGACAATCACGGAAGCCACCACTTGGTTTCAGCTCGGCTCAGCTGTTCCTCGAGCTTTGAGAGTCCCCAGATGGCTCAAAGAAAGTTGGGTACCTTGAATGCTGAATGTTTGGTGCATAAGTGCAAATGACTATCAGGTCCTGATCCTCAACCTAAAGGTGGATGGAAAACTGCGACCTACAAGCATTGAACTAGGGGGGAGATAGCGGTTTATTCATTTATATCCATATCCATTTTTTGTTTGTGTTTTGTTTCACTTTTTTTTTTCTACAAATGATGATCAAAGCCAGTAAAGGTTCTAGGTAAACTAGAACACATTTTGATTGTTCTGCCAGTGCCTTGAACTGTGTTGCATTTTGTTGGAGCCTATAAATAATGTAGTTAGCATAACTGTGAGGTTTACTGATTCATAAAAAGTATGTAGAGGAAAAAAACAGAAAAGAACAAAGGGAAACCACAGGCACATAGCAACGTCAGTTTTGCAGCATGAGCCTAAACAAGTTGTTTAAAAAGGTCACTGTTACAGTGTGAATTAAATAAAATAAATAAATTTGCTTTATAAAGAAGACAGTGTTTCGGTAGATTTAGCAAGGACATTGTAATTTTTTTTATTTTCTCCATGACTCCTGCCTTGCTTGCAGTTGACATTGATGGACATAAATAGAATAGAATAGAATAGCTCTTTATTGTCAGTGTTACAAAAACAATGAAAGGCAGTTTGGCATCTCTCCATGTGTGTGAAGTACACAATAGCATAAGTATTTACACAATAACACAGACATCTACAGCCTAAATTGAATGCTTTCTACAGTCACATTACATTTTTCTGCAACATGGTAATGTAACTGTACTAAATTCAGTAATCACATTACAGTTGCACTTGTGTTACTTTAGTTTAATACGTTTCTTCAGTTATCTGTCTGACGGGCAAGTAGAAATGAAAAATGTCCCTTTTGTTCTTGTGCTACACACAGCTAGCATGAAGTCAGAGTGATGTCAAGCTGAGTGTATGCTAACCAGTTGGGCAGTCAGAGCCTGATCTTTGGTAGTAAAAAAAGCAGTGATGAGCGGGTACCGTCTTGTAGCATCATAGAATTCATTTCTACCCATACATGATTCTCCAGTAGAATAGCCAGTATTCACAGTGAAGATCTTTTTGAGCTGGTTTCAACTTTGTTGTTGTCTTGGTTGCTATACTTGGACATTGAAAGATTCAATGTGTGCCCTTGTTAGGATAGGAATTCGTACCAGTGTGTGGGACTGTAGCCTAAGTTTAATATTGTTAAGTGGTAATTACGTGACAGTGCATTTCAGGGCATGTTATTAAGTAATGTGAAAGTAATTCAAACACAAGTATAGCAAATTACTTTTCCCTGGGAGTAATTAAGGTAATGCATTACTTTTACAAAAGTATCAAGTGATATGTAAGACATTTCTTTTTATGTGTAGTAGAGTTGCTTACGTTTGAAGTACATTTGTTTTTAGACTCTTAGCTGGCTCTCAGAAGCTGTCTCGGAGTGCATTTGATACGAGCAAAATCAGTTGTGCATCAAGGACTTGCTGACGTAAATTCATTTCCATACCGTTGGCCTCTGTGTACCAAAGTCCTTTGTGGAGCTTTGTTTGTGCATTGTTTATGCCACTTCACATTGTAGTGCCTGCAGGACCATCACATCTGCATGATGTGGAGAGGCTTGTGGAGTGTTTATTTGTTTCAATATCCCTGCAGGAGTCTGCTTTTTAATAGTGCATGAGCAGCTTCATACCTCTACCAAATTAACACTCTTGTGATGTTTTTGTAATGTCTCATTCCTGTTTGTATTTCAATTTCACTGTCCTCCTTTAACACCACTTTTTTTTTTCCATTTATCAATTTGTTGTTTTTCTTCTCTCTCACTCCCCTTTTCTGTGAAACTCTTCTCAACCTCTCCCCCTTCTGTCACTATGCCAGTCACCTGGGAGTTGGGGTGCATTTGTTTGGATGTTTACCCTTATCAGTGATAAACTGTTTGGCTTGATCTGAGAGAACAGGCCTGTCATTAAGAATGGTTTATCGGATTTGGTGTTTGGGGAAGCAAATTTGTTATTATTTTTATGTAATTAAGAAGAATTCCTGTGGGTTGGTTTTTCATTCAGTGTTCACGAAAGTATGCACGGTATCCAAACTCTGTCTAGAGTTTTTTGTGTTGTAGTTTCTATGCTCTTTCTCATAACTATCTTCATTCTGCCCCTGCATTAGGGTTCCCTGACTAATTGAGATTATTCTTTAAGGCTGTATATTAGGCTATGTTCACACTGCAGGCGAAAGTGCATCAAATCCGATTTTTTTGACCCTATGCGACCCATATCCGATCATGTTATGACAGTGTGAACGGCACAAATCCGATATTTTCAAATCCGATCTGGGTCACTTTCGTATCTGGTACTGAATCCGATACATATCCGATGTTTTAGAAAGCGACTGCTGTTTGAATGGTCATGTCGCATTAAATCCGTCTTTTACGTCACTGACACAAGACAGACGCCAATTATCAGCGCCGGAGAAGCGCCCGATAAGACATCGCGAACGCTTCCTGGCCATCCAGCGTAGATGTTAGTGAAACTGTTGGGAAGACAACGTTGGAGAAACGTGAACATTTTATTTGTACTGTATAATCTGCAGATTCTGATAGAAATCTGCAACTATCCTTTGAAGCACCGCTCCTCTCTAAAACAGCAATAAGGATAATTATTAGGTTATTTACATTATTATGTAAATAACAAAATAACTTAAAGCAAAAATTGGGAAACGTAAAGTCTGACGTCTTTATATTAAGGGCCATCAGTCAAACAATATTGTTTGCTCTGGGTCTAATCAGAGTGCGTTGTGTATGATGTCTTCTTTTGCACATGCGGGCCGCTTTGAGCGTTCACACTAGAGCGCGTTTGCTGTCGCATTTTATTTGTAGTGTGAACAAGCAGACAAAAGAATCGGATTTGATCAAAAAATCTGAATTGAGCATTAAGACCTGCAGTGTGAACGTAGCCTTAGAGTGAATTTGCACTGATATGCCTATCCATTTTATACTGGTTAACTGCATCTGGACTGTGGGTATAGAGCTGCCCAGATCTTATTTTTTCCTCATCACTGCCTCCAGCTCTTCTGGGGGGGATACTGAGGCATTTCTAAGCCAGCCAAGAGCTGTGATCTCCTCAGATCATGGCTCTGCTCCTGTTGCCTCCATCCCTTAAACACCTTACCTGGAAACTGTCAAAGAAGCAGAACAGAGCAGAGCAGAAGACAACGCACTGAACTTGCCTTCTATTGATGTGGCAGGGCAGCGATATGGAAAAACTGTTATTAGCATAGATGTTCAATAACTGACCATCTCTCAGGATCAGATCAGCCAGGCAATTATTCATAATCACATCCTCAAGTCCCCCAGTGGAACAATTTAGTCCACAGAAGATGATGGTCTCTGTAGATGGTGGACCCACACAAAGATGGCTCCACATAGTTTTTCCTGTTCACCGGGTGATATTTCCATCCTTGGTGAGGTAACTGGATTTTGTGACGTTATAGAAGTTGTCTTTGGAGTTACACCCGTACTCGCTCTAGACGCGTTTCTGTGTATCGCACCAGAAAACATTTGTCCTTCCTCCCCAAGAGTCCATTGGCCTGGACTGACATAATGATTAGCACACCAGGCTTCAGTTTGTCTTTTTTGCTTTCCCTGTTTTATTCCACAGAAAGGGGCTTTCTAAGTCTCTCTCTCTCTGTCTCTCTCTCTCTCTCGCTCGCTGTCTGGCCCACTTCCAGTCCAGCCCCTGCACACTGTAACTCTGTTTGCGTGCTCTCGTGGAGTTGCCTCCAAATTAAGCTCTGTTCCAAACAAACTAGCCATAAGCAGAAGTGGCCCTCCAACCCAAAGTCTGCATCAGCCAGGTTTACAAAACAAACACACACACACAGTGAAGGTACAACACCTGTTTTCTGTTCGAGTCAGCTCCACACACGTGCAGATATTAGTGGGTTAAAACTGATTATCCTTTCAGAAGAACATAAAGAATTGAACCATGCCAGTGTTAAATGTTCAATTACAATGCTTCCCTAAATCCTAAATGGGGCCTAATCATTGAAGAGTGTTTTTAATCTTTAGGATTTTTAGAATGAAGACAGACAGTAGGATTTTGTAAATAACAATAAAATTAAAACAGACTACATTTTGAGCATGCTATCGACATCTTAATTGTTCTATTTGATAGTATTGTGCATCTCTTTAGATACCAAAGTTTCTGTTGTTCTTCGGAGAAAGGTGGAGGTGTCCAAAAGGTCATACAAGTAAATTCCCTCTCATTGTGAATTCAATTAGCAGCTACAGTATGACTCCACGTGCAATTACACTTGTCATGGTGGGTGTATAGGCTGGATTGGACACACACAGCAACTCTTCATCACAACGTGACTGTTTGTCTTTCTACTGTGTTAAATTGTGGCCACCATCCTGCATAGCACAAACATGGTCATGATTTCTCTGTTTTCAGTGGGCTGCATGGAGGCAGCTGACACAGTCCAGCTGAATTCTGCCTGAGCCCGACCCTTAAAGCGGGCCAGGGTATAAAAATCAAACACACTGGACTTAAGGGATCAGATATGCTTTGGCACATCACGGATGTCTAGTGTGTGTCAAGCCCCTCATTTAGGCTCAAGTTACCTTGGAAGGTCCTAGCAGGGGAATCTGGCCCCTGATATTATCTAGGTGTCTGAGCCCATCCAGCGTGGTAAGGGACACAGATGTATTTTTCACAGATGAATACCCAGAATTGGTGATAGTAGCATTGACTTGAATATCTTATAATCTTGGTCGCCACATTTTCTTACAGGGTAGTTCAATGTAAAGATGTGTTTCTCTAACAGTTTTTAACCTTAATTTATACCTGAGATAAAACATACTCTAACATACACTGGCCCTCATTTGTAGCTGGATAAAAGAGCAGCACTCGTCTAGCCCGCAGAAGCTGGATTATTACAAAACCACCTAATTTTTCATTCTGCATGTAATGTGGCCCAGTTACTGTTGTTTACATTCTTTCACTGACAATTAGCATTATTTGCTGCCCTCACATTGACATGTTATCCTTTTGTGGACATTTTTGCTGCATTCCCATGACATTAATCAGCTGCTCTACAGGGCTCTCAACTTTTTGTTAGCATGTGTGCATGCTTTAGTGGATACTTGTTTAAGTGCGCTAATGGCATAGTGCTGTGTGTCATGTCCAACCCCAGTGGCTGTTTTTCTTCTTTTTTTTTTTTATGTGACTGTTTTTTCAGCGTAGGGCTTGCTTTCCTCTAATCAAGCTGCAGCAGAGTGAAAGGCTAGTTTTCCTTAGACCTTATTCAGATCACTGTGGGTGATATGAAATGTAGCTGTCCATGTAGAAATTGTTACTCTAAATACATTTTGCCATTTATCTTTTATTTTATGACTTTTTAATTTTTTTAATGGATTGGTGACTGTGTACTTTGATTTTTAGACAAAGACTCCACGTGATGATTTTTAAACATTGTCTACGTTATTTGAACTCTCTTTTCCATTAACATGTAAAACATTGTTCACATTTGACATCAGTTATGACTATTTGTATATGGAATGCAGGAGTAGATTATCCTTATGCTTTTGGGTATAAGCAGTCAAACTACTTCTGCAGGATGCCACTGCTCACCTTTATGGATCAGGTGAGTAGTAAACATTTAAAGCAGCCACAGTTTAGGTACTGAATCGACTTGCTTCTTGGATGCCCCACTGTGGGATTATGCTGGAGAGATTGTGTATCATTTCTGCCCTGAGCTCAAAACAAAAGCTGCAGGTAGAGGCTGGGCAGAAGGACCTGCAGCTCCCATGGCCAGGACCTGGATAAGCAGGAGAAAATGAATAGGTGGGTGGACTGATAGATGGATAGCGCAGTTATTTTGTTCCAAAGCCTGTGCTGGCAGGTTAAGAATGCTTATCATTGCCTTTTTTAGATGAGGAAGCACAACAGAAAGAAAAAGAACAAACAAAGCCAGTAAATGGTTTGCTTATCTTTGTGCTTTTGTGCACCATAATTACGTTTTGTAGCAGTTCTTTGGAGTGACTTTTCCTGCTGTTTACATCAAAATATAGGCAAAGTCTTGAAGTGAATTCAGAAACAGGCAGGAGATAAATTAAAGAAAAAACATCTTAATGAGAGGACAGACATAACAAATGCAGTTGGTTCTGTGGGCACGAGCGCACTAAGTAATTTGGTGATTGTGAAAATGACGTTAATTGTATGCTGTGGCCTTCTCAGTGTCACGCAGACGAGTAATTTGAATCGAATAAGTCATAAAAGACAAGAAAGCACGAATAAAGCCATGGGACCCTTAAAAGGAATAAAAGACAGATATTAAAACTGTAGGAGAGGTAATATTTCTGTATTGTATTATATTTTAAGATGTTCCATGTAGGATTGTCCACCCCCATGCAGCTATGTCATTGAGAATTATTCCTTACAGTCTAATTCTGCTGTCTAAGGAGCACAGGAATCAGTCACAAAATGACTCTCTTGTCACACATTTTGTAGCAACTACAATATCACCTTTATAACCAACACAAGGTTGTGTTGATTAATGTGGTACTAAAGCATCCGAATTAAATAAAGTCACTGACGTAGTTCTGAATTGCAAAGCATTATTGGAATCAAAGTAAATTAAAGTGATTTTTATTGTATTAACACCGATGTTCATAACCGATTCAATCACTAGCTATGCCTCATTTTACGTCATTTCTTGCCTGGAAGCTTGGAAGACAGGAATCTAACTCTCATTAAGCTTGTCATTATCTGATGTTAAGGTAAATTTTAAATGAGCTTTTTCAGCGTGTTATTTAAAAAAAGAAATATTACTAGTTCAAATAAACGTGAAGTAAAACCAGAAAAGAAAAAAGTCTTTAATGCAGCAAGGTTATTTAACAAGCTTACATTGACTTTTGCAAGCCAGCGTGTTAGTGTGCTTGAAAAAGACCTAAAAACACAATTTAGATGTACTTTTACCTTCCTGCTCTGCATGCCATTGTTGCATTGAACACAGATTTTTACAGAAATTGGGCTGTTGTTAAACTTCATTGGTTCTCTCTCTTTCTACAACCCCTGGAAATAAACTTGAGCAGTAGCCTCAGTGAGGGTGATAAACAGAGCAAGGTTTTAGACAGGATTGTTGTGTTGTCCTACACAAAGCGCGCTGAAGAGGCAGAAAAGCTGTGCTTGCTGTAGAAAATCCTCCAGAAAGATATAGGTTTTTCCAATTACTTGCTGTTGTCTTTCCTTTCTCGCTCTCTCTTCCCCTTGTGCAGCAGTGATTAAATTGGCTTAGAAATGTAATATCAGAAGTTTTAGTTAATTCAATTCTTTTGAAACAGAGGCTGTAGGCTAAATCCACTTTCTTTCAAATAGTAAATTGATGATTGTTTTTGGCATTTTTCATCCCAATGATTTTTTTTAAAAACATATAATGGATGTGACATGGTGCAGTATGAACAGCGCAAGGTAGCAGATTGGACTTTAATGGCATTGTTTATGCTACGTTGTTGTTGTTGTTGTTGTTGTTGTTAAAATATTTTTGTTTTTGCATTTAGTAGTTATTATGCAGCCTTCTGAGGGCAAATGTTTATTCATAATATGCACAGGATATTATTTGTGTTGCTTAATTCCCCTTTTTATTGGATTTCCATTGTATTGATAGTTAAGGTGGTATTTAATATGCTTGAACAATTCTCAGTTGGAGGAGTAGTTTAATTTAACTAAAATTTTAAGAGAGTTCCTTTTTCTCCTGCAGAGAAACGGGTGCAAAAGAGGGTTATTTATGTGGGATGGTGGCTGAGGAGCTAAAACGGAAGTGTTTTTCAGATTAAGGGAGAGAGAAGCTGACACAGCACAGACTTAGTGAGGGGAGAAAGCTGCGAGGAGAGAATAAGCCAGCGCAGACAGTGAGGAAGGGAGTAAATCTGACCTCAAGAGGACTGAGAAATTGCAAAGCCTCTGAGGCTCAGAGTAGGAGGGATGTTGATTGATAGGGGAATGACTAGTCTGTTGTTTATCACTGGAGTTAAGATGCTGTTAAGTAGCCTTATGCTGTGATGCGGGAGAAGAAAGAAGCAGGGAGAAGAGGGATGGGGAGGGTGTATGAGAGGAAAAATAATAGTAAGGTGGAGATTTGGAAGCTTACAGGCACATGATTTTAAGAATATTGACAATATAAGGTCATATGGCAGAAATAAAGTTGATGTGAGACTTGGCACAAAGATTTTGTGAGTTTGTTTTTTTTTATACGATATAATTTCACTTCTAGAAAATGTATTAAGTTGCCAACAGTTTGGCCAGTTGCTTCTGTTATATTCATTCAGACACAGCGGTCATGTATCATTTTCACTGCCATGCCAATCCTTTTCAGGATCTACATATTTATTTTTTCTTTCGTTTTTTTTTGCCAGCAACCAATACTACATTTTAGGGGCTGCTGAAAAAGGGTTTTATTTTTCCTGCATGGGCACCACTGATGGGATTTATTACATAATTTACCTGATTTAAAATATAGAAGATTTGAGAAATGGGTTCATATTTTTGAAATATTGCTTCGAGGAGGCATGTTTGTTAAGCTATACAGCCAGCAAAGCACAGCATGGTTATAAAGTAGTGCAATTTAAAAAAAATAAATAAAATGAATTTCTCTTACATATTGCTTCCTTGGCCGTCTTATAGGGCACATGTAGTTTTTGATATATAGGCTGTAAAGCTGTAGCTGTAAGTATGCTAAATGATAGTTTTCATAACTGAAGCCATGGTAATATATTTTTGGGTTTTTTTTCATAAGTCCAGACACACATGAATGCATTATAGGAAGAGGCCACATTTTTTGGTACACCTGTTCAGTTGCTACAGATCGAAGCAACTCGGTGATTTAGTCATGTAGATGTGGTCAACAGGACCTGCTGAAGTTCAGAATGAGGGTCAGAATTTAAAGAAATTTGACTTTCAAGTAGGGCTGCACAATTTTGCATAAAAGGAGAATCACGATTTTTTTGCTTAGAATTGAGATCATGATTCTCTCACGATTTTTTTTCCAATATAAATATTTATTGCACTTATTAACTGCACATCAACTTCGTAACAGTTGAGACTGAACATAAAAACAATAAATGTCTCACTTGTCAACTCTTACGTACAAAACCTTAAAATACTTTACTGACTTTAACAATACTTGAGAGAGGTAGGTAATAGGTATGTTTCTTAAAATGTAAACCACAAATATTAACAAAATATAACGCTTGACATGACAATATGATAGTTGACCATGGCAGGACCACAACAGAGAACATAGTCCTTCTTTTTTTATGCAGCCTGCTGCTTGAAGGTTTTTTGCCAAGAACACAAGTCGGTCAACATTTTGAGGCTTCAGTGAGGAATGGAGACACGTTACAATGTTCCCCCCTGTGCTGAACACCCTTTCAGAAGGGGAACTTGTGGCAGGAATACAGAGGTATTTTTTGGCCAGTATAGACAGTCTTGGAAATTCTCCCTCTTGTTCCCTCCACCAGACTAAGGGGTCCGCTTCACTATCAATGTTGCTTAAGAGCAAATATGACTGTAGTTCTGAGACAACATCTTGCTCAGGCTGGGATGGTGCCTCATTGCCTTTTGCTGCTTTAAGGAAGCTGCCTAAGGTCTTTCGGCTCTTCTTCATGGGGGCGGCCGGGGATGCAGTTGAGGTGGAACTTTGCTTTAAAAGAGAGAATATAATTGATAAAGCTCATCTTAACATTCTATTTCACACCACAGTAATACCTTTAAAACAATAAAGTACAGTATCTAATTTTTTCTAATAATTTAAAATGTGTGAATATCATTATGAGTCTGATATGATCTGATGTAAACATAATTACCACAACTGAAGTTATGCCAGTCATCTCATGTGTCAGTCTGGCTTTGATGGTAGTTTTTTTGTCCTCATGGATGTAGTCCATCTTGAATCTTGGATCCAGAGATGTGGCAATGTCTCACAGCTCCTGTGTGTTTGGATCACTGTACTTTTCCTGAAGGTACCCCAGGACTTTGGACTTAATTGATCGTGTGAGATCCAAGTCATCTTCCTGCACAGCCACAACTGATGTTTCAAAGAGGTGGAGAACCGGTTTCACTGAGGAGATAATCACATATTGCTCTCCTGACAGGGCATCAGTGAAGTCTGTCAGTGGGCTGAGTGTTTTGTTGAGGGCCTCGAGAACTTCAACATCCTGCCATGTTGGAACCAGGTGTCTAGCCTTCCGATCAGAGGAGAGAACATGTGAAATAGCAGGTAGCTGTTCAAGTACCCTCTGGACCATAGCTTGTCTGGAACCCCATCTTGTTGGACACTCAATTTTAAGCTTGTGTTCTGGTAGCTTAAGCTCCTTTTGGGCCTCAGCAAGTTCCCTCTTTCGTCTCCAACTGTAACTGAAGCAGCCCACAAGCTTTTTGCAGAGACCTACAGCACGATCAATTCTTGGATCTTTCATTGCATTCTCTAACAAGAAAAAATAGAAGAAAATTTGAATCAGTTCTTGTCATTAACTAATTTATTATTACATTTAAAATCTTACAGTATCATTATCAATATCATTATTGCCTTATTATTATTGTTGTTTAAAACATACAGCTGTATTAATATGAACTATTTTTGTCGTATTATTAATGCTGCTATTGTTGTTTATAATATACATCATACTAGCATATAGCTATTGTTTTTTTAAACAAAATAAAATTATCAACTTACAAGAGCTTACCTATAGCAAGATGTAGTCTGTGGCCAAAACACTGAAGCCTTGTCCAGTTGTTAAGGGATGCTGCTTTCACAATGTTGGCTCCACTGTCTGTTGTTATGCACACCATTTTTTCCTCCTCCAAACTCCAAGAGATAAGACCCTCCTTTAATCCATGTGCTAGAGTCTCGCCTGTGTGATCCTCGGGGAAAAAGGCAGTTTGTAAGCACCGACTTTTCATGGTGAAGTCCCTGGTAACATAATGGACTGTCAGGCTCATGTATGGCTCCATAGTTCGACTGGACCATAAGTCTGTCGTTGCCGCAAAATGTTGTACAGCTTGTAATTCCGTCTCCACTGTTGCTTGACCCTGCCTGTATAGAGCAGGTAGTGCAACATTTGAAAAATAGTTGCGGGATGGCACTGTGTAGCATTTGTCTAGGGCGTTGATCATTTTCCTAAATCCCTCGTTTTGCACAGTGTTGATGGGAGCCATATCTTTAGCCAGGTGATAAGTGATGGCCTCCGTAATTTCTTTGTGCCTGCGGGAGGTCGACGGGTATGGGGAAGCGCTGTATAAGGTTCCCGTTATTAATGTTTGGGTGGTTGACGGAGACGGATTTTCTCCTGTCACTTTCTTGGCCTTTACAGTTTCGTCATATTGCACTTTATGGTGACGTTTGAGGTGGTTATACAGATTTGTAGTGTTACCTTGCGGTGCTGCTACTATGGCAAAACACAGCTTGCAAATGATATTTTTTTGACTCTCATCGTCTTCTTTGAAGCCAAAAAACTTCCACACGGAGGAATGAGAACCTTTTCTTGGAAGTAATTTTACAGTGGGGTTGTCATTCTCACCGCCATCAGGAAACGTTTCCTCTGCGCTCATTGTGTTTTCTCCCCTCAGGCAGTTTCTCTCACGTGCTCTCCGTTGTTTTTTCCCTGCAAGATGGCTTCTGTATCACGTGGTATAAGGCTCCGCCCTTGTCATTTGTTGAGCAGGAAGCGTGAGCGCTTGTTTTCATGCAGATTATGTCCCGGATCAAAATGCGGTACAATCGTCATCTTTTTTTTTTTTTTTTTTTTCTTTCTTTCTTTTTTTTTTTAAAAATCGTTGTCATTTGGAAATGAGATCGCACATAAGTATGAATCGAGATCGCGATTTTCTAACGATTAATCGTGCAGCCCTACTTTCAAGGTGTGGTTGTTGATTCCAGACGTGGTTGGTTTTTTTTTTTTGTTTTTGTTCCCCCCCCCCCCAGAAACTGCTGATCTACTGGGATTTTCCTGCACAACAATTTGTACGTTTGATTTCTGTAGATTCTCAGTCTGCCCGGCCATGGTAGTCTAGAAAGCTTACAAAAAAAAAAAAAAGCTGGGCTTGAGCGACCTTGTCTCAATTGACCTCAATAGGTGACATGATAGGGTGGGGCAAGTTCTCAGAGTGGTCTCACCATTTACTTGGGTTATGATAATGTCCCATGCCTTATTTTTTCACACTTTTGCTCATGTGGTGACTCACATGATCGGCACCACGAGGAAATCTCTTTAAAAAAAAAATTAAAAGAACTGAAGAAGTCTCTTGGATAATAGAAGTTCAGTTGGCTCTTCTTTAAGCCCTTAAGACATCTCTAGGTTTTACAGAGAAAATATAGAGTGGCAGTTTATTGGGCACCTTTTTGTGTCAAAGGTCAGAGGAGAATGGGCAGACTGCTTTTGAGCTGACAGAAAGGCAACAGAAACATACATAACCACTTATTACAAGCAAGTTATCCAGATGAGCATCTCTGTATGCAGACTTGTTGAAGCAGATTGGCCACAGCAGCAAAAGACTATGCCAGGTGCCACTCTTGTCAGCTGAGAACAGGAAACTGAAATTGGACGCCAAAGTTGGATAAAAGTGGTCTGGTCTGATGAGTCTAGCATCTTTTCCAACTTATGATTATATTAGGTCTTGATTTAAAATTAAACCAGCAGGCAGAATGAAGATGTTTGTTTTCTGTTTTCTTTTCTTCTCCTTTTTTTTGGGGGGAGGGGGAACCAATCTCTCCAGCTTCTTCCAACACAGACATTCATTTCAAAGTGTGCAGTGGGGCGAGTGTGGCCCAAAAGCAGCCTGAAGGGATACTTAATTAGGGGTATGAATGGATATTAGGTTTATCAATTTCCTGAGTTCAGCAGGCCTACATTGAGAGTTAATGATTGCTCATTAAATGTGGCTCTTTTCTCAGTGTTTTTATTTCAATAGATGCAAATCTGATGCTGTTTATCTCCATGAAGTTTACCGCTTATAACTTAGTTTCCAAAGTCAATAAAAGTGACAGAGTGTGTGGGAGGTTTCATTCCTTTGAGTACATGACTAAACACAAACATTTTCAGCAGTTGGTTTCTTAGTTATGACCTCTGTGGTTTCAAACTTAAATGTCTCAACAAATTTTGTATAAAGTGCCATAAAATATTCTGACACAATTAGAATTCCAACAAAACCAATCAACTGTAAAAGTTTAAATCTCATATTTTAGCAATTTAGCAGTTTAGCATGGATATTCTTTGCGTTAAGCAATCTCCAAACTGTCCTGTGAGCTCCCTGAGGGGAACTAACCACTGGGGAGCTCCTTCAAAAACAAACTATCTTCTTTTTCTGTGTTTGCAGTCACACTATGCAATAACAAGTAAAGTGAAGTGATGTGATGGATCGCAGGATGTGAATTACAAGTAACCATACGACTTGATTTTCTTAGTTTCTGGGTACAATCCTTCAAGGAGCTCACCCCACTTGAACAACTCTGAAATGACTTCACCTACAGTACCTGAAACAGAATTGTGACCCTGCAGACCCCGTTTTTGTTATGTTGAGCATGTATCACACAGAATTGCAGTCGTTTGTTGTGTTTGCAAGTTTCTCCTGTTTGTGGAGTACTATATATTCTCACAGCACCACACATCTTTTACACAATGTCTTTTACTTAGAATGTTTTCTAAGTTTGTTGTTTTTAACAGTGGTTGTTGCAGATTATGTTCTTGTAGATGCTGGTAAAAAAAAAAAAAAAAAAAAAGCGAAAATATATGCTTTAAGAAAAAGCTGCATAAACTTTCAACCATCCTGGAAGAAAACAAGAGGCTGGCAGAAATAGTCATGTTATATTTCCTTAGTCTAATTAACCTCTTGACTTCTCCATCAGTCCAGTGGTCTTTGTTTCGTTCTGTATCTGTATCAGTGCTTTATGGAGATGACATATGGGCTAATTTTTCTCAATCACTTAATGACAAAGACTGATATCATTCTGTTTGTTTAACTGGGTTGTTTTTATCTACTTTTCCGTCATGCTAAAATCGTCTTTTTGTTGTTGTTGTAGAAATACAGAAATCTTAGTCACAAACTTTTGTGTGCATCTTTAGTATTGCTGTCGGTGTAACCCATTGCCCGATCTTTTCTAGTTCTCTTAAACTGGTGAGATAATCTTGCTTTTACTGGACTCTTATTTACCTTTTTGTTTTCCAGTCATCGTTATCTTCCAGTAATTGGGATCAGTTAGGGTTACACAATGGATTTCTCAGGGCATGTTTATTCCCTGAACATCGTACTGCTGTGTGTTACTTAAATGTTTAATTTGAATCAAACCAAATTTAGTACACACATGTAACAAGCCAAGACTGACAAAAAAGTCCATGGGACCCAATGATGCAAATCCAAGAGGTAGTCTGCCATTTTAAATTAAAAATGTCATGTTTTACACTGGTACAGCTTCAAGGCGGTTGACCCCAGCAAGCTCAAATTTGTCAAGGAAAGCCTTAAGAAGTTGGTCTTAGGTTACGCTGAAAAACTGGGTACTGCTCCTCCCAGGTTGACGCCATCCACCTCGAAAATGTTGAGTATAGACATCAGACCCTGATGATTCTTCAGCACCCCCTACAATTTAAAAAAACAAAACAAAAAAATAGGGATGGGTACCGGTATATGGCACCTGTTCTGACATAAACGGTAGTAACCAGACCGAAAAGCAGCGCACATTTCGGTGCTTTATTTCGGTGCTTTTTCTTACTGAGATGTCATACACTTTGGATTCTAGCCAATCATTTTACCTTTGCAAGCGTGGTAGGCGGGCCCAGGTACGTACGTTCTTTTAGAGCAGAGCTACAGATTAAAAATGCCCAAGGCGAAGCGGTCAAAGTCCGGCTGTGCTTCACAGCAAAAGATGCAAACTCAGCAGCCTGCAACAAGTGCTTTAAGCTTATACTGTGATACTGTCAGAGGTAACTCCTCGAATCTGATGAAACACCTGGCGACGCATAGCATATTTTTAAAAACCGAGAAATGCACCGTATTTGATAGCTTGCTGCGAGACCTCACACCGTGCACATCTACTGCGGGTGTGGTGCCTGTTATCGGACCCGGAGTTAGCAACATCCCCCAAAAACCCGAAGAGTAGAGTCCTGGCCCCTAGCCCTGCCAGCGTAGCAGAAATGATGACGGATGATGATGGCAGCAGCAGCCGTTCTCCTCTGAGTGAGTAGCTTAATGTTGTTCGTGTGTAATTAACGTTGAGTAGGCTAACCACATTATTACATTAATGCATGTAAGGTGAACTAGCAAACACCGTCGTAGTTACATGCGGCTGTCTTCTTGTTTGATGGCAGATACTCCCTTCACCCTGGCCAAAAAGGCTAAAATGACCAAAGAAAAAGTGGGAAACGGCTAAACATGAGAGGTTTTTGGACAAAGTTTGTGTTTTTTCCATTGTTTAAGCACTGCTTCCAGCCAAGAGTTTTACCATAAATCCCCTATAGCTGCAGAAAAGGCTAACATTGTTATCTTTTTACAAAAAAACAGCTGAACATGAGAGGTTTTTGGACAAAGTGTGTGTTCTTCGTTCTTTAAGCACCGGTTCGAGCACCGTTTAAGCACCGGCACCGTTTCAAAAGTACCGGTTTGGTACTGGTATCGGATAAAACCTAAACGATACCCATCCCTACAAAAAAAGGAAGTCAGCCATTTTGAATTTAATGTTTAATTTCGGCTGCAATTTTTGCTATTTTCAGACGTTTTTTTAAGTTTACAGTTTTTTTTAGAGCGCTGCTTAGTGGGAAGAGGAAATGTGGAAATGCACAGTAGGTTATAATTATCATTCGATTTAGATGAAATTTTAACTGGTGGTTCCACACATGACATACGGCACTGTGACATTGTGGCAGATGGTATTCTCCATCGCCACCTAGTGGGCATATGAGGTGTTCAGCGGGGCTCGATGCGCTGGGGTGTGAGGGCCCTTTCATCACAGCTTGCAGCTTTAATTTATACACAGATGTTTCAGAGAATGCATGGTTGCATAAATTTACATATGTATATAAACCAGTGGCGGCTCCTGAAAAAAATCTCAGGGGGGGCAATTTTTATGATATCGACTAAAATGACCCATTTAATGAGTACATCAAACAACACAATTTTAATTTAAATTTAAAATGAACAACCATATTCTGGCCATTTGTATAGATTTGTAAAATGAACATGAACAGATTTTTTTTTTTTTTTGAATGAATGAAAATAACTATTGAAAACAACAACTGTAAACTGATTGGGGGGGTGGGCTAAAGAGAGAAAGAGAGAGGGATGGAGAAAGAGAGTAAATATGGTTAAGGGTTCTTATTTGTACAAGAACTTTGCTCGTCTGTCTTTCTGAGTGGCAAATTTCTCGATGACCCTGGTGTTGAAATCAGGAAGTTCTTGTGTGAGTTTTTTCTCTATGGACAGCATAGCCAGAGCGTTGAGCCGATCCTGAGCCATATTGTTTCTCAGGAAAGTTTTTATCCTCTTTAAAGTAGAGAAACACCTCTCCGATTCTGATGTTGTCATTGGTGTGGTGATGAGGATGTTAAGAAGACTTACAGTTTCGGTGAATGTGTCTTGAAGGTTGTTTTCCATCAGAACCTGATAGAGCGCCAGCGCACCACTACAACTCTGAAACTCCTCGTTGTCGTAGATCAGGGACAGTTCTGTTTTAAGTCTGGCTTTGTCCAATGAGGGATAGGCTTCCACTGTGGTTTGTAGTGTTGCATCTGGAAAATTTTTGCTGTGTTGTTGGAACAAGTCTCCTTGCAACAGAGTGGCGCTGACAAGGTGCTTGGTGAAAGAAAACCTCTCCTTGGCATGGCTCATAATGGTGTCGCACACCTATCCAATAATATATAATTGGTAAGAGTTAGATTCAGTGGTAAGACTTTGGCACATGTCTCATGTTAATCATTATTCTGAAAAAAAAAATCTGTCCATAACAAAACAAAACAGTCATGACCACTATATCAAATGACATCTGACAGCATCGTCATTAGATTTTATCTGATGATCCGATTTAAATCAGACCAAGCAGCTAGTGCTTACCTCCAGTGCCAAATGGTGTTGCCTGTCTTCCCCCAATGTTCTCCGTCTCTTTGTGGGTGGGTCTTGAACAGGTCCCCTGTACTCCTCATCCACAACCAGATTAGGAAGTGCCTCCCTGATCCAATACATAAGTTTCATTAATGGCTTCTGAAAACTGAATAGGGATATATTAACCAAACACAAACCAAACAAAGGTTGTGTTCTAATTACCGGGAATTACCGGATTTAATTAATAACCGGACCTGGTTTAATGGCTGGGGGAAAACCAGTGCAAGTAAATAAAGGCCCTGGCCATAATTTCAGGAAATAGCCTATGGTATAGGCTACATCAAATCATTACTGGGAATATACTTCATCAAATATACTTAATCAAATATTTTTCATAAAATTACTTCAAAGGCTGATATAAATCAAAATTATCTGAATTCCATTAAACATTTAAGTCACAGAACACAGAATATATGCAGAGAATTTGATAGAATCTATGCATAGATAATTAACATTTATTCTAGGTTACATATTTATGCTTTTATGCCTACCTGATAGCCTGCATGCGGCTGATGAATGTCTGGGTGATCCCTGCGATGGTGACAGAATCGATGTTTCTCTTCTGTAGGTGGTTATACAGCATGTCTACATGTGGCATTATCTTGTGAAACAAGGCCAGGAAAAAACAGAAAGCTTCGTCTTCCAGCATTCTCACGAAACCACCGGCATCTCTCTTTGTAGGGGCATCAAATCCTTCACTGTTACGGATGGTCTGAAAACACCTCACCAGATCGTCTTTATGTTCATACACTGTATTCACAGCACGACTGTTGAAGTTCCAACGGGTTGCCGATGCACTTGGAAGTCGGTGCGCCACCACCTCGTCAAGCACTGCAGTCCTCTTGCTCGATTTAGTAAAAAAAGAAGCGAATCCTGCTATGTCGGAAAAAAAGTGACTGATTTGAGGGATGTGGGAGGTTGCTTGTTGCATTACCAGGTTTAACTGATGGGCATAACAATGTACGTAGTGAGCGTTGGCATAAATGTCCTGTATCTTACGCTGCACTCCTCCAGTGGTACCCCTCATTACAGCGGCCCCATCGTAGGCCTGGGCGATCAACTTTCTCTCTTGTCCCTGGGGGAGGATGAAGCGCAGCCTCTCCGATAAGGCACTGGCTATTGCATCTGCACAAGCATTGGGTAGCTTGATGAATTCAAAAAAACGCTCTTGAATACGGTTTCGTTGGTCAATGTATCTTAGCACCATGACTAACTGACAGTGTGTAGAAATGTCAGTGGTTTCATCAGCTTGAATGGCTAAAAACTTCGCTGCCTTTACTTCTTCCACGATCCTTTCTCTCAGAACTGCCAACATGCAATCCAGGATCTCGTTCTGGACTGTTTTCGAGGTGCCTTTAAATACAGTAGCATTTTCAAGGTGTTGCCTCAAGTCGTGATCAATTGATGCCATCAAGTCGACTAAACCTCTAAAAATCCCTGGATTGTCTGAGGAATCACTTTCATCATGTCCCCGCATTGCTAGCTCAAAAGCACCACAAAACTTAATACAATCGATGATTTTAGATAAAATATGACGGTTTTTATCTACCTCTTCGTTGTGCCTTCTTAAAGCAATCCGATGTCCATCATCTAGCTGCGCCGCTATGCTAGTTTTCCCTAGCACAGCTAGCTTTACACTGTTGTCCATATGAACTCGTGAGCTTTCATGTTTCTTGATTCGTTCGGAGAGGTGCTTTAAGTCGGTTTGTCCAGATTGTGTCCACGTCAAATCACACTTGTCACTTTTGAACAGTATGCACGGGAAACAAAAAAGTGCATTAGCTGTTCCACAGCCTGTCAGCCACGACTTGCGCTGGAACCAACTCCGACAAAAAGTCCTGTTGTATGCTTTTGACTTCTCCTTCGTTGCCTGGGTTAGTTGAATTTCGGGCTTGTCAGGTCCCAACTCTTTAACTTGCAGTTTTTCTGCCATTGTCCTTCTGGCAAAAGGGTAGGTTAGAAGCGATCTAACCGAATTTGGGGGAGGCTGTGCCTCAACCGTTAACAATACCGCTGCCATCGTCTCTCTCTGACCTTATAGCTCACTTAGGCTACTGACTGAGGTAAAATTCTAGAACAGCAAATCTTTGCGCGTTTTCTGCAGGGGCGCAATTTTAAGCGCCCCCAAACCATTTAATTCAGCGACGCTGATAGGTCAAATATTTATTATTTTCCCCTGGCAACCATTTAATGATAGGCTATTTCGCTGCATATCAAGGGCGCTTTGACGAGCGCCCCAGAAGAAGAAAAACACCGTTTGTTGGTTGAACTTTAATGAGTCAGCTGGTGAAAATGTTAAAATACGCCTGGCTGTATATGGGCACACACATAGTAAAACTATCATTGATGAATTTTTTAAAAATATATATTTTTACTCCTCCACATTTGGGGGGGCGGAGCCCGAGCGCCCCCTATGGGCCAGCCGCCACTGATATAAACTATGATTATAGGAAGATAGTGATGTCTTGCTGATATTTCAAAGCATCCCTGTCCAAAATGTGCTGGCCACAAACAGAGCATGTCACATGTACTCTTGTTTGCTGAAGGACGCAAACACAAGAATATCCCTGTGATTCTGAGACACGGCTGACCCTGCATGGTCAGATGGATCTGACAGAATTTATGTTGAGGGACGGTCACAGATTGTAGAAACCTAGTTTATTTGTGTCAAATTAAAGAGTGGACTGATTTGTTTTTCATGTTAGATTTCATGGTTTATAGTTTTTTAGCATTCCCTAATGGTACAAATGTGAAAAAGGAATGATTACAATACAAATAACTTAATAGAAACGGTAATGCCATTGTGCTTCCCTAAAGCAAGAACAATTATACTTTTGATGTATACATTTAGAGACTTTTTTCTAAGTCAAAAACGAAGTCAAAATCTAAGTCAAAATCGAACTTATCATGTTTTACTAGGGTTAAAAAATACACATACAGTTTTACAACGTGTCAGTCAATAACTAAAGATACATTTTGTCTCCACAAATTACTGCCAGAAATTCAATGGAATTGGTCCTGCGATCCATTTCCAACCCTCTGAGAAGCTTTAGCCCTGCGATCGTTGAGATAACAGCTCACACTCTCTCTCTCTCCCTCCACAGAATACCAATGTCATACTTACTCTCGTCACTGCAGCACTTCTACACTGATTCGTTTGAGGCAGAGAAGTTTTTCTCTTTTTTTTTCTGCTGCTGCTTGAGAGAAAATTGTGAGTTAGGTGAGCAGTGCCAGAACCTGGAAGGAAGGACAAAGTCTTCAAATGTATCTGAAAATCCCAGAGGTTTTCCCTCTTTGTGGGTTTTCTAATAAAACAGGTGTTACCCATATCCGGCTGATATGAGAGCTGGAAATTGAGATTACTCCTGCCTTATTTATATTCATATCGAACAAAGCAATGGTAAAGTAACAAGGCTTTTCATCCCATTTCCTGTAATTTCACTTGGAACACTGTGGCTTCCTTAGCCATCAAGATACACATTTAATCTTCTGTGGCCTGCTGACACGGATAATTTAACAACTGAGTGAGTGTAATTAAGTGTCACATTTAAAGTTATCATGTCACTCTAAAGCACCATGTTAACTGACATTAAAAGATCAGGCAAGAAGCCTGTGATACTTTAGCCTCTGATACATTAATATGAATGTAGATTACGTTCATATTAATGTCGTTGTCAGTGTGTGTATGATATAGAGGCTAAAATCAGGATTCCTGATGAATTACAATAAAATTCTGACAAACACTCACCGAATTTGCCTTATAGCTAATCAATATGTGTATTATTTAACATTGGGATTGCGACAAAATATCAACAAGGCTGTATATTTTATTGGTTTACTTACCAATACACTCCTGCCAAAACCAGATAATTTTATGTAAACATGCAGATGTTTAATTTAATTAATTAATTTAATTTTCATTAATTAATTAATTGATTTATTTTTTATTGGTTTTGGAATTTGTAGATATTCCCTGTGCTCATTTCTTAGAGTTGGCTGCACATAGCTGAACAAATAACACTGATCTCTAACAGGAAATCTTGCTCTGATTAAAATTAAGTTATGGCCTGTTCATCCTGAGTTTAGAAAGAGGTGTTGCTTATGTTTTAACATTTTTTCCTTGTACGTTCTTGGGTTATTGTGAATACCTTCCCAAAAACCTAGGGGGTTTGCTGGACTTCATGTTTGCATTCTTTGGTGTTTTTTGTGTGGCCTTTGTTAGCACTAAGTAATAAGGACTAAAAATACAGTGGAAAGGTCTTGAGCTACTTATCATTTCTTTATTTTTGACTTTCTTGTACATTTTGAAAGCAGTCTTGAGCAATAGCTTCCAGGCTTTCTGAAGATCTTTCAGTTTTTCTTTGGACATTGGCTGCTTTTTCACTCGTTTTGAAAATATCCAACAAAATATCCAACTAAGGCCTGACACAGGACTTGAGACATGCATCTTCAGTTGATCTAATATACTGTTTACCAAAACCTCATCAGGAGGATGAGGCTGTCAAGGAGCCATTCTTATGGAAGGATAACTGTCAACTTAGTCTGTGATGTTTAAATCGGGCCACTTGCTGAAGGCTGATGGCAGTAAGTAAGTGCAGTTTATTTATTGAGCGCTTTTCATAGACAGGCAGTCACAAAGTGCTAAACATAAAGGTTAAAATAAACAGAACGTTAGGTAACAAAATCGACAATATAGACAAGGTTACATGTAGATAAAAATGTAAAATTTAAAAAAAAAAGTTGCTCAACAGAAGGCCTGTTTAAACAGAAAAGTTTTTAACTGCTTTTTAAAGGATTCCACAGAGTCAACCAAATAGTTGTGGTGTCATTAATATGCAAATTGTCATTACCATTAATCAACAACCACTGATCAAAGCTCAGCACTAATGATCAAGGAACTGACCTCCCAGCCCAATGTTCGTTCAGTGGTGCTGGTTTCAGTCATTATGCAAATGTATTGTTTATAAGATTGGGGAAAAACCTGCAGTCAGCTGAGACTGAAGAAGTCATTTGGATGAGTGATGAAACGTTTCTGCCGCTGAAAACGCTACGTCCAGATGAAAAGAATAAACTTTTGGGGATTTACTTACCTGGATGATTGAGGATGCATCAAGACGTCCTATCTGATAAGAAGGAAGAAAACCAGTCTAATGCGGAGCCAGATACACCCGCAAAATCCTTCAGTCTGTTATGTAGGATTTTGTGCTCAATGGTATCGAAGGCTGAGATCAAGCAAAATGATCACAGAACAATTCCCTGCATCAGAAGCCATTAATAGATCATTATAGACTCTTAAGAGAGCGGTTTCAGTAGAGTGCTCCTTTTGAAAGCCGGACTGAAAAGGGTCAAAAATCTGTAATCTGCATAGTTAAAGACCTTCTAAATTTTTTTCTAGCGATTTTCTTATAAATGGCAATTTTGAAATAGGCCAAAAATTTGTAGTAGAGCTAGGATCTAGATTCTGTTTCTTCAATAGAGGAGTTACCTCGGTATGTTTAAAATAGGATGGAACACAACCTTGCCTCAGTGAAATGTTGATGATAGATAGCAATGTGGGACCAATGCTGGTGAGAGTCCCAGACAGGACAGAGGGAGGCAATATTTCTAAAGAGCATGATTCGGATTTCATTTGACCTATTACTGGAATTAAGTCATTAAATGTAATTGGAGAAAAAGAAGTAAATGACCCAGGACACCAAGAGCCAGCTTCATAAGGGGAGGCACTTGAGGAGATTTTGGATCTCAAGTCCATCACCTTAGTTACAAAGTCATTGAGAAAAGTATTACAGTCTTCATCAGAAAGCAACACAGCTTTCTGAGATGGAGGAGAAACAATGCTGTTGATGGTCTCAAATAGAAGTCTTGGATTATTCTTATGACGATTTATAAGATTATTGAAATAAGAGGATCTAGCCTCTTTCACTGACTCATTTTATAGGTGAAGAAGTTCTTTGAAGTCTTCACGATGGACAATCAGACCAGTGGACTTCCACAGACGTTGTGCTTTTTGACAGGAATGTCAAAGACCACGTTTGATTATTTAACCAGGGTGTTTGGGATCTAACAGAGCGATGCCTAGTTTTGAAAGGCACACCCTGATTGAGAATGGCAAGACAGTGTTCATTAAGAGTTGATAAAGAGCTCAACATCGTCAGAAGACGTTTTAAAATTAAAAAGAGAAGAAAACTTAGAAATGATGGAGTCGTCAATAAAGCGCCTGCGCCTAATAAAGCCTTGGGGAAGAGACTTTGAGTTGACAAATACATTGATGGAGACTGACTTATGATCGCTAAAAACAACGTCATTTAAGTTCAAGTGGTCGAGGGAAACACCATAAGTGAAGACCAAGTCCAGAGTATACCCAGCAGTATGAGTAGGCCCTGATACATGCTGAACAAAATTAAGAGAGTCCATGATGCTCAGGAACTCCTTAGTGGTACTATTTGATGAGTCCTCTGCATAAAGTCACCAACAATGATGACCTTGCCCAGTTTAATGGTGGAAGTTAAAAATTCTTGCAAGTGTGACAGAAAAGATGTAGCAGACCCAGGGGGACGATAAATTAAAATGCTGTATATGGGCTTATCTCTTCCAATTTTTATCATAATCATCTCAAAAGAGGTGTAACAGCTCAAAGAGATCATTTGGCATAAAAATGTCTTTTTAAAAATTAAAGCTGTTCCACCTCCTTGTCCAGATATCCGAGGTGCACAGAGAAATGAACAGTCTGTGGGACATAGCTCTAGAAGATGTGTGACTTCATTCTCACGCTGCCATGTCTCAGAGATAAACATAAAATCAATCTTCTCTGCATAGAATAAGTTATTTCAGATGTAAGACTTGTTGGCAATTGAGCGGGCATTAATTATCATCATTTTAACGTTGCGACCCACCGGGACAGGTGTAGAGTGGCCTGGAACAGAGTCCGCGCTATGGGGTAAGCTGCACAGCAAATCAGGGTTCCTGCTGCGATGAGCTGTGGCTTTCCACGCTTTCAGATGACAGCCCAGGTGGTAAACACAGGGGGTTGTGGGGATTAATCCAGCTCTGACAAGCCTCAGGCGTATCTTACCGGCAGCAGTCCAGTAATGAAACTCCAGAAGATCCACTTCTCTCCGAAGGCGACGAAGCAGCACAAGAAAACCGACTCTCTTCCCGCGCTTCCTCCGATGAGGCCTCTGAAGCAAAAACGAGCTGAATGGCAAGAATGGAGGTAAACTGGGTGCACCACGCTCAAGCGACACTGGGAAAAGAACCTCGTTTCGATGACTCTGGAAATTATCCATAGTACATTTGATCGCCAATAACGCATGGCGATCATATATCAGAAGGAAGACGACACCGGACAGAACTGTAGCAAAAACACTTGCGCAACATGTAACGTAAACAAACGGATGATCTGATATCGTCGTGTTGGTGTTGTTCCCAGATCATCATGAAAATGTTGTTCCAGGATCAACATTGCAAGTGACCAATTAGAATGTTGGGATGTTATTCTTTTGCACGCCAAGCCATTTGTGCATTTATGAAATTCAAATGTTGCAAGGACAATATCAATTCTGCTTAGGGTTAGGATTAGGGTCAGGGTCCGTTGATCGGCGGACAGAGGCGGTTTCTCGCAGCTTAAGTACAGTTTTTTGTTTTACGGCGGTTTTTCCCGAAGTCGCAAAACTATGACGTCACAGCATTCTGATTGATCACTTGCAATGTTGATCCTGGAACAACATTTAGTATGATGATCTGGGAACAACACCAACACGACGATATCAGATCGTGCTAGACAAACACACAGATAAAGCCAGAGGCACAGCCAAACACAGGTGCCATCTTGCGAGCAGCCGTCCCACTTTCTATCACAGTGAGCTGTGACACCTGCAAGAAACCAGGTGTGTGTGTGAAGGGGGGGCATGGAGTGTACTAGACCATATTGGGTTTAAAAAAAAAAAATAAAATAAATAAAAATCATTATTTTTCAGATTCAAAGTGAAATATTTTAAGTTTGTTAATAAAATTGTGTTTAAACGCACACACACACTCGAGTTTTTTTTTTTCCTCCACAGACCAATAAAAATGTACATGGACCAGCCAAACTCTTAGGTTAGACACTGAGGTTTTACTAACATTAATTATTTACATTATAACGTCTGTTTTCAGCAGCATAAAATTTAGCATCAAAGCACAGGATGCGAACTTCAGAATCCTGATATCCTCGCTTTTCTTCATTGCAGCCACCGCATACTTTTTTTAATGGCTTATAGATACGCAAACGTGCTCATTCACTTGCACACTTAAACATGAAAACACACATGCACAAAAACACATATATATGAATAGACACCAAATCCATGTCATTCAGGAGATATAAAACACTGTCAGAAGTCTTTTTTTTTCCTCCAAATAATGTCAGAGGCCTTCCAACAAGACAGAGTATGGGGACTTTTATTTTATGCCTTAGTTTAGGTTGCATGTGTCCCTTATTTTATTTGACATTACTGTACTTCAGATCATTTATTTTTGTAATAAAACAAATCAATTTTAATGTGGCATGTAAATACAATATTAATTTTTTTGACAGATGTTATGTGCATTTGTAATATTAAAACATTGCAATTTCTTAAATGGAATAATGTGAACAGTTCATTTCTCTTTTGAGTATTTATTATTGGTCATTATTATAAAAAAAAATATTCATTATCTGATTACTCAGCTAATCGATGGAGTATTTAATATATTACTCAGTTACTAATATGATCAATACTTGCAGCCCTAGCAGTGAGCATCTAGAGCCATCTGTAAACACAATAGACGCTCTGTCATGGTTTGGGGCTGTGTTTCATCCAGAGGTGTTTGGGATCTTGTTAAAAGTGATGGATTTATGGGCACAGAGAAGTACCATCAGATGATGCAGTACCATTATAGTGTTCCATTATATGTTTTTCTATCAGTCATGGATTGGCTTCCCCAAGAACCCAGACCTCAACATTATTGAAGCAGTGTGGGATCAACTTGACAAAATGGAACAAAAGGCAGCCAACATCTTAAGAAGAGCTTTGAATGTCCTTGACAAAGCCTGGGGAACTATTCACTGAAGACTACTTAAAAAAATTAAACCAAATATTGACTTTCATGCTTGTAAGAACACTGGAAACTAAGAATTGTTTTTGCTTTTTACATACTGTATTTCTACACCTATGCTGCACCTATTTCCTATTTTCCAAGCAAAATGTAAAGAAATAGATGGTTCAGGACTTTTGCACAGTGCTTTATGTCCCTGTACTTTTAGACTGAGTGGTGATATGTGTTATATATCTCAATATTTTCTGCATGTGTGCTATCACAACCACTTTTATTCAAACAATTTAAAATAAAAAATATGAATTTTTTTCGTAGCCTGTATTTCAAAGCAGTCACTTTCTCAGTCAGGAGCCGCTGCAGTTTTCAGGAAACGTTGGAAAATCGTATTGCATATTTCATTATAATGTTTAATATAATAGCAGTTTTGCTGGGGAAAAATGTTTTTACTCAGTATGGGGTATTTTAGTTTCTTTGAAGTGAGGTTGCATGAGATACTTAAATGCTTGGTGTATTAATTACACTAGATTGCGGCACACCACCAAACAGGAGTGCCAGCTGGCACAATGTTTTAGGTTTGATCAACAGCAAAACACATTATAGCCACCTAAAACAAATTAAAAGCAATTTAAGAGTCCTTTATATTAATTTTCAGTGTTTCAAGTGCCAGCAGAGCCTTTTCATCAGACTGTAGCCATTACACTCTCTTCAAAGCCGCTGGAGTCCGTTGCCAAAAACAGTAATTTTACCTTGCAAAACGTAGAACGTTTACATGTTCTATGTTATTATAGGTAATAAGCATCATATTTTTCATAGGATAGTTTCCTTTCCACTACGAAATATTATGCTATGTCTGTCTCTATACTGCATGTGAAATTTGAGAGCAAGCTTTAAATTGTATATGGATAGTGGAGGAGGGGCTATTCTGTGTTAGATGTTATTGATGTATATTGACATAAATGGTGTTGTCTCATTTGAAAATATAATATCTTAAAAAGTGCAACCATGAGCCTCTCATTTATGTTTATTCTCTCTGCATCCACTCACTGGTCCTCCAGTCCTCACCTTTACAGAAGTAAAAGCAATTGGATGTTCAAGGCTATACTGTCCACCACAGATACAGTACTGTGCAAAAGTCTTGAGCCATCACTCTCTTCTTTATATTGTGCTAGGGAAATTTGAAATTGTTGCAGCGTTTACAAATTTATATACAAATACAGTATATAAAGCAAAAACAGTTTGTGATATATTTCGGATGAGCTTGAATGAATATATTTGGTATGACCACCTTTATTATTTAACATAGTCTGAACTCTCTTAAACAAGCTTTGTTTAAGTTTTAGGAATAGTTCTCCAGGCTTCTTAAATGATATTTCATTATCTGTCAAGATGATACCACATTGCTTCTGTAATATTGAGTTCCTGTCTCTGGGGAGCCCAATCCATGACTGATAGTGTTCCCCAGTGTGTGTTTGTACCAAGCTATGCTTTTACTGCATTGCTGGTGTGTTTGGGGTCATTGTGATGCTGAAAAAATAAACTGTTGCCAGTTAGATGCTTTCCAAATAGTACTGCATAATTAAAATCTGACTGTACCTTTCTGCGTTAATAATTCTGACAATTTTGACAAGATTCCCAACACCACTGGCTGAAATGCAGCTCTAAGCCATGACAGAGCCTCCACTGTTCTATACAGATGGCTGTAGACGCACACTGATATTCTCTTCTGACCTTCTCCATACATACTGAGGACGGTTTATACAAAAAAAGTCAAATTTGGGTTTGCCGTTCCATGAGTTGTTTTGTAATTTGGCATACCTCAGCCTTTTCTTGCTGTTTCTCTTCCGTAAGAGTGACTTTTTGACAAACACTTTCAGGTATTGTTCATAGCTAGTTGTTTAGGCCCGCCACTTCTTTTGACCTGCAATTGTCCACTTTCCTCACATTTGTTTTTTAAGGACACCCTGCGTACTATACTGAGATAAGATTTAGTAAATCACCTTGTCGATGCAAAAATATATATTTTTTTGCCTGTCAAACTATGTCGTCTTTGGCATTTTTCATAGATTCAGCTAAAGAAATATGAACCAGTGATGTTTACATTTTACTAAAAACAATGTGCCTAAAGATACAGTTTAAAATTGGTGCTTTCCAAAATGTTGCCTATTATGTATAGACACATCACCAATTCATCCCTTGAGTTAGATGCTTTATTTGTGTTGCTTAACAAACACTGAAACCTTCTTCTGATAAAGGTCAGGTACAAGG
This sequence comes from Oreochromis niloticus, assembly GCF_001858045.2. NCBI lineage: Eukaryota > Metazoa > Chordata > Actinopteri > Cichliformes > Cichlidae > Oreochromis > Oreochromis niloticus. The sequence continues at coordinate 25,409,929 of NC_031977.2, forward strand.
ACTGGATTGAAAATGAGTGAAAATGGATCCATTGTCCAAAGAAAATCTCTGAAAAAGCCTCAGAAAGCCTGGAGAACTATTGCTCAAGAGCAATTATAAAATACAAGAAAGTCTGGCAGCTTAAAAGCAAAGTATAATGAAATTAGGAGTGGCTCAAAACTGTTGAAAAGTACTGTATAACACACTTTAATCTGAGTCTTCTTTTCTTTTTTGGATTTATTGTGTTTCATTGTAGATACTGTATGTAAAGGACTTTTGTTCTTTTGCTGGATCTGCTTTTAAAACCATGGGTCAAACCAGGGTGTTAGTGCAATGCCTAGTTATCTGAGGTAGTTCATTGTGCTTAATATGGATACTGTTCCTTGGATCTCTCACTTAAGTGTTGTTTGATTTGTTAAGCCATTTAAACAGATCATAAGTGATAGGTCTTTAGCCTTTTCCTCCTCACAAAGGATGTGAAAGAAGTCTGAATATTGCATGGAAAAAAAGGATGCTTTAGAAAGAGAGAAGAACTTTTATGCTTGATGTTTAGCAATAATTTGAGAATTTTGTCGGTCTTAATTTCCAATAAAGCTTAAAGTTGGTAAATATCTCCTAGATTAGAGACCTTTTGCTTAAGAGTATGTAGCATTACACTGGCACGTACAATAGGAATGTCATGCCAGAGTTAGTGTCTTTATTTATGTGGGACATTGCGGTGTAGTTATCAGGTCACATTCTCTAACTCTGTCAGCTACTCGGGCCTGTGTGTCGTCTGCAGCACCTGCTGTGTATCCCCATCCTGAGGCTGCGCACAGCTCTGCTTATCTGCAACCTCTGTGACAGTGCCAGTCTCTTTGTGGCTCTGTGCTAATGGTTTCCTTTGAAACATAAATTAGACTTGAAAGAAGGGAGAGAACAAGCACATGATTGAGGACTGAAAGGTACAGAGAGAGCTTGATAGATTTTTCCGTCATTAATACAGATTGTCTTGCTACAGAGCCTCTATCATGTAGTCTAATTACATTGATTTTGTACGTCAGTCAAGTATTTTACCAGAGTGTAGCCTTCATTCGGTATGCGTGTGCCTGCCGTAGAGAATTAGCCAGGTCAAGCAAAGGCCTGTCAGAGGACTTTGTAATTAAAGACTGTGTGGCAGCAGCATGTTTCCCATTAGGGCACCAGTATCACATCCCAGCCATGTGAGTCAGCCTTGGCAGTCTTGCCCTGTTTAATAGAGTTAAACAGAAACGCTTAGGCTAATTATCTACATCACTGGTAGGATTTGCCTGTAGCAGTCACAGTATAAAGCTGCAACAGCTATCAACTGAACAGAAATGATTAGGAAGAGTTGAATTTTTAGTTATGTGTACCTTTTTTTTGCACATTAATGTTCACAAAATTTAATTAAAGTATTTTCTTTTTTTAAAAAAAAAAAAAATATGCAGAATGCAGTGTTATTAGTTGCATTTTGAGAGAGACTGAAAAAACTATCTCCGGTCTAAATTAAATCAACAGCGATCTGATTCCAGAAATTCTATTCTGAAAGAACATTTCCTTCTGCTCATTTTTGTTGTTGTTGTTGTTGTTTGTTTGGCTTTCTTTTAGGGTTTTTTTTTGTTTGTTTTGTTTTTAAATATGCCCAGTTGTGCTCCTTCATTCTCCCGGTCTGTCTTTTTGTCATTCAGCTTGCTGTGTTGTCTCCAAGCCCCAGTTTTTCCTCCATCATTGTCTGTAATGTTCCCAACAGTCCTTGGATAACTTTTTTCAAAAAACTTCTCACAACAGAGAACGTAATAACTAGAGATGCAACCTCAGATATGTCTGAGTTTTGTGCTCATCCAGAGCAGGCTGACGTTCACCTCTCTAGTAATGTCATTGCACAATGTAGCAATACAGACCACGACAATTGTGATTGTTCCATTTGGTAACAATATGCGCGACATATTGATTGGCATAAGGATATTTCTTCTGTGAAGCAAAATTGAAATGGGTTGGGCTGCAATTGTGACTGGCTTGCTAATAATGAAAGTGTTAACAATAATGCAGTAGCTGGCAACCAACAAGTGTAGAGTCTGCCATTTTCTAGTTTTGAGAGCCCAAGTCCATATGGGAAGTCTTTCTCTTTTTCTTTAATACCCTGGTGCCATCTGGCATTTTGAAGAAGTATTTACAGAGACATTTAGATGGGGGCTCCATACTGTAGCAGTTTACACATTTGCTTGGCATGTGAAAGTTCACTGGTTCAATTCCAGTTGGAAACACAAATTCCCTTTGGGGTTGTGTCAGGACCGCTGCCAAATAAAACATGCAGAGTTCCCCACCTGTAGACCCCTTTTGGCAAGAGGATGGAAATATTTTATAAAATGATTCCTATTTATCCTTCAATGTGACATTTGTTGTTTTGGAAATGATGAAAGGACCTACGACTTGGTGCAGATCTGGAAAAAGTGTCAAGTGTTTTATGAATGTGCATTGAAATCTTATACTCTGTAAGAGAAAATGTACAAAATTAACCACGTAAGCTGTTAATTATAGTCTTAATTAAATTTGCAGTGGGCTAAAATCTAAATTGCCAACATAGACTAAATCAGAATAGGATGGAAACATTGCAGTCGGACTCTGAAAGGGCATTCATACAGGAATAGACTACCAGTGAGTGACCAGGGACTGAGGGATGCTAGTGAAATTCAGCTACTTGCACCAATGACAGGTGACATACAGCCCTGTGGAAACAGAGTACAAGCCATGATGCAATAGCTTGTAGAATCACCTTTCAGTCTCTCACATTCTCCGCATTGTTGTGGAGGAATTTTAGTTTACTCTTCTTTCAATCAGGTTGACGTCTGGTCTTTGATTCTTTTGTCAGTGACTCGGTGGTAGATTTGTGCTGTGCTTGATGTCACTGTCCTGCTACATGACCTAATTTCACACTGTGGCTGTATAACATGCCCAAATCATCACCCATCCACCACTGTGCTTGACAGTTGGTGTGAGATGTTTGTACTGATCTCCTGTTTGTTTTTCACTAACTGTGGCATTGTACATTATGGCCAGAATTCTTCATTTTGGACTTGTCTGTGCAGTTTCTGCACAATGCTCAGTTTCTCTGAGTATGGGGTGAATTTACCGAGGTGTGTTCTCTTGGGAAGATTATGGCATTCTGTTAACACACACCTGAATGTGCCAGAACAGCAAACTGCCAAAACTTCTGCTTTTATAGAGGTGGTCACAATTTCTGATGATGTATTCTTGTGCAAGCAATAAAGATATACTTAAATTTCCACAGGACTGTGAATTGTACTCTTTCACTGGACAGGGATATCTATGCAACTCAAGACTGGGATATCTGTGATCAAAAAAGCATCAGCTAAAAAGTGATATGCAATGAGCAAATCGCTTTATGTGTGGATGGTATTTAAGGGTATTATCAGATTAGGCATAATTGCCTTGTACCTTTGCTGAGAACGATTGTTCCCCTTTCCCTCTCGCCCACTGGCCTGCACACATTGTATTTAAAGATCTGAGTGCTTCAGTTTGGCTCAGCATCTCTTCTCTCTGCCATGCAGAGTATTCATGATTTAAAGTGTTTTGTGTGCAATTTTTGGAAATAATAACACAGTGTCCTCTTATCTATCTGTTAATTAACCCAGTGATTTTTTTCTTTTTTTTTTGGTTAGCAGAGAGAGCTGTTGTTGAAAAAGCACTGTAGTTCAGTGCTTGACTATTGGTAGCTGTAACATGTTTACTGATCGTGAATCCAACTGAACCAAGCCTACCTCTTCAAGAGGCCAGGCCATGGTACGCAGTAATTTTGTGTGGATTTTGGGGGTCAGAGGTGCTCAGACATGATATCAGTTGCTAAGTGTGAGCACTCCCTAATGTTGCTTACAGTATGGCATTGTTGGGTGTGTTGTGAACTCGCTGTGAGCAAACAGGAGAGATTTCCTGTAGAAATGATTTGCACACCTGTTCAAAGGGAAGGTTAATTGACTCAGGACATGCCCAGTCACTGACGCAGCATGATGTGCAGCAAGAAGAGGTGCTCAGTTCCTTCATGCCATGCCAATTGGCACATGAAGGCCAAATCAGGTTAACTGGACAGGTTAAAGTGTGATTACTCAATGACACATAGATGGAGTCAGAGGGAGAAAGAGAGAGTCAGACATATGTTGGAGAAATACACAGCCCCTCTCCCAGGGCGGCCTGTTTGTTTTCTATTTTACGTGTTACCAAACAAACAGTCTATAAATGACATTTTTTGTTTCTTTCTCTGTCTTAGAATATCCGGCGAAAAGCCACTTTTGCCAAAAATACTTTTGACCTCATGCTGCACAATTTATGGCATTTTAGTGAGGCTGCAATGGTACTTGTATCCTCTTTTGAGGTTGAAGTAGAGCTCTCTGAAAAATTGAAGTTAAACTCATTCACACTATCATGTTCGGTAAAACTGTATATTGTTTGCCACTGCATCATTCTTCATTTATCACTCAAAAAAACCCTTTATTTTATTTGTAATTCAGAGAGTACATGGTTATCTTTATTGCTAGAAGACTAGAAAGTGTTATTGAGCACTCAAAGTGCCTTAACTACGAGTCATATTTAACTATATCGTACATCATACAGTTGCTTCATGCTTATACACTTCATCGACATCATCCCTGGCTAATTTTAAATCACCGGTTAACCTAACGTGTGTCTTTAGACTTTGGGAGGAAGTCAAAGTACCTGGGGGAAACCCACAGAGGCATGAAGAACTTGTACACTTGACACAGAAAGTCCCCACCCAGGAACCTTTTTGCTGTGAGGCCACAATGCTAAACCCCGCATCACAATTCCATCCAATGTCTCTACAATGTCTCCTTAAACAGCATTAAATAACAGTATATATTTAGTCCAGTTAAAATGACCAGATGATTGGTAGACAGATTTAACAGCTGGTTTGAAGTCTGTTTCTTTAGAAATGAATTTTAAATTTCTTTAAACGTAAATAACAAGGTGCTTGAATTTGACTTAAAAAAAAGCTTTTAGTAAGAAACTAAAACTGTTACAGTTTCTGCATTTGAGTTATTGGGTTTGATATATGAACATGCCTTTATGTTATCTCTGCATCCTAATTAAACAGCTCTTAGGATACATTACAGTTTAATTCATTTACTTTCAATAAAATTCCCACCATAAATGTGTATGAGGTTGTAAAAAAAAATATCGTCTTACTTTAAAAACCAACAATTACCCCCACCCCCGCTGCCCCGAAACAAATTCTAAAAAATAAAAACAGGAAGAAATCCACTAAAAAACAGTTTACACTGTTCAATGAAAAGCTTTCAAGCAAGTTTATTTTTCTGTCTGTATTATGTTTGGTTGGCTGCTAGTTTGCTAATACTTGAAACTTGAACTCACAAACATGCAAACATGTGCGTATCAGTTATTGCTAAAATTTCAGTTAAATGCCTGCAAAGAGACATCCTGTTTGTTCCTTGTAATCTGGTTATGTCAATTGACTGACCAGCAGATCCTTTAAAGAGGGCTGCAGAAAGACTGGAGACAGAGCATTGTTTTCTTTGGGTTTGTTTTTTTACACTCACACACGGACAGAGAAAGATCTACATGAACATATTCGGTACATACCTTATATTACATAATATTGTTCTCCACTAGAAAGCAACCCCATAAATCATTGCTCCTTATGTCCATGTCACCATGTTATCCTAGAAAATAGAGTTTTGTAACATGTTTTTACATTGTGAATGTTTTAACCCATGATCTTTTTCCTTTTGTTGTTGTTGTTGTTGTTGTTGTCGTCATTTGTTGCAACTGAACACTTGTTCAGTACTAGTCAGGGCTGGAGACTTTGGTTCCACTTTAAAAGAGGGACAATCCCTCATATTGTTTGACGAATACTTTCATGGGTCATTTTAGATGCTGGGGACAAACAACTGATATGATCTTTTGGTTGTGGAACTTGTCTTATACAAAGGACAGGGCCTGTGTTCAGATGTTATTGATATGTGTAATCATGGAGTGTCCTACTCTAATAGAGGAAAAGTCAGTGCCTCTCAGGAAGTCTGGCCTTTTGAAATGTCACAGCTGTTTCAGAAGACTATCCTTTAAAAGACGAGATTTTAGTCCTTCGTCTTCCACTTGTCTTTCCTCTCCCTTCTCAGTCATGTTCTTTCTTTTTGCACTCCAGTTTCCATTGTTCGTCCTCTCTCTTTGAAGACTTTAAAGCTTTGAAGAATGGCACAGTGTGCTTTTTGATTCAGGAGCAGGTAATGGGGAACAGGACTGTACTGTTGCCTTTAAAGGTGCTGTGTCACACCTTAATAGGTTATTCAGCTTGAGCTTGGTGTGCATATAGATGGATTGTAAAATGAAATACTCTGTATAATCTTCCCTGGGGATTTCCCTTTGGAGGAGACTGCCATATTTTGAGCTGTTATTCAAATCCCTTTATATTGGAGACATTCACCTTTTCAATGAGACTATTGTTGGTGTTTTAACCTGACAATGCGGGAATCTGAGCACTGGTCTTCAAAGTCCAGACAGAAAACTAGTTAAATAAATCTTTTAATTAACAAAAAGGAAAAGTAGGCAAACTGTTGCAGCAAGTAAAGCTCGTGTTTTCAGCATTTAAAAAAATCCTACATTTTTCATTTTAATTTCAATTTAATCCTTATCCCGTTACTTAAAATCTCAAAACTTGTAGATTAACATACAAAAAACAGATATATTTATCTGTCTTTGACTTGTTTCTATGAATTTTTAACTTGAAAATGTCAAACTGCCTCCCCTTTGTGGTTCAGTAATGATACAGACATAGTTTTGAGAGACAAGCAGTGTGGTGGATTGTTCTGTCACCTCACAGCAGGGACCTTTATTTGTGTAGATTGTTCTCTCCGTGTCTGAATGTATTCTCACATGTTTTCCGGACTTCTGCCACAGTCCACACACATGCATGGTGTAAATGGATAGCTTTGAGAGCTATTGAAGTCAAGTTAAAATAACAAACATCAGAAATGTTGGAGAATTGGGTTGTTCTTGATTGCATTATTGTTTGGCTGCTTTTGTAATAAATACAGTTTATACAAGTGACCCGCCACGTGTAAGCATTAGGGAATTTGATAATGATGGTAACATAAGACTTAGGATACATGTTACAAGCTCTAGATCCTTCCATCCATACATCTGTCCATCATTAGGCATGTAACAAGAAATGGGGTCCCTTGACCGTTCACTGTTAAGTGGCACAAAATGGACCCTTCATCTTTCTAATGTATATTATTAGCTCTCTTTTATTATTAGCCTTTTACACATTTAAAAGAGTGCCCTAAAAATTAGCATAACTATATACATTTTTAAAAAGAAAAGGGGGGGGAAAAAAAAAAAAAATCAAATGTTGTGACTTTTGCCATTTTACCACCATATTACGTCCATCCATGTTAACACGATTAACTGTGATACCGTTATGTCCTGATGATGAAGCCTATGATACTTTCACTTCATGCTGAAAGTGAAGAGATGAACTTCCTCTCTCTGTTTGGACAGAGTTACACTTATGCAGCTCTGATATTTGTTTCGGTTTTGTCTCGCAAGAAAAAAATAGTAAACAAAACATAATCTCAGAAAAAAAATTACACATGAAAATCTATTTGTCCTCCTTTTTGGATCTTTTTTCTAAGGGTATAGTCCTCCCACCTCGTGCCAGTGGGGCCCAACTGATATGAGTCTCAAACACTTGACCTTAACATAAAACCTTTACACACTCAGACAGGGAGTGAAGTGCTTTGCTTTACCAAAGGTCACTCCCACAGATTTCTCCCACTCTGCTGCAGAGCTTGGCAGCAAGGAGGAAAAGGGTGAACCCAGCAGGCTGCCGTTTTATGACCTCAGGCTGAATACATTCCTGGACAAATATAGCCTTGATCTGTCTTTACACTACAGTTTTAGGCTTTTAAATGCACCCTCTCAAGCTTAAGACTGACACTGGGTATTTCCGCCTTAGCTCTCAGTTTGGTGAACCAACAAGAGTCTGGTTTTATAAGCATGACAAAATGCCCATACACAAGACTTTCAGACATATGTGCAGGGATTTTGGCTGCATTTGGATGTGAAATGATGACTCAAAGACAAAGTTAGAAGCAGTAGAAAGTCTTACTGTTTTTTTCCTCTTTCAGTGCACCACTACTCTCTGTCACATGCTGCTGCTCTCTCTGTCTCACTGCTCGCACACAGCAGTGAGACAGACAAACTGCTGCAGGAAAGCAAGACTTTATTGCAAAGCAGTTCTGTTCATAGATTTTCATCAAGATGCTTTTTAATGGAAAAAAGACACTTAAGATTCACTAAAAGTCTTGTAAATCTAGTGGCAGTTGCTAAGTTGGCAACAATTAGGTGAACTTCAGTGTGAAAAGTGAATGCCAGAATTCCCAACAAATTAATAACCAAATAGTTCAACAATTGACTATTCCTAAGGTTTATAGCACCCCATGTTTTTAAACAATGCATGCTAGTAAAAAAACACAAGTCCTATATTTGAAAAACTCTGATTACTGCCAAGATTATGACATTAGCCTGTTAATTAGAGCTGGGACAGTTGTTTTGTTTCTTGTGTTATAGATCAGGCACATCCCTTTGCTCTATGACAGTGTGCTTTCACCCCTCCAAAAGCATAATGCAGTTCAAGCCAAGATGACTAAAAGCGAACCTTTGGCCAACAAGATTTATCCAGAGTAAGTAAAACTCCCAAGGTTTTCAAAGGTGAACCTGTGAAAGGATTATTAATGGTTGCCTGCAGCTCCCTTTGCCTACAGATCACTAGGTATGAGATCAGGGTCTGTCACCTGGTATGCATTCGTCAGCACACGACAGTTGGTTGTCGCGCTAACTCTGTCTTGCCCGGGGCTAATGTGCAAGTCTCCTGAGGAGCCCGAGTCAGCTGCCGCCTGTGTATCTTGGTGACTCCCACGCTGGAGGTGGCTGCAACCTGTCAGGGACCAGCGGCTCCCCTTACAAGATGAGCTTTTTCAAAAAAAAAAAAAAAAAAAAAAAAGGTCTGCAGAGTTTATCATTTGAATAAAATTTAAAGTTCAAGAGTTCAGTACATCCTTGTTTGCTAAGTTAATGAATAATTGTGTTAAATAATCAAGATTTACAATATAATTATTGATCAAAATAGCCCTGAACACAGCTCACAGGTTCTTCTCTTCATCACGTTCTCTGTGCAAGTACTGATAATTAAATTTAAATTAAATTGCATTTTGTTTGTATAGCACCAAGTCTTCGAATGTGTGCGGCTAGCCAGCAAATATTCTAATTGTTAACATAACAGATACCGAATGCTGGTAAATCGTTGTGTCCTAAATGATATGCAGCCATCTGCTACTAGATGGAGCTGCAGTCCCGACACAGTTATTGAAAAGTGCCAAAAAACGTTAATCTTTTTTGTTAAGTCTATTATTGTATGTTATTTTGAAGGTGAAAGAATTAGTTCGCAGACGTAAGTCCCGAAATAAGCTTTCTCCGAAAGGGGGACGAGTTCAGTTATTTGGGAGAGGCAGAGTAGAGCTGCTTCTCCGCTACGTCAAAAGGAGCCAGTTGAGTTGTTCGTCCCTGGGTGAGGTGTTCTGGATATGTCCTACCAGAAGGAGATCCTGGGATAGATCCACGATACACTGGAGAGATACCATCTCTTGGCTAGCCTGGGAATACCTCTGTGTTCCCCTGAATGAGCTAAAGGAGGTGGCTGGGGAGAGTATAATGGCAGGTATTCACAGTGCACGATATGAGGCACCAAACAGTTGAGCAGCATTTAAATTATGATTCATTTTTAAAGAATGTCATTAGTTGTTTTAAATGCCCTTGTTTAAACTGTTTTTGACATTGTCCATTACACAGTCCTCAAATTGAACTTTATATGTTTCTTAGTTTTACGATGATGATGCTTTATATTGAATGGTAAAGACCTTACAACAACAGAGAAAACCCCAACATTCAGACAATCCCATAAAAGCAAGCACTTTGCGACAGTGGAAAAGAAAAACTCACTTTCAACAGGAAGAAACCTATGGCAGAACCAGGGTCAGGGAGGGGCAGGCATCTGCTGCTCCACAAGACACGATACATTGTGACACATGTTCATCGTACGTGCTTGAAATATAGAACCTAATTCTGAAAATTTGAAGCATATAAACAGAATCACTAGGAAACAGGCCTGTTCCAAGTTCATAACAAGCTTTATGATATTAGATTTCATGTAAATGTGTTCTTTGTTTCTGCCAGTGAGCCTCATGGGCTTAGGTGTTAACAACATTAAGAGAACTGAATATTGACACAGCGCCTTTCCTGGCGTCTCAAATTCATTTATACTCTGGTCTGTTGGCCTTTGAGATTCTGCTGTTTCTGATCTCTAGCGTTTATAATCTGTGTGACCTCAAATGTGACTGAGTCAGTCACTCCTTGTCTGTCTTTGATTCAGTCAGGCACACACTATGCGCCTCTTTCATCTCTCTTCCCATCGTTTGCTTGTTTTTTTCCTTCCAGCCATAGCAGTGTGATGAGATGAGGACACTCAGTGTCGCTGTTTACAAAAATGACTGCCAACCTGACATTCAACTGTCCATCAGCTGCCTACATGAATTCATATTACCCACTGTGTCTTCCTGCCTGTCATTTTCTCTCTCCATCTCCAACATAACATGCCTTTCTTTCCCACTATCTCAACTCCTCATTCTTTCTTTATTTCCGTTCTTTCCTCAAATCACTCCTCCTCAATCTTCCACAGCTAGCCAAGGTGTCAGCTTTAGCCTTTCCTCCTTTTCTGGCTATTTTTGCTTCCCTTTACCCCTTTACTTCTTACCTCTCCTCTTTGCATTTGTTCATCTCACTTTCCTTTTTAGAGTAAACACAGCGGCCTTCTCACATCTCGCAATGTATCAGTTTGTTTGAACTGGAAACAGCTCTTTCTCCCTCACTTGGGTTTCCTCCCACCACCCTATCGCATTTATCTTCATCCCCTCACTCTTCACATCTTCCCTGTGTGCTTTTCTGTGTCTTCTTCTGCCTGTTTAATGTTGTTCCATCTCCTGTGTATCATTTATCTTCCTCCATTTCTCCTACTTTGAACAACTTGCCTTGCCCTGTAGTTATTTGAGATTAATGTACCTGTCCATATGTCAGGATTTTCTACTAGGCTTGAAGAAGTGTATATATTCCAGGAAACTAGAAAATCTGTCCCAGGCAATCAAAATGTTATCTCAATCGGCTATTCGCCCATTCTTATTTCACTTCCCTGGCAGTTTAAAGTATCTTTTAGTTGATGTATTATGATTGTAGTGCACCAAAAGAGTTGATGCTGTCGAATTTTTTTTTTTGGGGGGGGGGGGGGGGGGGCTGTTCAGATTTGGTCCCTTTCTGTGAGCTGCTCTGCAGAGTTGAAAGACCTTGCCTGTGGGGTCCACATTCAGAGTGGTGGAAATGTCCTCTTCTGATTTTTTCTTTTTTTTTAATCGACAGAAACCTTGCTGATTTCACAGCTCCCCCTCTCTTCCCCTACTGGGCAGATGAAGACCTTTATCCCTCTATTTATCTCTCTGTGACACAGCAAGACTCTGTATTTTCCTGCTTTGCTCTTCATCCACCTCTCCTTTATTTTCCTCATATATTTTCTCACCTTTAACCTGCCACGACTGTTTATCCTGTACACCCTTATTCCTCCCGGGACCCCCCAAAAATCAAAATGTCACTGCAAAGACTCATCCTGTGCTTTCCCTTTCAAAACACATAATTTACACACATTATGCTTTTTAGATTTTTGCTTTATTTGCATATAAAAGTTTGCAAAGTCCACCGAAAAAAGGATTTAATGTGTCCACCAATAAAACCCTGCTGTTTCAGCCACCTGAAATGCTTCATTTGTATCGAGGCTTTTCTTTCCTGAGTTCTATACCTCACTATATAACACACTGCCAAGTGTCTAGGTGTCAAACAAAAGTTACTTCAGATGAAACCATCTGTATCACAGCCAACTATTATTTCTTGTTCTAAACTCTAAAATATCTCAACTGTGTCTCAGCGACCATGCCAAATCCTCCAACTGTTACAAGATTAAATATGTGTTGATGCACTTGCAGGATTTGAGAAAATGAAGAGCCCACAATAGGTGAATACCTGTCTGTTTAGTCTCTGTGCAAAACAAAGCTAATATAGCTAACACTACCATCTTGTCTTCTTCGTGCTGCCACATGTGCGACAGCCACAGTCGCCATTAACGCTTGTTGCTAGGGTCATGCTAATAGATGATGACATTAGAAATTGACAATGGTCAAACTGATTGGCGAAGGCTTGTCAGACAGGGTGATTTTTAGCTAATTTCCCTATTGAGTTATTAAATTAATATCATTTTCATGGTTATGGTGATGCTACAGCAGGCGATAGGATGATATGACCAAACCTAATGTATACGTGTAATATGATAATTGAAGGACACTTAGAAGAAACAGGACATATTAACAGTATGCCTAAAGTGGTTAACATTAGTATTAGCTCTGACTGAATGCCGACAGTTTAGACCTATGATGGATAATTGAATGCTAATTATTTGTGCATGTGTATTGTAGTGACTTCTCATGAATCTCTCCTTTTCTAGGTTTACGTAGCTCCTGTGTTTTTAGCCAGTAGCTACACTGGGCTTTTTAAGAGGAGAACCTTAAGAGAGAGAGGAGCTAAAATGGAGCATGAAAGCAGGTGATCCGGCAATGTGCATGATTAGCGCACTCCCTAAAACATAACCTATAAATAAGCTTAGTAAGCACTTCAAAAACAGTGAATCCTGTAACACACTAAATAGTAATTATTGTGATTAGTACAAAATGTCGATTGATTGACTCAGTGTGTCTCTCTCTCCAGGGTAATACTTTCATAAGAAGAAGCTCGTTAAGAAATGGGTAGTTGGTGTTTTATTGTATTTATTTTTAATGTGGAAATGTAGACCATCTCAGCTCGGGTGCCAGACATCTCTGTCACTACATTTAGTGATTTCTTTTTTGCATATGCCTTAAGCTACTTTTTTCCACCTGAAAACCACCTACCATGAAAATCTATGGGCAGCATTGCTCCAAGGAATTCAATGTCTTTGTTTTCTATGTTCAACAAGTGGGAGAACAGCAAACAGCAGCATCCAGAATGAGTCTGCACACTGTGTGAGAGACAAAAGTAAGATGTATTATGTTAATTCTAACTTTACCTTTGAGTAACCATTTAATATGTAACTAGAGTGGAAATTACAGAACAGAACTTTAACTTATTTGATACATAGGCTGTATGTAAAAGATGGACATAGACGGATGTGATTGTGCTGACGTGTTATTAAACCTTCACTTGAGTGAGAATTCACTGCAAGCTGATAAGGTAGAGACCTGTCAATCACAAGTTAGGCCCACCCTAAGCACATCCTCTTTTATCCCCCTTTTTGACTCTAATTACAACAGTTATTTATAAAATGATTATTGTGTTAAAACCTAGCTAATTAGACCATAATCCTTTCGAGGTTAAGACGTTAGCCAAACATTCAAGCTCATTCCATCATGTCAGCTGAATATTTGATTTGTTGTAAATGTTTAGAAAAATTTTTGTGGCATTTTGCTAAAAGAAAAGGCGACTTTTTACTTTTATTGACAGGTGCCCTTTAATTTTGCTCATGGTTTGAATGTTTTGCATGAATGTACAAATGTTTGCTTGTGTTTGTGTATGTACTGCAAGCTAGGATATGTACACTTCATTTTGATTTTAAATTTTTATCATTTTAGGGAGCACAGTGGTGCAGTGGTTAGCACTGTTACCTCACAGACAGAAGGTCCAAAGACATGAATTTTAGGTTAACTGGTGATTCTTATGTCTTGATGCATACCCAATCATCCAGGTAAGGGAATCCCAGAATTCTGAATTCTGCTGATTCTGTTCATTTGGCCATTGAGTTTTCAACATCCAGATGAACACTAACATTGGAGTGACTTGAACATCTGAATTCAGTAATTTGGATGGATGAGTGGATACTTTTGGTAATATACCGTATTCATTTTAGATTTTCAACTGGGGAAACACCCAAGTGTATGTCTGTCTATTTCATTTTATTTTTCCTTCTGAAGGAAAACTATTCGACCTTGGCACTGTTTTTTTTCATAATTGCTGACTTTCTAAATATGCTGCCAGGCTAGCTTTGCACTTTACTCCTCTGTTGTAGATGGTTGGAAATGCAATTCCAGCAGTTGAAATTGACTGTGAGGCAATAAAGTAAGGCCAGAAAGTAATACCCAGAATTTTGCCTCTGTCACACTTTCGGATCCTCTGTAGTTAAGGTGTTGAATTCAAGTGGAAAAGCTGTTTTGTGCCATAGTTGGCACAGTCAGGCTAAGACAATAAGGTGCAGATTTTCTATTCAAAGTTGAAAGTGAAGCACTGGAGTAGTGGAAAACATCAAGGAGCTATGTGAAGTTGCGCCGTAGTTGGTCCAGAGGTCAGACATTTCTTCGTGTGGCTGTTCTGATAGAAAAGAGACGGCAGTGCTGTTGTTGTGATCTGCTTTACTCTCTCTCTCACTATCATATTACTCCAAATTGCTTATCCGAAAACAATTTTCCCTTACTCACCAAATGCATTTTTTTTCTGTCTCTTATTTCCCTCCCTTCCTGTCCCTCTCCAGTTCAAAAAGTGCTGCTTTGTCACACATCAGCTGAACTTCCTCTTCATATTTACTTTGTAGCACTTTGCAGTGGCAATGGGAGTAGTGTCATCATCATTGAGATGAGTAGAGGCACAGGCATCAGCAGATTTATCAGTTTTCTCCAGGCACATTTAAGCATTAGTGGGAGAGAAAGAGGATCAGGGTGATGAAAGCATGACTAGTGGGCTGTAGTGCAGTGTGGAAGAGGTCATTATGATACTTTGTGTTCATCTTTCTGAAAAGTCTTTATTTGTCCACCATGTGGAGCTTTGATCACCCTTTGTCCTCCCTGCTCTCCTCTAAAAGCTGAAAAGCACTACTGTTAACCTGTGCTCTCATAGCAATTAAACAACTCCCTAAACTCGGAGTTCATAATTAAGCAAATCACTTGTCTGATTGAGTAATTAAAATGGGCCGTGTTGTTCCCATGCCCCAGAAGAATTCAAAAAGCTGTTTGAATTAACTAGCGTGGGCCTCTGTAATCAAATAAACATATTCACTGCATTAGACTGTATAATGCTGTGTGAATTTCTGTGTCACATAGTTCAGTGCAATATGTAAATATCACCTTTGCAAAGCTTTTAATGGTCAGTTTGTGTTGAGAGCTGTTGAGGGGCTGGAGTGAGTGCATACTTGATTGCGTTACTTTGTGTGATGCTCTTGTTATGATTAGTAATAAAAACAAATGCCTCTTAAGATATCACATACTATTTGTATTTCATATCATTTATATTTTTGGTACTAATGTAATGAAGTCTAATGCAAAGTAAACACTTTATTCTTACAGGTGGTAACAAGTACTTAGTGGAGGTACAGTCGTACTTAAAGTTGTTGTACATGTGCAAATATGACAAAATTGTTTTGACAGTATCAGATTACTTATTAAATACTGTGTAGCAATTTTTATCAATCTTATGATACTTTTAAGTGTCAAGATATGAAAAAGTGCATTTTGTAGGAGCATACATGAACTGACTCAACCATCCACCTTGAAACAATGGAAGCTGATTCGTTTAAATGAATGCATTGATGCCAGGCTATTACCATTTCCCTCCTGTCCTAATTAATTGCACTGTGAAAATTTCCCCTCAAACTCTTGTCTCGAGCTTGACAGTTTGTTTGATGTGTGTGACTTTCCCTTGTTCTCTGTTGGATCCCGTCCGTTGCCGTGCACCGTGACTCCTGGGCAGAGTGAGAGCTACCCCACACACAACACACACACACACACACACGCGCGCGCACGTACGTTCCTGGCCTTCCCTGTGCTACTAATTACCTTGTTTCCCATCTGGACTATCTGGCACTAGTGGCGCTCTTTCTCTTCTTTATCCATCTCCTAATTTTCTTTTCTCCACTTTTTCAGCTGCCTGCCTGATCAGTATGAAAATTGTTTTCCATGACCATAGTGATCCAGCTTTACAAACTTATATGAGAGCAGTTTTCATTTGTTATAATTATTAATGTAGAAAATATGAGCTAATCACCACAAGCAGATGGGAGATATTTTGTTTAGTTTGTTTTGTGTAATAAACTGTTCCTAACAAAGTACAACAAAAAAGTAATTATGAATATTGTAATGTTAAATCTTAAGTCTTGAGAGGACTGGAAAAGGTTTTCACTGAGATTATTTTTCTCTATCTGTCTTACCCTTCATCCAGTCCCTATTGCAGAAAATAACTATCACAGCATGATGCTGTGGCCTCTGTGTGGCCACTGGACTGTAAATAAAAGAACAAAGTTTCTGGGTCTGAAAGACGAGGCCAGTTCGGAAGTATTTTAAATCTGTATTCTTTTTAATAACCAGCAGTTGGCGGCTCCTCTGGTTGGCTAAAGAACGCTAACTGTGCAGAAGCCTATGGTGCAACAACCACATGGTTAATACTTGATTTGTGACCTCAGGAAGCACTTTCCCGTTGCTTGTTTTGTTTATTTTTGTTGACTGTAACATGCAGCTAATTTTGTAAATTAGAGACAACCACAACTTTGCTTACTATGCCCTGGTATTCTATAAAATACTTCTTCTGCTTCAGTCAGTTTTTGTCCAATATGAACAAAGGGTTTAATTTATAGTGACCATTGACGTCTTGGTTACATTTCTGACCAAGACTCTGTGTCCTTGATTACGCAATTTGACTGAATGGCCAGAAGAGTAAGATTTTTGGTTCTAGATTTCTTCATTTTTAGCAATGAGTGAATCTCTTGTGCACTTAGGCCTTTTTGATGTTGCATAAAATTTCTTTTGTTCTTTCTAAAATCTATGCCTGGATAAATCTGGGGTCTACCATCTGAGGACAGTTGTCAAGCTCATGGCCTGATTTTGACTTGCAACGATATCTATGAGACCTTGTATAAGTGCTTGTTTATAAGTGCACTTGAAGTTGTAGAGTGTTTTAGGGAACCATGGTATAAGGATGCACCAGAGCTAACAAAGCATATAAAGCAGAGTTCATGGTACCTATTTTGTGTTTGTTTGCCTATGCAGAGTAAAGGATGTGGACTGTGCAACTAATATAGCCATGATTCCTCCAAAACAACCAACAGTGTGTAGCCTGATTGAGATGAAACTACGTGTTTGGTTGGACCTGAACATAAAAGAGAGCAATGAGCAGAGTTCAGCATGAAGAAAAATAAGCACAAATATAGTTGGGGTTTTTTTGTGTGATGTTAGATGTTTTTCTCCAAAAATGAGTTTTTTAAAACCTAAAAGAATACACTCCACCTGCTCTTTTAAATATTAATGAAAGATTAATAGGTTGTTTATACATAATAAATTAGTATTTTAAAATTTGTTGTAGACACTTATTATGACGGAATTCTTGGCCCAGTTTAAAATGAACCTGAACCATACTAAATGACGGGATCGAATATGAACAGTATGTAAGGGTTAAATAAGACAAGCCAGTGTTTTATTGTCAGTAATTATTTAACACTACAAAAGCCTGTTTTTCCTCTGTCATTGTGGAATATTAAGACTGACGAGAAAACAATAAACTCACTGTGCATTTTAGGATAAGTCAAAACTAAATGTGGAAAACTTGAGTCTGAAAACTTCAGAATCCTCTTCAGATAATTACCTTGCCTAGAATTATGATTGAGCTTTTACCTCCATCACTGACGATGTTACAAGGCGGCACAACAGTTTCTCATTTTTCCCTTTTTTTTCAAAACGTCTCGCTGACTGCTTGGCAGCAAATCAGACAGCTCTGCTCCAAATTAAGCACTCCTGTGTCAGCATCTGTTTCTCATATTTATTTGCCTTTTGTAGATGTGCCAAAAAGTTAATGTTTCTGTTCAGTCCGATATTAATTTATGGTTTTTGACAGATGTGACTGCCCTTTCAGGTGGTGGTTCTGAGGAGTAAAGTCCTTTATTTGAGGTGCCCCTCAACACTTTGTCAGTTGCTGTGAGGTCACTGAGAGTTCAGTAGACGTTATTACACAATAGTCTTTATAATCTAAGTTTTCATTACTCAGCAGATCACTTTTTTTTTTCTCCGCTGGCCAAATCTCTGTGTAATTTAGAATTCATGGACAGAGAAACAAGGTTAGCCTTTTATTTAGTGACTCTGATGATTTGTGACAGGGAGAAAATTAGACCATTAAAACCAGCAATGAAAATAATCCTCATAGCATGTTATTATGTGTTACTGGCAACATCTTTGTATTAAGATTTTATTCATGTTCAATAGGTTCTAGATATCTGCTCCAATATTTATGATTCTGTGGTCAAATGAAATGTTATAGCCTAGTCGCATTGTAGTCTTTTATCTTTTTAAACAGAGTAGCTCAGGCTGAAATTGATGGAATAACATAAATATTCATGTATAGTGAGATTTTGATTTGGATGTATGACATCAAGAAGAAAGATCAGTCACAATATGTGGCTGTCCCCCCAAAAATTGGTTAGTGATAATATTTTGTTTTATAAACAGTGTTAAAGTTTTCTAATTAATCAGAATATCTTAAAACAGACATAATATTAAAACAAAATATACTTTATAAAAAAAACTACTAAGGCTTCAGCCTTAGTAGGCCTAGAGACCGACCCCTGATTGGGGGGGGGATGTATATTCCCCAACTGTGCAGTGAGTGGTTGCTGGTAATCTCTGTGTGACATCAATTGTAAAGAGGGGTGTTTCACAAAAAAACTTCAATTTGTTTGGTTGCCTTTCCCTGCACAACCTTTGGAGAGTATTCCCAAATAGTTGATTCTGTTCATCTGGACGTAGCGTTTTTGGGAGAACGTCTCATCACTCATCCAAGTGACTTCTTCAGTCTCAGCTGGATGTGGCAGAGTAAATGTGGTTATTTAGACATTTGTCAAAGCTTGGAAGGCACCTAAAGAATGCTCCAGGCGATCCAGGAGAGAAGAAGGACAACTGCTACCTAAGCAAAAACCCTTAGTGTGATCCCTTGTGTGTCATGAGTATCGGAACAGCTAAGACGCATTTTCTCAAACACTGCGTCTGTCTCTGTGTTTGAGGACAAGGCAGCATCTTCAATTGGCTGCACCATTTATTCATTTTGTTTACTTTGGTCTTAGTCAGTGATGGGGATAACGACGTTACAAGTAACGGCGTTACTAACAGAGTTACTTTGTTCAGTAACGAGTAATCTAACTAATTACTATTTCTATCGTTACAACGCCGTTACCCTTACTAACAAGGAAATGCGGTGCGGTCGCGTTACTATTTTTCAACAAACAGACGGTTGAAGCTGTGTTCAGCTTACTGCACGTAAGTAATCTGGGCGCTACAGCTTTAAGCAGCTGCGCGCGCTCCCGCGGACGGCAATCATGATCACTTTTTGGCGCAACACCTGGAGCTAGGGGGCAAAACAATCGCATGAGTGCTGCTGTTTGACTGAGGAAGAATAAAGTAGTCGTGGTAAGCCAATCACACGACCACTTTAAGATGACAAAGCAACAAGGTGATATATACCAGTTGTGTTGATGGGCCACGTAAAACCAGAGTCATGATCATCAATATATAGGCGTGTTTATTCCTGAATGGTTTCGTCACGTTTACTGTCTAAGGACAGCGCTAGCAAGCACTCTCTGCTTATGACCAAAAAATAAAAAAACAAAACAAAAAAACAGCCTGTTGGTGTTGGTGGAAAAATGCACCATGTCGACCAATCAAAAATGATATGGCAACATGACATTTGGTTGTTTGGGAAGAGGGGGAAGTTTTAGGAGTGACGGCGAGAGAGAGAGAGAGAGGGAAAGAAAGCAGAAAAAGAAAGAGAGCGCGAGTTTTGAGATGTGAGAGATTTGTGACATTTAGCATGTTTGGAGTGTGTAGTTAATGTGTTGTCTTGTGTAGTTAGTGTGTAGTGTTGTGGATAGTTTTGTGTTGTGTGTCAGAACAATGAGGTGACTGCTGTCTCCAGGTATCAGGCTGTGATGTTCTCCTTTATAGTGGACAGAAATTATTTTTTTGGAGTGGTACAAATAATTTATGCGGCATCTTATTTAATGCAGAACACCTGATTGTTATGTAAATAGTTTGAAATGGTTATTAAAAAAAGAGGGTAAAAGGTAAATACCTGCAAATAACTTTGTTGTTTGCAAAACCTGTGCATAGGATTTTAAAATTGACAATTTATATTTGCATTTAAAGTTATGAAATATGATTCAATAAACATGTTTGTGGTTGTTACAGTAAAAAATGTAACTTTCTATGCAGATTTTGTTTTTTGTCTGATTTTAGATCAATTTTGTTAATACAGTATGTCAAAATAAAAACATAACTGTAAATTCCGACACGTGAGGTTGTGCTGAAAAGAGTGATACCAAACAAAGTAAAGTAAATAGTAAATAGTCAAATAGGCAAAGTAAATAGTTTTTAAAGGTCAAATGTAGAGGTAAAATCAAAAATGGCCAATTATACTCTGGACCCCAGAGGGTTAAACATTTTTTTTTTAAGTAACGCAAAAGTTACTTTTCAAGTAATTAATTAATTTTAGAATCTTGTAACTCAGTTACTAACTCAGTTACTTTTTTGAAGAAGTAACTAGTAACTATAATTAATTACTTTTTCAAAGTAACTTGCCCAACACTGGTCTTAGTTGCCCACAATCAGAGCTACTGGCTGAGGAACGCCTTCTCCTGAATATACCGGAACTTGCTTTTGCTTGCCTTGTGATGGCCAAAGTGTCAAAAATAAAACAAGGCAAATAATATATTTAAATACCTACCTAGGTTTTAACCTTTCCCTCCAGATGTACCTCGAGAAAAACTATTACAGTGGGGCTTTACTTTCTAGAGCATGCCTCGTCTTGGAACAAATACAAATAAATGGAAAAAATTGATGTCCAATAAGAAAGATTGCATAATAATCATGTGTCAAATAATAGTCTATTTCATGGCAGATGAACAACAGTTATTTCAGCATCAAGTCATCGTCGCTGTGAAATGACACAATTTCCCAGATAATACGCAGTACAGTACATCATGCAACATTGTAAAGTCTTCTAATAAAGTTAAGCAACAAAATAAATAAATGTGGTATAAAATATAGCATTATACAACAGTGAAGAGAAGAGGAAAGCACATTCTCTCAATCAATCTTCTTAGTTGGTCCTAAATCGTTGCTAGTAACAGGATTGTTCTGATGCTGGGAATAAACAGAGCAGCAGTGGTTATAAATTGTCAAACATTTTTCTTTAATATTTGGTCTAAACTTTGCTGGCAGACTAATAAAAAAAAAAATTGGCAAGAAAGTAGGCTGATGAGTGGGAAAGGGGATAAATAACACACATCATAACAATAGAAAACAACAACGATAATAAAAGGTCCTAATAGATGATCATATAATAATAATAATAATAATATTATTATTATTATTATTATTATTATTATTATTATTATTATTATTATTATTATATCGTGTAACCTTTACTATGGAAAATATTTTGGAACATGTCCACGCACATAATCAAACACATAATTTATCTGCTGCTGTAAACAACTTCAAGCAGAAGAAAGTATATTTTACTTTATTGTTTTGCCAAATCAATAAAAATGATCACTACAGAGAAGTTTTTTGATTATATAAAATTGGGAAACATCTGTCTAGATTGCTGAAAATATTGAACAGATAGGCCTATATCATAGAAATTTTTTTTGACAGATTTTCTAATTATCTTATCAATGTAGGGCTCAGTAACAGCCCTAGACACTAGTTAGTGACCATCTGTCAGATGCTTGTCATTAGGGGAAAATGGGCGTTCCCTGACCGACTAATAAACCCACCAAACAATCACCAGTTGATTGGGAAAACTCAATTTTGTGGGATTGGGTTCTACAGGTTGCTTGCGTGAAATTGGTATTAAGTGGCGGCATATACTGCTTTGGTTGCTACCAGGTTGTTATAGTTGCCTGAAGATTGCATTGAAGACACGGCTGTTTTGCAAACACTTGTCAGCTGCTTGCCAAGTGAGACACTGAAAAGTGCAAACTAGAAATAGAAACCATTTGCCTTTACAGTAAAAGTTTCACCATTTGAAACGTGCTCTTTGCAACAGGCAGTTTTTACTTTCAAGTGTTCTTTCCAGTAGCACCTTTAAATTTTACTACAGTTCAGAGAGTAGTGTTTTCTGATGAGTCGGCCTTTTTCATGTTAAATCAGGGTCAACCTCTGGAATTTTGTTGTAAATGTAAAAAAAAAAAATTAAAACAGGTGTTTAGTGCAGGGCTGTCTTTGCAACTGATTTCACTCAACACCAGCCATCATCTTCCAGCAACCAGCTGAATTCGCATTCTTCCTAATCTACTGGAGGTTGCCAAAGGGTAACCGACTGGTCTCTAGGCCTGTGTGATTTATAGGGAGACTCTAGAACAGGGGTCCCCAAACTTTTTCCAGTGAGGGCCACATAACTTTTTCCTTCTCTGATGGGGGGCCAGGGTCAGTTTGTAACAGAAAAAGTGTGACGATAGCAGGTTTGCCGAAATGTAAACATTTATTGTTTTCCAGAAAGCCACACATAACCAAATATTAATAACCCTTTCCGAGATCAAATAACCCTCTCTGGGTTCTTCACAGAAAAAATTAACGTAGGAAATACTTAATAACACTATTTATGACATCAATAAATAATCAAATAACCCTCTTTGGGTTCTTCACAGAAAAAAAGTCAGGAAATATATAATAACAGTATTTCTGAAATCAATAATAACCAAATAACCCTCTCTGGGTTCTTCACAGAAAGAAAGTTTCTGTTGTGCCGTGCACAATCTTACGCTTCAGTTGTCAGAGCAGAATCTCTTAAATGACACATATGAGCAGTCTCTCAAAGTTCTTGTGTTCTTTCCTTATAATCCAGTTTTGTAGGTTCCAGTAGGGTAGCCTAGTAGACACCACTGTTTGCTCTCTCTCATCAACTTCCCTCTGAAAACCACAAAGCAAGCAGGCTGAGAAACCCAACTAAGTGATACAGCACCTACACAGCACAAAACATTTTCACAAGCTTTTTTCAATGGTTGTGGAGATGGATTTTATCCCAGTAGATTTTATAATGATTATATTTGTTTATGCTCAGAATAACTCATTCAAGTCACAAAAGTGAGCTTACCTATGTACTGTATGTTCATCAGTGTGAACTGTGGGCCTGCATTTGGCCGGTGAGAAGTTGAATGTCCGGTTCCATTCTAGTCACAGCCACTCTCAAACACTGATGCAGATGTTCATCTGTCAATCTTGATCTCATTGGAGATTTCATGAGTTTCATGCGTGAAAAGGTTTGCTCGCACATATACGTGCTGCCAAAAAGTGTGGACATCTTCATTGCGTGTTTTTTTTTATGTTAGGGTACGTGTCATTTGGGAGGGCGGCATAGAAGTCAACGAGACTGTTGGGCTTGAATGCGTCTTTCAGAACATCACAGTTCTGTAACTCGGCCAGTTCAAACTGATAAAAAGACTGGGCTTCATCGATGTCGGCAACAAAGGGGTTTTGGAAAAGACGGATTTCTTTTGCATGAGCATGTAGTTGACGGAATCGCACACTCAATTCCGCCTTCAGCATTTCCAGTGCTTCCACACACTTTTCAGCTGGGAACAGGACCGCTGGGTTCTCTGCAGAAAGGTTTTGGGTAGCAGGGAGATGGGTGAAGTTGTGCTTTTTCACTTGTTCCAAAAGCAGCGTTAGTTTCAACTCCAATGCTTTTATGTGGGAATACATGTCACAAATGAGTTTCCTCTGGCCTTGTAGCTGCAAGTTAAGGCCGTTCAGCATTTCCGTCACGTCTGTTAAAAATGCGAGGTGCCACTTCCATTCCTGGTCGATCAGCTCTGGGACCGTTTTGCCTTTTGAATGAAGAAATGCGTTAATTTCGGGTAGGAGCTCGTAAAAACGCCTCAAAACTCTGCCGCGGCTCAACCATCGGACCTCTGTGTAGTACAGCACATCTCCGTACGCAGATTCCAGTTCAGACAGGAATTGTTGGAACTGCCTGTGTTTAAGTCCATTTGCTCTGATGAAGTTTATGCATGATACCACAGCCTTCATGACAGACTCCCACTTCAACACTTTGCAGCAAAGCGCTTGCTGGTGAATTATGCAGTGGACTTGTAGAGGGGCAGTGAGACCCCGTTCTTCCATCTCGCGGTTCATGCGTCCTATTAGGCCCCGAGATGCGCCCACCATACAAGGAGCCCCGTCAGTCGTGATGCTAGCAAGCTTTGCCCAGTCCAGATCCAACTCTTCCATTGTTTGACATACTTTGTCGAAAATATCCTCCCCGTCGTAGTGCCTTTCAGACTTTGGAGGGCTGCCAGCTCCTCGCACATCTCAAAGTTTGCGCTAACTCCACGAATAAAAATAAGAAGCTGCCCTGTGTCCTGTACGTCCGTGCTCTCATCCAGTGCTAATGAAAAAAAGTCAAATTCTTTCGTCTTTTGCTGCAGCTGGGCATATACATTACCCCCTATTTCTTCCACGCGTCTGGTGATTGTGCTCGCCGATAGACTGACAGCATTAAAGACATCTTTCTTATCGGGACACACCTCCTCCATGACAACATTCAAACATTTCTTGACAAACTCTCCCTCAGTGAAAGGTTTACCGTAGCTTGCTATCAGTTGAGCAACACGAAAGCTGGCCCGAGCTGATGACTGGTTCAGCTGAGTTTGGCGTACAAATGCAGTCTCCTGAGCTAACAGTCCACTTTTTAGCTTTGAGATTTTGTCTGTTCGCATTTGGCCTTGCAAGCTATCATACTTGTCTTTGTGACGGCATTCATAATGTCGGTGCAGATTGTATTCTTTGAATACCGCCACCGTCTCTTGACAGATGAGACAAACAGCCTTTTCTTTGCATTGAACAAAAAAAATAATCGTGTGTCCACTGTAGGTTAAATACCCTGCATTCTGAATCAATTTTTCTCTTACCTAACCTTTTTGCCATTATTCCGTTCGGGGGGGGGGGTCACGTTCACGTTCTGGGCAAAGTGAGGTCGTAGTAGCAAAAAATTTTTTTAGGGTGTTTCACAATTCAAATCAAATGAGCTTTATTGACATGAGGAAACATTTCCTGAGATTCAGTCGGGCAGGCCCACTACACCCCAGTGTTCTATGGGTGCATTAGTGTCGATCGCGTGGCCAGACTGAAAAAATAATAATGCATCTCTAATATTGTTCAGGGGGCCGGGTCAAATGTGGAGGTGGGCCGTAGTTTGGGGACCACTGCTCTAGAATATGAACAACCAGCAGAAAGCAAATCCAGATAAGTATAGACAGGTACAGCTTCTTATTAGACTTAGTAATAATTTTTTACTTTAATGGCCATTATAGCCAGTGTTTCCAGAAGCTGGTACTCCTAACGTCCTTGCTAGTTAGATGACAAAACCAAGGACTAACAAATTTGAAAATATGACGGATGTTGAATCTTAAAGGCATTGTGTCATTCTGGCAAATATCATTGCTTTTCATAGGTGTTCCAGAGGAATGACATGTAACACTCCAAGCTTTACAAAACTGACGTTCGGCATAGCAACCAAGGATTTTTTAACGTTAAAGCATGAATTACCTTGAAAAAATCCAAAAGGAAAAGAAATTACCACAAAATTAGTTTTGATATATCTGACTTTTTTAAAAAAAAAAAAGATGTTGCTTTTTGGTAATTCAGTGCAACACCTGCTTCTGAGGCCTGATGGCTATCCCTAAAATGATCTATAAAACTGAATGACACTGTTTTGTTTTTTTCTGTTCTTTTTTTCTTTTTTTGCCTATCAAAATTTCAAAGTGTGCCAATGTTGACAAATGTTAAAATGCTTTGGGATACAGAGATATCCAGCCAATAAGATACCAGGCTTACAACACCAGGTCTTAAAATAGTGTCGACTTGGTAGAATTTGCTCAGATGTTGCAGCCAAACAACAAAATGACAGCTTAATAAAAGACATAAGCTGACACGGCTAAAACAGTTTCTGGCAGCTCCCACTTATTACACTGAATTATATGGTGGGTTTCTTTGAGTAAACAACCCAAAGCATTACACACATTTTGGCTTATTTATCATGTATTTTCAGCTGCTGCGCAAAATCAGTGAGGCTAAATTTAAATCAAAGTAGTAAACAAAGTAATGTTTGTTTATTATTTGAACAATACATTTAAAAAATGAAACTACTATGGAATTGTGTTAGTGGAAACAGGTTGGCTCCTATGAATAAAATGTAAAAAAAATTAATGCTATGAAATTTTAAAATTTTAAATCCATTCAGAATAGAGTTAAAACATAGAAGGCTTATAACACAAACATAAAATGTTGTCAGTCCAATTGTGCCTCTAAAGTAAGACAAGTATTTGTTATACAAGCTGAAGGCAACTTTATCAGGAAAGGGCAGAGCAGGCTGTACCTGCTGCGGAGACTCAGGTCGTTTGGAGTAGAGGGCCCACTTCTGAAGACCTTCTATGACTCTGTGGTGGCCTCAGCTATCTTTTACGGTGTGGTCTGCTGGGGTGGCAACATCTCTGCCGGGGACAGGAAGAGACTGAACAGGCTGATCAGAAGGGCCAGCTCTGTTCTAGGATGCCCTCTGGACCCAGTGGAGGTGGTGAGTGACAGGAGAATGGTGGCTAAGCTTTCATCCCTCCCACCCCGTGCAGGAAACTCTAACAGCACTGAGCAGCTCCTTCAGTGGCAGGCTGCGGCACCCACGGTGTGAGACGGAGAGTTCGCAGGTCTTTCCTCCCCACTGCTGTCAGACTCCACAACAAAGACTCCAACTGATCAAACACACACATCCACACATGTGCAATAACACATGTGCAATACTCTTTTTCTGACAAAGTTGTATTTTTACTCAGTTGTATAAAGCATTTGTATTCTATTTTTATCCTATTGTATATTTTATTTTTATTTTATTCTATTCTGTACAGTTGTGTACAGTATTTTATTCTTATTGTATTCAAATTTTTGCTATATAACTTTTGCACTGTCCACTTCCTGCTGTGACAAAACAAATTTCCCACATGTGGGACTAATAAAGGTTATCTTATCTTATCTTATCTTATCTTATCTTATCTTACTCTAAGTGTATTAGAATCTTCCTTACAAGTGTTATTCTTCAAATATATTCCTGATTTGTCTTAAGAAAAAAAAACAGTAAAACCTAAACAAAATGGTTAATTGAAGGGGAAAAACTGGAAGCTGTTAGAGAAGATGGATACACCTATATTTCAGCTTATAATGATTGGCAAATTTTTCAGGAAACTTTATTTGTATACTTGTTCAACTACTCTTCAACACAAATATCTAATCAGCTAATCATGTGGCAGCAACTCACTGAATTTAGACATGTAGACAGAGTCAGGACAACCTCCTGAAGTTCAAACTGAGCATTTGAATGGTGATGATGATTTAAAGGCCTTTTAATAAGGCATGGTTGTTGTCTGATGGGCTTGTATAAGTAATTCTAAAAGTAATTCTAAACTGCTGATCTACTTGCATTTTCCCACACGACTAGCTCGGGTTGTACAGTATGTAGGGTTTACAAAGAATGTTTCAAAAAAGAGAAAATATCCAGTAAGCTGCTGTTTTCTGAGTGAAAATGCCTTGTTGATGTTAGAGGTCAGAGGACAATGGTAAAGCTGATATAGAAAGGTAACAGTATCTCAGTTAACCACTTGTTACAACCAAGGCATGCAGAAGAGAATGTCTGAACCTTGAAGCAGATAGACCATACCAGGTGCAACTCCTGTCAGCTGAGAACAGGACGTTGAGGATACAGTTTTACACGGGCTCACCAGAATTGGACAGTAGAAGACTGTAAAAACGTTCCTTGGTCTGATGAGTCATTACCTGCTACAATGTTGATGGTAGGGAAACAATATAAAAGCAAGGATCTATCTTGCCTTGTATCAACACATCAGACTGTTGATAGTGTAATGGTTTTGGGGATCTTTTCTTGGCACACTTTGGTCCCCTTAGTTCCAACTGATCATTGTTTAAGTGCCACACTTTGCTTGAGCATGGGTGCTGACCATATATTTCCCTTTAAAACCACAGTACACCCACCTTGTGTGCGGCTGACAAATCTTCAGCAAATGTGTGATGCTGTCATGTCAACATGGATCAAACTCTGAAGAATATTTTCAGCACCTAATTGAAATTTATGCCACAGGAATTAAAGCAGATCTGAAGGTAAAAAGGGGATCCCAACTGTTACTAGCAAGGTGTAAGTAATCAAGTGGCCAGTGAGTGCATATATCAGCTGATAATCTAATATCTAATCTGATATCTACCATGTTGACTGACTTTGGCATATTTGATATTAAGGTCACCGTGATATCAGCTAGTAGGTTTAGGCTCAACATTTTGAGGCCTCAACTTTTTAGTTTTTGAAGCCGTAAGTTGCCATATTTGGACAAGATCGTCGAGTGCTAAGGTAGCAGCTAAGGCTTGCATGCTTGTTTAGTAAGCTGCGTCTATAAAGTGCACAGATGAAACACACAAACACATGACTGAAGCAAAGACTTCTTGAATGGTCCAGACCTCATTGCAACTCACATTATTTGTCAAGTAACTCCATTAAACACAGTCACATAGTCCACTTCAGTGACGTGTACAACCAGTACACGTCACTGAAGCTGAAGCTGGTTGTTAAATAGCGTTTTAAAACTAACAGTAGCTTAGCAGTATCCAAATGAAGGAGTTGTGTAATATTGAGTTATTAAGAAGGGAGAAATTATCGGTAGAGACCAAAACAGTTTGTGTCCCTGATTACTAATGCTGTGAAGGCATTTTATCGCTTTCATGTTGGCTTAACTTGTCAGCCCCAGAGGTTCCCATTTTGTAGAGCAAGTTATATTTCACAGGGTTAGAGAAAATAAATAACAACAAAAAAAAACATTTTAAAGCTTTCTGATATTTAAATCGACCTATAATTTTATAATTGTTGCAATATATGGGGCTGTGTTTAAATACTTTCAACACTAACATTCAGAGTTGAGTGGGGGGGTTCATTTTCAACCCAGATGCTTTTTGCAGGATAAGCCCTTCCCATTAAACTATTGTGTAACAAAATGTTTTGTTTGTAGGAAATGTAAACAACAGGTAGATCATTGGCTTTAATTTTGTCTTTTTATCACCACAGTCAGGGTCAGAGGAGGTCTTTGAATAAATGGATTGGAAGTTCAGAGACACAGATGCTTGTTCAAGTTAAATGGAGTTGTTTGTAAAATCCACTCCACCCCTGCAGTCGTATTGGCATCCATTGCTCTGACAGCTTGTATTTTTCATCAAGACTAAATTGTATATGTTTGCCCTTTAATACATTAGCTGGACGAAGATAAAACGGTGGACTGGGGTCAAGCATTTGAGGGCACAAATGCATGGGAAATTCCATTTAGCGAAGACAAAGTGCTGGGAGGGGTCTAACAGAAGAGGAGGCTGGCAAGGATGCCCACACCTTGGGTTAAGCGATTGTCCACCCACTCTGCTTTTTTAATTCTGTGTCTAAAAACATTTTGTGTTTTGTCTCAGTTTGATAGAACACGTTTTGAAATTGCTGTCTTTAAAATATATTGTGAGTGTTGCTGTGAAAGGATTTGTCACCATGATAATCTGTCAAAACAGGCTCTTCTGTGTGCTGTTTGTTTT
This sequence comes from Oreochromis niloticus, assembly GCF_001858045.2. NCBI lineage: Eukaryota > Metazoa > Chordata > Actinopteri > Cichliformes > Cichlidae > Oreochromis > Oreochromis niloticus. Next base: position 25,439,727 of record NC_031977.2, read on the forward strand.
GAGTTCATTAGCGAGATCGACAGGGTTTCCTGTCAGGGCTTATTCTCAGGACTTCACCGTTTTGATTCATTGCAATTTAATTTTCATGTGACACTGATTGTGTTGTCGTTACCGGCAGATCCCTTTGACTCTTGAGTGTTCCTGTTTTTTCCCAATAAATGACAAGATTATATGACAAGCTTATGCCGACGGGGAAAAAAAAGCAAAAAGGAAAGTCTAACATGACAGACACCGCCTTGTCTGCCATGTTAGAGTGAACAGAATTAGCAATATGTGAAAACAAAACAATTCAATTCAACATGGTTTATTTATATAGTGCCAGTTCACAACAATAGTCACCTCAAGGCACTTTGTGATGTAAAGACTGTACAATATTCAAAAGAATCCCCAACAATCACGGCATGAGCAGTGATTTCCCTTTTGACTGGAAGAAACAATGCAGTGCAATCCCAAATGGTGATTTTATGAATGAGAAATATCTACCAACATATTTGATGGAGTTCATGCAAGTGAGAAAAGATGCACAGGAAGAACACAAAGAAAACAACATGGGATCATCTGACCGAAAAGTTCAATCTGGCTCAACATCAGCCATTCAAAGCAAGAACAACTCAGTGTTCAGCATCTCAGGTACCATTGAAATCAAGGAAGACCAGAATCACAGATTGTCAGACTTACTATTGACCACAGCACAGATGTTTGTAATATCAGATTTTCAGACTCTGAAGCTCCTATTAAATTAGAAATTAATCTTTCTAGCTCTAAATGAAAATTAAATGGTAGAAATAAGGATTTTATGTTACACATTTGACAGAAATTAAACTCATTTGGTTTGCCACTGCTGTGCCCTGCCAGATAGTAATGAACAGTGAAACACAAACTCTGTGAAATACACAAATAAGAACAGAACAGTTAAAGTATATCAGTTCAGTGGTGATGGTAAGGAACACCCAGCCCTAGAAGAAAGGAGAAAGTGACAAAGCTGCAAATGTGTTTTCTTGGAAATGAAATGCGGATGTTGAAATTACATGAAATGCGTCTCCGGATTACGGGAACTGTAGTTTGGACAAAATTGCCCCTCTCTCTGTTTCTCTGTGTCTATAGATATAGATATTGTGAGTACAAGAAAACAATGATTAGAACACAATGTGCTTGAGTTTGCTTGGATGATGGGGTCCAGCTGTAGATCAGAGGAATAGGAAAGGATTAGCTATAGGCCTGAGTGTGTGTGTGTAATTGAGCAGAGAGAGCGAGGAATTTATTGACACTGGGGGTCTGCCTGTCATAAAAGGAAATAGGAAGCCACAGTTGGGGGATGCTAGGACTGTATGGAGCAGATAGGAAAGAGAGGAGAAGTCTGTTACCCTTGTCCCTGAATGGAATAAAGGCTCATAACTGTCACAACTTAGAAGTAGGTTTGCAGGAGACCCTCCACATGCTTAGCTGTAAGAGTAAGACAAACAAGAAGCCAACAGCTTAGTGAACATTCCCCAAGGGATACCTGAGTGGGGGTCTCAGTGCTTGTGACCTGATAACCATGTTTTGTAGAGGAGTTTGGCGTAGCTTGGGTGAGGGGAGATGGACTTTTATGACCGGCAGGAAGTCACATATACAGAGACACACACCCAGTGCTGTAACTGTTACGACACACACACACTCACTTACGTCGCATACTCACAGGTATGCGCACACGCAGGCACTCACGTGCTCGCGCATACATACACAGACACAGTGTTTTGGGTTTATAACACACCATGTGGGTTTTACGATGGGGAGTCGCTTCTATAAAACTGGTTGTAACAGAGAAAGAAGTTGAGATCTGCAGATGAATTGCCGGGCCCTGTATATCTCCCCTTCTAGAAGGTGCATGAGTGACTGAAGATGAATAAAGGTTTTGTGAAATAACTACTGAGTTCCTGTGTCGTCTCTGGAGGCCTGAGGAATAAAAAGAACTGGGGTGAAACTGAAAACGCAACAATATATAGGATAATCTCTTACACACTATTAGACACAAGGCTTTTATCCATCAAAAATTGTGAGAAAAATTTGTGGCGTTACTTTTGACTGAAAACTGTAAAAAAGGGCCACTTAGAAATGAGTTCACCTGAATAATATGGGTGCTGTGTTTGTAACTTATGTAGTTCATGAATATTCTTAGCTGTTTAAATGCTTGTATAGCTGTTATCGGCAATGTTATAAAAAGGAATCATTTATCTTTGTCAGTCTGCCTGATTGACAAGTGTAAAGATTACAATACAACATATTTAATGTGGCTGGAGACGGTCTCCAGAAGTGTTGATAACCTTATCTGGCTTGTGTGGTCACACTGTATGTGCTGGACAATGTCAGGGCTGCCAAGGTCAAAGGCAGCTTTGTTGAAGTCAGCTTGACAGATCAATAATAAAGCATAGCTTCTGTAATATTGCAGATGTTGACTGCTTCCTGTTGTGTTTTTCTAACCTTCAGGTGACAGAACTGTATATATGTTTAAGCTGTTGTGATGTGTTTAATCATAAAAATGTTTCCCACTATGAATCTGCTTCGGATCGGATTTTTCAGACTTTGCCCTGGAAATAAATTTTTTTAAGTTACAGGCTTTCATTTTATTAGAATTTTTCACTTCCATCGTGCCATGTTTTGAAATAAAATATGTGTAGCAGACCTAGAACAAGATTCAGACATCCTGAAGTGCATGCTTTCACAGATATTTGAACAGTGGTTGTAGCCTGGTTACCAGTACTATATCCTGGTACTGATCTCTGTGTGGGTGAACAGTTAATAGCTTTTAAAGGCAGGTGCAGTTTCTGGAAAATCATTCCTTTAAACAAGCCAAGTGCAAAGCTCTGGTGAAACTGTGATGCCAGGACTTCTTTTTGCTTAAAAATGGCTGAAAACCATAATTAATTACAATAGAGGAGTTGTTGTAGTTAAAGAAGCCAAAAGGAACATTTTCCTGTATAAATAGGGCCATAACTTATGCCACTAAGTTTCTAAAGAAGTTTGGTCACTTGAGGGTTAAATAGATGAATAAATATCAGGCTTTGCCACAGCTTTCAAAAGAGGATCAGGAAAGGTGGCAGCTTTACACGGTTACGTCTTTCAGTGTTTGTTTTGGTGTCTGGATCAGTTTGCAAGTCGCTGTGCGTGAAAGGTTTCAATAGGTTGGTTATAGGGACTGATTCCCTGCGAGTGTTTCTTACAGATAAAACCCACGGGCCTTCTTGCTGCAGCAAATAGTCCATCCGTGCTCGAAATCTTGTCGGAGCCAAGTCTTCCAGAGCGGCCAGCTCCCAGACAGTGGAGAATGATAACCAGAATGGGCATTAATATGCAGCATCCACCAATCAGGACAGTGCAGCTGGTATACAAATCAGCATTCCTGAGTGGTTGACTACACTACTGCTATATTTAATGGTACTGCGTTCTGTGATACTTGTGAAGTGACACATCCGTTTCTTTTATGTTTCTGTGTAGTAAAAGCTTATTCGTGCTTTTTAACAGCATGTAAACCAGCTGAGTTTATTTATTTATGCATTTTTCTTTTTAAAATGTGGCTTTAAATAGAGGAAGATGACTGCTCTGTTTGACTCGATTTCATGGTTGCACCATAATTGCACCATTCTGCTACACACAGCATGTGTTGTTAGAGGACTCTGTGTGTGCACGTGTGCACGTCTGTGTTTCTGTATATCTCAAAGGAAATGTTCTTCTCGTTTTCTGTAGCCACACAACACCTTTAATTGCTTTCAAGGCAGCACATTTTGTTGTGTTCTTAGGAGTTCAGAAGAGTTCACAAGTACTTGGCAACAGAATCTATGTTGACTTTACATAACTTTTTATAAGTTGTCAGCATGGAAAACAATCTCAAACTGACCCTGGTGTCAGACCTTTGAGTCAGAGTAAGGTATGAATAACTAGGTTTTCGTGCAGAATTTATATTGTATTGTCTTTCACTTCCTATTCTCTTTGGCATTGTAGAGCAAGATGCTGAAGTGTGGAGTAGTGCTGTCACAGAGCCTCTGTCCAGGAGCTGTCCACTAAATATTAATGTTCAGTGACATATAATATATATAGATGGATAGATACACAGTGTACCGGCATTACGTATTTAAAATACAAAATATGAGTAGCTGTATTCCGTTACAGTTGCTGTTGAAAAAGGTGATATTCAGAATACAGTTACTTTGTTGAAATAAATGGATTACACGGCAGCCTTTTCCTGTTTCATATGTTAGGCTATGCCCTCTCTATTTTTGGTACCATATTTTTCGGACCATAAGGCGCACCGGATTATAAGGCGCACTGTCGATGAACGGGTCTGTTTTCATACATAAGCCGCAGCGGATTATAAGGCGCATTAAGCGAAACAAAATCAGATCAAACTTTACCCAACTCATTCTTCTTGCTTCCTCGGCTTCCGTACCATAGATTCATTGATGTTGAATCCTCCCGCAGCTGCTCCATTCCTGTGTTGTTGCAGTATATTAATGACTAACCTCGTATTCTGGATGGATTATCTCAGTTGTTCTCCTGACTGAAGTTTGGTCTGTTTACAGCATCGGGAACCCTCACGTTAACTTTTATCGAGTGGAAAAAAGTTAGCGTTCATCCTCCAGCTTCACTGTTTTTATATTATGCTAACATAGCTGTGTCACTAGCGATCACGTAGCACATCATTATATACCTGCTAGCCAAACTTTAGTAACCCTACAAACGTCACTGCCGTTTACTTTCCTGTCTACATTTATGTTGGAAGTGATAGCAGAACTGTACGTTTTTTCAGAAATCTCTCAGTCAGAATATGCTATATCATGTTTAGGTGGAAACTAGCGAGCTAACTTCTAACTCTGTTAAATTTAATAAATTCTGTTTTCATGGATGCCTGGATGTTAAACGTAATTGTTACACCTGGTAAAACAGCAACGCTGATAATTGTATTAAAGATGAAAACAGTTTTTGACTCTCAGTAATGTCGCAGTGTTCATTTGACTTTGCGACCTAAGGGGACGGAGTTTTGGACACAGATTACTCCGCGAGGCTCCTGACTACGGTAGCCGTAATGCTACGACAATCCATCAAGCGGTGTGGCTTCGTAGCTTACCAAAGTCATACTAAAACATTTTTTGACAGGTTTTTGAGTGCTGTGTACAACATAAAATTGGTTCGAGGTCAGTACCCAGATAACAAGGAAACATTGAAACAATGTTGAGTCAATATCAGGCGACGTCATTGAAGCAACGTTGAAGTGTGACGTTGACCCAACATCACTCTTGCACCCATTTTTAACGTTGAAACAACATCAGGTTTTGATGTTGAATCGATGTTGAAACCTGACATTGATTCGACGTTATATTTTCGAATATTGTTGACATTGAAACAATGTCAGATTCTGATATTGAAACACTGTTGAGCTATGGTGTTAATTTTCCACCTCTTTTGCACAGTTGCTTTTTATTGAAAAAAAACAAAAAAGGTAAATAGACATGTATCATTTGCAAAATACTTTATTAAAAGACAAAGTTTCCTATTTACATTTCTATGTTTCACGTCACTTTTTATTATTTACTCCGGGATGGGGATGGATGATGTGTGTCCTGCGCGCCACCCGTACGATCTGGAGCATATCTGAGCCATTTCTGGACTGCTTAAGCAAAGACCAACTCAGACATAGAGTTCGCCCCTGCGCCAGGCCATCTAGGACAAAAATAGACACACACACACAAAAAAAAACAAAGACAAAAAAAAGGGAATTAGAGCACATGAATAAGCTCTTGTTAATTGTCTTCAGCAGGGAGAAAGTATGTAAACTCCTAGGCTGATAAACATGAAAGTCACCAGGCGGAAATCAGCAAACTGCTGCATTTGATTCCCAAAGAGCTATAAGCTGAAAATGTGATATGTCTTAGCATGGTGTGCCGTGAAAAAAAAAGAAAACATGGGGTCCTCGGGCTGTACAAAGTGTACAACCCGAGGACAAAACAAGCCGAAGACCAAAGACTCCATCTCCAGATTAACCGGACATGAAAGTCTTGTTATTAAGAAAGACAAAGTAATATAGCAAAAAAAAACAAAAAAAACATAGGAAATGTGAAACGCACCCAGCACATCAATTGATCCCTTTATTGTTCACTTTAGGCTCATAAAACTACAATAAACAGTAAAACTTACCAAATATGCATCTGCACAGCGCTGTCTCTTTAAATGCCCTTTTTTGCTTTGTCTGGTCCTTGGTTTTTTTTCCCTGCCCAGTTGAGTACAGCTCCTTTGTAATGGCATAAAGCATTACACGGCGGACTCGCACCTCCAGTGTAGTCCAGCAGCACCAATCAACGCAAAGCGTCTCACCTATAGACACATTTTATGAGATGGAATTAGCGTGTCTCATGTCTTAAATGTGTATGCAAGTGCTTGTGTGTTTACTTCATGTAATTGATGATAGAAACATGTCATTTAGTTTTCCCTAAAGCCTGATTTTCAAGTCATACAAAGAATAAACCAAAGTATTGGCAGTACAATGTATTTCTATTCCCTTTTGTTGGATATTCATTTGTTAGTTCTTGTAACTGCTAAAAGTGTTTACTAGTTTTTGCCTGTCACATATATTTGTTATACCATGTAAACTGTGAAATTCCAAGATTTTCAAACTTGCCTTGTAATAGTGGCCTCACAGAGTCTCTGGAATCTGCAGGGGGAAAAAAAAAAAAAAAAAAAAAAAAATCACAACAAGATGACATTCAGGTTTTTTTTTTTAGATAAGAGTACAATGACATTGTGATGCAGCTTTAAAACTTTTTTAAAAGCATACCATCTATAGGGAAGACATCAGACTGCATGCTGGCGAGATCGCAAAGCTGTGTCGGCTTGTGCCGGAGTGGAGAAAGGTGCCGGAAGCTGGGTGGGGCATTATGATGGTTGCTATCAGTGGGCTGGGGGGCAGACTGGAGTGATGAGGGCTGTTTAGAAAAAGATAATTTTTTAAGTATTTAAGAATACAGACAACTTGTCAAAAAAAGTTTCCTTGTGTCAGACACAGATATGTACACAGACACTAGACAGTATTATATTACCTGGTATTTTCACTCGAGGGGCCTGGGGAAACCGTTTTTTTGTAGGCTGCTCATCCTCTGAGTCCGTATATGTGTACAGGGGATTTGGTCTAAAGAAAAGAAATTAAAATCGGTCTTAAGTAATTGTAAATATGCTTTTGGCATATTGTTTCCTAAAGTTAGTTTGATTTCTGACAACACACACAGGAAACAGAGACGTGCAAGAAGGTACAGTATACAATGAATTTTTGAAGTGCACAAGTGTACACGGCTTTGCATTTTTAAAAAGTTTACAAACTTCCACTTTTTGGACTATATTATGTGGTGATATTGCAGTATGCAAGCACCACAGATATGTATAAAAGACAAGATCATAAATTCTTAACAATCAAAGATATGTTTGTGAATAAAAGGGTTTTACTTGTGCTTTCTTTTAAGACTGGTCCGGGTTTTCTTTTTCGGACTGAAGGTCAGACGTATCACAGCGTTCACGTGGATATCTCTGACGACTGCGTTCTGCTTCGTGAAATGTGCCTGGAAATACAAACACAATGTACGGCCAGACATACATTACGTGTGGACAAAAGGTGCAAACGCATAGAAAAATCAGCGTTTTCAAAAATACGCTGGTACGTGTGGACGTAGCCTTATTCATTATACAAGGCACAAACGGAAAGTCATGTACGCGTGCAACGTAAAGTTAGGTCAGCGTGCAACGTACAGTCACGTGGGCATTCAAACTGAGTCTAAAGTTTTCGTGTGCGAATTGAAACGAGTGCTCTCCAATCATCAAAAGTAACAAAGTCACTGAACACGTTTATACAGTTAACTTTACGTTTATCAATCATATATCACAGATTTAGAATTTTTTGTAGTACTAAGCAACTACAGAGCGAAAGTCTGGGTCAAGCGCCGAGGCCACGGCAAGAACAAAGGAAAACTCGAAGCGTTAAAGCTAGCTTTGTAAGGGAATATAACGAAGAAATTATGAAACGAAAATGTTTTCTTTGTTGATATACTTTGTTCGCAGTGCAGTTTATTTGTTGCCGGATTGTAAGAAGTAGACACAATTTCGGGCTCGTAAATAACAGTAAAAAACTTGTTAATGTACAACATTAACGAGTTTTTTTTACTGTTATTCAAATGCAAACATGGAAATAACGAGTAGGAAAAAAAAATCATTCATTCTTACCTTATACTAATCGTGGTGCAGGCCAGTGCATGAAACTGATGCCTTCTCCGGTCACTTCCGCTGAGAGTAAATCAAATGTCCCGCTCTACTGTAGAAGACAATGAATACCTGGGGGGATGTACCAATGTGAGAGGGGTGCTGCGGAATAGTCCAAGTGATCGCTGCTTTAATTTCCCGGTCAACTATACATAAATTGCACGTAGACATGATTTTTTTAAAGCTGGTGAACTAGACCAAGTCATTGATAACAAATGAACAATAAATCTACTTTCTCTGGTACTTTATACCCGATCAGTTGCAGTGCAATTTAATGCTCAACTACAAATCGATGGTTTTTGATGGTGACCAGAGCCGAATGATCGTCAACTATAAATAGACGTTTTCTCGACGTTGTTGTTGTCACCTGGTCGACTACAAATAGATCAAATATCAATGACAAAAAAACAACGGTGAATCAACATCATTACAACGTCTCTATAGTAAGACCGTCGGTTTACCACAGTATTTCAATGTTGTTACAACATTGGCATTTCAACCCCGACCATATACGACGGTTCGGATGAAAAATCAACATAGATTCAATGTCGTCTTGCTATCTGGGTAAGCACAACCAGAATTCATACATAAGGCACACTGGATTGTATGGCGCACTGTCGATTTGTGAGAAAATTAAAGGATTTTAAGGGTGCCTTATAGTGCAGAAAATACGGTAATTCCATGCCGGTGGAAACCCAAACAAAACATGCATCAAGAGGCTCTAATGCCTGGGTCTCAATCTCGTGGCCCATGTCAATAATTTGATATGAAGGCAATAGGCAAAGTGTTACAGGCATACCCCTAAAGAATGTAGCCTCGTGGGCAGTGTATTAGATATACCTGTTATGTGTCTCTGAGTGCAAGGGAGGGAGAAAAATGGAGTTGAAAAGTACGAGTTGTCACCGACCAGAAACGATGGAAGCATGTAAATATAATAATAACCACTGCAACCAAAAAGAGTGCCTGATGAGCCCAGTTGTGTAAGTAAGCTATTAAGACTCAACTGTACACTGTGTTCGTGTTTTCCTCCGAAACAGTAAGTTCTGTTGGAGCGGCCTTTCAACGCCTCTCTCTGTCTCTCACTAGCAAAGTTGACCCAGACAACAAAGTAAAGCTAGTTTTCGGCTACGAGCCCGACACGGAACCCGACGTATTAGCCAGAGGTCTCTTTACTACGGTTCGGAGCTGCGGACCTGTTTTATATGCACAAGGAATAGTTTTCTACACAAGATCACTGCTAAAAGTGGAGGCTTGTTTAATGTCCACCCTACTGTTACTCATTTTATATTAAGATTTAAAAATCTAGTTGGTATTGGTATGGCAAGTAGTCTTCAGTAATAGTAATAAACCACACAGCAATAGTACGTTCATGTAGTTGTAAAAAGCATGATAATATATTAAGTAATCCAAAGTATTCAGAATACATTACTCAATGAGAGTAACGTAACGGAATACGTTACAAAATACATTTTGGGGCATGTATTCTGTCATCTGTAGTGGAATACATTTTTAAAGTGACCTTCCCAACACTGTATGTATGTATGACCCTTTGATGTCAGTGTATCATGGAATCATATTTAATTATGTGGGGAAAGGTTTTAAGGTATATAAAAAGTTAATAATTTACAATAATGGTCTCTACTCAACTTGTTTTTTATCTGCTGATATGTATAGAAAACCAAGTTGGGTGATCTTCTCTGTCTAAAATACATGATAGGCATATGTCTCTGTTTATCGCTAAGACTCTAATTGGGAGGCTGCCATTTTCCACCACTTCTATGCTAGGATGGCGCTCTGGTCCATATCAACCCTAGTCCTGCCTGGCTATCACTGCAAGTCCAGCTTCTAATTTCTTCGCTCCAACCACCTGGAACTCTTTGCAATGCATCCAGAAAATAAATTCTTTGGTTGCTCTGTCAATTTAAATTCATGATTACAAACCATTTAGCTTCCATCGTTATCCGTTTAATTAATTTGCCTTTTAACTCTAGATTTAGTCTCCTGCAGTAGTGTATTATTGGTTTTCTTTTTTAGAGTATATCTTTTGTTATCTGTATTGTGAATAATCGTGTAATTATAATAATTGTGAATTAGTTTTTTGTGGTCAGGTTTTTTTGTTTGTTTGTTTTTAAAAAAAATAGTTGCTCAGATTACTATAGAGTCATGTGAAAAAACCCACATTTCCGACTAAAAACAGACCTGCGATACAAACGTATTTAGGAGCACCATGTGAATAAAAAGTCTGACAACATTAAGCTCGCGCTGCCGCTAGTTTTAAACAAAAACACTGATAACACAACAGAAGCAGTGACGATAACGCTGGCACAGTTTAATGTGGAGGCAGAGTCTTTTTACACACCGTGAAGAGCAAAGAGGCAGAGCCGAGAGGCTAAGCTCAGAGTGAAAAAAATGTGCTTCTAGCTTTCAAAACAGCAGCGCTGTTCCTGTAATCACCATTAAAACCTTTAATAGAAAAAAGATAGCGGGAGTCTTTCAACAAACTCCAACATGAAGAAAAGCAAACTTTGTAGTTGTTCCATCCACTGCTGTTTGTTTTGTACACAGAAACATCTGCAGTAAGCCTCCAGAAGTTGTATTAAAAGATGAAGATGAACTGTTAACTTAGTGTGATACCAGACTGGTTAAATCATGCAGCTTGCTGAAGGCTGATGACAGCTGTCCTATTTTACATATAATTGTTGAATGTTGCCATTGTGTTTCTTAAATTTGTACAGTCTTAGTTCAAGCAGTATTATCAAAGCCATTCCTTTGATCCTGAGCACCTCTAACCACTCTGTGTTGGGGGAGGTTTTATTGTAGATACATCCTATCTGAAAGATCTGTTTCTTGTGTCATAAGCTTCCTGCTTTTACAACCCTTTGGTCAGCAGGAGGTCTCTCACACACACACACACACACACACACACACACACACACACATTCCTACTTACATATAAAGGTTCACACAAATACATACAATGCCTTAGAACCATGTGGGCGTTGCTTGCTGTGTTTTGTGTGAACTGTCTCTCAATAAAAGGCAGCAGGAGGAGGCCATCGTTGGGGTCATTTTCGTGCTGGACACAGATGAGGCCTCCCTTGCGCAAGTAATCGATCGATCGCTGACTGTCTTGTTTTCTTTCATGATGAATAAGTCTCTAGAACTAGCGGGGTTTGTGGGAACAGACCCAACAACATACATGGAGTAAACAGAGGTGTGTCTAAAGGGGGCCATTGGGTGTAATAGACTATATTTATTTCAAGGTTTTCCTACCATTTTTCAGATTAAAAGTGAAATAATATAAAATATTGTATAAACTAAATTGCATTAATATTTATTAATAAAAGCTTTTTTCACAAGACAATATAAATGTACATGTGCCAGTAAGGCCCTGGCCTGAGGTTAGGTTGGACACTGAATTATTATTAATTTTAGGGCTGTGCGATATGACCAAAATCTCATATCCCGATAACGATATAAATCACAAAAATGTAACATATTCTGTAAATTCTGTGAATCTCGGGCAGCTCGACTTGCGTGAAGTGTTTCCAGCTGGGTGTTGTGTACCTGGAGCCGAGTGTTTTAACCGATGCATGAAACGATACATTTTTAGACATAAGTTGTAACGGCCGCCATTTTCTTTGTGAGTATTTATTACACAGCGTGCTGCGGGGAAAAGCCTGTTCTAACGTTTGAGTCTAAGGTTTATTTTTTAGCACCTGACGGCTCTTTTTTGCTTCTCATCCGTAAACACTCCAGGTCTATCTTGGAAATGAGATTTCTAATCTCAATGAGATTTTTTTACCGGGATAAATAAAGGACTAATAATAATAATAAAAAAAAAACTGCATACTCTTTCACGTGATTCAGTTTATTTTGAAAAGTCTCAACAGGATCTTGAGCTTTATTGTGAAAGGTTTATGTGAAAATAAACAAGCGGACACGCAGTGGTTTTACCGTCGTTGTTGCTAACGACAACGCATAAAAACAGGCGCTTGTCCGTCTGTAGTGTGGTTATATTAAATATAAGAGAAAGAGAGAACTTTAAGAAATTTATATAGCCACTACAGTGACCATCAAAACGATGAAAAAATATTGCCATAAACAGTTTTTTTTCGCGACACCACGAAACAAACGATAGCGTAAAATGAAACGATAGGTTTTTATATGGTCATCCGATATATATCGTTATATGGAACAGCCCTAATTAATATTAATTAATTGTTCAATCGATAGATTAATAAAATTATCAATAGCTGCAGCCCTAGTAGCCAGATGCTGCTAATCAAAGGCACTTGATTAATTGGTCACCAGTGAGCACCTTTTTATAAAAGCTGGAGTTTTGGGAAGTTGTTGATGTGGAGTATTCAGGTATGTGTTAACACACTGCAGTAGAAAGTAGAGTAGACATCCCAGCAAGTTCACCCCAAGGTCAGATACTGCAGAGATACTCAGAGAAACTGCAAAAAAATCTAAGAGGTACATCTTAAACTCTACAGGCCTCAGTTGGGATGTTAAGTGTTGGAAGGGTTGCCTCTTCCCTCTAAAAAATAACATGGCAGCACAGTTTTGGTTTGCAAAGTTGCATCTGAATAAACCACAAGACTTGCGGAACAAGGTTTTCTGGATAGGTGAAATTAAAGTGGAGTTGTTTGGCCATAATGCACAGCGTTAGTGAAAACCAAACAGCATAACCACATACCACAATCACCTTATACCAACTTTCAAGCACAAGTTTGTCAAGCTTGACCCAAACTGGGTCATGCAACAGGACAGTGATCCCAAACTGAGCTGCAAACAAAATGGAAGTGCCAGCAAACTTCAGTGAGCTGAAGCAACATTGTAAAAAAGAGTGGGCCAAAATTCCTGAATCAGGAATTTTGGCCCACTCTTTTTATTGAGTGGGCCAAAATGAGTAACTCTAGAGTTGATAGAGTTACTAAAGGTGAATAGACAAGCCACTGAATCATGGGGTGTTCTTAATTTTACAGGACTACATCTAATTTGATCTTGTAAAATATGCTTTCATTTTTGTTGAAGAGGCTAATTCACTAAGATTAATTTCAATTAATTTTTACCACATGCAAGACAACACCAGGGTATAAGTTAGTGCTGGGCGATATATCGATTTTTAAAAAAATATCGATATATTTTTATACGAGATATAAGATGTGACAATATCCTTTATATGGATATAGTCTATGTTACGTTATAATTATAGTTGCGGAGCCGCAAGTTTGCCCCTCTTTCGTCCACTTTTGTCTCTATGCAACGTTACTCGACCTCGCCTCTCCTTCACTGAACACAACTCCCCCTCCTCCCCCATCGCTTCACCTGCAGGCAGCGACAAGATGGACACGGCAAATCTCCGTTAATGAGTTACTGCGCATCACCCCGTGCTTGGGGCTGGACGGTGTCAACGTGTTAACGAGCTAACCACGCTAACAAGCTAGCCACGCTAACGAGCTAGCCACGCTAACGCCATGCACGGCCTGAAATCCTTTCATTTTCTCAAAAGTTGACTGCGCGCCTTTTGTATGAATTCTGGTTGTGCTTGATGACCGCGAACCGATTTTATGTGATACACAGCGCTCAGCAATCTGTCAAAAAATGTTTTAGTTCGACTTTGGTAAGCTACGGAGCTGCACCGCTTGATGGATTGCCAGAGCATTACGGCTACCGAGGAGCCTCGCCCTCGCGGAGTGATACGTACTGTGCGTCAACGTAATATTACCGTATTGTGTGTGTATAAGGACCATAAATGGCACCTGTTCAGAGACATGGTTACGAAGCGGATTTCAAACTCCAGGCTGTCAGTCACGCAGTAGAAGTTGGGAACAGAGCAGCTGTGAAATCTGTCTTTGTTATTATGCTCAGCGTCTGTTAGTTTACATTTTGACTGCACAATTGTGAGCTCTTTATTATGCACAAAACGACATAGTTTTCTTTTATTTATAGAGCATCATTATTTAATAAATGCTCATAATTTATTTTTGAGTAGTTTTTTTCATGTACATCGATGCTGTATGTTAATAAAAGTGCCTGTGTGACACAGCTTTGACTAAGAACTCTCTTTTTGTTCTTACTTTATGGCTTTAAAAAAATATCGAGATATATATCTTATATCGCCATCTAGCTAAAAAATATCGAGATATGAATTTTGGGTCATATCGCCCAGCTCTAGTATAAGTAATATGGATGTATTGCCTGGGCTTCTCTTGCATAGAGATAACTTTTGCTAAATTAACATTAAGGAAATTTGGAGCCTCTTAGATGTGTTTAATGTTTATATCAGTGTCACTTTTCATCTCTGTATTCGTGCTTCTGGATTCCTACAAATGTGCTATGCCTTTAATAGCAGCTGTGACTCATAAATTAAACCACTGTATTTGTCTATAGACAAATGTAGAGCATAATATATTGTGCTGAACTTTTGAGTCGCCATGTATCCAGCGTCATTGCTGCCAAACAAGAAGCAACAAAATCTAATGTTGCCTTGTAAACAACCACTTCCCATAAATTTAATTTATGCGTGGTAGAGGACATTACCGCTGTCTTCAGGCAGCAGATTGCTTATGCAGATGCTTATAAAAGAGCATCTAAATAGTTGATAATTCTCAAATATGTCACAGCATGACAATTAAAACAATTTCTGGAACTCTGACATCACCAGCCGGTGAATGTCTGGAGTGAAACACCGCTGTCAAAGGAAAGCACACTGTATGAGAAGTCTAAGAGAGAGAGAGAGTGAGACAGATAGATGGTTTGTGTGCATATAAGAAAGAAAGAAGGAAGGAGAGAGCAAGAGTGAGACCCAATACCTTGTACATGATCTGTAAAAAGTGAGTCAATATAGCTTGGGGGGCATACTAACTTGGTTCCCTGTGGTAACTGTGTATGTCATCATTTTATATAAATTGTGAGCCCGGTCAATCTCTATTAGAGCACAGAATGAACTGAATACATGTGAGGTACACACTACCAACTACTCCATTGGTAATCGGATCTATAGGAGCATTAGGAGTCAGAAAAGTGCTAAAGCTGTGGGGCTGGATGTTAGGTTTGTGTGAGTTTGTCAGCATGGCTGAATATTGAACAGTGGATGAAAGCAAGTGCTGAAGAATTAGCAGCATTAGAGTCTGAACATTACCCTAATGAGCTGGAATTGCATATGTACTTTAGGGGAAATGTGACTCATAACTAGGACCGGGTAATAAGCTGGAGCTCTTTTTATATGCTTGGGTAGAATATTGTAGTAACCATTTTAGCTTTTATATAAACTGCATCAAAATGGCATTGGTTCAGAGCAATTTACTGTATGATGATGATGATGATGCAGAGGCAGCCCACCATCTCAGTCTAATCATGTACTTCTCACCTCAGTGAAGAAGAGAAATCTTTGGTATGGAAATAAAACGCATATTCAACACATAATGCTACCTAAATAAGTCAATTATCTGCAGAGTCGAGCAGGTTCTGTAGTCGTGAAACATTTTAACAAGCGAATGGGTGTGTATTGTTAGCACAGTTATTTGATCTTACTGGTGAAACTCACAAACAGGACTTCAGTCTTCATCCTTCATCATTTTCTATCTACCATTTTTTATTTTGTTTATTCTCATTTACAATTCTTGGTTTCCAGGCTTTTCCTAATGAATCTTGGGGGGTGTCCAGATAAATGCCTGTACATACAGCTTCTCATAGAAACATTGAGGATAAATTCTGCACACTGCACCTCTAAGAATGTAAAAATGTGTGACAAATTGAAGGAAATTACTGAACGTTTGTACACTAATGGAGAGGATCTGATGGTTCGGTTTTGTTTTGGGCATGGTTTGGCGCACCTTTTTTCCTAAGATCAGCAATAGGGAGACCCCAGTCCAGATCCAGACCCAGATGCTGTTTTTTACTCACCCAGACCTATTACTAGACTTTGACTGACCTTTTTAACCTTACTTGAATTTACAAAGGGGCTTTAATCTGTTTAGCGTTTTCTTTTGTCTGGGATGGGATGCTACTCAGCAAATCAAATCATTTATTCAGAGCGTGTATGAAAGCAAAAAACTCTGCGAGGAGATGAGATGCAGAACTCATCTCTAGGGTTAAATGTAAGGTCATCTGTCCAGTCATCCCTTTCCTCACTTTATGAGGAAAAAGGGGGGGTTAATGCCTAGATGGTTAGAGAAATACAAGATAAAGGGAAACTTACACTAAACCTTTTACCCCTCACACGTAAAAGCCTAATGGGGTTTTGTCGTCAACCCGCCAGGTGGGCAGGCAACATGAACACCCAAGTTTGTGAATGGGATAAATTGAGAACTAAGCAACCTCAAGGTCAGAGGTCAAGTTTTCAGAAAATCTTGTGAATTGAATAACTTGAGAACAAGGTGACGTAGGATTTTCAAATTGATACCATAGGTGAATCTACTAGGAGGCCGAGGGGTGCCACTGGCTACAGTCACCTTTTTTTTTTTTCTAAAGTCAGCTTTTTCAAAAGCTTTTTTTAAAGTTCAGAATGCAAACCTTATTTTACTTGAAAGGAGAAAAGAACATTTTACTTTTAGAGTACCCTCCAGGTCATTGTGAAAATTAATAATAAACATTAAAGTACTATGTAATTGTACAATTTTTCTTTTACTTTACAGCTAGTTGTGGTCTATATACAGACACCTATGCAACTGTTAGGCTACTTTAGTTGAACTATAGTAAATGTGGAACCTTGTAATATTCTGGATCTTTGTTTGAAGACATTTTCTCTAACTGGACCTCCTTCAGTGCAAGCTAGTACAAAGTTGTTCTGAGTGATCCCCTTTAAACATTTCGACACACAGTTTACTACATTTCCTTCAGAGTCTGAGCTAAGTAAGGATTTCGACAGATATGGATGTAGACTGCAATTTGATGACTGTGAGGTGGTTATTATTTTTGAAAATGGTAATTGGAGGGCCTTGGTCTTCATGTATGCATTCAGTGTGAGTGACACATTTGGCTAGCCTGCAGTGTGAGCGTAGAAGTTCATGTGTTCAGAACTGGCCAAATATCATGTGTGATTATTCATTAAAAATAACCTATATAGAATCAATAGTCTGTTCTTCAAATACATATCGATGGTTTCATT
Organism: Oreochromis niloticus; assembly: GCF_001858045.2. Lineage (NCBI taxonomy): Eukaryota > Metazoa > Chordata > Actinopteri > Cichliformes > Cichlidae > Oreochromis > Oreochromis niloticus. The sequence continues at coordinate 25,457,119 of NC_031977.2, forward strand.
TTTAAATCCTCCATGGTGGAATACTGGGACAAAACTACACTGTGTATTTGTCCAGAAATACGGAATTATTTGTATCTTTTGGGGAAAAAACGTCAGTCTTGATATGGGTTCATGAATTATTCAGCGCATATACAGGTAGTTTCACATAAAAGGATTTAATACATACTCTGATCAATTGCCTGAAACCCATGGGTTTCATCAGTCATCAGTTGGTTGTACAGAAATGATCCAGTAGCGCTGTTACAATGTGCCAGGGATTTTTCTGGCAAATTTGGGTCAATTTTTTCCCTTAGAAAAAGGTTAACTAATATGTTTTGAGTCATCATCACTATCTTGTGATTAACCATTTATTCAAGGAATCAAGAAGATTCTAGTAGAGAATTGTAGAGTACATTTAAGCTGTTTAAAGCTGTTCTCGACCAACACGTCACTAATCCAGCCTTTTTTTTTATTCCCAGCATTAATATGGATACCTTTGGTTTTGGCTGCCTGACTTTACTGTGCATAGTTCTGATACCACTCTTTCTTTAATAAACATTATTAGGAAGAGTACGAGAGCTGTGTCCTTAAAAAGTCATACAATAAAACAAAATTCTACACAAATGCCAAATGATACACAAGTAATTTTAAAGGTCCTCTGTGCTCCTCGGTTGAAGCTGTGGGTGCATTAATCATGTTTAGAACTTGTAGTTTCCTTTTAACAATGTCCTTTTTACTCCTAAGCATAGTCTGAAGTCATAGCTGCAACTTTGTCCTTACTCTCTTTTTCAGCCAGTATAAATACTTGGGATACCTTTTTACTAAATTCCTTCATAGTCTTCACTCCGCATGAATCTTGAGAGATATGCAGCTTGATAGGTGCTTGAAGGCATTAAACCACAAGGAGGTAAATCTAGCTGTAGAGACTTGGCAAAATCAATGAGCCCTTGGTTCTTAGGTATGTTCCAAGTGAGCAGAGGCATGTTCTGACCATGAACCATACAGCGTGTAAAGTGTGGGGAAACATATTGAACAATTTCAAGAAAATTTACACAGCATTTGCTCAGCTTTCAAGGCTAAACCTACCTACAAGCATTTTAGCTGAGAGAAAAGTTGGAGCCAGTGCTTGAGAAATTCAGTTATCTGAGTGCAAATATGCTGAAATATTGTTTATATCACAAAACGTATTAAAAAATTGAAAAAGATATATTATTTAAATATTACTTGGTTTCTGTGATTGGCTCCAGTTCCTAACAGCTGTTCACAGTGTTTTGGGATTTCTTTTTTCTGGCAGCGCTGATGGGTTTTGGTTTGCATAATATTTTCTAGTCACAAAATTTGTCTTTCAACTTAAAAGGCTCCCATTTGATCCTTGGCCTTGGTGGGATCATCACCATCCATATTAATAATGACCAGACTGTTGGACATCCACTGCATTTCCTTTCGTCTAATCTTCCAACTTTGGGGTCTTTGCTCTCATTTGCTTCCTGTTCTAGCTCTTCAGGTGACTTTCATCTGCTGTGATTGTTGGCTGATCATAATGAGGTCATTTTCATTTAGTTCGTGCACTCCCTGTCCAGGCACAACCTAAATATCCTGTTCCCTACTCCCTCTAGGCTGCAGTCAGTCTTTCTGTGCCTTTCTCCTGTTGTGCTTGTTCCTTGTTGAGCAGGCAAGTTTACAAATTCAGAAATCCTTCTGCAGTTGGGTTATAATCTGATAAAGCTTGCTAGTTTAACAGAAGTATAAGTCATTGTGTTCTGGTTCCTGGTTAACAAATTTCAAATTTTAAATTTTATTTGTCACATACACAGTCATACACAGTACGATATGCAGTGAAATGCTTAGACAACTGCTCGTGACCTAAAATAAAAGACTATGAATAGGATATGAAATAAATATGAAAATTAAAATGAAGGGTAAATTTAATTAGGAAAGAATAAAATAAAATATAAAAATTAAAGTTAAAAATAAAATAACTGTACAACAAAATACACAATACACAAAATAAACAATATAGAAAATATATAGAATATATGAAGAGAAATAGAACAATAAGGGCAGCTGTACGAGTAATAAATGGTAATGAAAGAAATGTAATGTGCAATCCACATATTTAAGTGTCTTAAAAGTCGCTGCGAGCAGGGTTCGAACCTGCGCGGGGAGACCCCATTGGATTTCAAGTCCAACGCCTTAACCTCTCGGCCATCGCAGCAGGCGCTAAATTTCAACTTACTTGAAGCAGAGTTAGAAATCAAATAATATCAAAATATATGATGGAATCTATGAAATGAAATTTAGCGACTTGTAGTAACAACAGATGAAATAACCTTTTGGTGAATTCCTGAGAATACCAGTGGGTGTGAAGGACACCACTGGCTGACATATGAGGGGGGTAAATGCATTAAAAGGTTAGTCTTTGATGGAGACAGGAATATCCATTTGCCGTTGGACTAAATATTAGCTTTCAGACAGATGACCTTAAATTTAACCCTAGAATACGTTGGTGTACAGTAAGGTTGGGTGATTGGACGAATATATCGACTATTGACGATAGGCTGAGCCTTTCACTGATCGTTTTTACAAGGGCGTTTTATTTATTTATTTATTTGTTTGTTTGTTTGTTTACCCATGAGTAAGTTTGCTAATAATGTTGGTTGAAGCTAAGAGAAGCAGTCAACGGAAAAAATAATAGCGCTGTTTTAACAGCACCGTCTTCCTGCTGCGAACAAATGCACCCTCCTCAGAGTGCGCCCAAATGCAGCGATTCATTTACTCAAACTCATAGGCTACTGTCTTACTTTTTTTTATGTTCAGAAAAAAACAAAAACATCTTATTTACATTTTTAAAAAACCCCACAACGGTGGGGAGGGAAACAAACACAAACTGGCTTCTCTTTGCCACTATAACCGTGTTTACAGGCCGTTCCAGTGTTTATTTGTCTTACACACTTGACCAAACAACAAATACAAAATTAACCAAAAGGTAAGTTAAAAATCAAAATGTCTAGTCCAGCAAACGTAGAATAAAATCTCTGACATAATGTTAAGTCTTTTGTGCGATTTGGCTTATCTCAAATAAATAAATGAATGAATAATCCAAAAAGTAGCTATATTAATACTGAAACAAACAAGAAAAGAAAGTAAAATATTTCCTCCCAAAAAAAAACCATATAAATTCTCAGTGTGCCAGTCAGTCTGTGCGTGATCAAAAAGTCACCTGCGCAAATATATCGCCTGTTGTCATTTACTGGACTGACGTTTGTCGGCTCGAAAAATTTTATATATCGCCCAGCCTTAGTGTACAGAGGAGTTTATGGTTTACTCAATGACTTCAAGATGCCCAGATCCTGTGGCTGCAAAACGAGCCCAAATCATTACCCCTCTATCACTGTGCTTGACATTAGGAATGGGGTCATGTATCACTATGCATTATGGCCAGACATTTCTATTTTGTGCAGTGTGCCCAAAGGACATTGTTCCACAAATCTTGTGATCTATTCAGATGTAACTTGTAACTTGCCAAACATGTTGATGATCAGTTAATCAAGCACATTTTAATATCAGCACCCGGATGTTATTTATCCTCTTAATTCCCGGAAGTAGTAAGAATGTAATTGTGAAAACTGATTTTCACATTACTTTTATATGGTGCGGAGAAACAATTATTTGATCCTCTGCTGAATTTTAAGTTTGTTTTCTTACAAAGGGATGAACAGTTTCGAATTTTCTGATACTTTCATTTTAATCAAGAGACACAGAATATCAAAAAAAAGAAAATCCTGAAAAAACAGATTACATAAAAGTTACACATTGATTTGTATGTCACTGAAATAATCATTTGATTCCCTACAAGCTAGCCAGAATTGTGCATAGCACAGATTGTAATCTGTCTCCCACATGGGCATGCAGATTTCAGTCAGTCAGTCAGTCAGTCAGTCATTCAGTTAGTTACAGATACTCCTGATCTCAGTGATTTGAGGAGTATCTGAAGAAATTGATTCCGTCCACAGAATCAATTTCTTCCATTCCTCTCCATCACCATGGGCAAGACCATAGAGCTGTCAAAGCTCACTTCAGAGACAACATTGTACACTTGCACAAGGCTTGAACGGGCTACAAGACCATCAGTAAGAAGCTTGGTGAGAAGGTGACAAGTAGTGAAATTACTTGGAAATGGAAGAAATATAAAATGGTCATCAGTCACCCTAAATTGTGAGCTCCATCCAAGATTTTGCCTCATAGAGTGCGGATGATCATGGGGAAAAGTGGTGGGTCAGCCCAAAACTACATGGGAAGAACTTGCTAATGATCCAAAGGTAGTTGGGACCACAGTCACCAAGAACACCATTGGTAACACATGCCATAATGGATTGAAATCTTGCACCGCCCAAAGGTCCCCTTTATTTCTCTCAGTGACATGCAAATCACTTTGTAACTTTTATGTAATGTCTTTTTTTCCTGGATTTTTGGATGATGTTATGTCTTTCTCCATTAAAATGAAATTACCATAAAGACTGTCCATTTCTTTGTGAGCAAACTTACAAATTTAGCAGTGGATCAAATATTTCCCTAACTGTAGGATAACAGACCATAACTCCTAATTGCAAATGAACCTGATAAAAACAAACATACAAACTAAGAAATACACAAAGAAGAATGTAAAAAATGCACAGCATTTGTCAAAAACTTTTGAGACTACTTTAGAGTATGTCATAAAGCAGATAATGGTAGAGGTAAGAAATAATTTGTCTTTAGACTGAGTTTCAGAGCTTTCTAACTCAGAAGTGTTAAGAAAAATGCTTTATGATTATCACTGGGGTGTTGGATTAAGTGCTCATCCCCATGTGCCTAAACAAAAGATGATGTGTCTGTTAACAAGAGCAAGTATCACTTTCCATTAACACTTAGGTGGCTCATGAAAGCTACACTAATATACTTGACATTGATAACCATTTTTCAGGCTGAGCCCATGAGTTCTGTCTCCTGCAGCGTGTAAGGCTGCTGCTTGAAAGGCATCGTCTCTTAGCAGGATGTTACTTGGTGGGGGGGCTGTGTTTGTCCATGCAGGCTGTGGCTCCTCTCACACCCGCTCTGTTAATCCAAGGTTAGCAGACAAAGTATTTGTTAGTTTAAATTAGGCTCTTTCATCAAAGAAATGGTCTCAAGTCATTGATACGTTTTTGTATTTGTACATATTTGCCATCTTTCTGATTTTTGAGTTTCTTGCATATTTTTCAAACTTGAATGTTTCAGATCACCAAACTATTTTCGAAATTACTCAAAGATTACTCATTTATCCATAAATATCATCCATAAATACAAAATGCAGTTTTTAGAAGATGATATCATTTGTTAAGGGAAAAGCTCTATCCAAACGTACCTGCCCCTATGTGAGAAAGTAATTGCCCCCTTTGTTAAATCCTATATTAACTTTGATTAACCACATTTATGGAGAAGCTGAGTTATGTTTTTTACACCCAACCCTGATTACTGCCAGACCTGTCAAGAAATCATTTAAATAAGAAATAGGCTTAAGAAATATTTTTGTCTTTTCCAGACATACGTATGTGTGTATATGTGTGTATATGTATGTATATATATATATACAGGGTGGGCCATTTATATGGATACACCGTAATAAAATGGGAATGGTTGGTGATATTAAAGTCCTGTTTGTGGCACATTAGTATATGTGAGGGGGCAAACTCCTCAAGATGGGTGGTGACCATGGTGGCCATTTAGAAGTCGGCCATCTTGGATACAACTTTTGTTTTTTCAATAGGAAGAGGGCCATGTGACACATCAAACTTATTGGTAATGTCACAAGAAAAACAATGGTGTGCTTGGTTTCAACGTAACTTTATTCTTTCATGAGTTATTTACAAGTTTCTGACCACTTATAAAATGTGTTCAATGTGCTGCCCATTGTATTGGATTGTCAATGCAACCCTCTTCTCCCACTCTTCACACACTGATAGCAACACCGCAGGAGAAATGCCAGCACAGGCATCCAGTATCCGTAGTTTCAGGTGCTGCACATCTCGTATCTTCACATCATAGACAACTGCCTTCAGATGACCCCAAAGAAAAAGTCTAAGGGGGTCAGATCGGGAGACCTTGGGGGCCATTCAACTGGCCCACGACGACCAATCCACTTTCCAGGAAACTGTTCATCTAGGAATGCTCGGACCTGGCACCCATAATGTGGTGGTGCACCATCTTGCTGGAAAAACTCAGCAAGATTTATGCACTGCCAGCTTCAGTGCATAAAGAGGGAAACACATCATCATGTAGCAATTTCAAATATCCAGTGGCCTTGAGGTTTCCATTGATGAACAATGGACCCACTATCGTTGTACCCCATATACCACACCAAACCATCACTTTTGTGGTTCCAACAGTCTTGGAGGGATCCATCCAATGTGGGTCAGTGTCAGACCAATAGCGGTGGTTTTGTTTGTTAACTTCACCATCCACATAAAAGTTTGCCTCATCACTGAACAAAATCTTCTGCGTGAACTGAGGGTCCTGTTCCAATTTTTGTTTTGCCCATTCTGCAAATTCTGTGCACCGATCTGGGTCATCCTCGTTGAGATGCTGCAGTAGCTGGAGTTTGTAAGGGTGCCATTTGTGAGTAGCTAATATCCGCCGAAGGGATGTTCGACTAATGCCACTCTCCAGTGACATGCGGTGAGTGCTACGCTGTGGGACCTTGCTGAATGAAGCTAGGACAGCCACTGATGTTTCTTCATTAGTGACAGTTTTCTTGCATTGACATTTTGGCAAATCCAACACTGAACCAGTTTCACGAAACTTAGCAAGCAGTTTGCTAACTGTAGCATGGGAGATGGGTGGTCTCGTAGGGTGTCTTGCATTGAAATCTGCTACAGTGACCCGGTTACTGCGTTCACCAGATATCAACACAATTTCGATCCGCTCCTCACGTGTTAACCTCTTCAACATGTCAATGGCTGTGAACAAAGAGAAACTTGTAAATAACTCGTGAAAGGATAAAGTTACGTTGAAACCAAGCACACCATTGTTTTTCTTGTGACATTACCAATAGGTTTGATGTGTCACATGGCCCTCTTCCTATTGAAAAAACAAAAGTTGTATCCAAGATGGCCGACTTCTAAATGGCCACCATGGTCACCACCCATCTTGAGGAGTTTGCCCCCTCACATATACTAATGTGCCACAAACAGGACTTTAATATCACCAACCATTCCCATTTTATTACGGTGTATCCATATAAATGGCCCACCCTGTATATATATAAAATGTATGTATGTATATATGCATGTGTGTATATATATATATGTGTATATATATATATATATATATATATATATATATATATATATATAATGTGTATGTGTGTGTGTGTGTGTGTGTGTGTGTATCTCAGTTGATGCTGTCATAAAGTGACTAATAGCATCTTTAAGAACAGCTGCTATTGATCATTCGGATCTAAGACTGGTAAAAGGTCCTTTTGTGTGGTTGTTTTCAGCTGTTTGGGGAATTTTTTATACAATGATCACAGTGTCAATGTTGCAGGCAAGTGATTATCTGCATGGTAATAAGCCCCTAAGGGTAGAAAATAAAAGGCATCGGAATCTTTTATGAGTTTAATATTTATAATTGTTTTTTAAAAATGTATTATTTATATACTATAAGTATGCGCCTTGAGACCAAAAGGGCACAAACACAAGCCAAGCTGGAGGCGAGCGTTTCCAAGGTGATAGTAGCTCCAGACATTCAATAATTTTTTTTTTTAGGAAGAGAAATAAAGACTTTTCTATATTCTCGGGACAAAGTGGGATAAAACTCATTCTGTGTGTGTGTGTGTGTGTGTGTGTGTGTGTGTGTATAAAATGTTTGATCTTGTGCTATTTCTCTTCACTTTGCTGAATCACTGTATTTTTTGCAGCATTTTCTTTTTTTCACCTGTCCTTCCATGCATAAAAAAATTGATCCTTAGAAATACAAAATAACTCGTGAGGATACATTTAAGATATGATCATACACTAATTGCTAAGACTGTCCAAAAATGTGCAGGCTGGAGCTTTCTTTTTTTTCACAGTGAGAGAAATGGTGAAGTCTTTTTTATTTTTTCACTAAGAGTCCTACCTGTTAAATGAATAATGGATCAGTCTCCACAGCGTAATGATGGTATTTAAAAGAAGCTAAAGAAAGTAGAGAAATTCTTTCTGTGAGAGCCCTTTAGAAAGTTTGAACTGTGTGAAAAAGAACTCGACATGATTAAGTTGGTGAATTTAAGGTTGTCCCTAGTTATAAAAAAGCCATTGTCCTAGGACATTACTACGATGTCATGTCTATTAGATCCAAGGTGAGTCTGTCAAAGGACCTTTGTAATCCTTTATCCCTCGGTCTTTCATCAGCAGTTGTTTCCTTCCTTTGTGTCCTCTTACTGTCTTTGACTTTAAAGCCAAGTTGGTCCACAATCCCTGGAGGCTTCTTATAAAAGAGTGATGTATGCCTTTCAGTACAAAGGCCATTTTAGCATTTTCAAGAGAACAAGAATCTGATATTGATGGGTTTTGTTAGAATTTTGTTAGTACCAGTATTGATACCTTTACTCCCACTCAGTTATTTTATTTTATCTCCTACGGGGGAAGATGAGGTGGAGTTGCTTTATCTGTGCTGTATTTTGGGCATTTGAATGTTACTGTGTGATGGGATTATGCTGAAATTACCAGGCCAAAATCCTTAAAACCTGGGACAGTGGAGCTGGGCAAAAAAACCCATTTAAATTATAGTGTACTTTAAACTTGTAAAATGGGTCCTCCCCAGTGGATACACTGTCGGAGAGCCCTTTTAGGCTTTTTCAGTTTAAAGGGGTAAAAATGCAAGACTTAGTGCAACAGTGCTTAATATGCCCTTTATCCATGTAATTTGTCTGGGCCCTTCAGGTGTGTGTCAACTAGGGGTGGGTTTAAAAAAATCGATTTCCCGATTCATATCAATTTTAGTTTGAATAATGCGATACCGATTAATTAAATCCTGAATTTATTTTTAAATATAAATGTATTTTGCCAGAAACACCAGAATCTCAGGTTAAAGGTCACAAAACTATTTCAAAAACTGCCAAAGAGTTAAAACACTTAGAGTTAGAACACTTAAAACACGATTAAAAAGCAGGTAAACGGATTTCACTGCACGGACACGGACACGCTGTCGGGTGCTGAAAGCCGACATCTCACAGATTCTGAACCTGCAGGATTTGTCACTCTCTGTCCAAAATTCACTGAACCAGCAGCAAAAGAAGATCAGAACTATGCGTCATGTTTGAAAAACATTGTCATGAATTCCCGCTTGCTTTGGCTGTTTTGCTTCCACCAAGATAAAATCACACTTCCTGCACAGCCCTCTCTTTCTGTCTACTTAAAGACCAGTTTCCTATCTCAAATCTGTTTTCTGCATTATTCTCTTGCTTATTATGCACCAGTCTACCATTGTGTACAGTGCTGTCGGACGCTATTTTGTCTTTTGTTTTTTTTTAAACAACCTCAGCTAAGAAAGCCAAATTTCTGCTGTTCATTACCGAAGAAATTTAAACTTTTTAAATTGAAAAAAGCCCGACTGTGTCTCTAATAAAACCTCGGTAACTTTGCTCTGCTTCACTTCAGCAGCATCAGATAATGTTCATATGCTGATTCATGATTTTCTTCAGTTTTTTATCTACTAAAAAAGTTTTTTTAAGGCGGTTATCTGCTATAAAAAGCCAGGCCAGGAAAATCTCCATGTTTTTCTGTGTTTTATCCTCAGTCACTTTGACACAAAGGCAGCTGCTGTGATGCTTACACCTCTGATGAAGTCTCACAAGTGTCAGCTTTGGTTTTATACATAGATATAAAAATATGGATATGTACTGATAAATGATCTGAATTATAATATTTCTGACTGTCTGAGTCAGATTCGAGTCCAATCGGGACCTTCTGAATCGGAATCGAATCGATTATAGAAATCAAAATCGATACCCAGCTGTAGTGTTAACACAATGTCACAGTTTTCCTCAAAGATGTCCGAGCTTGCATTGCTATGGCAAAAAGCAGTAGCAAGTCTGACTGAAGAAACTTAATAGTGTCTGAGAAAGAAGCCAGAAAAGCTGTATCTTTCCAAAGTGTTTCCATTGCAGTGACATTTACAACACACAATTAATTATTTCCAAAATAAAATAAAAGTGATTCTTGTTCTAAAATAATGTCAGATCATGAATATTGTTAATTACTGTGGCTCAAGTAACTAAAGAGTTTGGAGTTTATAGGAACAAAAAAAAAAAGAATTAGTCTGTATGACAAACAAGAAAACAAGTGGCTGTGCAAACACTAGTATATATGGTCAGAGGCAAGTAAACCGTGGAAAATGTCATACATTTCAGTACAGAGATTTAATTAATGTTGATATAAAGAATTAACTTTAGCTGTTGCTGCAGCTTTTTGACATGAATGTGTTTTGATTTGCTGGCAGCGTAACTTTGTAAAGATAATTACTGTAGAGTTGTTTAATTTAATTTAAACGTATTCAGTGGATTGGAATTAGTGTGTTGATCTGTGAACTGGAGTTTCTTGGGAATGACGTATTGTAGTTGTACTTTTACAGCTGATCTACAATTACATGCAGTTGTTCACATAAGTTTGGCTGTGGTGTTTCAGGTGTTTCAGGTGACCACTTTAGCATTTCAGTCTGTCCAGAGTAAGTGTATGTAAGTAAACATAAGTCAAAACAGCCAAATAGTTCCCATGACGTGTACTAATTTAAGACTGGTCATTAATAAGAATCTGTATATACTGAGAAGTCTTAAGAAATATGAAAGTGTCAGTTAATCATCCCAAAGAAAAATGTAACTGAATATCACTAAAAATGGAATTAATTTAAGCAAACATTATTGTGAATAGTACGCAAATCTTGGCCTTTGAAAGCTAAAATATTAGACGACAGGATTACCTCTGTATATCTACAAAAACGCTTTAAGGGAACCATTTATGGCAAATGTATTTGAGTGCTGCATGTACAGCCTGTTACTAATATGTCTATGATTTCCTTATACCACTGCATTATTAAAAGTTTCTAGGCGCTTAAATGCAAGCCTCTATGCTGAATTAAATATAAAAGGCATTAAACAAAAGGTTTTCAGATGAGAGTGCATTTCACTGCACAAAGTGGCAACCCATGGGTAAAATGTAGTCAAAGCCATATGCTGTAAAGGAGCTAATTCAATACACCAGCAGAGCAGAAAAACAGCTGATTGTTGCTCCTGATACAAGCTATAGCTCGTACAACTGTAAAGCCCACAAGGCAATTTCCCAGATTTCTTCACAAAGAAATTTGCTTTTAATTAGACCAAGTCTCTCAACAATTAACCTTTGCGTTCCCTCGCTACAACTAAAAAACAATAAAAAGTTTTCTTCCTTTATTGCCAGTTTTAAGAACATAATACCCACACGAATGACAATTTAGCGATGCAGATTTGAGATGTTTAACCCGTTTAAAGTCAAGGATCATTATAAAACAGTGAGGTTTCATGATTAAGCATTGCCTAAATTTTGCTGTGCGTGTTGAAGCAATGACAATTGTGCTTCCCACTCTCTCTCTCTCTCTCACACACAAACGCTCTTATGCAGTTTCTGAAGTGGTGGATGTGTGCAGGCTTCTCTACTACTCCCATGCCTTAAAAAATTTTGAGCAGCACTCAGCTCATGGGGCTCCTGCGAGTCCAACTTGGTAAACTCTGACACATAAATCTGCATCACTGACAAATAGCAAACCCATATAGACAGTGTTGACCTTTGAGGGAACACAGAGCTAGAGAATACAACATCAGGCAAGCTTATTTTCTATATTGTACAATTGAATTTTATATCAGGCTGCAGTGCTATGGTGTAGGTCATTAAAAAAAAATTAATGGCTTGCCAACAGTTAATTTGTTTGTTAAATAAACTTTGCGAACTCATTGTTTTGTTACTCTCTGATTGAAGATAGCAGACAGGTCCTGAATGAATTAGAACATTCAGTATATTCCTGCTTAATCAAACGCTGTTGCCATGTTAAACTGACATTTGGGCAGGGTCACACATAGAAGACAGAGGCCAGACTTTAAACAAAACTTGTTCCAGTGCAGGCAAAAATGACTTTTTATAGTTAGAGGCACATTCTCGAGTGGTTTAAACCTTAACACCTCATGTTCTCAACCCTTCTCAGCTGCACCTAGCCTTGATGAGGGACAGGACCTTTGCTAAAGTGCCCCTCATCAAGGCTAGGACCTTTGCTAAGCTGGCAGTCAATCAGATCTGGCAGTGCCCTGGCAAGCATATGAAGTATGCTCTCTCCACAAAAGGGATTTACCACAATGTAGGAAATGGTTTCCAAACTATGTTCCTGTCAAAGTTTCATAGCTAGTAGGTATTTGTTATCAGCTGCAGCTTGAACTTTTCTGAACTTTTATGTGGTAACATAAATTTGTGGGCACAGTGGAACAGTGGTTAAGACTGTGGCTACAAGGCAGGAAGTGTTCTAGGTTTGATCCATCATCTATCATCCATCTTCGACAGTACTTTTTATTATCTAATAGAATAATTTGCTATGAAGTGGATTAATCATTAGAAAAAGCATTTTCCAGTCATGTAAACAAAGATGAAATGTGTTGATTAAAGAAGTTTGTTTTGTTTTTTTAAATAATGAATGTTGCATACTTACTGTGGGAAATGGGATGACCAAAAAGAACAAAAAAAGCCCTGAACATTATGAGAAACATTCATCACCCTTCAACTTTACAACATCAGCAATAGATGAAGTCCTAGATTCTGGGATTCAATAAAGGTTATCCAATAAAAGATAATGATTATTATGGGCAATTCTTTGATGAGACAAATGAGTGAGACAAATGAGCAAAACAAGGCTTGGTCTCTGATCCCGTCTAATACCTCTATGACTGACGCCACAGTTCACTCCCAGAAATTGTATTAAATTTGAGGGGAAAGCTTTTAACCCAGTCAAAAGGAGGTTAAGTATTGTGGGATCTTGTTCACGAGTGAAAAATTATACAGATAAGCAAATCAGTGTAGCCATAGCAGCACGGTTACCAGTTACCAGTGGATCTACTGTGTACTATGTAAAAGTCTTGTTGCATGCAGGAGGACACCAAATTCAGGGCTCAAGAAACGAGAAATAACTTAAAAGCAGATCAATAACCAGGAAATCTAAACTAATTCTCATATTGAAAAAACCAAATAGCAAGGAAACAGACAGCCATGAGGATGATGATGGAGCAACAGGTGACATTAATTACAGGTGGCGAGACAGGAGAAGTAGAACTAGAGAGACAGAGGCCACAAAAATGAAATGGGGAGAAACAAAACACAGGAACAGAAACACAGACTTGACACAAAGACGGAAAGTCGAACAAACATGGAGACAAAACAAGACAACATGGAGACGAGACTTGAGGCATGATAACAGAGACAAGAAACAGAATACAAACAAACTCAAACCTAGACGTAAGAATACAAATACTGAACAGAGGAAATGGAACTGATATCCAAAATCAAGGACTAAGCACAACTATAATAAGAACCAAAGCCTGAAACTACAATCTTAAACTCGGAATAGTAAATGAACAAGAATTCAAAAGTCTAAATACCAGCTGAGTTGATATGAACATGTAAGCAGAATTCCTCCTTGGCTCCTTCCTTTGGAGGCTTTCCAGGCTTGCCCAGCTGGGAGGAAACTGCACAGAAGACCCAGAACTTGCCAGTAGGAATATATATCTTCTCTGGACCAGGAGCATCTTGGGCTTTCCCTGGAGGACCTGGAACATTTTGTTTGGGAGAAAGACTATGGAATACCCTGCCTAGCCCTTGTGACCTGATTTAGGATAAGTGAAAGAAGACAGATTAAGGGATGTCCTATCTATATGTCTTATTCAACGACGTTAATAAAAAAAAATCACAGAACATAAAAGTTTTTTTGGGTGACTCCAAACTTTTCAGCAGTAATGTATCTGTTCATATCGACACGACCGGACTTTGGCCTTTAGAGGAAACTCATAATTAATAAATCAGAGCGTTGCAGACTTGCTCTGCACACCAGAGCCTGGTGTTTGATGTTATATCTCCTGTTTCACTGAGCAGTCTTCTTGTTCCTGTAGCCCAAAACCACTAGTGGCTAAATTAGCAATATTTAATCAAAAGCAGTAGTTTGAGGAAAAAAGTAAGAACCTTTGCAATGTGACAGTGTTTTTGGATATGTGTTGAAGCTCACAAAGCCAGTTACTCACTGATATCATTATTCCCCGTTAAGGGAAATCTTGGAGATGCAGAGAGCACTTCACGATCCACCTAGACTATGAACTCCGAATTGAGCTACATTTTCTTTTTGCGAACTCCCAAATGAGACTCATGAATGCAAAATCAATTTTCTGAACTAAGTGGTAACACAAAAGCTTAAAACTATTTTTTTTATTCAAATATTAAGTGACACTGGGTGTTAAATAACACAATCTCATCCTTTTTGAGTTGGTGATATAGCAGATGGAATGCTGGTACTTGAATTATTCCCCTTCAATTAAAACAACACTCTGTCCCACATTTAGCCTTCTGATGACATTCATTAAAAATGCATTAGCGTCTGCATTCATATTGCATGTGTTTGCATGAAGTATCCATGGGAATAACAACAACCTCAAATTCTGGGTAGTATTGTCATCTTCCACCACATTTCTAGTACACCCACTTCTTTTCTCATCAAATTCATCATTATCAATTTGCCATGATTCATTCTAGATTTTTTGTGTATTGATTTATACAGTTTTAAAATTTTGGATAGCTTTCCAGGGTTGCAAACAAATAAGGTTTTGTTGGAATCTGAAATAGCAAGACTGAATGTGAGGAAGTGGGCGACAGATGGGAAGCACAGAATCTGGTCTCATGTGAATGAGCTTTTGCCGGAATTATTGGTCAAATCAATCTGAAGGCTAGCGCTGTCAACCTGCAGGGCAGGAGTAGGAGTTTTATTATATCCTTCTCCTAGAAACAGACAGACGTACACACATACACAGACTGAAACTGTACTGGCTTTTACCTTGTAAGGTCTCTTGTCAGTTGCTGTAGTAGGGTTGTACTTAAAAATGTTCTTTAGTGTGTTGTTGATTTGTCGACAACAAAGTGTGCTTTATTGTTATTGTACAGCAAATGAAAAGTTATAAAAAAAGTATTCAATACATTCATAATTTGAAACTTTTGAAAAAAACTTTTTTGAAGATGCAATTTTCTGTCGTAGTGTTGCACTGGATTACCTTAACTTGTAAATGTGCAATTAGTATATTATTGTATATGAAACCTCAAAGTTACATTGGACAGCCTACCTCCATTCGGTATAAGGCAGTCCTTCTCGACAGTATTAGGAAGTGCAGCATCACAAATTATCATAGACCTGAGTCAGCACAGTTCTGCTACCAGTCTTAATAAAAGCTGAACATCTTAAGGTGATACAAGGTCCAGGGCTGCTGTTGTGTTTCATTAAATTGTGCAGCACTTATGTCTTATCTGATTATTTTCTGTAGGTGTTTTTTTTTTCTCTTTACCTAGCTGAAGCATGCCTCCTTGTCTGGTGATTGTGCTATGTTCTATTTACAGGAACACATGAAGTAGAAAATTCAGTTATGGTTTCTGCATTTTCAGCAAAAAAGTAATGCGTTTCTTCTTTATGGATAAATTACAACATGTTTGAAAAAAATATTCTGTAAGTCTCTCTATATCATTACAGTCACATTAGAAAAGTTTCTAAATATGTAAATATAACTGTGATTATTCAGTCTTGAATTATAATAAAGACTAAAAATAAAAACTTCCAAAATATGACAAATGCAGTAAACATTCAGAGTTGATAAGCTTGCACCAGAATCCAGCTGAATTTGATTGCAAACTTTGTGGCACACGTTGTTCTGTCATCACAAAAAAGACGTGTTAACGGCTCAGTGTTATCTTTGACCTGATTGTCGTTACTGTGTGGAGGAGGATTCAGCACACAAACACTGGGGCCAGACTGAAGGAAAGCAAATCTTAATTTTTAAAAGTGAAAAAAGTAGGAAACCCAGCTTTTTCTCTTGGTCAAAAGTTATTGTGGTGCATCTCTGAAGAAAAAATACCCCTTCCCTATTGGTGGAAAAATGTACCATGTTGACCAATCAAAAAATTATATGGCAACATCTGGCATTTTGTTGTTTAGTTTGAGGGGGAAGTTTTAGGAGTGACAGCGCCGGCGAGCGAAAGAAAGAGGGACAGCGAGTTTTGAGACGTGAGAGATTTGTGACGTTTAGCGGAGTCTATAGTTAGTGTGTTGTCTTGTGTAGTTAGTGTGTATTGTAGTCGTCGTTTTGTTTTGTGTCAGTTATACGAGTGAATGTCACAGCTGCTGCAAAAAAGCCACCAAAGGCAGATTGCAGTGTAAATGTTGTCTCCAGGTGGAAGACAGGAGTGATACACCACCTGCTGTCAGACCTGCAGGGTTTAGGCCTGTGGTGTTCTCCTTTATCACACTGTGAGCTCCTTTATCTCACTTCCTATTTGATGCAGAACATCTGATTGTTCTGTAAATAGTTTTAAATGATTATATAAAAAACACCTGAGGCATTGGCTGAATTTTTAGGTAAATAGCTGTTTGCAAAACGTGTACATAATTTTTTTTAATTTACTATTTGCATTTCAAGTTATGAAAATGATTCGTTAAGCATGTTTGTGGTTGTTACAGTAAAAAATATACATTTTTTCTACTCCGATTTTATGGGGGGGGTTTGTCTGAATTTAGAACAATTGTGTTAATACAATATGTCAAGATGAAAAAATAACTGTAAATTCAGACATGTTAGGTTGTGTTGAAAAGAATGATATGAAACACGCCAAGATAAATGGTTTTTGAAGGTGAAATATAGAGGTAAAATCAAAAGTAGTCAAAAATGGCCAATTATACTCTGGACCCCAGAGGGTTAATATATTGCTATTTCTGTTATTTTCTTCTTGTTTTTTTTTTTTCTTTTTTCACCATATTACCAAATTTCAATAATTTGTTATGATATGTAAACTATTCAGGACTACTGTCTTTAAACCAGTTGATCCACCTGGGTTTTTTTTTTATTATCTCAAAGTAGTTTTTGTATTTTTATACTTACTGCATTTTGCAATTTAATTCATTTTTATTGTATTAAAAATGACAATTTTTGGGGGGACAATTTTTTACAATATAACTTGAAAGTATCTGGGTATTGCTTACATATTGTCTGTCTTAGCTCTTATATGAAAGCATTACCATAAATCTACAGTTTGCAGTAACTTGTTTTAAGACCTTTGTTGTTACTGTCGATAGTTGTTGGATTAATTTGTCAGTCAGACAAATTGATGATGAGCTAACCCCGACTGCCGCTTGGACTTTATTGATTAAGGCAGGATGAGTTAAATGTGCTGAAACAAGAGAATTAGACCACATTTCAATAGCAGTTCTTGTATCCAATTCTTTTTGTGAGCTCTTGGTAAGGAACAGAGCAATCCTGGGAATCTTGCGATGATTGAAGATGATTTGATTGGTAGTCTCCAGAAGGAAAGTTCATAAATTAGAAAGTTATGGCCTGATTATCACATAAATTGCCCGTTAAATAGATTTTACTTTCTTGGCAGTGTGCATGCTTGAGTTATATGTGTGTGTGGAGTGGGAGAGTCAGAAAGTGAGATCCATTCAAGATAACTTGCTCACCATTACTTATATCAACGGCGCAGATAATGTTGGTGTGGTTCTTTTATTACCGTCATCAGTTTTATTGCTGTTGTTAATACTATGGTTTGTTCCCCTGGCACTCTAATGCAGAAGAGATGAGTGGATCAATCACAGCTAGATTGGGTCCTAGAGGAGAAATAACCAGCGTCAGGCACAAGGAGAGTTGGGTAAAGTGAGCAGCAGAAAGAGATAAAAAGCAATAACGAGAGAATCAGGTGATATGAAAGAATGAACAAAATAATTGAACAAACAAATGGGAAGAGATGACTAATTTGTCAGGAGAGAGGAGCTGAGAGGGAAAGAGCAGAGGAAATGGGCTTTCTCTCTTCTATGGGCTTAAAAGTGATTTTAACTGAAGAAAAAAAACAACAAATGTCCGCACAAAGGCTGTCTTTTTTTCTTGAAGGTGAAAGAGTGAGCTTTTGTAGGGAATGAGGAGTGCCAAGATGAGAATTATAGAAGGACTGCCAGAGCAAATAAAGTGAATGCTTTGCTGAATAAAGCACTATCAGCACTACCAGGACCAGAGTCTCTCTAATACTGATACAAACTGCTGTGTGTCTCCTGCTGTAACTCATTCGTTTCACTGATGGAAACCTTGGCAGAAGACAAGATGTGTTGGATTAGGTTTTGTTTTTTTGTTTTTTCTTTTTGTCTTTTACTGCAGCCGCTCATCATTGTGCACTTTAGTAAGTACTCAACACTACAGAGGTAGTGGGTAGAGGTAGGTTGGTTCGACAGCTTTATGCAAAGACTTTATGCAAAGACTTAACACACATAGCCATCAGTCCCAATTTATTAAACTATATCACTAATTTATGGCAAGTTGAAGACAAACAAGAGGCTGTTCAGTCTGTTCAGTTTCAGTCACTGAGTCCGCTACTGATACTCAGAGTTAGGAATGCAAATTTTAAACTTACTACTAGCACTGTTGCCTCACGGCAAGAAGGTACTGGGTTCAAGTCCACCACCTGAACCTTTCTGTGTGGAGATCTTACACTGTCTGTGTAAGATCTCTTTGTGTACTCCAGCGTACAAAGACATGCCATTAGCGGGGTTAGGTTCATTGGTTCTAAATTGCCCATAGATGTGAATGTGAGTGTGAATGGTTATCTGTCTCTCTGTGTTAGCCCTGTGAAAGACTGGTGATCTTCTTCTCACCCTATGGCAACGAGTATAGGCTCCAGCACCCCCATGATCCTGACTTGGATAAGCAGAAGAAGATGGATGGATTTTACTATTTCTTCTTCCTTTGTTTAGGGATTGTCATAGCAGATTTTCTTCCTCCATCTCACCCTGTCCCTTGCATCTTCTGTCACTTCAACCGACTGCATGTCCTCGCTCACTACATTCATAAACCTCATGTGCTCTCTTGCTCATGTCATTTTTCCTGGCAGCTCCTTATCCACTATCCTATATGCTAAAATAAAACAGTTTTTCATCCCTGACATGTACTGTTGGGAATTTGAAGAACAGAAGGCCACAAAAATTAAAAATTAAATGGCAAAAATGTACATTCATAACTGATCTTTAAATCTCCCAGCAATTTCTAAAGTATTAAATACAGTAACTAACCTGCAGTCTTCCATAGTATATAACCTGTAACTTTAGAAATATTTAGTTATTTTAGGTTTGTATAAAATAATCATCATACCTGATCTACATGTTGTATTGATTCTTTAGTTAATGAGCTGCTGGCTACAGATGTTCATCTGTAACAGATGCCCACAAATATAGTGAGAGAAACTTTAATATAGAAATCTGTCATGATTTACTGCCATCTCTAAAATGTTTTAATATATCAGTTTAGTTGTAATGTTGTTGGAAGCATGTGTAATCAGAGTCCTGCTCTTTCTAAACGTCAGCAGCGTTAGCAGCTAAAGCTAATCTCTGCTGACAGAGACTAAGCTCCCGGCCTGTGTTAGCATTTAGAAATCTGAGTTTAGCACGAGCCTTTGCTAACCGTTTAAACTGGACAGGGTCTCATTTGGAAATTGAGATTTAAATGGTCTCAGTCCTTCAAAATGATATCTAGTATTACTTTTTTTTTATACTGGTGTGAGCATTTAAAGTTTGGATGCATCAGTCAACAGCGAAATGTACCAGCTGTGATTCACTATAAGTTACTTGATTAGATTATATTCAATAAACAATGACTAAATAAAAAAACAAAAATGATTCAAAAGATGGAACAAGCACTGTTTTCATGTTAGTATTAGTACATCATCGCTACTAGGTCTCCACACCTCAGTTCCCCAGTCTAGATCAACACAGACTCTACTGTCTACCTTTTGAGCAGAAGGGACCGATATTTTTAAGTTGAGGGGACCAATGCTAGAGGTGGAGGGAAAAAAATCAATATACTATAGTAGAGCTGAGCGATATAAGATTTTTTCATATCACGATATGTTTTTTTTCATTTCAGGCGATAACGATATCTATCACGATATAAGCCAAATAACTATATTTGTAAGATTTAAATGTGCCGTTGCTCACAAGTAAAATGTGAAATAATCACCAGCTTGTTTTAATTAAAATATTTATTTCCCATAAGTTCAACAGGGCAGATGTACTTAAGGAACATGAGACTTCAGTTTCAGATAAATAAAGGCAAATATTGCAAACTACACAAAACGCAGCCGCTAAAGCGTTTAAGTTTCAAAATAGAACAAACAAAATGGACCACTAAATTGTCAATTCCACTTAGAAACAAAATATTAATTCTAAAAATAAATCTTAGTTTGTTTTACAGAAGAACAGACAAAATTGACTAACTTTTGTCAATATCAAATAAACTGAGAACTAGAAGGAAATTCTCAATCTCTCCTTGTTGTATAGCTTAGCTTTTCAAACAGTTTTAACAGTTACTTTAGTCTGACAAAAGCCGAATGACGAATTAGCTTGGCTTGGTGAAGAGTGGCTATCAAACTGAGGGATGACTGTGATAACAGGGGTATATGTGCAGGCAGGGCCGTGTGCATCTCATCACAGTTCATCTACCTGTAAGGCATAAATAGAGGTTTCTTTAGCCAGGACCCGTGGGGGCGTGATATCCCATACTTCCTTCAGGGAGCAGAAGTTATAGATATAACTGTTTGTTTTGGCTAGGGTCGGCATCTATAATAATGATAATAATAATAACTTTGTTTGAAAGAGCTTTATAAATAAAGTGCTGTACAGCTATTTGAAAATAAAAAGATAAATAAATAAAAGCGATACATAGCAATACAAGTTAAAAACAAAACAAGTTGAAAACACAACACAAGTTAAAAACGATAAGAATTTAAAAACTAGGCATAGAATGCGAAGAATTAAGACATGTAGGATAGGGCGAACAAGTGGGTCTTCAACTTAGTTTTAAAAACCTCCACAGGGCATGCCTGCCTAATATCTTGAGGGAGGTTGTTCCACAAAAATGGGGCACGAAAAGAAAAAGCACGCTCTCCAATAGTATTTTTCTTGCTCTAGGAACTACTCAGCTTTAAGATCACTCTGGGTTCTACACAGCTAGGTGTGCATGTTTTCTTTAAAGATGCTTGGAAAAAGTTGATGTCCTATTAGTGGCAATAGATAGTTATTTTTGGCCTACTTGTAGTTTGCACTTGACCCCACTGCATTCTTGTGTTTTGTGACATTAAAAATAGCATTAATATAGCTATTCCTCAGAAGTTGTCACTCTATTGACATTTCGACCGGCTCAACTTTTGCTTCGAAGATGAATGTTTGGTTTGCACGTAGTTGGCAAGTGTTTGCAGATAATTCAGCATCTTGCATGCGAACCATAATGCAGGTATGCATCAAGGTATTTGATGCAGAACCCTCTTTGCTATCAATCTCATATGGCAACAACCAGCAACCCCTTGCCAGGAAGTAACCAAGGGGTCGTTGAGCAGAGTCTAGGCCTAACAAACTGATTACAAGAGAGGCATGATAAGAAATAAGACGTTCTGTTTTTCCTGGTGGTTCATGTGAAAAGACTGAATGAGAGGCTAGTTGGGAAAGTTAACTGTAAATAAGAGGTTTGGTATTTTGGTGATGGGCAAAAGCACATATAACATGTGCTTTTGCCCATTTTTGTTACAGTGGTGGATGTTCCTATTAAACCTGGCCAAAGTTTCACACATCAGCATATGTACAAGTAATTCCTATAAGCCTAAAGCTTAGGCTTCAGACTGCTCTAAAAGCAGGTTTGGAGACTGTAGAGGGTTTTTTTTCTTTTCTACTTTTGACAATTGGCAGTCAATTGGAAGAACGCTGGTTTTAGGGAATAGGGAAGAGTACTGAAACAGCTCATTTCAGACAGTGGTTGAACCAATTATGCAAATACTTTAATAGAGTCTAAGGATAAAAATACGGAGCTGGAAAGGCCCCATTTGTCATTACAAGTTAAGTCGGTGCTGTTTTTAAAGTTGTTGCTTTTACAAATTTCTGTTGTTAGCTTTCTGGAAAAATGTGTGGAAAAAAACAATCAGATATTGGATGAATTCATCCATGACATGGAAATGTTGATATGCATTGGCACTAAAAGCCTCAATCAAGCACCCTATTTGAAATGATGCTAAATATTGTATCAACCTCCTTGCCTAGTTTTTGTGATATGGGTAGAAAATCTGAGGCGGTGGAAAAGAGGACGACTGTTATTACCAGGCAGAAGAAGATGGTGCAGATAAGCGAGTGATAGCAAACAGGGGAAAAAATGTAATAAGAGGAAAGGCAGCAGATGATAAGAAAAAAAAGAAAAGGCAGAATTTTAGAAAAGGAGAAGACAGATGGTAATGGGAGAAGAGACTCAGTATAGACCAGTTTCAGTCTGTGTTTCACATTAGCAAATGCAAAGCAAATGAGGAAAAATGTTTCTTTAGTTCTTTGTCGTGCTGGTTAAAATTCAAGAGAAGCAAGAAGAGGAGACTTGAGTGCCAAAGAAGCAGAGTTAGGAGGAGCAGAACAGAGAGAAGGATGACAGTAAGACAGAAGATGCTTAGGCAGTGTTTTGTAGTGTAATTAGAAGAGCTCTTACCCCGAGCTGTCATTGGGGATGTTTCTTTTCTCCACTTGAGCGCTTGGTTGTTTATCTGCACAGCTGGTTGAGAGAGGAAAGGGGCAGGGGAGAAAAAAGACTAAATGTGCAAGTTGGAAACTGAGGAGGGAAGCGCTGGGAGTGTGTTGTGTTTTTGAAGAAAAATAGGTGCACACCTGTGGAGTAGCTCAGCTTCTCATCACTTGTGCATTCTAAGATCTACTGTATGTGCGTTTAACTGTATGCGACCCTATTAGCTACACTGTTGGGCTTTGAGAGCTGCACAATAAGGTAAAGAAAATAACTGAGCATCGCTGGGTCACTTGGGAAATGATAAATCAGAAATTATAGCTTACTAAAGAGCTTCTTTGTACCTTCCTTGCATGTAATTGCTTTTTCATCCCATTTAATTGTTACAGACAATACAATACAATACAATACAATAGTATAACTTCAGAACCCTTAGGGCAATTGGGATAGTCTCTACAAGTCTCGTTGTTAAACATCTTTAAACTTTTTCTTTACTTTCTTGATGTGTGTTTGATGTGCATAACAAAAATTGAGGCCTTTTAATTGGAGAACTGCCTTATGCTCCTCAGAAGTGAGTTGACTTTGAATTTGCTGGCTATAAGACAAAAAAGAAGTCAGTGTTTTCAAAGACTTATCCATCAGAGGCTGCCAGAACCACACCGCACATTTTTCAGTGAGAGTGAACAAAGAAATGATCTTTATTTGCGATGAGCTAGAAAGACCAGCAGAAGGGTGTGATAAAGTGTCAAGTTGTTCAGATGAGGAGTATTCTGCACGGAGAAACTGAAGTCACAAAAATCACAGCTTTATTTCTCGTCTCAGCATTCCCTTTACCTTTTATTTTTCCTTTCTTTTGCTGCAGGAGAGAAATGGAAACTGTATACAGTATAGAAGCAAAGGTCACTTTGCCCTGACAAGACTGTTAATTTGTTTTGTTAGAAAATGTGAACTGTTCATGAGTTGGGTGCCTAATACCTAAAGGTTATATAGCTCAGAGTACAAGGCTCACTGCACACTAGAAGACAAGCCCAAACTACAAATTAGGGCCCACTACACAAAAACAGAAATGATATAAAATAAATATCTGCTGTTTAAAATTTTATAGCCGGTGTAGTGTCATGCCTGCACACAGTATTGCAGGCATTGATACAGAGTTTACATTTTCTCTAGTTTACTAGTTTTCTAGCAATTTAAGATTTGAAAATGCCCTCACTGAAAAGAATTCTTGTGTGGTCGGTTTTGTTGGAAAAATATCTTTGAGGTGAAGAGTGATATTGTTGTCCTTGCCTGTGCTCTCTCTGCTGTACACCAAATGTTGGTGGACGGCTCACACCTACTATTACACGCCTCCACTACACCGAACAGACGAAGAAAATAAAGGCAGCTGACAAAAAGACCACATAGTCGATGTGGGCAGAGGAGGTAATTCATTCATTTAAATGCACACTTGGGTCTCTAAGTTTTATAACTAATTATATCGCTGTCAGGCATCCCAAATACAGCTTTAACACCAATGAAATCCTTTATTACAATGCGGGTTATTAATACTATAAATTCTTTAAATTATCTAATCTCCTGACTAACTTCCAAGCTCCATAGCTTCTAATGATCCCCAAAACACTTTTAATTATGAAAACAAATATTATTTTATATTAAGTAAAGTTGTACTATTATCTGTTATCGTCATTTCAAATGCAACACTAATTGAAAAAAATATCTTCTTGTAACTAACATATTTGAAATGAGGAATACTCATTAAATACTGCTGTGGGTGTGGTTTAAATCTGTTGAATTTGGGCAAAAACCTTCAGTAGATGTGAGACACCTTTAGCTACCTTTTGCTTTCTTTTTCAATTTCTTTGAAACTTGTGAGGAATGATTTCTAAGGATGTGTGCTGTGCTGTAGACTTCTAACTGATCAAATGGATATTCATTTAAAAAAGTGATATGTGACAAATAAGTAAAGAAACACAACAGTTACAGGTGATCCAAGCCACGCGCTCTGCATGGAAAACTTAAGACATGTTCTGAGACATGTATGAAAGTGATGAGCGGGCCCAAGTGATTAGTTTTTTTTCAAAATGCCGAAAAGAAGAGATCAAAGTGACTTTGAAAGAGGGTTCATGTTCAGTGCAAGGGCGGCAGAAGCTTTGGTCACATAGTCTGCTCAGTTGGCTAGTGTCTGAATAGTAACAATGACTAGAGTGACACATCTGCACACATCTGATCTACTGGAAAGAAAATTATGAGCAGTGCACATTTGACAGTGATGCTCATGTATTTGAAAAGACAGAAGTCCAATTATTCCTCAGGTGACTGAGATTCCCCCCAAATAGGGACCCGAATGCGTCTGTGAGAACAATCCCCTGACAGTTACATAAAGAAGAACATTACATTTGTGTTACAGTGCACAAATCCTTCATTACATCTGAAAAGTCAGTGATGCAAAAACCATAGAGGTCTGCAAAGATGAGTCATCCTTCACTATATTCTTGACAAGTGGGCGAGTGCATGTGTGATGCAGACTAAATGAACAGTACAGACTTGACTGCTTTAGCGTTAAGGGATCCAATAACTCAGTTAATGTTGTTAGGGGTATATTGCTAACACTGTTTTGGTCCACTTGTCAGCCTAAAGGGATGGGTCACTGCAAATCAAAACCAAGTTGTTATAAGTGATCACCTTTCAGGAAATATTTCTAGTCCTATGGATTTCTATAATCCACAGGGCAAAAAGCATCACTGAATGGGCTTTAAAGACTACTGAAGACAATGGAATACATATAGAGCATGTTTGATATCGTCCATGCTAAAATTAAACTTTGACTGAGAAAATATCTCTGAAAATAATAAAATTTCACCCCACCAGTAGACGGTCAATGCCAAGACCCAATCTAATATCTCTGCCGTTATACAGGGGCCAAAAAGTTACGTGATTGTCTGTTCACAGTTCACGAGGATCCCTGATCCTCCTCCAGTATTGGTCAGTATTTATTGATCCACCCAAACTGTGCTCAAGATCAAGGTGATCATTGTCATTTTATGAGCACAAGAATTGCAGCTCCTTCAAGAGCAGTAGATATATTTTAGTAAAAACAGTTCATTTTTTTATATGACTGTCTGCAAGCCTCCATGACTTCACAGTGGATTTTTAATTGTCATTGTGTTTTAGTCATGGTTTTCACATTAGCTTTTTGCTCGAAATATATGTTGAAGACAATCTTATGTAAAAACACATTTGTTAAAGTTAAATAACTGATATTTAAGTTAATGA
Organism: Oreochromis niloticus; assembly: GCF_001858045.2. NCBI lineage: Eukaryota > Metazoa > Chordata > Actinopteri > Cichliformes > Cichlidae > Oreochromis > Oreochromis niloticus. The sequence goes on from NC_031977.2 coordinate 25,483,205, forward strand.
CTAATGTTGTTAAATAGTTCAGATTGCAATATTATCCAAAATAAGTGCAGTGCCTTTCATAACACCCCCCCCCCCCCCCCCCCCCATTTTTTTTCTGTCTTTCTGTCAAAATCTGATTAATTCTTGGTGTATAAGGCCATCACATGCACAAGATGCCATATAGCTTTGTGTGCAACATTTCTATGTTGGTTATTTACTAGGCTGTTTTCGCAACTAAGATTATGAACTCTACCAAATAATCCCATGTAAGAAGGATATTGATTGCCTATGTCTTCACAAAGCCCTTCTGAATGGGTTGTTTTTACCTTGCATCAGCTGAGTTTATACCTGACAGGATCACAAATTCACCAAGTACTGGAGGACCTTCAGGTTAGATTTGAGTAAGAAAAATCTCCTTTTAGGTTGAGCACCCTGGGATACATGTTAAGCTGTGCTACAGCGAGAGAAAACCATAGACACAAACAGGTTTAAACCATCAAACACAACTTTTACACTCAAGAGGTCGGCCAAACCATGTTTACAAGACATGAAAGATACTGAGGCAGATGGACTCACATCATCAGTGACGTAAAAGCAGGTGATGCACAGTTGAATGCCAAACAGAAGCCTTTGAGACAACTAACAAGGTTCAGTGAGGCTAAATTATTTATATATCAACTACAGGTGTATCTACTGACTTCTTAAGCACATCCAAAGAAACATATTATAGTTATAAATCATGTGATTCATTTGTCACCTAATGTGGCGCTGCTTGACGTCAGCGTAGTAAGTGGTGAGTTATTTTTCTACCCAGTTTATGGCTCTTAATATGAAACTTTTCTTTTGGTTGTGTGTCTCAGCAGCCCAAGTTGAAACACTTTGCTTTGCCAGTTTTAGTGTAAATTATTCACAGTTGCATTTTCAAATTTGTTTTCCAATTACATTTCCTGGTACAAATGAAGGTTAACACATCAAATGGACCCAAGCGTACTGTTCAGGTGAAAACCAATTTGTAGTCCTCCCCAGGTGACATCAATGGGGGCAGCAGCGTCGCAAACAGAACACGGTCTGACTAGGCTGCTGCCTGTTTAATTTGTTTCCTGTTTAAACAAAAAAAAACATTTGTCACTGAAATTGAAATGTGAGGACTTGAAATGTAAGTGCCTTCAGTACTTTAAATAAAAGTGCCCTCTTCATTTTTTTTCATGAATGAGATGGGATGTTGAAAATCACAACTATGTTAGAGTCTTATTCATTCAGTGCTGGTAACCCAAGAGATAAGTTTATAGTCTGTTCATGAATCCTGTGTGACATAATTTCTTTTACAGCTGCAAATATCCTGGAGCATTCGACAGCCAAATTTATCAGTGTATGCCCCTAAAAAAAAACCCCCAAAAACCCTAACATCCAAGTTACTGTGTGAATCTGCACTGCTGTCCATTTTAGAGTATCCTTAGGGCATTGAGCAAGCTTTGCACTCATTTCAAACTGCTTGTCATGTGGTCAGATAGCTTCAGAAATTTCCACACCTTTCCAGTGTCAGATAAAGGCCTGTCAGTGTCCGATTTCTGTGATTTCACATTCTCACCCACTTCACGCTATGTTTGGCCAGCTGTGAAGAGTGAATTAGGAGCCAGGCATTGTACTTTGTCCTGCAGTTGCCCCCCCCCCATTCTTCTCAGTTATTTGCAGCAAATATGAACAACAGAGTGCAACACTTCAAAATTTCTTCCTGGAGAGACTTTCATTAAAAGTTAAAGCAATATCCAGTAATATCCTCAGTTTCTTGACCAACTTTTCACTCTGACTGTGAGTGTTGTTAACTCATTGGGTTTCTTGAACTGTTATTTACACAAGAGCCACGTCTGCTTTTGTAGAACCAAGCCATCAGTGCTTTAAAAGCCCAGTGGCCCATTTGGTTTTAGTTAACCCCCTCAGACTCAAGTATTGGAAATTTTAAAATGAATATAGAGGTTTTAAAGATGTTAACAAAAGCTGCGAATATTAAGGTCACAGTCATACAGGCTGAGAAACTAGTTGGCAACCCCCCCAGTCAATCTCCAGTTGCTAGGAAAACGTGCATTCCCCAAACAATCATTGAGTTTTTGCTGGCTTTTCCAAGGAAAAATTGGTCTTCTTTGTGACTGCTTTGGCTGCTGGCATATTACCTCAGTTGCCCGTAGGTTGACTCTGAGGCACTAACTTGTCTACGAATATTTGCCAACTACAGAATGATCACCTTCAGAGTAAAAGTTGTCCCTTAAGGCTGTTAAATGCGAAACACCTCGCGTAAAAACAACATGAAATTCAGAATTTTGAGATGCAAACTTTGCCGTCCACAAAAAACAAACTGAGCTGGTTCTGATTTTACTAAACCAAAAAAGGAGGAAACGAAGATTCTAGGTTTATTCTAAAAAGAAGGCAGCTGCAGGGAAAATGTAATGGTTTGATCAAGGAGGTGAAGCTGTATTACGGACACTTTCATACATATATTTCAGGATGTCAGTGTCATGTTTGAGCTTGTGCTGGCAGAGTTGGGACCATATCTAAGGAGGCAGAGAAATAGTTTTAGAGAGTTAACCTACACGGAGAAGCATCCAGCTGTGCATCTGAGGTAAAATAGGATTATTTTACTATTCGTGTTTTGCTGTGTGATTGCCGAGATATGTTTATACACATCCGAAATATCGGAAAAATCAAACTCAAAACCACAAAATAACTGCTGCAAGTTCATCCATCGTAATCATGCATTTGGTGTGAATGGCTGGATTAAGGATAGGTGAGTCTGAAAAATACTTTTAAAGCACGAAATATTCACATGAATTTACACATCCCTTGTACAAAGGTTTTACTGCTGCAAACAACAGATTTGTAATGGCGACCACAGAAATCTGTAACCAAATATCTAACATGTGTTTTTTCTTTCTTTGCAGCATTGTATGCCTCCATCCCTATTATATTTTATAGCCAAAATATCCAGAAACTTCTTGCCAATCTGTCTGGAATACACATTTTCCCCAATGACCTGTGGTTGTCAGCTGTTCTTTCGGTTATTATTATTATTATTATTCGTTACTAGTGAACTGATGCCGTGATCGTGGTTTTACAAATGTATAAACAGAAAAAACGAAACTATTACGAAGTTTAACAAAAGGAACAAAGAATGGTATAACAGCACTACTTTACTACAATGCTATTTTTGTTGAGTTTAAGAAGACTGTAATTGCAAGTTATGTTAGAACAAATAATTTTTTTTGCTGTATGTGAACATTAACCGTGAAACTGTGAAATGAACTCCGCAGTAGCACCTAGCCCAGCAAACTCAGATGTTTGGTTTGTGCCACATGATTATGACTAGTGCTAAACTAAATGAATACAAGACTAAATGTCCCTGTTTCCGGTTGGAGCCTCTGGGGTTTTTAGGCATAAATGGTACTTTTCTGCCTGCCAGATAAAGTTCAGCTTGTTGCACTGCTCAGCATTTGCTTCACTGTTCTTCTCTTTATTTTCCATTGTAAATAAAAGTTGTTTTTACTCAATAATTCCCAAAGGGCTGCCACGGCAGATCCACATGTTTGATTTGGCACAGATTTTATACTGGATGTCCGTCCTGATGCAATCCTTCTATTTATCCGGGGTTTGGAACCGCACCGGGAGTACACTAGTTTGGGACCCCGAGGCTGGGTTTGTCTCTCTTATCTGTCTGAAACTGGGAATCTCTGCTGTGAAAGAAGTCTGTGAAAGAAATCTATACACTATGGAACCTTTATTTACATTACAGCATCACAGAAACATGTTTTGGTTAAGTGTTTGTCCAAGAGACTGAGTTTTTATGAAAAAATATTGACACTGACATGCACCTTATTATTCAACTTTGTTGAATGGTGACTTAGATCAATTGTCAGCTGGTGTTAACTCAAAGTGTTTTAGTTCACCCTTTTATTCATGAAGTCAATATTATTAGCTTGTAAACCACAGTGATCTTAACCCAGTAGTTAAAATCACTGAAAACTCAGTTTCAGTAAATGAGGAGAATTAAGGCCAGTTAGCACTGAGTTACAGCTGCTGTTACTTTCTATGTGTTGACAGTTGTTGATGTTGCCTTTTGAAAGAAATTTGGCACATTTTGTGCCGATTCAGAAAATAATTACACATTTTCTGAAGGCTGCAAACACACTTAAACAATTTTAGATGTTGCTTTAATTGATGGATTTAGATCGATGGCTTGAAGTAGAATTGTGTTTATTTTAATCTTTTATCCACTAGCGACCACCCGAGGCTGGGTTTGGGTCTCCTGTTGGTTTCCAACTGGGAACCTTTCACGTGCAAGGAGAGGGTGTTGAGTTCTACACCACAGTGTCTATATTTACATCCAAGCAAAAGAAAATGTCTTGATTTTGATGAATATGCTTTCTTTAAGACGCCAACTCTTTACAAAAAGTTATTTAACAGCGACATACACCCTACTCTGTAATCTTGCTTTGTAACCAAATTGTACCTTGGATCAGTTGTCATGTGGTGTCAGTACAGTTTCAGTTCACCTTTTTATTCATGGAATCAATATTGTGAGCTTGTTATCCTCGTAAATCTGTATTAGGTAGTTAAAAAATCTTAAAAACTCTGGGGTAAAAGCTGGTAGTTCAGTGTCTAAGAGCATTCAATCAGCAAACCACAGCTCATTTAGAAGATGTTATTGGTTGTGAAAATCAATTAGGCTAGCTAAATTATGTTTATGTCGGTTAATTTATTGGCTTCCACTCAGTACTGTACTTTCTGATCCTGTGAATAGCTGCAGCTGTTTATGGATAGAAAGCAAAATATTAGAGTTGTAATATTTTAGAACTTCATGTGCTTTTAGATGAGAAGGATAATAAATTTTTTACAGCAATGTATTTAAAATAAGAATTCAGTAAAATGTTAGGTTCATTAACTGTGGATAATTAAGGTCAGTTAGAAATGACACAAGTCTGTTTCAGATTTCAGGTATTTCTTTGAGGGATTTATGTGGATGGCTTGAAGGAGAATGATATACATCTAAATGTTTTATCAACTTTTTGATAAAACAAACTAGATGTACTACTCTGGCTAATTATTGGGTACAATGTCATCAATTGGTCAATTACCTGCTGAGTTTAATCAGACTCATCCTAACACATGTTGTTATCAGTGTAGTTACTAGATGACAATTTAAACAATGGCTTCACTTATTAAATAAGTGGCCTGCTGTGTGGCGTAGCGCCAGTGCTTGTTTTCCCCGCAGCTTAATAAGCCTGATATTGTATTTCATGAAAATGTTACAGTTCCTCATGACATTTCGTTCATGCAGGAAACGTCTACTATAAATGCTCAATGAAACCTTGGGGGCAGATGGGCTATATTAACCTTTCTGCAGCAACAACAAAAGCAGCTTGTTTTGTGTCCTTGCTTTAATCTGGCATGGTTTTAAATAAGTTTCTGTCTTTGTTTTTGTGTGTTCCACATATTATGCTAAAAGCAAAACTACCAATGTTTTACAGAGAAAACATTTTGATGTTGGACAGGAACCCAGACATCTTAAAACTCATAGTAGCAGGCAGTGTTATCAAGCTTCTCTAAAAACTAAAATCAATTTTTTTATCTTTGCTAACAAAAAAGAAGAGTGTTAGCTTCCTCCTACCTCACATCTTCTCACTTTGCCTCTCTGTTCACTTGCCTCTGGAGTGAAAAATTTTTTCTTGGGTGTTGTTTTGTAAGAGTCAAATAACTTGTACGTTGTTTTAAGATCAAGCCTTACAGGAAGGTTTGGTATTTTTCACTTTGCAAAGACGTGATAAAGGCTGGCAAGAAGGCAAACAGTAACACCAGTGTTTTACTGAAACCAATCTTCCACAGTGAGGATGAAAAAGAGAAAGAGGGCAAGATTAACATAGAAAATTCACGCTTTTGGGCTGCAGTTGAGCCCACCTAATGACCCTCACATGTCTCCTTCTCTCACTATGACATATAACCACAAAGCCCTCGGCACTTATTGTATTAGTTTACCCACTGTTAGAGATGCAATCATGAGACCTTAATAAATTGCCTTCTATCTTTTTTTCTCAGAAGTCTTCCAAGCCATGTGGCAGGATTGCATACACATTCACATTACCCTTTTGGTGGTAGTACATACACACAAAAGAGGCAACGTTTAATGTTGCAAACACCTAAAGAAAGAAGGGAAAGAAGTCATATTCTGTACAGAATGTGTGCCCTGGGGCAAAAATGTTTTGTGGTAACGGCTTATGTAAGTAATTTTAACTTCAATATGATGGGTATTAAGGACATAATGTGTTATGTATGTAGAAAGGCCTTCAGGCCAAGAAAGCTTCTTTAAATCTCAAATAGATGACTGGAAACACAAAAATAAAAAGCTAGATTGTCATTCAGAGCAGTTGCAAAGACTCTGTTATCCTGTTTCGTCTTCAGTAAATCATCATTAGTTTTATGTCAGAATTCCCTAATCGGGGAATTTACTTAATGCTGAATATGGTTAAATATTTATTATATTTTTCTTCATAATGCAGTTTGCATTTAAAGAGACTGTGTGATAAGTAATAGATCACCCTGTAAAAACAGGTAAATTTTGTCTTCTTTCTCACTGAAGAGAGCTTTTCTAGAGCACACATGTGCACAATTTGTCCCCGGAATCATTTCGGTCCACTCGGGTACAGTGTCCTAAAATGAAAATAGAACAAAACTCAAAAAGTCAAAAAGGGGCATCATTAGGCAAAAGAATCTCCAGGTGAATGACTACAATGAGTCATTCTCCTCGACATTTAGACAGCTGGCACAGTGTGGGCTAATTTAGATTTTTTTTAATGTCAGTTACATTGTAACCTGTAACGATTTTCACATCAGTTATCCAGTGGCTGGCTCTTCCCTTACCTTTTTTTTTAAGTCAGTGTGCCTCTTGGGGGCCAGACTTTGCTGTTAAAATGCAATTTATGTAATTGTGAGCCCAAGGGTTCTGATTTCTGGATGTACTTCCTACCAGGCCCGTGAACCAAAAAAAGGTTAGTGCGTTAGTGAATCTCCCTGTATTTTTGTGCTTGCTCCATAGACTTTTGTTAAAGCTGGCTTGAAAGGGCACAACACAAGGAGGGATGCAACACAGGTTTAGATTCTAATTACCACCATTTATTAAGAAAATAAAGGTCCTGTGTGATTGATGAGGAGGGCGAGAGATCAAGAGGCCAAGAGGGCGAGCTGCGAAGGAGGCCACTTAAATAGGCCCAGCCCACATAATTCACAGTTGTCCTGAATCTGTTATCAATAGAGGGCACCTAGAGCTTAAAGATAGAAATAATGCACACATCAGCCAGATGATATCAATGTCAAACTGACGTTTAGCATTTTACACTAGGATCATAAACAAAACTAAAACCAAAAGTTAAAAATATCATTTAACCTCCTAAGACCCGAACTCTTCCACAACATGAATTTTTAATTTCTCTTTGATATTTGGGCATATTGGGGCCCGATGAATGTAAAAACAAAGAATTTCCAGGTTTGTTTTTTTTTTACCTTATTTTTGTTTTTAAGAAAAATAAGAGCCACAAATGAGGAGATTCATTTAAAATTTTGATAGAACAGTAGCAGTATAATGTCCTCGTAAGTGGATATCGGGCCCATGTAGAGCAAAATTGAGTATTTTGGTCAAAATAACCAAAAATGTGATGTCCACATATGTGGACGGCAGGTCCTAGGAGGTTAAAGATGGCTACTTTCCTAGACATGAAATTAAGCCTAGTTCTGAGCTGCTGTGCACAGTATTTATTTAATTTATATAGTGCCAAATCGCTCTGAATTGAGGGGATCTTGACTGGACAGGCATCTGAGATGGTGGATTGTTGTGAACTGGCCAGATAGTTAATGTTGTTGGCTCACAACAAGAATACAAAGAGGGTTCGACTCCATCAGTCAGCTGGGGCTGGTTTTTTGGCACTCCAGCTTTCTCCAGCAGATGAAAAACATGCATGTTAGGTTAACTGGTGACATTTAATTGGGCGTACTTGTAAATGGTTGTCTGTCTCTACATGTTAGTCCTTCAATAAACTGGCATCCTGTTCAGGCTGTTCTCCACCTCTAACCCAGTGACAGCTGGGATAGGCTCCAGCGCCCACCATGATCTTGAATTGTATAAGTTGAAGAGGATATATGGATATTGACTTTTGACTAAAATGTCTGCTAGATCCTTATAAAAATATGGGGAGTGGGGCAGTTTCCAAAGCATTGCACTAAACCAAACCTTATTTAGCCACAGTCTCCTAGCTATAAGAAGGTCTGAGAAGTTTACGTGAATTTTACCTTTTTCTGCACAGGTCCCCAATTGCTATTAGAGTTAAGGGTTTGCAAAACATTACACCGCTTAGCCTTAACCTGCTCTGTAGACCTAGTAAAGCCCACCCAAGCAGATATCCTAGCCTGTGGCCTCTGATAGTTCAGTGCTTCTCTCACTGGCAGACTCATAAAAATGCCAAGGACTCAGCCCCAGTGTTTATTGCATTGTAAGCACTTTTTAAAAGCCAAAGTAACAACATACATTTTACAAAGTGGTCTTCAGATAACTACTCTCACAAAACCTATAGCTACACTTTAATTTTTAACTTATAATGTCAACTTTCCTTTTATTATGGATTTTGTTTTGCTCTTGCTGCTGTTTTACTATGTGCTGCTTTTATTGCACCCTGAGCTGCAAGCACTGTATGAAAAGTGCGATACACATACGTTAACTTTAATGTGTATGTATATAGTTACTATGGCATTTATTCAGTACAGCTGAAAAAAAAAACCCAACCAAAAAAACATGGCTGTGCATGCTGGTTATATAACGGTTTTTCTTCAGTAGTTTAAGACATGAGGGTTAACCACAGAGTTTAACACAAGAAAATCAGACAAGTTGAAATGATTACAACCCACTTTTTCTTGGGTTGGCACATGAGCGCTTTACACTTCAGTTCACGTGCCATATGTTATAGTGTTTTGGTGAAATTCAGTCACCCTGCTGTGATCTCTGCCTTCAGTGCCTTATCATTTCACTTCAGTGTACTCAATTATTCACTCTTAAAACTAATTACTGTTTCACCAAGTGAAATAGCTTGTATGCAATGTGTTTGAGCTTTGTGCAGGTCCATATTGTACTGTTTCTTTTCTAATTTAACATTGCTGTCAACCTTTTTTTTGTACACCTTCAGTACAGCTGCTGTGACCATGAATACAAATATAGATAATTACACACCTCTCTTCTCTGACATTTTTCAGCTGTAGGTCAGACATCACTGAAGAACACAATGTGTGTGTGTGTGTGTGTGTGTGTGTGTGTGTGTGTGTGTGTGTGTGTGTGTGTGTGCACACTCTCTCTCACAGATGTCCCTGCACATCTGCTGAACTCTGATTCTTAAAGCATCGATTCATTTAATTGTACATCATAGTGTTATCACTCTGCTACATCTACCACATCTGTCACATCTACTTGAGCGCTAAAACTCTGAAAGTGTGTGTGTATGTGTGTGCGTGTGATCGATGCTTTTAAGCCTACAGAAGGATTATGGATGTTTTAGTTGTGCACGACAATTGAACACACTCATACCATCCAGGTCAAGTGTTTACCCGGCTGCATGTTTGACTAATGACTCGGTTATTGAATTATACACGTCATCAACAGACTAAATGTCCACTAAACTGAGAAAAGATTGTACCAGGAAATGACTACCTCACAGACTCCCCTGCATCCTTTTCAAAACTTGTGTTACAAAATGAGTTTTTTGGAAACAGGAGAAATTTGCTTAGGCCTTTCCAGATGTGATGGACATTGTTTGCATTTGCTTTGCTCTGTGGTGTTAATCATCAACATTTATGGAAACAGTGGTTGGAGACTGCTGTACTGCCAAATTAACTGCAACTATGTGGAATTAACTTGTTATCTTGTTGCCTTTTAAAATGTCTTTTTTAACTGCTACCTTCAAAAGGACTTTTGTGCGTGACGCTGATAAAATGGCGAATAGAATCAGTCCGCTGGCAAATTCTAGTTGGCAGTGTTGGTAATTACTTGTAATTTGTATGTGATAATACAGTGATTAACTGTGATTTGTAAGAAAAAATTCCAAATCTGCTGTCATCTATGGAAAATTTGTTGTTCCCTACATACACAGAAATTCATGTTAAACGGAAATGTATATTAACTATTTACATGCAGAGTCCAGCCAAAGATAGTTTCATAGATTTGAAACTAATATTCCTCCACAACTAGTGATGAAGTTGCTGCGGGACAGCAGTTTAACTGCAAAATGATAATAAGGACATTGCAGTGTTGGTTTTACATAGGATAATAACCAGAATACAGCCAGTTGGCAACCAATTGCCAACTACAGTCCCATATTGCAAAGTGACATGTTTCCCACCAGTTGCACTCATCGGCACAGACTGACACCTATTGATTGCAATGTGTTGTCAGTCTTTATAAATGTATAAATTATTTGCACACCTTTGCTAATGTGTCTGAGAGTGGTTGCAGTCTAAGTAAGCTCAAATGGAAAAATCATTGATTTGAGCTAGTGCTGTCAAATTCATTCATTCAATATACGTTTGATAAAGTTGGCGGTTTTACACAGAGGTCTGAAATACTGGTAGAACAATAGAATTTAAAAAAATTCGGAAGAAAAAAAAGGAAAACGTGGTTTTATTTTTAACTGTGCTTTCTCAGTCTAGTATTAAGGATAATTATAATATTTGTTTGGGTTTTGTTTTACTGCAATATACAAAAACAAGGTTTGTTTTCAATATTTAGTTGTCACTGAGTTACTGCTCCATGCTAAAATGTGGTGGACCTCACTGCTATCTTAGCTGCCCTTAAACTCAAATTATTCACAGCTGTGATGAGTTTTAAAAGAGTTCAAAGAAATGCGCCACTTGTCACTATTTTAATCCACCATGCTGTGTGTCTCTCTGTAATGCAGAAGGTCAAGCAGCAAAATCGCTCAAGAAAATTCCTTATGTTGGAGAAGTTAAAAATCTGACTTCAGTGGCTCCCTCTCATTATTAATCTGTCCTCTGCTTTCTGTTTCTGTGTGGAAGTAACATGGTCACTCAGTGTTCCTGCCTCAGTGACTGCCTCTTGTGAGATATTTATAGCTGCTGAGGGATTTGTACTCACAGTACCATAGGGTTCATAGGCATACACACTGTTTGGCTTTCAATATGATCAGTATGTTCTTCCTTTCTTATTTTCTTATTTTGTTGTTGCCATAGAAGCAGGACAACTCTGGGTGTTTGTTTGAAGTTAATGTAAACTTAATATGAAGTGGGTGTTATCAGGCAGTTGGTGTTGATCAAACAAGCTTACATTGTTCATTATCAGTGCAGCCACTAAAGACTTCTCATGTTTGACTTTGCATCAACACATTTTACACAGTTAATTCTCAGTTATTGCATCAAAGCTGTCAAGTATTTGGTTCATGAGTCGATTACCAGGCAGGCCAGTTGCATAAGAAATCAGGTTGCAGTATGATGTTTAAAGATCTCTCCTAATCTCTGTTTTTGAAGTTTTTCTTTTTTTTATTTACACAAATTTTGAAAGTTTTTGAGAGCAGAGGGGTTAATATGGCCCCAGACTTGAATCTGCATGTTTTAAGAATAGGAGGAGGAATGCTTGCAGGTATCTGGCCTCTTAGTCTGCCTCAGTCTTTTCCCACCTTGCACGTCTGCTCAGGTGTCTCATACTCCACTGTAGTTAATTAAACTGCATGGCTGTCAGGGAGCAATGAAAATCCATTTAAACGTAAGATATAGGGGAAAATGTGAAGGTGTGAACAGAGAGAGATGACGGGTATCTGACGTGTAATTAGTACTCCTTTTTTGTGAATCCACTGCGAAGTGGAAACCTTTTTATCTGACAGTATCTGATAGAAACAGCTCAGTGATCCGTATAATTATCATCAGATCCTATTAGTCAAAAACACGTTGATCAGTGTAATTATCATCAAATCCTTTTAGTCGAAAACAATCTGATCTCTGTTTTTCCAAGCCTATCTTCCTCCCCCCTCCTGTTTTCCCTCAGTCATATCTTGTACAGTTTTGTGCATGCTTTAATGTTGTTTTTATGAAAGAACATCAAAAGTCACAGCAATTTGTTCTTATTCCGCCTCTCACACATCTTTTTATCATTCTGCCTGGGCCTGTCGAGTGGGGTCATTCAAAGGCAAGAAAAATATTATTTCACCATCGGAGATATTCCGGTGATTAAATTGTCTTTGAAACTGTACCCAAATTATCAGCTCACGTGTCAGTGGCGATGGGCCTTTTTCACAATAGACATTTTCTCTGTCCATCTGTAGCAAGAACACAGGTACATATGGCTTTGTTCAGTTCAAACAGTGACAGTGTAATGTCAAGCTTTTATGGATGTCTTTTATTTTATTATTTACACTCGTACCAGTCCTATATATGTTATTATTACATACATACTTGTCAAACAGTAACACATCAGAATGTCTTCATTAAAGCAGTCTATCAAGGTTTAATTTTTGCTTAGCTATAATGAGGTAAATTTGATCACTTGTGGATCTAGAGAAAGCATATGGTAAGGTGCCAAGAGAGGAGAGAGGTAATCTGAGAGAGGATTATATCAGGGATCCGCTGAGCCCCTTCTTGTTTGCAGTGGTGATGGACAGGTTAACAGATGAAGTCAGGCATGTGTCTCTGTGGACTATGATGTTCACAGTCTGTAGTGAGAGTAGGGAGCAGCTGGAAGAGAGCCTGGTGAGGTGGAGGTATGCTCCGGAGAGCAAACAAATGAAGGTCAGTAGAAGCACGATAGAATACAGAGGGAGATGGGTGGAAAGCGTGCAAGGAGCAGAGGTAGTGAAGGTGGATGAGTTAAATACCTAGAGTCAACCATCCAAAACAACAAACAGGGCAAAAGAGAGGTAAAGAAGAGAGTGTGGGCAGGGTGGAGTGGGTCGAGAGGAGTGACAGGAATGATTTTTCACAGGAGGATAGCAGCAAGAGTGACAGGGGATGGTATACGAGATAGCAGTGAGAGCTGCTGTTAGGTATCGTTTGGAAACACTCCCAAAAGAGAAGCCAGAGCTGAAGATGTTAAGATTGTCATTAGGAGTGACCAGCATGGACATGATTGGAAAATCATATTAGAGGACAGCTGAACTGAGTAGTATGGAGACAAAGTTAGAGAGAGGCAAGGCTTAAGTGTTTTAGACACATGCAGAGGATGGTGAATATATTATTATATATAATATAATATATTATTATATATTGTTCAAAGGATTTTTAATATTGAGCTGCCAAGCAAAAGAGGGAAGACCTTAGAGAAGGTGAAGGAGCACATGCAGACGCTTGGTGTGATAGAGGAGGATGCTGGAGTGAGATGTGGGCAGATAATCTGGTGTAGTGATGCCTAAATGGAGCAGCCGAAGAAGAATAGAATCTTCGAGGTAGTATTACTTTATATACTAGTCATTAGTCTTTTTAGTGGCCTTGGATCGTGTAGTTCATTTTATCTACGCCTCATATGCCTAGCACAGCAGTTTAACTAATTTATCTTCCTTAATGTTAGTATGTGCAAATTCCCAGTTGGCAGGATGTTCCAAAGCAACAACATAAGTTGTTGTGATTAATTATACCTCATGGTGATGTTGTGGAAAGTTGAATTGATAATCAAATGATACCAGACTTCATATGGAGGAGTGGCTTTGTTTCAAAACATGAATAGCATAATACTCAGTAAAAGTGCCCACATATGTTTTCCAGACTAAATGCCACCTGCTGCTTATGAATTAGTAGCTTTGTGCTGCAAGAAAATAAAATGTGAGTAACAGGCACCAGTAGATGCACCAAATTATCAGCACCTTTACCTGCCCATATTGACCTTGTTGACTGTTATTAGCCAGTAACTAACAAAACTGTAGCTTTTGCTAGTTACAGCAGAATTAAAGCCTTTGTCATGCATTTAGGTGCTGTCTTTCTCTATGATAAGGCTGTGGAGGAGCTAGTCTTCCTATAAAAAGAGATTTATCTGATGCATCACATTAATGTTGTGGTCAGTGTATCTGAGATCATGTTTCATACAATTTATAATTGAAAGTTCCCCAAATGTTACATTCTGAAGGATTTAAAATTAAAATGTTGATGTCTGCTGCAGCATATCCTACTACATGCTACATGATGTGATTATCAGCTGACAACTGGATTTTTTAAATGAAAACACCTATCGGGTTGATTTGAGGATGTGTAGAAGTCACACTGCTAAACAAAAATAATCACTTAGTGTTTGCGGTGTCATTATGAAAACAGTGGCCAATTGTAATTTTCGACTTATTTTTGCAGTGCAGAATTTCCAATCAGCTGCACTGATTGTTGTAAAGTTTGGTGCTTTTATTTGGAAAATGCAGAAGTTACTAATATACTATTTTTTTAAACACAAATTTTTAAAAACCAGCTCAGCTAAAGCGCTCAGTAAATCATAGAAGAAGAAAACATTTACATGCTGGCAAAAGACAGGTAATTGAGTGATAAGTACAAGATAGCAAATAATTGTGTGGAATTTTTGAAAAGCTACTGTTCGATACAGCAGATTTAAAGCCTTTGTCATGCATTTAGGAGCTGTCTTTGTATATGATAAGGCTGTGGAGGAGCTAATCTGCCCATAAAAAGAGGATTATGTGGTTTTCTAAATTAATTTTAAGAGTAATTCTTGCACTAATATATTATAAATTATACCACGTCAGAATTCTGACTTGATGAACAAATATGGAAAAAGGTCATAACTAATCCAGCTGTAGTGCTATTAGTTACAGATACACAACTCTCTTTAAACTGTTTTATTTGATTGATAGCTGTCAGAATGTTTCTATAAGGATTATCTACATGTGCTATATCATTAAAGTGAAAACAGTGTGGCTGTAGGTGGAAAGAGAGCAGAGTGTAAAGTTATAGAATTCCTTTTGTTCTGGGAAATCGATGATGCTCTCTGGCTCCGTGACGCAGAGCTACTGATTCACAGATTGATTTTCCGTGTGTGTGTGCGTGTGAAGCAGTGAGACAGCTCACACCTTCGATTGAATAGATGTGTATATTTACCATATTAGCATTCTTTTTTGGACAGCCTGGGTTTCTTGTAGACTGTAAATACAAGGCCATCACAATGATGTCCCAGCTTCGTAATCTATCTGCCTGCTCAGCAGAATCCTGGCTCCCTGGTGGTTTTTTGAAGAAGGCTCATACATGTCAAAGACACGGCAGTAATGTTATCACCAAGTACATTATGCAGCACTGGGTTTTTAAATTTGTGCTTTCTTTAATAAAACCTTGCTCGAATTTAATTTTCTTTATAATAGGAGGGCTTATTGTCTGTCTGTGGTGCAAACATTTGTCACAGTTATTATAGTCACATATTGGCTATAGATTATTTCACACCAAATATTGTAACTAAGTAAATAGTCATTATTGGAAGAAGAAAAAAAAAAGGGTCAGTCAGTATATGAGTGGACCCATGCTGATTTACAGCTCTTCTGTTTAAGGCAGTGCTGGTGATTTTCCATCCCATGCAAGACAGCATAACAATGAAACTCTGCAGCAGTTTATGGGGTTTTAGTACGAAGGATTGTGGAATTTTATGAGACTTTTCCAGGTCGGGATTGTTATGGATAAAAGAAAGTATGACAAATAAATTTGTTTCCAGACAATTCCACAGTATTGAGATGGGGATATTCAATCCACACTGAAGCCATACTTGTATTTGTTTAAATAAATAAAAAATTTAAGATATGTATAAATTGTACAGATATTTGCGTGTATATTTTACATAGCATATCCATATTTTTTCCATGTCTTAGGTTCTGCATATCAAAGAAATTTCTAGCACTATTTTTGAGACATGCAATGTATTTTTGTTGTGATATGCACTGTTTGGTTTATTGTCCAAATAATATTTTGTCTATCTTCACCATTGCTAGTATCAGAAAAGGTTCATCTTAAGCTGTGTCCACACGAGAACGTCATAGAAAGTGATTCACATTTGGTGATTTCAAGCAACTGCGGGCAAAATAATTTTTGGTGACGCAAGATAAACTTGTGATTGCTCTGGTTTTTAACAAATTGCTACACTCAAGCAGTCAGGGAATATGCATTTTTCCCTAGTTACTGGTGGCTGCCAAAGGGTCGTTGGCCGGTATCTAAGCTTGTTGACGGTTTCTTTACCAATCAGTTTCACAGCAATTGCTAGCAGTCACTCACCAACAGGATAGGGAATACACATTTTCCATAGGAATGGGTAGTTGGCAACTCCTGTGTGACACAGGGGCCTTAGCTGACTTAACATCAAGCAAATCTTTTAAAGTTGCAAGCTGTATGAAAGTAGATGCTTATACTGTTACCTTTTAGAAAAAGGTGTGGCTTCTGGGGTATTAATGACAGTTTCATCCGTCACAGCATTGTTGCTGACATGATATCCTACTATCCTCAATGACCAGGGACCTGGAAATAAGCTGTCAGGCATTTGTTTCTGGAAGTTCTCTGTGATAACCCCAATTTTCAGTTATTAATCTGCAGCTCTGCTACAGTGTTCAGTGATGCTTACTGATGAAAATCCTTAATATTTTCTTCTGGCTTCATCGTGTAGTAGTTCCACACATTTGCCGAACAAGCAAAAGATCCCTGGTTGAATTCTAGGAGGAGACGCAAATCCCTTGCAGGTTGCAACAAGAAGGGCGTCTGGTGTTAAATTCCCAAATCAAACATGTGAGGCTACCTGCTGTGGTGACCCCTTGTGAATAAGGGATCAGCTGAGAGTAGTTCTACTCACTGACAAAAATCCCAGTCTTGATGCATCATAAATACTCTCATGGCTCACTTTGCTCATGTCATTTATCAAACACACCCTCCCAATTTGGCAGTCTATTTAACCTGCAGACTTTCTCATCTCTGCCTCTGACACGTCAGTGCTGCTCTCCACCACCTGCATCCACCTGGAGGCTGAGAAGAGATATTTGTTTATCACTCTCCGGTTTTATATGTAACAAATTTGCATGGACTTCAGAGCCTGAAGCTGTATCCACACAGGAAGTGATTAGTTTGTTGTGCATCGCTTTGGTCACTAGTGGACATTTTAGGCTCTGGTTGCCTAGGTAACTCTAATGTATTTACTCATCTGTTGTATAACAATTACCTGTATCCTGTTCTTTAATTGGTAGCCGCCTCAATCGCTCCCTCGAAATTGAGAAACATTTATCCTGAGATCCACTTGCTTCATGTTGTCAGTGGGTATGTTTTTTTTTCATACTTAGTTGTTTGAAGCCCAGTCAGATTTCACAAATGGACATTTTGGTCTTTGTTTTGATCATTTCAGCCTGATTTGTTGAACGACTCTGGACAAATACACAACAGGCTTCTCAGTTTTTTTGGTTTGTGAGGACTGTAGCCCATATGAGTGGTTTCATGTAAAGGAGTCACAATGACAACATAATTTAATAACTATTCATGCCCACAGTCATTTTGGCTCATATTGATGCTGTTTTATTACATCAGCACTCTGTAACATCTCATTTTCAACAGTGAATCCCCAGTGTGATAGTGGTCACACTGATAATGTCAACAAGGCATTCACAGATTTTAGTCCATGTTGACATGACAGCGTCACACAGTGCACATTTGTTAGCTGCACATCCATAATGTGAATCTAACATTCTATCACATCCCAAGGGTGCTTTATTGGACTGATATCTGATGACTGTGGGGGCAATTTGGGTACAGTGAAGTCATTGTAATGTTCTTGAAACTAGTTTGGAAGGATTTGAGTTTTGAGATATGGCTCGTTATCCTGCTTGAAGCCGCTATCAGAAGATGGGTACCCTGTGGTCATAAAGGGATGGACATGATCAACAACAATACTCAGGTAAGCAGTGGGGTTTAAACTACGCTGAGTAGGTACCATGGAGCCCCCACATCACTACACTACCACCGACAGCCTGAGCTGTTGATAGAAGGCAGGTTGGACCCATGTTTTCATGTTTACACCAAACTCTGACCCTATCATCCAAATGGTGCAGCAGAAGACTCATCAGATCAGACAACATTAGCCCAACCAGAATGAACAGCTGCGTCAATTTCCTGTTCTTAGCTGACTGGAGTGGTACCCAGTGTGGTCTTCTGCTGCTCTAGCTCACTTGGCTCAAAGTTCGACCTGTTGTAGATTCAGAGATGCTCTTCTGCATAGCTTCATTATAACGGGTTGTTGTTTGTGTTTTTGTCTTCCTCCTTTCCATCCACTTCCAGGCAGTCTGATTATTCTCTTCTGACCTCTGGCATTGCCCAGAGATCTGCTGCTCACTGGATATTTTCTCTTTTTCAGACCATTCTCTATAAACCCTAGAGATGGTTGTACAGGAAAATCCCAGTAGATCAGCTGCCTGTTCAGTGTAATTCAAATGACACCACTTCCACGTACATGTTGCCATTTTGACGCAAGTTTACAGTAATTCGTTGCTGTCTGAATTGTTCACATGGTGTGTTTAGAACATAGTTATTTTTGTTTGTAGAAGGAAATCATGGCTCTAAAGAATACCACTGACAGAAAAATATCCGAATGTGAAATACTGCTATTTTCTGGGCGTTACCTTTGATATTTGATAGACAGGTTATTAGGCTAATTAGCTACCAGTGCCGGTTACAGCTGCAAAAGTGCGTCTTGCTGACGTTAGTGTTCAGCATTACAAGGACTGTTGCAGGGTAGAGGGGCTTGTAAAGCTAATTTGTATGCCGTGTGGATTTCAGCTGTGGCAGCATTCAAAACAAACAAGGTAAACAAGTTTCTACTTGCAGGAGGTGAGTTTTACAAATTCTGTGTTTGAGGTGATGCTGTAATTGTTACTTTTTAAGGTTATTGTTAGCTACTATAATCTTGTTGATTATTTAGCTATCAGTGAAATACAATCCTTTTTTGCCATCAGTGTAGTGTTCAGCTAAATTCAGTATACGTAATGCGCTCTGACAGCATTCAGAGTAACCTTTCCATTTGTCAGATTAAGAGTGTTAATGTTGTCCTTGTGTATTTCAGTTTAACTTCTTTAAGCTCTTCTGGCAGAAACATGCAGTTCATTTCTGTGTGATTCCTCTGCTGCTTTGACATTGCCGTGGTTTAATAGAAAAATTTACAGTTTATCTTTCCAAGCTTTTGCAGAAAATCAAAATGATACCTGCATGGAGATTTAAGGAGAAACTCTTCCTGCGTCCCTCATGGACAGCAGTGTAGCTCATTGATTTCTGATTCACAACAGTAGGGCCATGGGTTTTTACCTATCTAGAGCACACTTTCTTGGGTTTTTCCCTGGAGTTACAGTTTCTCCCATCATCTAAAATGATTTGTTGGTGCTGCCTATCTTAACCCTATCTGAAGAGTTTCATTTCAGAGTTGAATTGTTCTAGGAGGTGTGGAGGATGAATTTTAAACAAATGTATTCTGTTATCTTCTCTGTGTGCAGCTCCTTTTCAGATAGATGAGCTGTTATTACTGTAATTATTGTAGCATATGTATGTAGGCTGCTTAAAAAATTAAAGGAACACTTTGAAATCATCAAGATCTCAATGTGAAGAAAAAGTCAGGCTCAGTATCCATCTTGATATGGACTGAGTGAGGTGTTACAAACTAGGATAACATATTCTTTGATGAAAGAAATAAATTGATAGACAACCGGAAAATCAAAGAGAGGAAAAAAAAGACTTCTGCCAGAATTTCATTGCAGGAACTTAAAATGGTACTCAGTAGTTTGTGTGGTCCCTGTGTTTGAATGAGTGCCTGACAGTGTCGGGGCCTGCTCCTAATCAGACAACAGATGGGATATGGGATTTTCTACCTGATACCTAATGACCTGGGTTCCAATTCCCAGCCTGTAGAGTTTGTGCATCCCTCCATGGATTTGCCTCCCCAAACCATCATTGATCCGCCATCAAACTGGTCATGCTGAGTGATGTTACACGCATTATAATGTTCTCCAGACATTTTCACGTCTGTCACATGTTGTGGTATTCTGGAATTCTACAGCAAATTCCAGTCGGGATTCACAGTGCCAGACAGCAAGCACAGAGTTGGTCCCTCAGGCCAACCTCAAGAAGTTTATTTTTGATTGTTTGGTCAAACACATTCACAACAGTGGCCTGCTGAAGGTTCGTTTTGTAGCTCTAGCAGTGCACAGCCTGTACCGACCTGGGGTGTAGGGGACTTCTTTTTAAGTTTGTAAAATAGGACGTGCCAGAAAACATTTGAGGGCTTGCACCAAGGAACAGTACATATAAAACAAATGCAGATTTTTATGTATTTATTTTTAATACAGATGGGCCAACGACTAATCAATGTTCAATGTTCTCGGTCTGGTCAGTTTTGTGTATGTCTGATTATGCACCAGTCCATTTCATGCATCTGTGATGCATGCCCCACAGTGGCGCAGACAAATAGTTGCACATATTCACAGCTACACACTAACATGTTGTCAGCAGGGAAGCTCTTCGCTGTGAGTGAAGAGACAAAGTAAACACTGAGGGGACCACCATGAAAATGTTTATAACAGCAAATCTAATCAGAAAGTTAAATCACCCTCACTCAGCTGAACCTGAATTTTTTATAGAAACAAATAAAGGTTAAGTGGCTTAAGCTAGAGCCAGCAGCCTCGGTATGAGCAAAGGATCAAAAGCATTTATGAGGAAAATTAGGGAGATGAATGAAAAATGAGTAAAGGGTTGGTGTCCTATTGTCTCGTCACAAACATAAATAAAATAATCAAAATGACTGACATTTGTTTTGTTATTTAAATCTGTTCCACCTTCTTTTGTTTAGTAAGATAGAAAATGTCAGGTAAAGGTGGGCAACTTGTTTTCAGAGAATTATTTGTTTCTCCCTCCAGCAGCAAAATATAGTATATTCAGTTGTTTATGTAAGAGGAGAAACCTGTAACTTACTGCGGTTTGGAGGAA
The DNA here is from genome assembly GCF_001858045.2 of Oreochromis niloticus. Taxonomy (NCBI): domain Eukaryota; kingdom Metazoa; phylum Chordata; class Actinopteri; order Cichliformes; family Cichlidae; genus Oreochromis; species Oreochromis niloticus. Next base: position 25,504,178 of record NC_031977.2, read on the forward strand.
ATTGTAAAGTTTATTAATTAATTTCATTTCATTATAATTATGAAAATAATAATTAGCATTGAATAAAAGTTGATTTTGGTGTCATTTATAAATCTTGGAAAGAAAATTGGAAGCTGCAAAAATCAGTACTTTGCAATGTTATTGACTGATTCCAATGAGTGCAACTCTAATTTGTAACTTAAAATCATGTAAAGCTACTCTAATACTCCAAAAATAAAAAAAATATTTAGCAGGAAAAAAGCAATAACACCCCCTTTAAAGTCTCTGCTAATAACTCCTGGTTAACCCTACCCTAGACATGAATGCACCAGCTGACATCCCTTTGACTGCTGCTCTAAAATGATCTTCACTCTAATCTGTCCTGGCATCTTTTAATGGCTTCTGATTTTTAATCTTATTAATTTTTAATTCTTTCTCATCATGGGCCCACTTAGGTCTGAGCTGTCACGTTGGCAAACTACAGCATATTAATTAAATACTATAATTGATCAATTAAGTTTTAACGAGTGGAAGAGTCAAGCAAGAATAAATATAAGTGCTCTAAGGAGGTACCTGCGGCCCAGATGTCAATGTTGAACTGAATGTTTTTACACGACTGCATTAATTTCTGTACTGTATGTTGACTGGTAAGATGGCACATAGAAAATTAAAATCTTGTTTGCAGTGTTACGTTGACCTGGCCTTGGCATGCTGCTGTCTCTAGCTGTTTCCATGTGGTCTTGTATTCCCTTGAGTGGATTATATAACCCCATTAGAGACTTTGCTGTTTCTCTGCCTGTGTAATTTACAGTTTTACACTCTTTACTCCCATTTTGCTGCCTTGTCTCTTTCATCACCTGCCGCACCTGTGAAACACTACAGAGCCCTGGGAACCTCTTATCAATGTCTGCCGTTTCCCACAGGAGTTGGTAATGAATGTGGGAACTTGAGCCAGTTGAAATGGAGCGTCTTCCCATGGGGAGGGCTTAAGTTTTAATTAGCAAAGTTAATAGGGCAGAATGGGATCAACACAGCGAAAGACAGAGATGCAAAGGAAGAGTCTTTCATTGTGCCTAATGAGACTCCTGAATCGGGTGGATGTAGCCAAAAAAAAGGTTTATTTGAAGGCAGCAGCACACGTCTTCATCCTTTTGTAGTAGAATCAAAAGCCTTATACAAACCAAAGGTAATCTCTCTCAGGATGGTGGCTTTTATGCTTGCTTAGCTCTCCCTTTGGAGAGTGTGGACTTGAATTAATCTGAATTAAATCTACCTTAATTTCAGATGATTACTCACTTGAGCTCCACCACAGCCAGTGCTATCAATTAGATAACCTGTTTAAGCTAGATTGTATTACACTGTGACCTATGTTGCCAACACTCATTACTACGGTTCAGAGTGGGCAAGGGACCAGCATCAGTTACATAAGAGCTGTTTTTCAGCTGATGGCTATGTTCCCTGCTTTTAATGATTTATAACCTACTAGTGAGCATTTGTGCTGCTCCACCTGTGTGTTGCTGAGCAAGGACAGCCTCAAGTTCTTCAACATCTCTAACCTCTTAATGGCAGTTTTGTCCTTGTTTGATTCCTACCTGCATATAGAATAAAGCAGAAAACTTTTAAAGTGAAGTTTGCCACTAGAAGTCCAATAAGAGGAAACAATAGGAAACCAATTCAGTGATACTGGCAGCAAGAGGCTGATATCCCTTAATTTGAAAAGAATGAAAGGAGTGTTGAAGAATTTGAGAGAATTTGTGATGGTGCAGGGCAAGAAAAGGGTTTGTTAGGTGGGTGAAATTGTAGCTAAGGGCATTGGGAGATGCTATCAAGAAGGAAGCTGAGATTGTGTGTGGATGAGTGTTTTTCCTTAAATCGCAAGGTGGAAGTCTTTCTCTGAGCCCTATGAAGTGCCTTCAAATTATTCCAAAAAACACTAAAAACATTAACATGTGATCACAAGCATGCCATTACAGTATAATCCAACATAATGTCAGAATGCAGCATTTTTGACATGACTCCTCATACTCTTTTCCTACCCAATCTCTCTCTTTTTTTTAGGGTTGTGGTTGTAAATCAGCAGGGGCCTCACCATGGAGCAGGAGAAGAATGATGGGATAAACAAAGACACAGTCCTTCCACTTCCAATTCAGCAGAATAGACCCGCTGTAAGAACTGCCTGCATGTCTCTCTCCCACTGTCATCTCCCACTTACTCCACGGGCACTAATCTCAAACGCTTTGTTCTTCACAATCACGAGAGAACATGCGTGGCCCCTTGTGTTTAATTCTGTTTGATGTGCCAAATCACTGGATGTGATGCATCAGTGAGTCATACATGCCCATCAACAAATGAATATAATTTTTAAAGGAATACTGACATTATATCAAATATGCTTATGTGTTTCATTGCACTGAAATGAGGAGGTCTGTACTGTACCATTTTCATATCTGACTTTGTGTGTTAGGTATTCAGCTGGAGGCGATTAGCGTAGATCAGCATAAAGACTTAGAGGAAGAGGAAATCATTAACAAGCATTCAAAAAGGATTTAAACCTCATAGTATGTATTACCTGTACAAAGAAATTAAAAGCAGTAGTTTGAAAAGGATACATTTAGTCGCAGTATTTGTTACTAATGTGTTCCCTATAGATTTTGAATGTTTTTAAGTCACACAAAATATATATCTTATATAATCTATATTTGGTATGACCATATTTACTCTTCAACAAAGCCTGAACTTTCTTAGGCAAGCTCTCTTGTAATTTTTTTCAAGTAGTCTTCAGGAATAATTCTCCGGGCTTCTTGAAGAACATCCAAAGCTCTTTTTTGGATGCTGGCTGCCTGTGTAAAGATTATCACACATTTCTTTAATAATGTTGAGATCTGGGCCTTGGAGAGGCCAATCCATGACTGATAGTTTATGTTTTTCTATCTAGGTATGCTTTCACTGCATTGGCATTTTGTTTGGGATCGTTGTCATATTGGAAAGAAAAGCTGTTGCCAATCTGATTGGCTAGAGTTGCAGGGTGAAATGTAATATTATCTCAGAAAGTCAAGAGTTTTTCACAGTGCTCTGTCATGCATCCTTCGACTTTGTGGATATGAATGTTGCTATTGAAATGAAAACAATACTGTTATAATATCTTTTATAAGGTGTTTATAGGATTCTGGGCGCACAAATGCTACAAATGGGTCATTTTAGCACATTGGTTGGTGGTTGCCAGGCAACACAATGACGTCAAACTATCTGATATAGATATAACCCTTCAGGGGCCTACGATGTACCTGTGTGCCAACTCCTAGCTGTGTAGGTGGACTTGGCGGGCCAACTCAGATTTCATGTTGCATAGTAAGAGTTTGGGGTTTTCTGCTAAAGACGAAGTAAGCAAGCATGATTGTTGCTCAGCTCAAACAAATCATGAGTTTAGTCGTAGAAAACTCTCCTTAAGTCTTACAGATCTTTTAATATTTAAACATTTTGATAACAAGTAATGAGCTACCAAAGTGAACAGCAAAGGCGAGTCGGGCTCTTGGCGCTGAAATATCTCTATGGCTCTAAATCAGTAGTGTCAAACATCAGCCCGCGAGGGTTAGACTCTGTTCTGGTCTTGGATGCTTTTTCTGGCATGATTTTATTCCCTAAGAGCCCCTGAAAAAGTAAAGAAAACGTTTTGGGATGACCAAATCAGTACTTAAATCAGTACCTTAATCTAAAAAAAATGTTGTGGAAGAGCAGAAATTCTTTCAAGTTAGCATGCAGATCTAATCCAAAGTCACTGGAAAAATGTAGCTGCAGTTTTTGTTACACAGTGGGGTGACAGAAAATGCTGAGCTGTTTCACACACTTTTTGCCTCATAAATATCCTTGTATAACTTCTTTAAATAGGTAAACAACAGTCTAATGTTTTCATTTTTGTAAGTTGATTTTTCTTTGAGTTTTTAGGACATAATAATGCACAAATAGAGAAAATCCCCCCTGATATGTAGAAGCCGAATAAACTTTTTTTTTTTGCCCTCCTTATTGCATGACTCTAACTGATGGTACATTGAAAGATTTTGTTTTGAAAGCATCACTACTTTAATTATTTCTATTCCCTGTCGAGTTTCCAAACACCACAGCTTATGAATGCAAAGCTTTGTGGCAGCTGAATAGCTCTGTGATCAGACTTCACAGCAGCATCTGAATGCACCACCAGGAGGGATTCATAGATCACCCCATGATTTTAAAACTCCTAAATTAAGTGACTCTAATAAAATTCAAGGCACACGTGTTCCTTTTATGTAGCTTTTACTATGTTGAGCAAGTTTCAAGGCCCTGAAACTTTCAGCAAAACTGAAATGAGCTAAAACTTGATGATGTCATGCCCAATAAGATACACTAACATACATTAAAAAACAAAATTCCTCACCAGGAAAGTGGTGATCACATAGCCCCTCAAACCCCAAACCATGCCAGCACAATGTAAAATCCCCTTCCTGTCTGGATCCAGGGTTTTCTTTTTTCTTTCATTCATCTCTTGTTATGTACAGCACTCTTAGCAGAAGAACAGAACTACAAAATAATAATCCAGAAAATTAATGACATATCATGGGCATCAGATTCAGATCAAAGCATTTCTACCTTCTCCTTGGAATGAGCAGACATAAGTGCGTAACTCTGGTCATCGAGCTGGGCCAGCTTATTTACATACAGGTTTAGCTTGATAATCCGCATGCCTCTCATTTTTTGGGTCTACCTCTTTTCTTTGTACTTTTCCCCTGAACGAGTATGGCCCTTTAAATTATTGATAGTTCGATCCAAACTTTCATGATCGTAAGGTTTTGTCTTTAAATTGACCTTTTCTGCCAGTCAGCTGCTCTCTTTTCTGGAATCCATCATCATTCAACTTGGAGAAAGTGTCATTGATTTTAGGAGATTGATTAGGTCTTTTTTTCCAAAGCCAGGCAAACACTCTGAATCCTGATCAACACAACACATCGAGCATGATAATCAGTCAGTTGGCATGTTTTATCGTACTGTACTGCAAATATTTGAACACCTGACCAGCAGTCAGCTTGCTCGGGGAGTCCTGAAGTGTGGTTGATTAGTATACAGTACACAGACTGGCTTGTTGAGCGCATGAGCTGTTTGTTTGATTTGCACAGGGAGCGTCTGATACAGGGGCTCACATGGGAACTGTATTAATATTTACTGCACTGCTAGTAATGGCGTGCCGACTGAATTCAGAGTTAAACCAATCAAAGAGACAGAAAAATTTTAACAAGCTCAAAAGACATCAGGGCGAAACAAATTAAAGTCAAATAAGATAAGAAACATTAGTTTTAGCTTTATGTACGCAATAATATGGCTGTTGAGTGTTATTTCAAAAAGTGGATGTGGTTGTGGTTTTTCTGCATGTGACATCCTGTTTGTGTTGTGTTTTTTTGTGTTTCTTCCCAGCTGTCATGTGGATTAAAGATCAGGAAAATGATGAAGACTGTGCCTCCTTGTTTGGGGAAGTTCAGGCCAGTTGTGGGCCAGTGCTGCCACCAGTGCACCCCAGACAGTCTGGTGAGTGTGCAGAGTAATTATGGATCTCATTCACTGAGTGAAAAATGCTGACTTTATATGGCATGCAAAGGTTGTGAGTATAAAGATCCTCTTGTAGCTATCCCCATTCACATAGTATCCTTCAGCTATAGCCTTCTTTTATACAGTAAATTGGATTGTGCCCCACACAGCCCATTCGTGGTTGACGTTGACATGCAGGTCATCTATCTTTATCTGTTTTTGTCATTGCTTAGAGCAAGAAACTTGGACAAAACTATTCCCTTGGTTTCCACAACCTACTGAGTGTCAATGAGACACAAACCAGGTAGTAATAGAATCCACCGCATTCGGGCGAAGCCACACAAATTTATTTGGTCCCTGCGCTCTCACTCATGCTCATTTCTTTGAATTGTATGCAGGTATCGAGGCTGGCTGGTGCGGAGGGTGTGCTGCGCCCTGTTTGTGAGTGGGTGCAAGGTTTACAGCAGTCCTGTTAGCGGCAGGATCCAGCGAGTCTGTCAGAGTAACAGGTACCTGAGGAGAAAGAGAGGGAGGATGGCAGGAGTAGAGATGCTGGAGGAGAGTAAATAAATGATAGGCAGAGATACAGAAAATGAAACGGGTTCCTGCAGTTCTGCAGCGAGAGAATGAGAAAGGACTAGAGGAGATAAGACAAAGACACGCAAAAAACAGAAAAGTAAGGCTATCTCAGAGTCTGTAAAGAGTGAACGAAGAAACATGGGATAACTTGAGGAGAGGTTTCACACTTCTCCTATCTCTGTCACTGTTCCTCGGTTTGTAGCTGTTGTTCTCCCTCCTCCTGTGTAATTGAGTTTAACCTTTATGTAACCTCCACACTCAGGGATGGTGTTGTTGTCTTACTGGAAGGCTGGTGTTTGTCTAAGTGTAGCACAAATGAAGCTTTGTTCCGTATTAACCCTGCTGTCCTGTGACCATGTGTTTCAGGGTGAAGAAGGCGCTCACAGCAGAGCACAAAGCACCTGAGGGGGGAGACGGCCACGGGCAGCTAGATTGTCTCTCACCATTCCTCCCCCTCATTAACACCTGCATCTCCTCTGGCGTCTTAAGGTTTGTTTATGTGTGCATGAGTTGATTGGGGGGGGGGGAAAGCTAGGTTCAAAGATGGTTGTTTGTGTGTATTTACTAATACATTACATTTGCATATTGATTCAGAGCTTCGCTGTGAGACCTTTCATTTAGAAATAACGAGTGAGATGTATCATATCGGTGTGCCTGAAGCAAAAATAGAGTTGCAGTCTGCAGCGATTTCTTTTAATGATTTTTTTAATCTTTTGATGCAGAAAAGATGAGCCTTTTGATGATACAACGATTCTAAAAGATTTTCACATCTTAATTTATGAGAAATTCCTATTTTATTCTCATTCACTTGCTGCTACTCCACAATGGCTAAGGAGTTAATTTTATATATTGTCAACATTAAAGCAACATTGCTTTTCTAAAATCTAATTTAGGTCTATACTACTGCTTACCCATATGCATTGTTGTGATGCGAGTTGCTCAGTTTTAGAGATATTGCCTTCTCTTGAATATAACAGAACCAGGTGGCACCTTTTTTGTGGTGCTCAAAGTGTCAAAAAATACATAAAAAAAAAAAAACTCAGCAGTGACAGCTGTTTTTTCAAATGTCATGGCCAGGTTACAAAAAATAAAATGCAAAATTGTGCAGTTTCATGGCAGAATTTTTTCTTTTATCCTCTCTCCATCTGCCAACTAAAAGATGCATGCGGCGTCTTTTAGTTGGAGGACACGATCATTACTGACTTTTTGTCACAACCCTCTGATCATGGGTAGATGCTCATTTTCTTCTGCGCAGTGATACAGTAAACAGGCGTAATTCGGTATAAAGAAAATAGTTCCTGCATGAAACTTTCTCTACTTTCATGAACTTGATATTGATGCTGAGTTTTCAAATGTTTTACCAAGTAACAAAATAGATTAAATGAGATTTATTCCCATTGTAATCAAAAGAAGCATTATAAGAGAGAGACTGCATTTCAACAAATCCTGAATGGAAACCTAGGATTTGTTGGGCTTTGGAGAATTCTGTAGTGGCAGGAATTATGTTTTTTTGTTCCTGCCCTCGAAGAGCCAGCCAAGAGCTGTGCCAGGAAACATGAGTTATTGCTGTTTCTGAATTTCTGCCCACACAGAGTAAAAGTACACCACAGTTTGTGGTTGTGCTGTATACGCACTTGTTTTTGACCCATTCTGTGGTCAATAACCTTCTGGGAAATATCTTTTTAAACGTTACTTTGCAGTAAATCTATAAGATCTGGATTTTTTTTTTTTTTAACTTTTTAAAAAATGACATTATCGTGAAAGTTAAACCTGCTTGCAGACCAGTTGGTATCATCCAGATAAGCTGCGAGCAAATGCCGTGACCAAAACAATCATAAGGAGGTTTTCAGGGCAGTGTGTATTCCTCATTGCAACCAGTTTCAGCAAAAACTCCACAATCATTCAGGAAATCCTGAATGATTCTTTCTCTAAAACCAATCTCTAAAAGTGATCAAGAGTGTCACTGACTTACTAAAACTGACAGCAACCACTCGCCATTAGTCGAGAAATAGTCAAGTGTGACTGGTGGTTGCTGAGCAGTCCCCAACTGGTTTCTAGGCTGGTGACTAGCCCTAGATTCATTTGTCAAAATAACTGACCAAATAATTGTATTACTAAGATGACTGGCAAGTGACAAGACTTGCCTCTAGAAGGACTTTGATGGAAGGCAGACATGTCCACAGCCAATATCTCCAAAACTGGGCACTCCAAAATAAAATAACTAAAAAAAAGAGCTATCTAAAAAATATCAGGTCAACTGTCCCTTTAAAGCCTCGACAACACAAAAGCCACCCATCAACTGATCCTGCCAATAAGTATCATTTGTGCACTCAAGGTCTTTAAAGCTTTTTCTCATTTTCATTGAGGGTCTATTCTGTCCAAAAACTATTAAAAACACATTAATGAGCCATTTGCTGAATGCTTTTTAATTACAATGAACATTAACAATGTTGCATCAATTGAACTTAGACCGTCCTTGTGCTTTGAACGTTTACTGGATCAGTGTTGAAGAATAGTCCCCAACAACCATGGAGAAATTAATTAAAAAGCCTCTTTTAAAGTGACGTGGCCATTCATGAGTCATTTTTACATCTTTCATTACATAGATGGACTGAATAAGTGAAAAATGTTAAGAGCTTAACTAACACATTGTTGGCTTTAGTGTTTTTGCAGTATTAGTTGGCGATACCCAAAAAAACCACAGCTGTGGTTGCTGTGGAGAACAGGCCAATCACAGGGGGGGAAACATAGCTCTTATGAATATGAATTAGCAACAAAATAGCCCAAGATAATTGCCAGATTCATTAAAAAATGAAAAACAATCTGAAAAGGAACTGATTTCAATAATTATGTTTATTTTATGTATTTTTTTAAACCAGCAGAAAAATCAGAATTTCAGGCTCAGGTTTTCGAATTTCTGTCTTACAGGATTGTTTTAAGAATTTTTTACTGGAAAATATTGGAATAGTCAGCTGTCAGTGGAGATATGTAGATATCACAAATTCCTACTTCTTTTTGGTCACTCAGGGAAAGAACAATAAGCTTTCCAAAACCCAAATTGTGTTGAAGAGACAAACAGAAATGCTTATGTGCTACTGTAAGACAGCTCAAAGCTTCTTGTGTGACTGCTTACAGATGAATGCCTTTCTAGCCGTCAATCATCATGCTCTTCAAGATGAGTGGCAGCTGTTGAGGCACAAACTTGTCCACGGCTAGTGGACAGCATGTTTTCGATCTCTGCTCTAAGTAGTATTTAAATTGAAATTGGATGTTGTGACTCTGTCATCTCTTGGGAGCATGTTTCTGTAGCCTCAGATAGTGTCAGAAATTATTCAAATATCTAGTGAAATGAAGTAGAAACTTTATATATTTTTTTCTGAAGAAACTTTTTGACTGTCTTGAAGTTTAAGAAATCTCTTCAAAATCCAATTTCTCCTCGCCTCCTCAATCTCCCTCATTTATAGACTTTGTCTCTATCTACAGCTGTCATCCTCTCACAACTGCTGCTTTATTGCTTACTGTTTAACTTCTTTCCTATGTCATCATTTTCTTATCTTCATCCATTTTTCCCCCACTCTTGCTCCCACCTGTCTCATTTACATAACATCACATTTAACACTGTCCTTTCCTCCAGTTTTGTGCCAAACTGTTTCCTAAATTATATTATTGGTGAATATTTCTCTTAGCTTCATTTGTCCATTACGGCCTTGTGTGCATCTCTTGTCATTAACTTTATCATCTCTTCTTTCTATACATCCCTCCACCCACTATCCTCTTTTGACTAGATTCGTGGGCTGGGCGATGCTGAAGATGTTTGCTTCTGTGTTCGGCAGTATTCAAGTTAACCTCAACCATCTGTCGGCTTTACACAGAGCCTCACAAGAGGTACAAATGTCTATAAATGCACACACACCTTTGTAGATTAAATATCTGCTATCCTGAAGGGTGTCTCTTGCTGCAAAAAATGGAAAGTACACTGTGTGTTTGCACAGTGTTGATACTGTGAGGTTTTGGCTTCACATTAGGCTGTGCTCTGACATCTATTGAGATGGTAAACAAGCTGCCGCCCCATTTGTAAACACATCTACTCCAAAAGATTTCAAGGTAAACAGAAATGTGAGAATATATTCGGTAAGGTGAAGTAAACAGATCTAATTGTCTGGAGTCTTGAAAGTTGAGGTTTCTCCTGCTTGCCTTTTTATGTGTAATTATTTTCTTTTTTTCTAACAAACTGCACACTCTAATTACATGGTTGACTAAATAAACAGAGGTAAATAAGTCTGAATCAAGCTTAAAATGGGCATGAATGATTTCAGTGAGCGAGGTCTTCAGCTTTGTTATCGCTGAAATGTTGTGTGCTACTAAAGTTGTTTTCACAGATAAACTCTGGAAAACGTCAGTACATCCAGGACGTTGTGTGAAGTTGTGCTTTCTCACATGTTGCACGTGGCAGTGCATGTGAAAACAGCTTCAGCTAACGGAAAACCTCAAATGTTATTCTTATGATTTCTAATAGTTTTCAAATACTCTGCTGTGAAAAATTAAGTAAACGTGACTTTTAAAAGTAAAAGTCACACATCCAATCCTGATGAATTAAATACCCAAGTTGGAAAGTGTTTCTGAAATATAATGTATAATTCATTGAGACATAACAGCAGTCAGTGGAAAACAAAAATCATCAATCCAGTGACGACAGATTCAACAAAAATAAAAGTTCACAATTTAAATCACACGCTGATGTGACTTGCATCTTTAGGTGGCTCGGTTATATTTTTGACACCCATGTGACTGTATGCACATTGGGGTGACTGTAGCTCAGGACTAAGGTTGGTGGTTCGATCCCTAGCTGCTCCAGCCTGCATGCCAAATATTCTTAGGCAAGATACTAACACCAAGTCCCTCGCTGATGCATCCATCAAAGTATGAATGTGTGTGAATGTTAGATAGGAAGCATTTAATCATAGAAAAAAGAAGTGCGTGTATGAATAGGTGTTAATGAGTGAATGAGGCGTGTTGTATAAAGTGCTTTTAGTGCTCCGGGAGAGCAGAAAAGTGCTATATAAGAATCAGTCCATTTACATCCAACAACATCTGGACTCCTCCTGATAAGACAGCAGATGTTCTGGGGATTTCTTCCCAGATCTGGATCTGAATAGCCTGTGGTGCTATTTCTGTGCCAGGGCTTCTCAACTGGATTCAGGTATGAGGAGCCTTAGAACCACTCAGTAGTATCAGTGCTTTTGTCATTCAAGAACTAACTACACCATTTGTCCAAGAGCATTGTGTTGCAGCAGGAGGAGCTGCACGAGCATGAGGTCTGGCAGTGGCTCTGAGATTTTCATAGTTTCATCTTGGTACCATTTGCTGACACCTGGAGGTTTGTGTGACCCTCCAAAGATAATACCATCCCAGACCATCACTGACCCATTGCCAAACCTTGCTGAATGATATATTGCAGGCAGCTTAACACTGTCTTTAGACTCTTTCACATCTGGTGTTTTTTGGTAAACTGAGCTTCACATTGGACTGTGAGCACAGGTCCTGCTGAATGATGTCAGGCCCTCATGCCGCCCTTGTGCAGTCTGTTTCTGACAGTTTGGTCAGAAACATGCTCATGAGTAACCCACTGAAGATTACTTTTTTCAGGGCTGCAGTGATATTTTTCTTGTGCCTGTGTCCTGGTGTCTCCTTCACACTCTACAGACTGATGTTGGGAGACACAGTAAACCACCTTGGATGTGCCATTACTGAGGAGCTCAACTACCTGTGACACCTAATTGGTTTGCAGGTAGTAGTAGTGACAAGGAGACCAGTGAAAAGCAAAACTAGAGAAAAATTAGTCAGGAGCGATAAGATGAGGCCTCACTCCCTTTCTGAGGGTTGCCTTGTCACTGCCTCTCCAGTGCAGATGAAATGGATTCAGATGTGTGTTTATGACTTTGTATTAAACAGTGATGATCAAGTGTTTCTTTAATACTTTTGAGCAGTGTAATCGTCAGGATATATTCAGGGTTATTTCTGCAGGGATTGTGTACAAAATCAATTTAAATCTTGATTTTTCAAATGAGTAGTCCCATTGTCTAAATCTTTACCAATTTATTCATCCATAAATTGTTTCATGACAAACCTGAAAATCTTTCATTTTCTGCATTATTGAGGCAAGTTAGGTTACAGCGTGACCTCACTGAACTGTTTGAATCACTGCATACTGGCTGTAGTTATAACCAAATTCATATAAAATAATTTCAGGTGTTAACCCAGTTATTGTGTCTTTCACTATATTAAAAAAAACAAATAAAAAAGTAATAAATATATCTTTTATCATGAGTTTATGAAAACTACCAATGCTCAGGCTGTTTATGTGTTTTAATTCTGCAGCGCTTTTATTGCCAAGCGCTTTTTGCTGTAGCGACAATATCGCATGCACAGAAGTGCCATCGTGTTTTATCTCTCTGCTTTGACTTCACTCGATATATAATTGAGTTTGCGATAGTAGCTCTTCATTTCCATGTCCATAATGGAAAAAATCACTAATGCTACTCGAAAGATAAGGGACCACAAAGCAAATAATAGAGCTGTTGTTGACACTGGGAAAAAAACATACAAGTTGTGCTGTCAACTTCTACAATCAATCCAGCCATTCAGGCATACTCACCACCTATACTTAAACTGTGTCTGCATCTTTAAATACTTGAATGTTGACCTCACACATTTTTCACTGAGTGTTTGCTAGTTTTAAAATCTAAAAATTATTTTTTCTTCATTGCCTCCTGTTTCCTTTGTGTGGCTTGATCAAAAGCTGATTTAATCTAAGGTCATGGATTCGCTCCTTAATCTGTGCGTCACCTCTGCACAATCCGTGTTTGTTTGATATAATGAATGACAATGTGAGGAATTTTGTTTATCAGAAGCTGCTTCTGTTCTCTAATTCAGGGATCTCTGCTGGTTTATGTGTACGTGCGTCAGAGCGCCGTGGACTGCGCTCTCATCCCTCTCGTGCTCTTCTGTCACAGCCTCAGAGTCCCGTACACTGTTTGTCCTCTCCAAATTAAGAACGCCTCCCTAAGGTACATTCATACACACATAAACACACACACAAACTAAATAAGGTGCTGTGTTTATCACTTTATTCATGCTACTATTTTTAAGCTGGGCAGTTTTATTTCAAATGTACATAAATGACTTTATGCACATTTTCTTTGATTAAACTAGTGTTTGAGTTATGCTGTGCTTTGTTTATCCTGCAGATCAATCCTGCAGAAAGTAGGTGTTGTCCTCCTGCCACCCTCTGCACGTACTGAGGAGGATGCTGAGATGGACACACTGTACCAATCTGTCATGACTGCTGTAAGTTAGAAATAAGAAGGGGTAGTATATAAGAGTTCCTAGGTCTGGTGATTTTCATACTTTACTTTTAAGGAAAAGAAATTGGTCCTCATCTCAGACATCAAACTTCCGGTTGACTGCTTTAACAAGCAATTGCAGTGGCTCTGAGAGGCTTTATTTAAGTTAAATGGAAACATCAGGACATTAACAGGCACAAGCTGTGCCACACATGAGCTGGCATAGTGTTAAAGTAAACAGATGCAAACCTCATTCTAGCACATAAAAAAGGGAGATACTGACATTTGTGTTCCCTAAATGTCATAGCAGACCATGAAATAGCTGCTGAGATTTTTAATTTTCTACCCATTTTTTTTTAACTCTGCCAAATATTGCCTGTTTGTAGTCTAACCCAGGGTAATTAAAGGGGGCCTATTTTGCTCTTTTTCAGCTCCATATGTTTTATTCTTAGACTCAACTGGAGAAGATTTGTATGATTTACAGCTGAGTCTTATTTATCGTATGATGGGTATTGATACATCTCGTCTGGTGATTGAAACAAGTTGTCCTCCCTTCAACCTTTAACTCAGCTGTCTTCTGTGTCGCTATATTAAGAATTTTCCCTCTCTTTGTTGTCATACAGATCCAAGAATGGTATGAACTGTCTGAATCTGAGCATTTAGAGCACTCTGAAGTCTGAGATATTGGCTCACAGAGATTACTTCTGCACACACTGATCACATTATTTGAAACTTTGTTCATGTTTGATACGAGCGTCCATCAGTGTAACAGCATATTCACTCAGTGGCCACTTCAAAAGATCAGATGTTGGGTACCCTGTGGTCTTAAAGGGATTGACATGGTCAGCAAGAATAATGAGTTAGGCTGTGGCATTTACACAATGACAAATTGGTCCTAAAGGACACAAAGTGTGTTAACAATATCCCCCACGTCATTACACCATCACCACCATCCTGAACTGTTGATAGCAGGGAGGATGGATCCATTCTTTTGCGCTCTTTACACCAAATTCTGACCCGACCGCAGCAGAAATCAGAACTCATCAGATCAGGCAACGTTTTTCCAATCTTCTATTGCCCAATTTTGGATGAGAATGAGTCCTGTTCTTAGCTGACAGAAGTCTTCTGTAGCACATCTGCTTGGAGCTTTGACGTGTTGTGCTTTCAGTAATCCTCCATTGTATCAAGTGATCTTTTGACTGACTTCTTGTCAGACTGAAGCATGTTCAAATATCACTTGAATCACCTTTCTTCTGCATTCTGATGATCGGTTTGAACTTAAGCAGATCATCTTGGCCATGTCTACATGCCTAATTGCTTTGATTTGCTGTCATGCGACTGGTTGATATAGATAACTGCATTAACAAGCAGTTGAATAGTTATACCTAATAAAGTGACCAGTCAGTGTGAATTTAAATAGATTCTCTTTAGGTGACTTCTGCAGCACACAAGCATCAGGACAGTTTACCACTTGCCACAATATGCAAATGTCCAATTTTATGGGCAACTACTAATTGAGGTTAGAGGCACTCATTTTTCTGTGCCACAAGTCATAAAAAGTTCTCCTGGTACAAGTTCCTCATTAGCGCTGTATGTGAAAGTTAAAATGACACACTGGGCCCTGAATTAGAAATCATGTTGCTAATGCATTTTGATGAAACATAAATCTTAGACAGCAGGTAATTATATAAAATTAGAGGGTAAACAAAAATTCCTATCCTTGTAATTTTGCTGCCTAGTGTATGTGCATTCATTTCAATTCATACTCACAGACACGCAGGGACTTTTCATTGCACTACATGGCGGATTGTTATCACAGTCAGCTCCCCAATCAGAATGCAACCTGCCACCCTACCATCTCAACCTACTTTCTATTCATTCTCAGAATTACAAAGTAGCTTCAGTCTTTGCTAAAGACATTGCAGCTCTGGAAGTTGGCTAGAGTGACAAAGCCATGCGAACGAGGGTGGGGAAATAGGAAGAGCGGTGGTTAGTTTAAATCAGGAGCTTGACAGGTCTGAGCAGGTTGTTCCAGTTTTGGATGCTGGCTTGCACGTCTTCCCCTTATCCGGGAGATATTCATGGTGTGTATTGTTTTCTCCCACATCTTGCATCTTTTATAGTTTCCTCAAGTGCCTGCCTAAGTGCCTCAGTTATTTTTTTATTTTACCAGTAATCATCAGCATCTATTTATTCTTAATATCTTCTGTTTATATCTAAGGAGGCAGCCACTTTGTGATCTGTATCAGTTTACCTAAAGCCACATTTAATTTAAATGAGCTACTGTCTTTACTAAGATCAGTATTGTGTTATACAGTTCAATAAAACGGCTCAGTCTGACGTCGGCATACAGAGACTATAGCTAAAGTGAAACCTAAACAGCCTGTTTATGAATTGATGCTCTGAGATGTTTTATTTCTTTGTTTGTTTTCAGTTGCGCTTCAAGTGAGAAAGCATATTTGCTTTGCGTGAGAAGGCAGGCTTGTTTATTGCTTGTATTTCAGTGTTAATAGACCTTTATTGTTTATTGAGTGTAGGCCTGTTTAGCTGCTGTTCAATGGTAATTGAATTTCTCTTGTCTGTAAGGGGGAAACAGGATTTGGGGTGAGGGAAGTATCTCTGAATGTCATTAAGTGTCCCCCACAGTCCCGCTTTATCTCTGCTCTTTATCCTGCCTGCTTCCTGCATTTTGACTTGACTTTCCTCCACATTCTGCCTCTGGACTGTTTTTATGTTTCCTCCATCTTCTGGTTTACATTGTTGCTTATGTGTCTTTTCAAAATGCATAGCAGGCGTTTATGTTAATTGTTCTCTGACTGCCAGGACTTTTCACACCTCTGTCTTTGCCATCTTTCTCTCCTCAGCTGGTACGTGAGCTGCTACATGAGGGCCAGGCAATAAGTATTGGTGTGTCAGAGAGGTCTGGCCTGGGTGGCCAGTGGCTGGCTCGCATCAGGCAGCTCATCAAAGAGGGATCTGTCCCCGACGTCAGTCTGGTCCCCGTGGGCATCTCGTACGATTGTGTACCCAAGACCTACATTCAGGTGGATGTGTGTAAACAAACACTTGCTAGCGCACACACATACTTAATAGGATCCATCTGTAACTGTTCTGTCCTCAGGAGCAAGTGAACAGGTTTGCTTTAGTGCTGTGTTTTCAAACTGCAAAAAGGAGAAAGAACATGAGGCAGAAATACTGCATATGGTGAAAGGAACAGGTGCTTGCCAGTGTTGTAAAAACAACAGGAAATTAGTTATTGCTGTCTGTGCCATTCATTTGACTCACTTATCAGCACGACCAACAGTTGGAGCAACAGCAGTTACTTTGACATACAGCTCATGGAGGCAATCAACGTGCAAACACTTCTTAAGATACAACTGAGTGAATGTGAACACAACGACCTTTCACACACAGTTATAGATACAGTGTCACTACATCGCAGAAAAAAGTAATGCTTTAATAATGTTATGGCTGTAGAATTTAAGTGTTAACTTGCTTCAGTTAACACAGTTACATTCAAGCATAGCTGTATGTGTGTTTACTTTGAAAACAGGAACTACTAATAGATAATAAGCAGACACGGGCGAGTTCACTCAAATGTAAGCAAATACAGCCTAAAACCTTCTGTTTAAGAACCCCCAGATGAGCAGTAGTTAAAAAAAGATAGGACAAGAGAATTGTCCCCCCAAACAGAAGAAAGACGAAGAATATTGAGTCCATTAAAAATAAGATTTTTTAGTTACAGTGTGGATCAAGATATTTGTGTTGTGTCTTGAGGTTTCTCAGATTTTTGTCTAAAGAGGTGCTCACCGAATGAAACTTCTCGAGAAAAAAAAACAAAGTTGTCAGTGATGACTCTCCAACTTCGAGAGCTTTTCAGTTCAGTTTTATTTATATAGTGCCAAATCAGAACAGCAATCACAACAACAGTTGCCTCAAGGCGCTTTCACAACTTAGCTCTCTAATTTCTCACTGGGCAGCTTTGGTCGATGAGTTGAGGTTTGCATTTCATTTTTTTCAAGGCAGCTGTGATGATTATTAGTCTCCATTAATAACGCCCTCTGTTATCTGCACTTTGAGATGATACCGGAGAGTGGGTGTTGCTTTTGGTTAATTGCAATAATAAGGTCCTTGCCCCATCATTTCTGCTCTGTCATTCAGACACTGTGCACATACAGTGCTGTACACACAGTTCTTGTACTCCTAAGCACACTATGAGGGCGGCTGTTTATCTTAGTGCTCGTTATAGATCCTGCTCATTAGTGGTATTGCTGTTCACATGTCCTCCTAAATGTAAATATGTCAAGATATGTTTGTGTGTGTGTGTCTGTGTGTATTTTGCATATCTTCATAGGTTGGGTTGAGATCTATCTTCCAGTGGTTGTGGTGCCTTTTCTGTGGGAGGCCAGAAGGAAGTGTGAGGATTCACCTCGGCCAGCCTTTTTCTGTCAAGGTACGCAGCAGGAAGACCATGTCATTAAAGACCCCATTCAACCGTACTGGTCTTTACTTTGAACAGTGGTTAAACAAACAGTCATGTTGTCCTAGTGGAAAAAAAAAAAGAAATGCAGACGTGTTTTTGTCAAAAAGAGCTGAGACCATTGTCTCGTGACGCCTTGTGGGATCATTTATTTATACACTCTTGTGCCAGTAAACAGAAAGCTTTGTCATAAACACACTTTTCACATTGTAATAATTAAATTAGCTTCACAAATGAGTTTTGAAATTATTTCATTTTAAATTAGTCTTACTTAAAATTTCTTTTGAGCTGTAAAATCTCATTTATAGCATATTATATTAAGTAAATAATAAATCAATTTCTACATTTATACCCTCTCTTATCTGCACGTTGAGACTAGAGAGAATGAGTATAATTCAGCACACCACAAGAAAGATAATAAGTTAAATGCCTCTTTGATTGGCATTATAGCCTTTCAGAAAGTAGGAAAGTTTCAGGACACACTGTATCACTATATATTAGTTTTAGCTAGATATACCTAATAAACTGGAAATGGAATTACTAATGGAGACTTTGTGCAGTTTTATGAACCCAGTTAACAAGAACATTAGTTTTAAGTAATTTAAAGATGCAAATTTAAAGCTCTTTGCATGTGCATGCGTGTGTAAACGATCCTGTGTGTTTGTGTATAGGAGATGTGCGAATCAGGCAGGTGCAGAGTAGATGAATGGCTCCCTCTACAGGACCTGTTGCTTCCTGTTATCCTCAACAACCGGTAATCAAAGCTTCTGCATACATACCTGTATGCATGAGTGAACATTAATGCTGCATATGAACAAACCACAGTGGAACTGCATTGTGTTTTATCTGCATCTGTGAAATTGAAAAGTTGTTTTCTCCTAAACTTTGAAGAACTTTTCTCTAAACCTTAAATCTGGCACGGATATGATGCAAGCACTGATGAGAGTTTTCATCCTCTTAGCCTCGGTCCAATTACCATCAACATTACACAGTCTGCCAGTGAAAAAAAGATAACGGAAAGAAAATAACATCCCCGCTCAATCTCTGCTTGGCTTCTGATGAGCAGAGTGGCTTCTCCCATCATACATTTAATTCTTCTGAGAGGGATGGAGGAAGAAATAGCCGGAGTCAAAGAGATGGCAAGCGATAGAAGAAGAGAGGAGAAGAGATGGGTAGTTAGATTGGATTGTCATCTGCATGTGAGCAACTTCAACTCTCTGCGCCTACATCATAAACATGCTTGGGCACTGCTCAGTGCCTCTGCTGCACTCTGTTTTTCCCTAGCTGCTGAGGTTTCAGCTTTAGAGCATTTACATATCATTTAACCATTACATATATTTAATTCAGAATGCTACAAACACACTGTATCAGATACTGAAACTTAGACATTATAGTGTGTTTTTTTTCCCTTTTATATTTGCATGTTTTGATTTGAATGCAACCACATTTAGGAAGGAGCATTGCCTCACCTTTTAACTACAATATGTAAGAGCTGAAGAGACAGACAGCTCTAAAACAAACAAAATGTTTTCCTGATCTTGTGCAAGATCAGCAGTTTTGGTTTGACAGTGTACTTCATTTTTTTAATGGTTTGCAGTATATCATCAAGCATTAAGGGTGCCTTCACAGATATGCCATATGTACTTGTATAGGGATTCTATCATCAACAGATTCTGTGCAGCATGATAAACCTTTGGAGATTCTCTTTTTTTTTTTCAGTTTTTCCATGTAGCTCATAATAAGGTTTAAAGATACAGTGTTTAAAATTTCATCACTAGATGTCAGTGAATGAACTGAATTCTATTTTCTTACCCCTCTGAATTCAGGGGCGTAATCTTAGCTACAGTGGCTCGTAAAGAACAGACCACTCCGCAGTTCATCTGTAGTGAGTATAGGCTGTCAGTCCACTGTTTACATCAGCCAGGTGTCCACGTAGATTTACTCTGGAGGAGGCGGTAAAACTTTGTGAAAGGAGCCTGAAACAAGTAAATTAGTCAGTGAAGCTCACTCCTGTCCAATGACAATGATAGTGAGGTGAGTTGGTCAGGATATTCTGAACTTTTCTGTTAGTAAACTGTGTTGTTTTTGCTGCTGTTAGTTGGTGTTAGCCTCTGTTAGCTGCTGCTAGCTGGCATTAGAGAAACCTTTCACTGAAGTAGATGTAACATTGTTGGATTCAGACGCTTAGTGAATAAGCTTTCATATGATGTGAGAATTTAATCAAACTGTTTATCAGAGGGAATGCCGAGCCTAACATTAGCTTGTTAGCTTCTAAACAGCAGTAGTTGTTGTTGTTGTTGTTTAGAAGCTTGGTGTAAGCTGTCTGGATACAGGTGAGATCGCATATCCAGTCTACTGAAAATAAGTAATTGTGACTGTTTGCCTCATTGACTTCTCAGTGGATTTTAATTCTCATTATTTTGGGCGCTACAGCCAACCAATGACAATAAAATTTAGAACTTTCTTTCTATATTTCACACATTACAGTAACCTGTGATTTATAACTGATAGTGAGATGGATAAGTGACTGTATGATTGACACTGTTTACAAAAGTGCACACACTTTTTAACTTTTCTTAGTTGAACTGAACAATTTCTGTCTAAAATGTTTTGATATCTTCTCTTAAAAACTAATATAGAACCAGAATGCTACACCACTTTTAACACAGCATCAGATAAACTGAAAAACATTATTGCTCATTATAGGAAAAAATGTAGTGTGAAGTGATCCACTGAACTTACTGAACACTTTTAGAGTTAACTTGAAATTGTGATGCATTTATTTATCTATTTTTTGGGTCAGTGAAATGATTATTATATAATATAATTATGTAATAAAATTATTCAATATAATTAGATAAGGCTGTTGAATTTTTTTTTTCAGCTGGAGCAAATAATATCAACACTGATTCACATGATTTCTTACGCAACTCCCCGGACAATGAATCCACTTCACTTCAACACATTCAAATCGCTGAAGGCCAATACAGGATCTTTTCAGTTTAGAGACTATGTTATTATTCTTTAAAGTTATAATCATTTCAGTTTCATTCCTTGTTTAATGAGTGCCTTGTTTGCTGTGATAATTGCAGTTGTGGTTTAATACACCTCCAAAGACACATTGAGCACAAATAGAAAGGAACAGCTAGTGCTGTTTATGGCGTCTCTCAATATTTGTCCATTTACAACATTAAGTAGATTAATTATAAATTACAGTAATTAACAAAGTTGGTTGTTGTGGAGTGGTTAGCACTGTCATCTCACAGCAAGAGGATCCTGGGTTTGAATCTAGCTGGGTATATGTAACGCAGACACTAAAGCGGTCGGGCTAGAATGTCATGCTAAAGAGAATGATTCTTTTAAATACAAGGGGGAGCAAGCCAGTCAGATGCCAAGGGCACAAAGATGAAACAGGTCTGATTGGAAACAGTTTATTCCCAGGCCAGGGAGCACAAATTTAAAAAAAAAACTCTTAAAAAAATGTACGTAATAAAGTGTTATCAATAACTAAAATCCCCCAGGAATAAACAAACCCAATTCTAAAACTAGTAAAAATACAATTTTCTATGTTCACTAAAATCCCCTGATGCAATTATGCCATATGTTTGTTATGGGTCCACCAGCAGGCCAGGAATTCCTTCTCTAGAGCGGAGTCCACGCCAGCCTCATCTCCGGCAGACAAGGACAAGCCTCCTATCCTCCTTTTGTCCCTTCACTGGGTCCATCACATCCCAGCCCAGCTCGCGTCCTGCACCGGAGTCCGTCATGCGATGCCACCACGGCTCCCCTCGCGTCAGCACCCTGTAAAATAACAAATAGGGGCTGATCGCACCCCCACGATCAGGCAGCGGGTCCCTCTTTTCACCTGGCCTTCACACATTTCTCCTCATATCTGGGGCCTCTCTCCTCCCAGTGCTCAGCTAGCCTGCTTTTAAAAGGTCTTTACACAACTGTTAGGCCACCTCTGGACACACCCATACCTCAGGGGCTACCCCTGACTCTGGACCAATGTCAGCTGGGATAGGCTCCAGCCCCCCTGCGACCCTGAATTGGATAAGCAACAAATAACGATGGATGGATGGCTAGAAAAAAGGCCAGAAATGGTCATCATCTCATTTTGTACGCTAGATAAACTATCGCATGCTAAGTGCAGAGCCTGCTTCACAATAAAAGCAACCCCATGTTTTAATGTGAGAAGGCTCTTATATGGAATACAAAGAGCGAATCGTGAATGACTGCTGCAGAACAGCATGCAGCACTTTTGCTTGTCCCCAGTGACTCCATGTGGCTTTGACAAAAAAAAATGACAGAGCGATTTGTCCTCTCGAGAGCGGTGGTTTGCATGGCTGTACACACGTAGATGTCTCATAAAACATGTAACAGTTCATGGGCAGATTTGTTTACGTTCACCACCAACCCTCCTGGCTTACCAGTACATTTGATCTGCAGCTAGATTTGAGTCAAAATTAAACTGAAAGTGTTCAATTTGTTTTACTTTTACTATTTTATTTTTTAAGCCATTATTCTGTTATATTTTTTTTTCAATGCAGTCAATGCAGATTTCTTAAAATATGATTGATCTTTGTACAAACACAGGTAGGGTTAGGGTTTCAAAGCATCTGAAAGCTTTATAGCTACTCTGTTTCAAAGTAGGCCTAATCTAAGAGATTATTTTTTCTTCACTTTACAATTGTTTCATTTTGTTAGCTATAAATTAAATAAATAATGTTTCCAGTTCTATAATGTAATACCTCTAAAAAATGTTAAAGAAAAAGAAATGTTAAAGTACTAGATAATTATAAATACCCCACTGCAGTCACATGTGGTAAATATTTATATACCTAGACCTTTAGTAATGTCAGTGAGCTCATTTATACTTACTAGGCTGCCTAATCTTCATTAAACTAAGAAAAGTAAAGCTGTACTTTATTTTCCCCAAAGCTGAAAAAGGCTTTGTTACAGCCAGTTAAAGTACCTTTGATAAGTAGGCATTATAAATTTCACTGGAGGTCTCACCATTTCTCCCATATAATATACAACTTAAATATTTTATCAACAGGCTTTATAAGATCCTCTTGAGCCTCCATGTAGATAATGCTGACAAAGTAAAAGGCAGATTGGAATCTGACCTGGTTACTATAGAGCCGGAGGCCTGGAGGGGCCTCTATGTCCTGTGCAGCTCTCCAGTGTCCTGGTCTTTAACTCTGCTTGGGAGAGGCAATTCAAGATTTTAAACAGGCTGTACGTTATTCCTGAGGGAATCCAGCCTTGTCCAAGTATTATGCTAAATGTCAATCTTCTGTAAGATCTTATTTTCATTGTTTGTGGAGGTGCCCCCCATGTCCAGTAGTATAAAGTAATTTTTAAGCATGCTCTACATCTTGCTGCAAGGACTTGCCTGCTGGGATATTGAGCTTGTGGATCAATAATAAAACTCCTGATCAGTGACTGCAAGTCAAGTATGATTCCATTTGAAGCCTTTTCTGCAGTTTTAAAAGATAAGCCTTTCCTATTCTACCACACCTGGGACCCATGTAACTACCTGAGTGTCTCTCTCATCGGATGAGGTTGAGGCTTGCAGATCTGGCCTGGAAAAAGGATATGATGCCATTGTTTAATATGAGACTGCCCTGTCATCCATGGATTCTCTGGACTCATTTTTACTGTTACTATTAGTACTAGTTTTGTTACCCCTCAGCCATGCAAGAGACTGGTATTGTCATCGCCCTGCTGGGTGGGTGGGCGAGCACCGTGTATATCCAAGTTTGTGAATGTGAACTGAAGAACGAGGCAAAGTAGGATTTTGAAATTCATACCATAGGTACATCTACTAGAAATCTCGGACAAGTTTGAATTTTAGTGACCTTCACCTTGAATTTCTTAAAACTGACTTTTTTGATGATGGTCTCTGTTAGGTCTAATTGTTGAATGTTGCCATTGTGTTTCTTAAATTTGTACAGTCTTAGTTCAAGCAGTATTATCAAAGCTATTCCTTTGATCCTGAGCACCTCTAACCACTTTGTGTTGGGGGAGGTTTTATAGCAGATACATCCTATCTGGAAGATCTACTTCCTTTGATGTAAGCTTCCTGCGTTTACGACCCTTTGGTCAGCAGGAGGACACACACACACACACACACCTGCATGCATATACATACAGTGCCTTGTCTTTGTAACCAAAGGGGGTTGCGAGGGGAGGTGTTTTGTAAACTATTGTTTGAAGTTTGTCAATAAAAGCCAGCGAGAGGAGGCCCTCATCGGGGTCACTTCCATGCTGGACATAGACGAGGCCTCCCTTGCGCAAGTAATCGATCGATCGCTGACTGTCTTGTTTTCATTCATGATGAATAAGTCTCTAGAATTAGCGGGGTTTGTGGGAACAGACCCAACAGTCTCCAACTGCTGGGTTAGGCTGTTATCAGAGATAAAACTACAGTTATTCTGATGAAATAAATATGTGAATTGGGATCCTTAGCATTAATTTCAGTGGTCAGCATGTACATTTACATGTGTTTCCAAAGTTTCTCTTCTTTTTCTGTGCAGGTTATACTTCTGCTACGATTGTGCAAAGTTACAAAAACATCCTTATTAATTCAGTTAAAGATACTGAATGGAAAACTAAAGTATGATGTACCACCAAACTGGTGTGAACGTCTACTGTGTCAGCACAACAAGTTGTTTTGCTCATAAGTTTCCCATTTCAGTTGTTATTTGTCTCTTTGCCATCGGGGACAAGAGACCAGCTCTCTTTACATAGCACACTTTGAGCGTCATATCCTTCTCTCTGTCTTTCTATGACATCATCTCTTCTATAAGTTAGTGGAGGCGCCCTAAAATAAATGAAAATCTAAATTTATGCTGGTATTCTTCTCTTTTCATTCCCGCTTTTTTTCTTTGAAGCGCTGGCAGAGCGTTCGGGCAGAGGAGAATGTCGTGGCTCCTGCCGTCTTCTTATTATGCATCTGAACTCGAGGAGCCAAGTCGGTCGGAGAGAAACCTCAGCATTGCCATCATCCTCCACCTCATCTTCTGTAAGTACAGGATTATCTTCCTTGCTGAATAGTAAATGAGTCTTCATAATGGTATGCAAATTGTGCTGCATAATCTGTGTGTGTGTTTGTGTGCATCTAGCTGCAACTTCCTGCATGGCTGTGATGCCCACCAGTCTTATGTCCAGCCTTCTGCTGTACAAACACCGCAAGGTTGGTGTGTCAGCCCCTGTGTAGATGCAAACAAGTTTCCCCTTGCTGCTGTGAGCGTTAAAATCTGCTGCCACCCCTCTAAGGATCCATCAACACTCCAAGCGGCTCATAAACCGAATTGTTTTTTTCGTGCAAGTGTAGTAGAGTGTGACAGTGATTTTCTGAGTCATACCCACCAGTCTCTAACTAATGTCAGCAGATGGTTAATGTTCATGTCTGATTTTGGAATTAGATTTCTCTCCCTTCTTCTCTCCTCCACAGGGTGTAAGTACATCTGTTCTGTGTCGTGATGTGGCTTGGCTCACAGAGGAACTTTTGTTCAGGAACAAAGACGTCGGCTTTGGGGGAAGTTTGACAGAGGTTGTCCACTACTCCCTGTCTCTGCTCGCCCCTCACCTCATCATAGCTGCTGCACCATCCAAGTCAGTTTCCTGTCATAAAAGAAAAATGCTGATGAGCTGTTGCTCATCAATAATAGATTCTACCTTTTATTGTTTTTCCTTTTGGTACACACCTCTGCAATTCTAGGAAAGACCCATTGATTGTGCCCAGTCCTTCTCTTGCTGCCACGCTTCACCTCTGCTACATGGCAAAGACGGTCACACACGCCTTTATATTGGAGGCTGTTGGGGGTGAGTGACTTTGAAGGCATGCGTTTTATATAGGTAACATAATTTTCGTGGACGTTTATTTATCTATCATCCTGACCATGTGTTCTGGCAGGCACCTTATTTTTCGTAGGAGGCCTTGGCAGTTACTCTGACTGTTGGCATGTCAGCTTGGAAAATCAGTTCTACAGAAAACATTTTAATTTTTAAGAACTTATTATGCATGACATTTAGGGGGTAGCAAGTTTTTAGCAGTGTCAGGGAGTGTGCACACAGAAGGAGAGTTTTTTTTTTAAACTA
The DNA here is from genome assembly GCF_001858045.2 of Oreochromis niloticus. Lineage (NCBI taxonomy): Eukaryota > Metazoa > Chordata > Actinopteri > Cichliformes > Cichlidae > Oreochromis > Oreochromis niloticus. The sequence goes on from NC_031977.2 coordinate 25,530,218, forward strand.
GCAAGTGTCAGCAGTGGAATTAAACTGTTTCGTTTTAAGTTTTAGGAGTATGTGGATTTGTATATAATGCTTGAACTCGAACCTAAACGTATAGTGGGGGTGCGCTGCGAATAGTTGCTGCAGGTATATCGGCTGCATATTTATGATGTGAATTTGCTGTTTCACCACATCCTAAAGTTGCTCTATTTGGATGATAAAGCACAGAGGTAGTATAGTTTTTAAGTTGTAATTAGTGTTTAATTTTTATTTTGTTTTGACATTTTGCTTTTAGTTCAGTTTAGTTTCAGTTACTTTCCAGAGCAAGTAGGCTCATTTTAGTTGTTTTGTTGAAATCAAAGAGCTTTTTAAAGCACTGGCTCACGGGCTTGTAGATGTCCAAATGATTCAATAAATATGTCCATCGAAGCCTCATCAGACAAGTTTTGATAAAAATGTGTTACCAAAATAACAAGCACTTAATCAAAGGATATTTCCTCTAGTTTAGTTAGTTTTAAAAGTTCACAAAATTGTTTGTTTTTTTGGTTT